>NC_139698.1:15050665-15660665 GCF_964188405.1 Protomyctophum parallelum | reverse complement strand
TGCGTGCGCGCTGCTTCCCTGCAACACACACGGTTGCGTGCTACAAACGGCGACCTGAGCGTCCCGTTTTAGCACCCGTCAAAGTTGAACGGATAGCTCGTTCTCTTTGACAGCTTACGCTGTCTTGTTTTCCCACGAAGGCTGCGCCGCAGTGCTGGTGACGGCAAGCGTTAGCACTACCCGCTCCCAGCACGTGAGTCGACGCTAGTATTATTTGTTTACTACTTACCTATACTACTTATACTTATACTACTTATACTTATAAGTGTACTTATCTACTGCTATATTACTCTACCTCTCTGAGCGAGTCTTTGCTGGCACTGGCCAGCTATATAGCACCGCCGCGTGCTACAAACGGCGACCTGAGCGTCCCGTTTAGCACCCGTCAAAGTTGAACGGATAGCTCGTTCTCTTTGACAGCTTACGCTGTCTTGTTTTCCCACGAAGGCTGCGCCGCAGTGCTGGTGACGGCAAGCGTTAGCGCTACCCGCTCCCAGCACGTGAGTCGACGCTATTATTATTTGCTTACTACTTATACTTATACTACTTATACTTATACTTATACTACTTATAAGTGTACTTATTTACTGCTATATTACTCTGCCTCTCTGAATGAGTCTTTGCTGGCACTGGCCAGCTATATAGCACCACCGCGAGGTTACGTCAGTAACCCCGGTTATATGAATTGGCTTGACTGATTTAGTCACTTGTTCTCAAATAGTGTACTTTAATTTCGGCACAGAGCCATTGCCACGTTATAGGTTGGTTTTTCCGAAATTATATATATATAACTATATCATTATATATATATCATATATACTGGTCTCTGCTAGAGCACCCCTTACCTGGCATAGGCGGCGTGCGTGCCCCCTCCCTCCAGCTAAGCGGCCTTTAGCAGCTACAGTAGCCTCTACTGGCACAGGCAGCGTCCGCGCTCCCTTCCTACCAGTTTACGGCTCCACCCCTAGCGACCACTAGCGTCCGCGCTCTGGGCTACATCTGCGGGTTTCCAATGGACGAACCCCGCCGCCACCTGTGCACCTCCTGCCAGGCTCCTCTGCAGCCAGAGGATGGGCATGACCTCTGCCCTGGGTGCCTTGGCCCCCAACATCTGAGGGAGGCACTCGGTGACAACCCATGTCACGTGGACGCAGGAGCGTCCAATCTCTCTCGCCGGTAATGAAGGCTAACAAAACCCTCCCCGGACAGAAGGTACGTTATCGTTTAAAGCGGCGCTATCCCCGCTAAACAGACGTTCATATGATATCATATACTTATGGCATAACCTCCTGTGTGTGGGTAAAGGCTGCGTTCGCGCCGCCTCCCTGCTCTGCATACGAGGTCTGTTCGACTGTGAACGCTAGCGCTTATTATAAGCGACTATAAGACTTGCCGAAGGATAAGAACACTGTCATATTACCTTCGTTTGTTAAACACGCTACTTTTTAAGCTTTGTTTAGCCCCTGCTGGTGATGGCAAGAGCCTTGCTGGCCAAAGCCATATACCGATATTGGCAGCATTCAAGCTTAACTGCTTTTGCGAATAGCTGTATTGTTGTTGTTATTATCAGCCCGGTACAGGAGCAGCTTCCTGCGTCCTCCCAGGGTATTGATGTTGCTACCAGTATAGTTTGTAGCAAAATAGTATTAACAGCTACTGGTGTACATAGCCTGTCTGGTTGTTAACCCAGCTGGCCCCCAGTAGTGGGCCTAGCTGAAGCTGCTACCAGTATGTCTGGAGCTCAAAGCTCCATTAACAGTTTTTTGCATATACAGTGGGTGCAACCTGGTTTGTTCCCACAGGTCGGATTAGTGCCCCTGGGTACCTGTAGGTCCTATTAGCCCAGCTGGTCCCCAGCACAGAGTATCTGGCGCTGCTGACAGCGTAGCTCACAGCTGCTACCAGTAGCTTAAAGTTAAAGCTGTTTATGAACAGGCTATAGCTTGTCTTGTTTTTTAGTAGCCTAGCTAGTCTCCAGCATAGCTCTCTAACTGGCGCTGCTACCTGTAGTTGTAGCCCAAGCGCTTATTATACTATTGAAGATAAAAAGCTATCTGTATATAGCTTGCCTTACTGTTTGTTGGCCCAGCTGGTACAGGGCAGGCAGCGTATGCGCTCCGCTCCTCCAGCATACGGCCAGCTTGATGTTACTTACTACTAATCGTTTGTTAGCTCAAGCATTTATTAACAGCTATTGGTGTATAGCTTGTTATGTTCATTAGCTGCAGCTGATACAGGCAGCGTACGCGCTCCCTTCCTTCAGCAGGTGGCCCCTATCGGTGGAGCTATCGGTTGTAGCCTTTTCTCCAAAACTAGCTTGTGTCGGTTTATTTAACCGAACCTGGCTGGGGTAGGCAGCGGTAGCGCTCCCTCCTCCCAGCATGAATGCGTAGTAGTGCACACGTGACTAGTGTATTGGAAGTGTCTTTTGTTTCGCTCTGGACTAGCAAACATAAATAATAATGCACTGGAGTTTGGATAAGCGTCATAGTGCCGTGATAAACGGTCACATAGGAAACACTACAGCTGCTACATAGCAGCGTCCAAACCTTGACTGAAGGCTACTTTATTATCATAAATTATAAGTAAGCCTCCGCCGGGGGTACAGGTAGCGTAAAGCTCCCCTCCCCCACCGCGACCATGCAGGTCGCACAGTCTATCTAACAGCAACGTTTGTGTGCTGTTTCTATGATGCACTTTACATCTGGTTGAATCTCAAAGTGCTGCAATGAGCATTTGCATAAACGTAAATGCATATTCACATGCTGCGGCAGGTATAGCAGCATTCAGTTTTTCGATTAAGTCATTATATGCCGATCTAAGTTAAAGCCTCTGCTGGCACAGGCAGCGTACGCGCCCCCTCCCTGCAGCATATGGCCAACACCTAGCAAACCAGTAGCGTCCGCGCCCTGGGCTAGTTGGGACTGGTGTGCACCGGCCAGTCCAAAGGAACCGGTGCCACCACAACGGAGAGCACCCACTTTCGTACCTCGAAAGCCTCTGCTGGTACAGACAGCGTATGCGCTCCCTCAAGCATATGGCCAACACCTAGCAACCAGTAGCGTCCGCGCCCTGGGCTAGTTGGGACTTGTGTGCACCGGCCGGTCCAGAGTAACCGGTGCCACCACAATGGAGAGCTCCCACTTTTGTACCTCGTGTGAAGCTCTCCTTCAGCCGTGAGCCGACCTTGGTCCTGCCCCGTGTGCCAGGAGGAAAAGGTCTGACCGCTGACTACAGCAGATCCGAGAGGGCTCAGCTATCTGCAGAGTTGGCCCGCATGAGGGCCATGCTCACTTCAGATAACACCTAGGCACCTCGGAGGGTGCCGAAGCGCCTACCTCTCCGATGCCACAACTGACTCGAGGTTGATGTGCTCTCCCCGACAGCTTAAGCTACGCACTTCCATGACTATGAGGAAGATGCAGAAGGCGGTGCCTCCCAGGCATCAGAGCCGGCCTCCCACTTCTCAGCTCATGCGCATAGCCGTGGAACGCATACTAAAGCAGGCAGTCGGCTCCTCCAAGCGCCTTCTTCTTGCTGTCTTCGCCGTCCCCCACGCCTGTACCTGAGACAGCTACAGGCCTGCCGGGCGAACGATCAGGGCCCTCTCCCATCTCTATACCGATGGTGAAATCCTGGCAGCCCTGCCCTGATTGGGAAAAGTGTCCTGAGACAACCCGTTGCGACATGACACTTTAATAGATTTGAACGCACAAGGCGATAAGGGCTGGCCTGGGTTACATGCCAGCCACCAAGCCTGTCATTGCATCCCTCATTGTGTTCCCCGACGAGGCCCGGCGGCAGAACGCTAGGTGACCTCGACCCCAGTGCAGGAGCACAGACAACCTGCTCACTGGGGCCTCCCGTTCACACTTAATAGTGGCAACGTTAATACTGGCTCAGTCACCTTTGGTGTGTCACTGGAGGCATTGGCGTCATGTCCTCAGAGCGTGGGCGGCTGATGTCCATCGTATCTCTAGCCCGTCGCCAAGTCGGGTTTTCACAGTCAAGCTTGACTGATGAGCCTAGGCCAACTCTCCGTAGTCTCCCTGAGGAGCCAGGAGCACTAGGTGGTTCAGCCGGGCGAGAATCGCCGGAGCGAACCATCCAGGGGGGGGAGACCAGGCTGCAGCTTGCAGGCCTACGACACATCCCGCCTCCCAAAGGGCCGAGCTCCAACATTGATGAAATCATCTTGACTGCCCTCGGAGCTCGCGTATCACCGCCGGCCCACACTAGAGGCCAGCGTGTTCCCTGGCGTCCCACGCAGGGACCTGACTGTGACTGTGACTTTCCGGGCTGTGCAGTGCCTTCTGACGCCAGCCCCCCATATCCGGCGGGTCAAAATGGCCATTATCAGCAACATGACGAGAGCCCTACTATCAGACCAGGAGTGATGTGTCCTCCTGCCCAAGGGCGCAACAGAGGCTGTATATCCTCAGTCACACTAAGGGAAGTCCGATCTACATACTTCCTCGTGACGCAAGACAGACGGGTGTCGACATGTCTTGAATCTGATGGGACCCAACAGGGTTATGAAGTTTATGCCAGTCTACTGGGCCGAACACGGCAATGTGCTGGAGCGGCAAGTGGTGCGCTCCGCTCTATAGCACACATTCTCATACTCATGGGACCTTAACCGGGTACTGGACGCCCTGTGCGGGCCTACCTTCGAACCCTTGGCACAGGCAGAGCTGAAGTGGGTGTCATGCAAGACAGCCCTTCTCCTGGCCATTACATCTGCAAAGCGCGTCAGTGAACTGCACGCTCTGTCAGTCAGCGAATCATGTCTGAGGTGGAACGCAGACGGCTCGGGGGTCACGCTGTGGCCAAACATAGCATTCCTCCCGAAGGTGCTGTCGCAGGCTCACCTCAACCGGCCTATCAGGCTGGCTCGATTCAACCCCCCACCTGGGGAGCTGACAGACAAACTGGAGCTGTTGTGCCCAGTCCGGGCCCTGAGAGCCTACATTGAAGCTACTGCACGCATCAGGCGAGCAGAGCAGCTGTTCTTTTGCCATAGTGGTGTGAACAAAGGCGGCGCTCCCTCCAAGCAGCGCCTGTCCCACTGGATTGTAGACACAATCAGCCACGCCTATGAGGCAAGTAACCTCCCCGTACCATCAGGGGTACGGTGCCACTCTACAAGGAGCATTTCCACATCATGGGCTGCCATGAGAGGGGTGCCCTTGGAGGACATTTGTGCCGCCGCCTCATGGGCTTCGGCAGGCACTTTCTCAAGGTACTACAGGGTGAATGTTGCCACTCCCCACCCAGTGGACGTGGCCCTCTTCCCCGAATCCTCCGGTTCTACCCTTTGAGGTCTGTAATCGGGATTCCTCGTGACTTGGCTGGTATAAGTCATTCAGTGCTTAAAGCACCGCCTCTGGCGGTCAGCAGGGACGAAATAGAACGATAGTTACGTATGTAACTACGGTTCTATGAGTCCTGAATGACCGCCAGAGGCACTCTTGTCACTCAGAATCCTCGTGTTCTCGCGAGAAGATTCTGTAGGGACTGAGCCCCGGATGACTGCCGGAAGTTATAGACGACTCCGGGTCATCACGGGGTCAACCGACATTGTTGGTATAAAATACTCGACTGCGCATGCGCGAAGGGACGTATTCAGTGCTTAAAGCACCGCCTCTGGCGGTCATTCAGGACTCATAGAACCGTAGTTACATACGTAACTATCGTTTTATACTGTTTGCCACTAAGCAGCTCCAGGGGGAGCAGTTGGGGGTTCCGTGCCTTGCTCAAGGGCACTTCAGCAGTGTTGGGTGAGTGATGACAATCACTTCCCCACCCAGATTTATCCTGCCCGTCCTAACCCTTAGGCCACCGCTGCCCCAACTATGACACCCGTGTCTCCCTCTAGTCGAGCTAGATAGGTAGGTATAGGTAGGTACCAGGTAGGTAGGTAGGTAGAGGTACCAGGTATGTAGGTATAGGTAGGTAGGTATGTACCAGGTAGGTACCAGGTAGGTAGGTAGGTAGGTAGGTAGGTAGGTAGGTATAGATCAAACTGAAAGGAATGGTTAAAATAATCAAGGACATCCTTTTCTTTGCTTAATGCTGTTAAGACAGTGGAGATGGTGGTGGACTTCCGTAGGAACGCAGCACCGCCCCATCCCGTCATGCTGGGAGACACCCCGGTGACCTCAGTGGAGTCATGCCGGGTCCTGGGCATGACAATCTCTCGGGACCTGAAGTGGGAGCTGAACATCATGGCCCTCCTGAAGAAGGCCCAGCAGATGTTGTACTTCCTCCGGCAGCTGAAGAAATTCAGGCTGCCGAGCCGTGTGGGTCATGACCGAAACAATAAGATTGCGAATACAAGTGGCCAAAATGAGTTTTCTTCGATGGGTGGCTGGCATCTCCCTTAGAGATAGGGTGAGAAGTTCAGTCACACAAGAAAGACTCGGAGTAGAGTCACTGCTTCTTCGCCTGGAAAGGAGCCAGCTTAGGTGGTTCCGGCATCTGGTCACCCTATAGGGAGGTCTTCGAGGCATGTCCCACTGGGAGGAGACCCCGGGGTAGACCAAGGCGCAGGTGGAGGAAACACATTGAGGAAGTCACTAATGTTGCTCTGCATGAGAGGGACATCTGGAAAACGGGTGGATAAGCGGTTGAAGATGGGTGGACATAAATAGAATATAAAAAAAGGAAAGTACTAGGAGGAGGCAAGAAGCCCAAAGGTCTTATACGAGGCCTCAACCAGTGTATATCAAAACATTTAAAAATATGATTTGAAAACAATGTACATATTATTTTCAGACAACATTATTGAAAACTTGATTATCTATAACTGTCACGTCTGCCACACCTACCCGGTCTTCCTCCCCTTCTTTCTAAATCTATCCTCTATTATAGGAGTGGAGACAGAGGTGCAGGAGAGGAGGCGGAGGCAACCACAACCAATCAGCACTACTATAAAGCCTGGTTCAACCCTTCATGCCCTGCCAGATCATCCGTCTCTGTTGGACCTAGTCAGTCTTGTTCCACCACCCGGGCTAGCAGCATCTTTCCACCTCAGTGTGCTATTCTGTTACTTATATCTACCCTCCTGTTTTCACAGTGACCTTGTACCACTCCTGGATCCGGACGCCTGCCAAGTTGCCTGCCTCACCTGCCTCTGCTCTGCTCCTCTTGTCAGAAGGATAATTATAAATAAATCTATATTCTAAAACTGCAACTCCGTCTTGTCTGTCTCCTGTCTGTACCTGGGTTCAAGCAATCATTTATATGACAGTATGATCTGGCCAAACTGAACCCTGCAGACATGGAGGCAGTTTCTCAAGCAATTGCTAACCAGGACACCGTTATTGGTCAACATGAACAGACTTTGTCACAGATAATTTTTCGTTTGGATGCACTTACTACCAGTGTTAATAATATTCAGGCACACCTCACCAACCAGGCTGCCGCTGGGAATAACAACGCAGCTGCTGCTGCTGCTGCCGCGGCTAACAATGCCCCTGGCCCTGATATGCCTCCTGTCCGTGAGATACCAGTCCCTGCTCCTGAACGTTATGCTGGTGATCTAGGAGCGTGTCAAGCCTTTCTAATGCAATGCTCTCTCGTTTTTGAACAGCAGCCACGAACCTATGCTGCTGATCGCTCTCGTATACGTTACCTGCTTGGCCTGTTGAAAGGATCCGCTCTCACCTGGGGCGCTGCTGTCTGGGAGGAGCAATCGCAGGTATGCCAGTCATATGCTGCGTTCATCGGGGAGATGAAGAAGGTGTTTGATCATCCCATACGAGGCAAGGAGGCTACTAGGCGACTCATGTTCCTCCGCCAGGGAGCCCGTAGTGTTGCCGAGTTTGCAGTGGAGTTTCGCACTCTTGCTGCGGAGAGCGGATGGAATGATGAGGCTCTTCAAGGTGCGTTCCATAAAGCGGTGAATGAAGACCTCAAAGACGAGTTGGCATTCCGTGACGAGTCTACGAATATCGACGAGTTGATCAGCTGCTCCATTCGTCTCGACAACCGCCTCCGTGAGCGCCGAAGAGAGAAGGGTTTCCGTTCTCAGCGAGCAGGCTCCTCTTCCGCTGTTCCATCTCCAACTCCGTTCCAGGTGTCACCTCCGTCCAGCGCTCCGTCTCAGAGAGGCCCCGAGCTCCGCCGAGAGTCAACGAATGACTCTAGTCAGTCCGAGCCTATGGAGTTGGGTTGCGCTCACCTGTCTCCGGAGGAGAAGACTCGCCGTCTTCAGTCTAAATCATGCATGTATTGTGGACAGTCGGGCCACTTTATTGCCTCCTGTCCTATCCATCCGGTAAAAGATTTGGCTCGCCAGTAAAGGGGGAAATACTGACGAGCCGAGCAGAGTGTACAACCTCTTCCTCCTCAACTTCAAGGCCTCAGGTCAATGCTGCCCTCGTGTGGCGATCCCAGTCGGTGCCCCCCTCTGCATTGATTGACTCCGGTGCCGATGAGAGCTTCATAGATCGCCAGGTAGCTATACAAATGAAGATTGATTTGGTGCCTCTTGACTGTCCTTTGCAAGCTAAAGCACTAAATGGTTTACCCTTAGCCCGGGTGGATAGTAAGACTGTACCAGTAACTGTTATTTTGTCTGGAAATCACTGTGAAGAGATTCAGTTGCATATAATTGACTGCCCTCAGACACCATTGGTTTTTGGTTTTCCATGGCTCAAGATGCATAATCCTCAAATTGATTGGTCTACTGGGAAGATACGTTCCTGGAGTACAGCTTGCCATTTAAACTGTTTACACTCTGCTCAGACCCCCCCCTCCTCTGAACCTCAGCCCCCTGCAGATCCTCCTGATTTATCCTCTGTACCTGAGATTTATCACAGTCTTGCTCAAGTGTTTAGCAAGGATCAAGCTCTGTCGTTACCACCTCACCGGCCCTATGATTGTTCCATCAACCTCCTAGATGGCGCTCCTCTCCCAAGCAGTCGGCTGTATAACATATCTCGGCCTGAACGGGAGGCGATGGAGAGATACATCAGGGACTCGTTGGCGGCTGGAATCATCCGACCCTCTTCATCTCCGGTGGGTGCTGGGTTTTTTTTTGTGGGTAAAAAAGACGGCTCATTAAGACCTTGCATTGATTACCGGGGTCTGAACAATATCACTGTTAAAAACAAATACCCTCTACCGTTAATCAGTTCTGCTTTTTCACACCTTGATGGAGCTACCATTTTCACCAAATTAGACCTGCGCAATGCCTACCACCTTGTGCGCATACGCGAAGGTGATGAATGGAAAACAGCATTCAATACTACTCTTGGACACTTTGAATATCTGGTCATGCCATTTGGTTTAACTAATGCACCTGCTGTTTTTCAGGCTCTGGTTAATGATGTGCTCCGGGACATGCTGAATAGATTTGTTTTTGTCTTTTTGGATGACATTTTGATTTTTTCTAAGAACCAGGTCGAGCACGAGCTGCACGTTTCCCAGGTTCTCCAACGCCTCTTTTAAAACAAACTTTTTGTCAAGGCTGAAAAGTGTGAATTTCATGCCACTTCTATGTCATTCCTAGGTTATGTGATTGCTCCAGGTCAGCTGCAGATGGATGCTGCCAAGGTCTCTGCCGTTGCCGAGTGGCCAGCCCCCACTAACCTCAAACAGTTACAGCGTTTTTTGGGTTTTGCCAATTTCTATAGAGTGTTTATTAAGAACTACAGCTCTATTGCAGCTCCGCTTACAGCGCTCACGTCAACTTCCATTTCCTTCCGTTGGAGCACTGAAGCAGAAGCAGCTTTTGTTGAGCTTAAGAAGCGTTTTGTCTCTGCTCCTGTTCTTATACACCCAGACCCAGACCTGCAGTTCATCGTGGAGGTGGACGCCTCGGACACAGGGTTGGGCGCTGTTCTTTCCCAACGCTCCCCTACTGACAATAAATTGCATCCCTGTGCTTTTCTCTCACGCAAACTTGATTCAGCAGAAAGAAATTATGATGTTGGCAACAGGGAGCTTTTGGCAGTAAAAGAGGCACTGGAAGAGTGGCGTCATTGGCTGGAGGGTGCTGTCCACCCCTTCATTGTCTGGACGGACCATAAAAAATTGTCCTATATTCAGTCAGCAAAGCGGCTGAATTCACGTCAAGCAAGATGGGCCTTGTTTTTTGGCAGATTTAATTTTTCCCTCACTTTTCGTCCAGGCTCCCAGAATGCTAGAGCTGATGCTCTGTCCCGCCTACACACTGTGGAGGAGAGTGGTACGGATCCGGACCCCATCTTGCCACCTACGTGTATCCTTGCCGCCGTCACTTGGGAGGTGGAGTCGAGGGTCCTGCAGGCTCAGACACAACAGCCTGATCCTGGTACCGGTCCTCAAAATCGTCTGTTTGTCCCTGATGCTGTGCGCTCCCAGGTCCTTGAATGGGGGCATTCTACCCATCTGACCTGTCATCCAGGCATCAATCGGACGCTGTCCTTCCTTCGTCAGAGGTTTTGGTGGCCTTCTATGGTGGATGATACCCAGTCCTTCATTGCTGCCTGTTCCACTTGTGCCCGTAATAAAACGTCTACGAGACCCAGTTCCGGCCTCCTTCGACCCCTGCCTGTGCCGACTCGCCCTTGGTCACACATCGCCGTAGACTGTCACTGGTCTGCCACCTTCAGGAGGAAAGACGGTTATACTGACCATCATCGACCGTTTTTCCAAGGCTGTCCATCTCCTTGCCCTGCCGAAACTTCCTTCGGCTAGAGAGACTGCTGACCTCCTGGTCGACAATGTATTCCGCCTCCATGGCCTTTGTTCTGACATTGTTTCCGACAGAGGTCCCCAGTTCACCTCTCATGTCTGGAAGGCCTTCTGTACTGCGCTGGGTGCTACTGCCAGCCTCTCCTCAGGCTATCATCCTCAGACGAACGGCCAGACTGAACGAGCCAATCAGGAGGTGGAGGCTGCTTTACGCTGTATGGCGTCTGCTAACCCATCCACCTGGAGTTCTCAGCTGTCTTGGGTGGAATATGCCCATAATTCCTTGTCCAGTGCGTCCACTGGTATGTCTCCTTTCCTCTGTTCCCTTGGTTATCAGCCTCCTTTGTTCCCGGCTCAAGAGGTTGAGGTTGGAGTTCCTTCTGTCCAGGCCCTCATGCGACGCTGCCGTAAGACCTGGAAGCGTGCTCGTGCTGCTCTTCTCAAGGCTGGGGAGAGGATTCGGCACCAGGCTGATCGTCATCGGACTCCAGCGCCTCAGTACATGCCTGGTCAGATGGTGTGGCTTTTTGCAAAGGACCTGCCACTCAAGGTCACATCCAAGAAGATGGCTCCTCGTTATGTGGGTCCTTTCGAAGTCGAGTCCATCATCAACCCCTGTGCTGTTCGGCTCAAGCTCCCGGCTTCTCTTCGTGTGCATCCTACATTCCATGTTTCCCAGCTTAAACCTGTTTCCACCAGCCCACTGGCCCCTCCTACGCCAGCCCCGCCTCCTCCGAGGTTGATCGATGACCACCCAGCCTATACGGTTCGAAGATTGCTGGACGTTCGCCGCCGTGGTCGAGGGCTGCAGTATCTAGTGGATTGGGAGGGTTATGGCCCTGAAGAACGTTCTTGGGTCCCTCGAAGACTAATATTGGATCCCTCCCTTATTCGGCAGTTTCATGACGACCATCCGGACCAGCCCAGACGTGCGCCAGGTGTCGCCCGTAGAAGGAGGGGTACTGTCACGTCTGCCACACCTACCCGGTCTTCCTCCCCTTCTTTCTAAATCTATCCTCTATTATAGGAGTGGAGACAGAGGTGCAGGAGAGGAGGCGGAGGCAACCACAACCAATCAGCACTACTATAAAGCCTGGTTCAACCCTTCATGCCCTGCCAGATCATCCGTCTCTGTTGGACCTAGTCAGTCTTGTTCCACCACCCGGGCTAGCAGCATCTTTCCACCTCAGTGTGCTATTCTGTTACTTATATCTACCCTCCTGTTTTCACAGTGACCTTGTACCACTCCTGGATCCGGACGCCTGCCAAGTTGCCTGCCTCACCTGCCTCTGCTCTGCTCCTCTTGTCAGAAGGATAATTATAAATAAATCTATATTCTAAAACTGCAACTCCGTCTTGTCTGTCTCCTGTCTGTACCTGGGTTCAAGCAATCATTTATATGACAATAACATCGAAATAAGCTTCTTTATTATTATGAAAAATAAATAATAAATACAAAACATGGAAGTGAAAGTATAATGATTAGAATACGATTAATTTAAGTGATCTAATCAGAACATATCCTTCAATTTGTTCTCATATAAGAGAAGACAGTTTCTGACCAGTAGAGTATTTGTCGTATAGTGTAGTACCTCTATATTTGTTGGAAAACTAACTATGACTGGTACGATAAAGGGGAGGATGGGGATGATGTGTATGTAATAGATGATATATTAACACTCAACTTTTATGTTGGCTAATTCATGTCATTTCAGTGATTCTAAATCTACATGAACAAGGCCTTCTCTTCGGATCTTTCTCTGCTCTCTGATCTCCACTGCTCTCAGCAGTTTCCTATAGCACCAGGTAAGAAGCATCTATATTTTTTGATACTACGCTTACCGCCATTGCCGTTGATTAATGGCAATTTATAGTGCATTCGATCGATCAAGCCATAATGCTACTTACGTTAGCCGGTTAGCTAGCTATGTTGTTGTCACAGCACTGGATCGATCATCTTAGATCGTCGTCACCATAATAATCCATTCTATCTGTTTCTTTCAATCGCCTGTATCTCCTATTTCTTGTCCCAGATGGCATTTTTGGTCAAAACAACGTTTCTTTGACGGCACAGAGCCGACGATGTGGAGCTCTCCAGTGCCCAGTTTGGATTCATCTTGAAAACAAGGCCTGTCCAGGCTCCGTTGAGCTTACTAGGATAATACTACTTCCGGTAGACTGGAAATGTGGCTTTTAAAAATAAGAGCTCAAATGGGAAAAATGCTGGCGTGAATTAGATCCTAATTTTTCAATAAATGTTAGCGCTGTAAGTATTATTTTTGATCTCAAACTTCACCAGATTGAAGCATTTTCACCGCAAATTTACATTTAGTTCCCTGGCTACGGGTCTGGCGGTGGTAAGAGACTGTAGTTTTTGCTAAAACTACAACATGACGTCACTGAGACGCGTTGATAAGAGACTCACCGCTCACCCAAACACATCTATTTTTTTGACTAAAACTACAAGATGACGTCACTGAGCTGCGGTTGTAAGAGCCCAAACACATCTCTCTCTGTTCCCTGCAGCATCAATGAATGAATGCATGAATGAATGATTGATGAATGAATGAATGAATGAATGCACTCACAGCCTTACCTCTCTTCATGTTTCCTATCATGGAATATCGAGGGAACCCGGGCAGGGCTCTGTGGGGTCCCAGGAGAAGCCCGTCTTGGACCCACTGCACGGGACCCGAGGCCCGCAGCACCTCGCAGCGCAGCACGGCCGTGTGGCCCCAACGCACCGTCACATTACGGGGCTGTGTCCTGAACGCCTGCTGGGCACTGGCACCACCTAGTGGGAGAGGCACATGATGACATGGACACACAGGGGGTTAACACACACGCACACAGCATTAAAAGCAGCAGGGAGAGGAGATGAGATAGGTAACCTTATAGCTGTGTGTGTGCGTCCGTGCATCCGTGCGTGCGTGTGTAAATTCAATTCGCCGGGCTGAGTGTAACCGTCATGGGCCAATTTGTGCATTGATTTCAAAGGCTCCGTCTCGCACACACAGGCAGGCGCGCACACACACATCATGATGGGCCGACTTCCACGAAATTAAGACAAATATCAGATCTGTTAACCCATTATATTCGACCAAAATGTCTTCTCAATCATGACATTTTTCTGAAAAAGAAATTTGTAATGTTTCTATATCAGTGGTGCTCAAACCTTTTCATGACGAGGTCCCCATAAACTGAATGGCCGTGGACCCCCATCGCCAATGTGCATTTTGTTCCAGCCCATTTTGAGTGAAACAAATAATAGAATCAAATAAAATAAACGCTTTAAAAACACAAGGGGCCTCTATTTTTGCCAGTTCCTTACCCCTACCCCTAAACTTCTGCTATGTGAACTATTCAAAAATATATATTAAAAAAGGTATAAGGGTTCACTGCCAGAAATAGGGCCAAATAAGTCAATGATGGACAAACATTTTCACTATCTTTTCAAGAAGTAGCAGAAGTGACGAGCTATGAGCTTGTAGATCTGCTATTTCTTTTAATAGCCGACCAATGTGCACAGATAGAAAACGACACAGATGCTTTCACGGTCTCATTTCTTGACATCTGACATGTGAACAGCGACACGTTGAATCAGGTAATTATGTCCCATCCCCCCACTATAGTGAAATGTTCTTTAGACGTGTGTCAGGGTCAGCATGACTCTTTTAAAAGCTTATACATGTATCTTATATATTATAATTCGAAAAACCAAAGAAGAACGGCCCCTTCACTAACCAGGATGTGTAACCCCCATAGCTGTTGTAGTTAGGCATGTAGGAGCAGCAGCGCAGCATCTGAATACATTTTTGAATAGTTCAACTAGCCAATCTACATTGACATGTTGTGAGCTTGTAGACTGTCCATTTTAACTATTCAAAAATGTTTTCCAAGTAGTAAAATAAAAGGCAAAGAAGTTTAGGGATAAGGGGTTTAGAGGTTTAGCATTGACGAAAATGGAGCCCATAGTCTCTTGAATAGTTTTCATTTAGTTTTAGTCACATTGTAGTCACGTGGAATGATTATTGTTTAGTTGACTAAATATCATAATAATTTAGTCGACTAAATCTGCAGTTGACTAAAATGTATTTTTGCAGGCCTTGATGTTGTCGTAATGACTGATTTTACACTTGCTGAAAATAGCCAATCTACAAGCTCACAATGTTGTGAGCTTGTAGATCGGCTATTTTCAGCATACAACCAAGTGTAAAATGACTTATACTGGATCTATTGTCCACTAGTCCCTTCCTAACATTTTAGTCTTGTTTTTATTGTTTGACAAAATTGTCAATATTGTCAATTGTCATCATAGCTTAGTTTTCATTTAGTTTCCATTTAGTTGTTTTAAATGTTTTCGACAAAATCAACACTGCTTACCACCAGTGGTGGAAAAGTACTCAATTGTTTTACTTAAGTAAAAGTAGCAATACTACAATTTAGAACTACTTCGTTACAAGTAAAAGTACGGAATTAAAAATGTACTTGAGTAAAAGTACAAAAGTATCGGCATCAAAATGTACTTTATGTACTAAAAGTAAAAGTACTCATATTGAGAATGTCCCACTTCACAAGTTCAAAATGTGTAAAAGTAAAAAGTAAAGTACAAATACCTCAATTTATTTTATTACAGTACTTAAGTAAAAGTACTTAGTTACTCTCCACCACTGCTTACCACCCAGAGAGGATAATATAAGGAGGTGGTTGGTTCTCTTACCCCAGAACATGGAGAGCAGGAGAGCTGAGAATCTGCAGAACATCCACGATTTCTCCTCCATCTTCTCTGACCTTGGTCAGCCTGATGGGAACAAACTCAATGTTCTTAACCAATGTGACCAGATTTGACTGATCTGACCTGCCATCGCACACATTGCAGCTTTTCAACAGAGGAGATTCTTTTTTTTTTCTTTTTTTTCAAAAATAGTTAATAGCACAAGCAGACTCTTCACATACTCGAGCATGTCTGAAATAAGTGTCAGAGCTGAAATAGACATGTAAATATGAAATAAATGCTTAAACCTGTAGTTAGGTGTATGTTAGAGACCACAGAAGTGAACCTTTCAAGCCTGTTTTCTCAAATCGCTGTTTTCTGCAAGACATTACTCTATAAGCCATATCTGCAAAACTGGTGGGTCAAACTGGACAACCAATATCTCTATTTGAAGCTATGATTCCCTGCTTTCATATGGCAGCCCCTCAATGGCAGCCCCTCAGTCAAATGTGGACACCCATTTAGACCTGATGTCGATATTTTGTTATAAAGTCTTCTAAATCCCGACAGTTTTCTGAAAAACCTCATGTTTCTTTGTCAGAGGTTCTCAAACATATTCATGTCAAGGACCCCAATTATATATGACATTGGCCACCGACCCCCATCTGAAAATATGTTGTTGACCCTCCCAAGAGCAAAGATTTTAGTTAAGAACTCGCTCTGTAACAATATATATTCAAAGATTTCAGCCACATTTTCACGATTAAAAAAAAATAGCAGACCTACAACTTGTATATCTGCTATTTTTCTATAGCTAAAGTATACCATAATGCTTAAAACACAAAAAGGGGTTCTCGTCCAAAATGGGTTAAAGGGCCACTTCACCCCTTTTGCATCCAGATCTTATTTTTATGATGTTTGGGAGACAAGAAACACTTTCCTGGGGTTATTATGTGTGTAATGTTTAAATATATATATATTTTAGTATTTGAAAGTGCCAGTGATGTAATGGACACTGGTCTCACTTCCTTCCCTGGACTACATGTTGTCTCAGTAAAGGCTCATACATAGTCTGGAGTTTCGTTGACCACCGAACTACAACATGACGTCACGAGCCGGGGTGAAGAGCAAACCACCGCCACCGCTCCAGCCCTTCTTTCTGTTTTTACTCACCACCGCTCAACGTTATTTCGCGGTGGTCACGGTGGTCAGCTCACCACCTATGAATAGGCCTTAAGACAGCCCTCTCCCTCTCCACAATTAACGTGGGGTGAGTGCAGCAAAGTCATAGTAATCCAGCAGTGAGACCAATAGTGTCTAAGACATCACAGACACTTAAATTAATACAATAAATACTTAAATATCTAAAATCACAAATGACTACTACGGCTGTCATGATTCGCCAAATCCACGATTTGGTCATGATTCGATACGATATTTGATACGATACGATTCAATCAATATATTAAAACCTCCTATTTTCAGCACAGAGCACTACTGTATATGATTATAAATTTAGGCTAATGTTTTGGTTTGTAAAGAAAACACTTTCTCTGCAATAAGTCACTTATTTGACTAACAACAAATGAGAATGAGAATAACATCAAGAATATAAACTTTGGGTTTTATGTCCTATAACATCATTTTTATTTGAGATGTTTATTTAAAATGATTACATTATTTTTAAGCTCTACTCTAAGTAACTAAATAAGCAAGTGCAGGCAGTCTATATGAATGCTCAAATGTGCTTTAGGGCATTAGAAAACAAATAAATAACTACTTTATTAGGTAATAAAACTGTTATATAAAACTGATTATTGTCGCTTGGGGTCACCTCTTACGAATTCAAGAGGGCGCCCATTGTTGCCCGAAACACAAAAAATCCACCCAAAAAAGAGTTACGGTATTTCATGCAAGATACTTGGTCTGAATACATCAAATTCGCTTTCTACAGTGTTCATGAATGTGGAGATGCACAATGTATACTTCATTTAACCGCATTAAATACTACTGGTCTCAGTGGCGTCACTACGCAGCAACAGGCCCTGACGCAGGATGGTCCAGAGTGCCCCCCCCCCCCCCCCACACACCAAGCCGCTATATAGAAACAAATTAACTATGTTTAAAACAACGGTTTTGTATCAGACCAAACACTACTCTAAAATGAATAGATTCAAGCTGTGGCAAGTGGCATTATATATCAAATTCGGTCTCTTTTCTGTTTAGCCAATTATGAAAAGAAACTAAGAAAACAGCCAAAACAATGCGCTGTCAATCTATAAGGTCATGTTGCGCATGCAGCACGGAAAACTAAAAACCGGCTAGAAATGCTTAAGGAAAACAACAAAATAATCAAGTACTGTAAAACACTGGCATTTTATTTTAAACTATTAATTTTGTTTCTCAAAGCTGTTTTGACCACAAGAAATGAGCTGATGGGCAGAATTGATAGTTAGTTGCGCAGCAGCGGCAGCGCGCTGTATGCGCCCTGCATGCACAAGTCAATTAATTATGCTCAAGTCCTCCATGTAAAATGCAGCAACATTCCATTTCCAACACAACAATGTCCATATGAAATCTCCATATGAAAAGCTTCGTTTGAAGACCACCCACAGGCAGCAGGCCACCTTGGACAGCGGGTTGAGAGGAGAAAAAAAGAGAGAAAAAAAAGAGGTGAAGTTGAGCTATAAATATATGGTGACGGCGCACCACGAAAATTAGACAGCAATTATGTAATTAAATAAAGAGGCTCTGCCTCTGCGCTCTGCTTACCTTATAGGTGAACCTTCCGGGATTTTCTCTCTGCAAAATCATCTATCAGGTCCTTCACATCCAGCTGGCGTGCACGGGTATTCTCGATGGACAGAGTGGCAAGTCCACTGAGCCGACCCTGTCCCATTGTACTCCTCAGATAACTTTTGATCAGCTTTAATTTTGAGAATGACCGTTCGGCTGATGCCACTGTGACTGGAATGGTTAGGAAAAGCAGCAATACAGTGCAGACTTCGCCAAAACTAGCACTAATGCTGCTGTTCTCCACAATAAGCAGTTTTGTGAGCTCTCGGATGGTCTTCACGTTAACTAATGCTGTCTCTCAGGCACTCACGGAATGATACAAGTTGAATGGGGAATTCACAGGTTAAGTCGTGATTGTATTTTTCTACAATGGTTTGCGACGTAAAATCAACCTCAGTTAACAATATATTGTTAAGGGGCCCGGCCGCCTCGTTTATTTTTATTTTTTAAATTTGCCACCTCTTTTTTTTTCTTCTCCCGACCTGGGTGTGCCCTCAGGCGTCATGGGCCCCCACGCAATCGCGTTGTCTGCGTCACGGTAGTGACGCCCCTGACTGGTCTATAGAATACAAATATTATTCCACCAAAATTAATAAACATACTCAGCTGAAAAAAGTAGCATTTTTAAATCATTATTAAATTATATTATTACAGCTATGAATATTATCAATTCAATGCTGTAGGCTACAGATAATAACCACAATTAATATACATGTGTAACTGTTTCCTGCTATGCATGCCTTGATGATTTTGTTATATACAGTATATAGGCCTACAGTAGGTTCACTTCTTTCTGGTGTTCTGTGACTGTCAGATGTTTTTGCCAACATATTGAATGGGAAAGAAGTTCCTTCAGCATGTGCGTGCATGCCCTGCAGTTGATGGCTGAGCATGTTCTACAGAGTGATTGCAGATGGAGGCTCCATCTATGATGGAGGATCACATCAGGCAGAGGACCTGATGTGAGCCTTGGGTCAGATTACAATTGCTGATGTCATACATCTAGTCTGAACAGGAGATTACTGCCTTCTCCATCTGATGTTATGGTCTCTACTACATGCAAAGCTACCTCTACATGTTTTTATGCGACACCACCCATTGTGAAGCATGGAATGGTCAGTGGACCAACAGTTCATAGAGTTCACCTTCATGGTGAACTCGGGAAGCACCCTATGATCCGACGGACCATTGCTCCGAGGGAGCATTGGTCCGAGGTGTGCTGGGGGTCGGGAGAGGGTTGGGGTTAGGTTTAGGTGTCTGCCCCGGGGGAGGTTAGGGTTAGGGTGAGGGTTTGAGGTAGGTTGTCGATCGGACCAATGGACCGTCGGCATATTGACGCGGACCCGGTGAACTCTACCATGGCCACAGTGCAGGATGGGTTATTTATTTGAATATCCTTGGAGCAAGAGACTGCTCCAATATTGAGACAGACATGGAAGAGATGGAACAGGACGACAGGGATACTGTCTTCTCCCATGTCTTAATTTGACACTCTCCTCATATTGTGCTATAGGCATTCCAGGCAAGTGCCATCTGGACCTTCAGGTCCTGTTCCGTTAAGGAAACTATGAAGGAAACTAGACTACTAGCCTGGGAGAAAATAATGCAGGCCCGGTTTGGCCGTCGGGAGCACCGGGACTATTCCCGGTGGCCTGCCACCTAGTGGCCTGGCTGTCAAAAACAAAATAATAATAATAATATATATTTCTTTTTGCATCAGGTCAGGCCAGCAAAAAAAAATCTCTCCTATAGCTCAGGCCAGGCCAGTGCCGTCAAAGAAACGTTGTTTTGACCAAAATGCCATCTGGGACAAGGAATAGGAGATACATGGGCGATTGAAGAAACAGATAGAATGGATTATTATGGCGACGACGATCTAAGATGGGTGATTTAGTGCTGTGCTAACAACATAGCTAGCTAACCGGCTAAAGTAAGTAGCATTATGGCTTGATCGATCGAATGCACTATAAAAGCGCAATTGCCATTAACCCACGGCAATGGCGGTAAGCGTATTGTCAAAAAATAGGCTTCAATTGACCTAGATGTACAGCAATGGCGCTGAAAATATTAAGATGTGACCACAAGCTACAAGAATCAGTTGAGAAAAACAACTTTATCTGACGAAACCACGTTTACCCCCACGGCTCCCGAACTATAAGAAGAAGGAATATACGATCAATAAAAACAGTGAAATTATCTAGCTGGGGATTTTTGGAGAGTGCAGTTGAGGCAGCAATTCCAGAACAATGGAACCTGACCATTAGAAAATATCTATTTTGCTTCAGATGCCATCACATGCATAACATAAAACCAATACCTTAACATTTGGTAACTCCTACTTGGAGTCGGGACTCGGGACTAACATTAGCCCCACATGGAACCTCACACTTAGTTATAAAGGAGCTCACTCGCTACAATGTAGCAGCCTCTCAGGGAGAGGTGCCATGGGTCTGTACTGGCATTAGCCTCCACACTGGCTGTCCCAACATGCCTCACACCGAAGACGTGGGGGTATTATGCTAAATCACCGCAGCGAGACAAGCCTCTGGTGTCCTCGTCTCGATGTCATAGCTTCAGCGTATTTTGGTGTTTGGTTTGTAAAGAAAACACCTGTTTCTCTGCAATAAGTCACTTATTTGACTAATAACAAATGAGAATGAGAATAACATCAACAATATAAACTTTGGGTTTTATGCCCTAACATCATTTTAATTTGAGATGTTTCTTTAAGATCTTGACATTACATTATCACTTTGTCACCATCACATCGCGAGGTCCTTACGAAGGCTCTGCTACGAATGGTGCTTCTCGAAGGTGCACATATAAGCGCCTCTCTCAAAACAGGTTTCCGAACTGTCCACAGCCCACCAATGAGAAACAGAGTGAGTAGGACAGACATTATTTTGCGGGGACCCTGGCCAGTTCAAATTAGATTCAAATATGATTTTTTTTGGGGGGGGGGGGGGGGGGGTCACAATACGATATTGGTTCATTGACAATATTGGTTCATTATGGCGATACAATACGATTCAATGATTAAAAATCGATACAGTAACTATTTAGCAACTACATTGAATCTGCGTGGAAAATGTGGATAGTGCAGTTTAAGGACAAATGGGTATGAATATGGATATAAATAAGTAAACAATGATTCTCTGGCAAATACATAGACATTTTGAACTCATAGACAAACCCGTATTACCTTGACATGATCACAGAGAATACACACATATATCAATACTCAAAAGATTACTCAAAAGAAATTGATCATTCTGCATAAAGAAATACTTTCTACTTTTGGTACTTTAAGAATATGTTGCTGCCAATACTTTTGTCTGTGAGAATAGCACTAGCTGTCTCCACACGCACGCATGCACGCACGCACGTGGGGGTTGGGTGGAGGGTGAAGGGGGTGTCTTTCAACCTGTCTGCCAGTGATGTACAGAGACAACGGAAAAACACGCATTCACACACACGGCGATAGAGCAGTGCTTACCTGTGTGTCAGTCGCCGAATGAACTCTAACAGACAATAAGAACCACAGAGATGATGAGACCCCCCCCCACACACACACACACACACACACACACACCACTCCCTCCCCTCCCACTCCTTGCTTACAGAGCAGAAAAAGTAGGAGAGAGAGAGAGAGAGAGATATGTGGGAGAGCAACAGTGCTGCCTATCACACGCACGCACACATTCAAAGGAGCTTTACTGGCGTGAGAAAACATACGTTTACATTGCCAAAGCAAAGTGGAACAATACAAACGTATCCTATGTGTCATTAGTCATGTCCTTAGAGATATCGGTACCGAAGAGCCGGCAAAACCTTACCTATATTAAATTGTTTAGGGTCAATATAAATTTATTAAAATATGACAGACTTTCCATATGAGCAGGTTTTTATTGACATTTTGTTATTTTCCTCTATAGGCGGATTTTCATTAATTCCAAAAAGACAGTCAATAGCACATTCAAATTCCATAACACTCTTTTTGGATTCCTTTTTATAAATTAAACAAACCTGTGTCCAATTAAATTAGTTGATTAAGTGGGTGTGGCCTATTATTTGGTGGTGGAGCATGACACAGCTGTCATGTGGTATCATCCAGGCGAGCCAGGTCAACTTTACATTTATAAGTGAGTTTGTCATCTCACCAGAACATCCACCCCTGACAACAACAGGAGGTCAAGGACTTCAAGTACCTGGGCTCATCGGTCAACTTAACTGAGCAAGATCTGAAAGTGAGGAAGGCACTTGCATGGAGGGCCCTGAACGGCATGGCCAGTGTATGGAACTTCAACCTCCCCTGTCAAATCCAACTCAACTTCTTCCGTACAACGGTAGAGATTGTTCTTATATATGGCAGTGAAGCCAACCCTGAAGAAGTCTCTAAACGGGCACTAACATCAACAGAGTGTGCATGTTGCCAACAAGACCATGTACCAAGCAGGGGGGTTGGTCACCCATTGGCCCGGACCTCCTGGGGGCCCGGGCTGTCAGATGATCGATGGACGATTTTTTTACACAGTCACTCACGACTGATAAAACCAGCGGCCCCCCGCGAATCCCGCATCCTCCCGCAATTAACCAGATAGAGAGCTTATATAGCCTATAATAGCCACTTTAGCAAAATATCATGTCTGATGAGAATGTACTGCACTGGACTGTACAAGCACCGTGGAGTCTGTCTCACGCTCTCTCCAACAGACATCCTCAGCCACGCTCCAAAAGTGGCAGCACCTGTCACTCATTAGTAGGCTATCACTCTGTGCATGAGGACTTAGGATTGCCTATGTGTGGAGTTCCTTTTCTCCACAACGGACTTTTTCGCTTATAAACCACTTGAAGTTGTTTCTTTTCCCTGTGTGCGTCACTCAGCAATAAGATGAAACAGAACACAAAGATGAGTAGCCTATTTATTTTTTAACACGCAGCATCTCTCTCTCTCTCTCTCTCTCGATCTCTCTCCCCGTCTGTCTCTCTCTCTCTCTCTCTCTACGTCTCTCTCTCTCTCTCTCTCAACTTGACAGACAGATCTGCATTCGCAATCAGCTCCTCACAGCTCCTCACGATGTTGGGAGTCAGGTTTGGCGAGGCCCGGTCGTGCTGTCTCCCCCCCGGCCCGGCCCAATGCGATACCAAGGGTGAGCCAGAATAGCAGCCATTAGAATAAGACTAACAGGACACTGCCAAAGACCTAGCCAGCCATGTAGTTGCGAACGCAATGAGCACTAACTATGAGACCCTGCAGATCATGTCTGTCTGTCTGTCTGTCTGTGTCTGTCTGTCTGTCCCGCTGTGACACCACCCGCCCGCCACCAGAGGGCGCAGCTGTAGCACACACACACACACACCCACACCCACACCCACACACACGAGCTGCGTTCGCTTCCCGCGTCTTACTTGTGCTATAGGAACCAACACACGGGCACCGATCAAGAGGACGTCGCACATTAACATATGTGGATGTACTCAAGAAAGACGCAGGAGCGCAAATCACCAACGAACTGGCCAGATGTATGGAGATCCGGGATGATTGGAAGCGAAGATGGAGGGCTCATCTGAGGACAACCTAGTAGGCCATATTGTCAGGTCCCTTTTCGTTCAGTTTTGTTCCCACGTCATGGGCACTACTCATTCAATGCATTTTTGCATAGATAATACCCTTCTTGACTTTGGGTTAAAAGTTCTACTCATAATATCCTGCAGTATTATTTTGTCACAAGCCAGAAATGCATATAGGCCTATAACCAAAAAATGACAATCTTGTGTTGATGTTTTTTCTTGATTGGCACCGAGCACAATGAAACATACACATAGTACATTTAGCCAAAAGCTTATGTTTCATACATAAAACATATCACTCCCTGTTCAGCACACCAGCACACCATCAGCGTGTGTTAGCTCTGAGCTCTGAGCGTGACAAACGTGCTTGCCTTTTTGTTGCTTTATTGCATTTGGCAAATTATCTGAATCAGATAATAACTTTCCTCACTCAAGATGCCTCCTAAGAAAGCGGATGAGCTTGAGGACATAAAGAACTCTTTAAACTTTATGTCCGCCGAACTTAGCGAGGTGGCAAAACAACAAACGAAGCTGGTGGGGTTGTTGGAGGAAATCAGGCTG
Organism: Protomyctophum parallelum; assembly: GCF_964188405.1. Taxonomy (NCBI): domain Eukaryota; kingdom Metazoa; phylum Chordata; class Actinopteri; order Myctophiformes; family Myctophidae; genus Protomyctophum; species Protomyctophum parallelum. The sequence goes on along the minus strand of NC_139698.1, from coordinate 15,636,340 downwards.
CTTAAGCAGGCAAACAAAGAGAAGGACACAAAAATATCTGAATTGGAGCGACGAATTGATGACCTGGAGGAGTACTCTAGAATTGACGACCTGCTCATCAGTGGTTTGTCCACCACGCCAGGGCAGGCTGGAGGAGGAAATGACTAAGGGTGCAGATGAAAATGCTACGGTGCACAGAAAATATTTTTATTTCAACATACAGCTAGCGTTGTTAAATCAAACGGGGCGATAACTGTACAAGTGCTTCTGCCTCCAGAGGGCGCTGTGGACTGTGTGGGGGTTTGGAGAAGTGTAGGATGGTTGTTGCAGAATAAGAATGGCTTGTCTGTGACTGCACATTTAGTAAAACGTATCAGCCTAGATGTTGCCATGTTGAATGCAGGCCCGGTTTGGCCATCGGGAGGACCGGGACTATTCCCGGTGGCCTGCCTCCTAGTGGCCTGGCTGTCAAAAAAAAAAAAAAAACTCCTAAGCTCAGGCCAGGCCAGCCACAGTCAATTTCAATTCAATTCAGGCAGTGTTGCTGCAGCATAACTACATTGTGTGTCTTATGTTAATGGAGGGAAGAAGTTAATAATATAAATAACATCAGATGGTACATTTCTCATGTGAAATTGCTGTAAAGGCCCCCAAAATGTCCCCCAAGGGTCCCCAAAATCTCGGCGCGCACATTGTGCGCGGTGTGAGCAGGCGGTGTGGCCTACCAGGGCGTATAACTCCCAGCCTGATTTGGAGTTCCACTCCGGGCCTGGTTGAATGATTTAACATTGAATAGCTGAAATATTCACTGCTGTTAAATAGGCAGCATTTATTTAACTTAGGGATGCACGATAATTATCGGCCCGATAATTATCGGCCCGATATCAGGAATTATGACGTCATAATTATCGGCCAGATAACATTATTAATAGCTCCGATAATATACTTTATATGGGCTCGAAATTTAAAATAATTTTGGACGCAAATGCGCCTGAAGTTTTATCTGTGCGACATAAAAATATAGTTGGTAGCAACTATGGGACTACCAATCATTTCTGTGCTGCGCCCAAACGCTCCCCGAGTCGCCAATCTCTCCGGAGGAACGGCTGAGACGAGAGAGAGAGACGCTTCTCCACTCTGTCTGTTGCAGTGTGTGTCGTTCCATAGCAGGCTAATAGCCCCGCCTGCTTCTCCTCTCTCGCATTCATTACGGACGGTGACTGTCTGAGCCTAGCCCCATATGTGCCCTCTCCCTATGCTCATTCTGTAGCTCCGAGATGAGGTCACACACTGGGCCCCTCCCACCGCGTTTCAGAAACGGCGCAAGTTTCCGAAAACATAGTCTCTTATCCTTACCAGACCATTAATCCAAAACGTGTAGGGCCGATCCTGGTTTACACTAATTCAAACCTAGGACCGGCCCAGAAAATCCAAGTCGCCATTTGAACCGAGCCTTTACGCCCCGTCTTTTGTCAGTCGCTTCCATGTTTATCAAGGAAGTGTGCGTGTGCGCGTGCATGTCGAGTGAACTGAAGTCAGTTGGAAATTTTCGACCAGGGGAGGCGCTAAAGCTTTTCAACTTCCTTGATAAACATGGAAGCGACTGACAAAAGACGGGACGTAAAGGCTCGGTTCAAATGGCGACTTGGATTTTCTGGGCCGGTCCTAGGTTTGAATTAGTGTAAACCAGGATCGGCCCTACACGTTTTGGATTAATGGTCTGGTAAGGATAAGAGACTATGTTTTCGGAAACTTGCGCCGTTTCTGAAACGTGGTGGGAGGGGCCCAGTGTGTGACCTCATCTCGGAGCTACAGAATGAGCGTAGGGAGAGGGAACATATGGGGCTAGTCTGAGCCCAGCAGCTGACGAGCGCGTATCGGTGCTCGTTCATTCACCGCGCTGTTGAATGCGTGTCACACGTTACCGGTTGTAGTTTATTAATTTGCTCCAGTTGTGTAGCATTGTGAAACGCGACACGACCGTTTTGGTTGAGAAATGTAGAAGTAGTAGCTGTTTGGCTACATGATGCTACAGACCATGCTAATGGCTTATGCTTATGCTAACAACATCAACGTCTATCACTGGAACTTGGATAGTGTTGTACTTGTGTTTACACACGCACACACACACACACACACACACAGACAATAGTGGTTCTCAAAGTGGGATCCGGGGAGTCAGAGTTTACAAATGGAACGAAATGGACCCTAACAGGTCCATTTGGTTCCATTTGTACCCTCTCAGAGTTGACATTGATTTTACAATATAAATAAAAAATAATAAATTGAGGTCCCTTATATAAATGGCATTAAATGGGGGTCAGTAGCCTAATGCATGTCAAACTGGGTGTCCTTGAAATTGTTATATGTTATATTGTTGTTTTTATTAATTAAAAAAAAAATCACACCTGTGTGAAGTGATCATCATAAGTCATCATACATCATCTGACCAAACAATTTGCGTACTTACTTTTGTCTTAGTGGAAATAGGTGGACTCAAAAGAAACATTGGTGCTTCTTACATTTTGGTCAGTGCACTGCTCCTAAAATAATTCTGGTGCTCCTACATTTTTAAACTGGTAGCACCAGTGCTACAAGGTAAGAAAGTTGACACTAATTAGCCCCGTGGACCCCCATTTGAAAACATATTCCAGGGACCCCCATGTGAGAAGATTTTTACGGCTCTAGCAGTGATTCTCAACCCGTTTAATTTAAAGGACCCCCCAGTTTGACATGCCTATTAGCATAGTAGTATACAGAACAGATCCCCATGTAATTGCATTTCTATCTCTGGGACTCCCAATTTATATTGTAAAATCAATGTTATTTTAACTCTGAGAGTGTACAACTGGAAATGTTCCATTTGTACACTCAGAGTTACAGACCCTTAAGGGTCCATTTGGTTCCTAACTATATAATTTAGCTGGCCCCACTTTGTGAACCACTGATATAGCCTACTATACTGTAATTGCTTAGGTCAAAGCTGTGTTACATGTACCGTTACCGTTACTAGTATGTATTTTTTATTCATGTCTATATATTTTTATTATCGGTTATCGTATCGATATCGGTCTTGAGAAGCAAGAAGTTATCGATATCGGTATCGGTTTCAAGAAATCAATATCGTGCATCCCTATCTGACTCCCAAGTCTTTGGAATTATATATTGAGCGAGTACACACGGAGCACAGACCACATTTATGCCGCTGCAACCTCAAGTCTACAACAGTGATCTATGGCTCTGGTATGTGAAATACTGCAATGTATGGAACAGACATTCTAGGCCGGGCTATAATTAGTCATATCTGCCTTGTGCAACTATTTATTTTATGAAGCTTAAAAGCTATAAAGAAATTAAAATGTTGTATTCATATGTGACCAGATTTGACTGAGAGCCTGCCATCGCGCAAACTCCAGCTTTTCACCAGAGGAGATATTTCTCTTTTCAAAATGAGTTATAGCACAGGCAGACTCTTCACATAGGACTAGAGCATGTCTGGAATAAATGTCAGAGCTGCAATCGACATGTAAATATGAAAATGAACATGTAGCTAGGTGTAATGTTAGAGTCCACAGAAGACATGTAAATATGAAATAAATGCTTAAACATGTAGCTAGGTGTAATGTTAGAGACCACAGAAGTGAACCTTTCAAGCCTGAACAACAACAATTATGTCAATTTGAAGCTATGATTCCCTGCTTTCATAGGACATGAAAAAACGAAAATTCAAAAAGATCCAATGGCGGTCCCCAGCAAACACAATTGTTAATCGCAATCATTTGTATGACAATGAATGTTCAACTTAACATGTTGTAATGGTGACACAGCCCTAGTTTCTACTACAGCCACATGTAATCCAGGTACGTACCGTGGGGGGCCTTCCATCGCTCGGTTGAAGATGGCTGGTATCAATAGAGCCACGTAGGTTGTACGCCTCGTAATCTCAGGAAGAGCGTTCGTTGGCACCGTTGGCACATACGTTTCAGCCCAGCCGAGTAGACACTCTATTACCAATACCAGCCGTCTCCTGATCAACCTGTAAGACACAAACATACAACATTACACTTTATCCAGATTTTATACATTGTAGAAAATACATCTTTAGGAAATTGATTTTTTTTTGCAACCAGATCTTATTTGAATGATGTTTGGGAGACAAGAAAAACTTTAGATATTTCAGTATTACAAAGTGTCAATGGACTCCATGTCATGGACACTGGGCTCACTTCCTTCCTGGACTACATCAAGAAAGCTTAGAGAAGGAAAAGACACCAGCGTCATGGTGTCACGTGACTGGACACCGGGGCTGCGCCATGACACCCCACCACGCCCCCATGTGCCAAAACTCACACTGGAAGTTTGATGAATACATGGGAGTGGATGGGAGACCGCTGGACATCTTGTAAACAAACATTATTTATGAACGATAGCGACCTTTGTCATATAATCGGTCCAGGAATATAATAGAAGACATATCACAGATTGTTTTCCGACTGGGTGTTTTTCGACTTGCTAACTGTTTCATTTTATTCAGGAATTTAAAGAGCACAGCTCTGGTACCTCGGGCTTAACCTGACTCCGCCAGCTGGTGGCAGTATTGGGTTCACAATCCTGCCTTCAAACCCCATACCTATATTGTTTTTAATTCATCAACATTACAAACTAAATAACGCTTAAAAAATGTTGAGAATAAAGGATTTTGCAATATTACAAGTCAGTGGTGTTTGATGAAATACTTTTTTTCATATAGCCTTAGGACCAACCCGCCTAGTATAATACAACAGTAGTTTTAAGTAGTAGCCTACACAGTGATGAATCTGCTGCCGAAACTGCTGGGAATGTATTGGAGTGAATGGAGCAAAGTATAGACAAGCATACAAATAAACACTTTCTGAATGATTGAGACCATTGTAAAATAAACGCTTCTGTAACATAACACACATTACTTTCTACTGTCTTGAAGTCACCAACAAGTGCCTAGTAGTGGTCTAGGTTTACTGGCGCCCCCCCCTATTTTCACACCGTGTAAAGTACCGTGCCGAATTCAAATAGCCACTACTTTGCATAACAACAGCTTTAACTGTTTATATACCTGAGCTGACTGAGCGCACGTAGCCGGTAAGCATGCCATGCACACTTGACTTACAGGAGTGTGGACTGCATGGCTCCAGTAGGCTACTGCTGCTGTGTGGTGTTCTCCTCCATCAAATAACAGTTACAGATATATTCGTCCAAAGCAAACCTTTTAGTTTCGCTAGCGTCCAGTAAGGATGTTTGTCTGACCATTTTAAGTCTACTTTTGTGTTTTAGGCTTAGGCTATACAGCTGTTCTGTGTGCATGCCGCGATGCGTGCGTGCGTGCGCGTCACGTTCCGTGGTACCAGTACAATTTCATTTAGCCAGTCATTCATTCATATTTAACTTGAAACTGAATAAGGCAATGTCTGGAGTTGATAGAGCAAGCATTAACTTCTTTAAGGCATGCCTATGCCTACTATATTTTGAGGGACACTTAAATCGTTTAATTACCTCTACATTTCACAAGCAAATATTATACTTTCACTACAATTATTAGTTATTACTAGACTACTATTACGTTGTATTGTACTACTTAAAACTACTGTTGTATTATACTAGGCGGGTTGGTCCTAAGGCTACTGTTAATTTGCGTATTTATTCTGAAACTTAACCACTTGTAGAGCATATTGTGATAGGCTACTGCTAGGCAACTTTTACTTTAGTGAAAACACCACTGACTTGTAATATTGCAAAATCCTTTATTCTCAACATTTTTAAAGCGTTATTTAGTTTGTAATGTTAGGCTTTTGAAGGCAGTTTGAACCCAATTGTGAACCCAATACTGCCACCAGCTGGCAGAGTCAGGTTATAAGCCCATTCAGCCCAGAGCCGTACTGTGCTCTTTAAATTCCTGAGTAAAATTAAACAGTTAGCAAGTCGAAAAACACCCAGTCGGAAAACAATCTGTGATATGTCTTCTATTATATTCCTGGACCGATTATATGACAAAGGTCGCTATCGTTCATAAATAATGTTTGTTTACAAGATGTCCAGCGGTCTCCCATCCACTCCCATGTATTCATCAAACTTCCAGTGTGAGTTTTGGCACATGGGGGCGTGGTGGGGTGTCATGGCGCAGCCCCGGCGTCCAGTCACGTGACACCATGACGCTGGTGTCTTTTCCTTCTCTAAGCTTTCTTGGACTACATGTTGTCTCAGTAAGACAGCCCTCCTCCTATCCACAAAGAGGAGCAGTGGACCAAAGCATTATGGGAATTGTAGTCCAGGAAGGAAGTGGGCCCAGTGACCATGACATGACCATGACATTAAAAAAAAACACACACACACACAAAACCCCCAGGAAAGAATTTGTCTCCCATTAAAATAAGATCTGGTTGCAAAAGGGGTGAAGTGGCCCTTTAAAGTTGAAATCAAGTTGCTCTGTATGGTAGAAATGGGCCAACAATACAAATAACTATATAGTGCTGTGGATTCATTTAGTTTTAATGTGTGACCTCCAGACTTTAAACAAAGCACAAAACCGTTTGGGCTTGTAGATCTGTTACTTTGGAATTCTGAGAAGTTTGTACATTTGAGTTTTCCATCCAGTAGAGATAGACATTTATTTTAGATTAATCTTATGAATGTGTCTGAGCCAGTTACAACTTGTGTTACTCAAGTAAAAGGGTAAAAAAAAGTACTCAAGTAAAAGGGTATGGCATCAACATGTACTTAAAAATGACCAAAACTAGTAACTACTCATTATGCAGAATGTCCCATTTCAAATGTTTGTTTTTTAAATCTGAAAATAGTAGATCTACAATCTCACAATGTGTTGAACAATGCATTGTGAGCTTGTAGATCAGCTACTTTCAAATGGACAAAATGTGGTTGTAGCCCAATGGTAAATTGCAATGTAGCCAGGCTATGTTTTTATAATAATCCAAATCTACAAAGTAACTAGTTAAAAGTTTCCAAAGTGTATAAAAGTACAATATATTGTCCACAGCACTTCATTAAATGTAATGATATATTCCACCTGTTTGTTTAGTTTAGTTTGTTTGTGTCTCAAAAAGGATCAACACATTCATCATTGTTGTCCTTTAAAGTCACAATAAACAACCAACAGTCCTAACAACACTAATGTTTAAACAATAACAGAGTTAATGGTGGCTAAAAACCATGCGGTTTTCAAACAAATCTTACCTTTTAGCAGTATATGCCCCAAACACTCTGCAATGAACTGCATGCAGCTCCATTTTAAATCTAAAGCCCCGAGGACTGTTGAACTACGTCATTGGAAATTCCGTCGGTCATTGGTCGTCAGATTGAATGGATCACAGCTGTGTGTGGACTCTGTGGAGTTACAAGCCGCACGCGTACGCACACACACACACACACACACACACACACACACACACACACACACACACACACACACACGTACGTACGAACGCACACGCACACACGCACACACCCGCGCGCGCGCGCACACACGTACGAACGCACACACAGAGACACATTACATCATCTGAAACAATCGGTGGTTGTCCGTTGTTGGGAACTTAATTTGGGGTGATCCTGAGCTTTGCTGCCTTCACCTTTAAAGGGTAAGACCACTTTTTTTGAGGTTTGGGTTGTGTAGTTACTTTGCCATGATGCAACTCCAAATGTGGACAAGAAATAAAAAATAACTGCTCCAGTGATTAGAAATTGATAATTCAAAATATGCTCCTCATTGACTTACATTGTATCTAAAACAGCTCTCAAAGTCACTCTTTTAGTATGTAAACAAACACAAACAAAGTTGATTCAGACAATATAGAGCATCACCAAAACTCATGCTGTTTTATTTTTTTATAAAAATGTTTTTTCCTGTTGATTTTACTATTTGAAGATCTGGATCCGGATCCATGGATCCAGTCCGGATTTTCTTCCCAATAAAATGGACAAATCAACAGGAAGAAAACATTTTTATGAAAAAATAAAACAGCATGAGTTTTGGTGATGCTCTATATTGTCTGAATCAACATTGTTTGTGTTTGTTTACGTACTAAAAGAGTGACTTTGAGAGCTGTTTTAGCTACAATGTAAGTCAATGAGGAGCAAATTTTGAATTATCAATTTCTAATCACTGGAGCAGTTATTTTTTATTTCTTGTCCACATTTGGAGTTGCAACATGGCAAAGTAACTACACAACCCAAACCTTAAAAAAAGTGGTCTTACCCTTTAATGCACACAGTTGGCATACTGTGTGGCACCGCACCGCCCTCTACTGGTACAGAGAAGGACAAGTCATTTTCTACTGATATGAAAAGGAAATCAACCTTCTGGATTTTATCAAGACAGTTGAAAATAACAACAACCCTCTCATCATTACCAACCTTTATTGCAAGAATATACAGAGTACGGGGCACGGTGGCACAGTTGGTAGTGCTGTCGCCTCACAGCTAGAAGGTCCTGGGTTCGATTCCCGCTCGGGGCGCTGTGGGTGCTGGCGGCGTGTTTCCTCCTCCGCGTCATCAGTGCCCATACCCGAAGGCGGGGTTGGCGAAAGGGCCTTTCTGTGTGGAGTTTGCATGTTCTCCCCGTGTCCCCTAGGGTAGGTACCATCACAAAAACATGCAGTAATCCTGGTCTCTAAACTGCCTCCCCTGGCCAGCCGGGACGCCTGATGGAGGGGAAAGGAACTGGTTGGAATAACGTGCTCCTTCCACGCGCTACGTCCAACCAGGTGTAAAGTCCGTTGCTCTCTCTAGGTTGGTGGAGGGTGTGCAGAGCCCAGGATCACATCACAGGATGATTGACACAGGCGTGAAAAATGGGTTACAAAATTGTGGGAAAAAAAAAAAAAAAAGAATATACAGAGTAGACACACTCTCCTACAGTTGTGATTCCTGTCATCCCAGTGCACTGAAGAGCCGACAGCAGTGGTTCCCACACCGTGGGTCCACAGATGCTTATCTTAATGTGCAACATTCTCACTCAACAGTAAACAAATTAACACAGTATAAGTGTATATTTACAGGGCATCTTATTCTGCACATTCATAATGTTACAATTAAATTACTTAAATAATAATTAGGGTTGTCCCGATCGGATCAGGTGATCGGAAATCGGGGCCGATCGCGTCATTTTCAAATGACGTGATCGGGACATAGTATCAATATTATATCCATATATATAAATATCGGATCGGGGAAAATCGGTTTCAGCAGATGCTCAAAATCAAATGATCAGAGCAAAAGAACGTGACCGGGACATCCCTATAATAATACCAACTTGGCAAAATTGTCAAATACTTCATAATAAAGATCTACAAGCTCACAATGCCTGATCACAGTACAAGGAAGACAGTATAATTAATACGCTTTTAGATTGGTTATTTTCACAATGTTTGCCCCTTTCATTTTGTAATATTTGGTAGATTTTCTTTATTTTATTGTTTTATATGTCACATTAAATAAAAAATGCACTGCTGAGCAAAAGCAGTGTGCAGGAATAAAATCATTTTCGTGATTGCTTCAGTTGTCACTATGCAATGCACCTGCACCTGAACGAGCTGCATGTGCGAATATTTCCTTTGCATTGTTTTATATGTGGAGGGAAAAAAAGCATATCTAGCATCTGCCATCTATACCAATTAGAGTAGTGCTAGTGCCTATACAATATGAGCTTCTCTTTCCCTACAGAACACTGGTGAGGTTTTCAACAGAATACGAGGATCAGGTGTCTTTAAACATGCCTACCATATCTCACACACCTGTGCATACATATTATCGACACGATAGATCCCTATCCCTGCGTAGAGAGGTTGTGTGAAGGTGGTGTGAACTGTGTGGAGGAGGGTTGTTGTGTTGTCACCAACACTGAAGAAGGCAGTCCCTGACTCCCTGCCTTGTGGTCCAGGTACACCCCCACCCTGGTGGAACCAGGTTTTGGATAAAATCTGAAGGAGTAATATTAGAAAATGTGTTTTACATATGTCGGCCTCCTAGTGGCGCTATAAAGAGCAGATTCCAGGCAAAGGTTTTTCCTTGGCATCTAGGGAGTTGGCGTATAAAGTTATCCACAGATCCGTGCAGTTAGAGGTAAAAACACTTTTCGGCCAGTTATAGCACCACCATGAGGCTGAGTTGAAATTGTTCATGTGGCATTTCTTCCTCAGCCTAGTGGGAATGTGCGTGGCTGTGCACAATTTCACGGAAATCACACAATGTGTTCATGCAGCATTTTGTTTGAAACTGAGCAATCCTGCGAACTTTGGAAGCCAATCTTAGCCAATCGGGATGGAGCCTGAGAAATCTGAAAGACCTTTTTCGTTGAATGGCTCTAGAGAGACTGTGTTGGTTTTGCGTGATGTTTGGGCAAAATCTGTAGGTGTACTGTGCAAAAACTTGTTTTGCACAAAGTGGCCTCCTGGTGGCGCTATAACAGGCCGTTCTGGAAATGTTGGGGCAGTGGTTCATCGTTGCCATCCAGGGAGTGTGTGTGCAAAATATGGCATCGACCGGGTTAACGGTGCCGGAGATTAGCTGTTCACAGACGGACGGACGGACGGACACACATACACACACACACGGACACGGACACACGGACGGACGGATGCAAAACATATACTCTCTCCACCAGGCCCTCCCCATGCACCTTCTGCCTGGTGGAGACAACAAGAGGCCTTTTATTTGAGATCAGGGGGAGTGTAATTTGGCTTTGCATAGGTAGTCACTGTTTGCTATAGCAAATGAGCAGAACAGTCTCAAAACAAAGAGTTGGTTACAGTCTTAGGTTAGTACAAGCATACTGTATACGATTTAGTAAATTTGTTTGTCACAATTAAACCCAAGACCTGGATCAAAAATCTAGATTTTTACTAAACCTGAACTTCTTTTATTTATTTTTTGAGAAGCAGGGAAAAAGTAAGTAAATAATATCTATTTATCTTATACAAGGAAAATGTCAACTAAATTAAAATAGACAATCTGTTGTGAAACATTGTCTTTTAAATATTTTATGTCAGTTTTAGAATTTTAAAGTGATCTGTTTCTGTGGACAAAAATATTTTAGAAAAGCTAGTATTATTCATATTGTTATATTTTACTCTTAGCTGGTTCATTACTATGAATGTCCCAGTAGCCTATAGTTGCTCAATTCTACATGTTTTCACTTGAGCTACAGTACAGTCTTCTTTTAATTACTGTACTTCCCGAATGAAGTTAACAAAAACTTCATATAGCTACTATGGCTGCCACATACATTTCGATACTATCACACCTGAGATTAAGATCTCTTACATAATTATCTCCACCAAGAGATCATGCATTCGGCCCATAAAGAAAACGAAAAAGGATATGCAATCGTCAATCCTAGCTATGGGATAAGCATCTGGCAAGGCCTAGCAGGGTGCTGCTGCTGCGTGAAGCTGTGAATACAAACACTCCGCACCCTCCAATCTTAAGTCATTCCAGCAAGTAAAGTTTGTGCATCATAATGATTTACAATTTTGCTTGCAATGTATTTTGCAAGGGATTCAAATCGTAAGCTTTGTTTGACTGCAGATAGAAACATAATTGACACAAGAAATTATCAACAATGCAGAACTTTTAATGACAGAAATCTGTTCAGAATTACTTAAAGGAATCACATGCATGCTCCAGACAGAGAAAGATGGAGAGGTATAAAATGTATGTGTACGAGAAAGAGTGCAAGGAAGACAGCATAGACCTTTATAATATTATTATTCAAGCATGCCTCCAGGCAGAGATTTGCACTCTACACGATTTCTTTACCTTTCAGTTTCAAGTCATGCAGAATACTGTATATGTTGTTCAGTTCATTATTTCACTATTTCTGTCCTTTGGTTTAGAATCACAGTCATGATCATACAGAGTGTGATCATCCTCTCAGTCGACATCCTTATCTTCCTGATAGGCCTGCCGGCAAACATGTTGGCACTGTACGCCTTCAGTACCCAGATCAGTGTCAGGCCAAGTCCAACAGCCATCCTGCTCCTCAACCTGACTGTCTCAGACCTCATTTTCCTTGCTGTACTTCCCCTCAAGATGTATGAGGCTGCATGCGATATGCAGTGGAACCTGCCTCGCTATGTCTGCACTATGTCTGCCTTCATCTTCTTCTGCACCATCTACACCAGCTCCCTGCTACTGATGGCGGTTAGTGTTGTGCGCTACATCGGGGTAGCTTTCCCGGTCGCTTACTTGCAGCTGTACAGGCCTGTATACCCCATAGTGATGAGTGCTGTCATCTGGTTAGTCTCACTGGCCCACTGTAGCATTGTTATCTTCATCGAGCACCACCCATCCCTCTCCAATACAAACTCCACCATGTGCTATGAAGACTTCTCACCGAAGCAGTTGGCAGTCCTTCTTCCTATGCGCATGGAGTTTTTTGTAGTCCTTTGCATAATACCCCTTATAATTTGTGTATTTTGCTACCTGGCCTGCATTTGGATTCTCTACACACGCCCTAGGATATCTCAAATGCAGAAACGGAAGGCCATCGGCATGGCTCTGGGGACTCTAGCTGTGTTCCTGCTTTGTGTGCTTCCGTATAACCTTTCCCATGTTGCAGGCTACTTTCAAGCTACCAGTCCTCAATGGAGGTACTATACTCTGCTTCTCAGCACCCTCAACACATGCCTGGACCCCATCATCTTCTACTTCTCCTCATCCACCTTTCGTATTTCCATGTGCCAATCCTCATCCACACCACCATAGGAGGCCTTTGCTATGTTTCCCCAGTTTCAATTGAATGTTTTGAAACGGGCCTCCACCATCAGGGGGTCTCCAAGCTCTGACTGACCATCAGGCGTCAGTCAACCCCCCCGCTGCCTTACTCTCTCTCACAATGTTAAGTTGTTACACCTATTTCCTGTTAATAACCTGGGTAAATGTGCAGCATTGGGAGGTAAAGGGGAGACATTTTTCCTGTGATGTTCCACAGAGGTGAATTCTGGGTCTTCAATGGATGTCTTAGAATGTTCTCAGGTTAAATGAGCAAAAATCTGAGATCAATATATTCAGCTCCCCAAATTCCGCCCACTCCTTCAAATCAGAAATTGGTAGAATATTATTCTACTTCAGGGTTGTTCAATCATGTTACATCCAGCTGAGGAACATAGCCAGAATAAAGTCTTTCCTGTCTTTTTCAGACCTTGAAAAGGTCAAGCTTTAAATTCACCCTGTATTTCCCAAACAATATCCCGTTTCCAATTGGTACAGAATTCAGCTGCTAGACTGCTTATTCTAAAACATATGACCATATCACCCATCTTAGCTGCTCTCCACTGGTTAAATAAAGCACTTTGTAAATTTGTAAAAATGCTATTCAAATAAATAAATAAATAAATCATTAACATTTTGTATCACAAGAAGTTAATTTGCAGCGTGATGGAATGCCACAAGACCAAGCTTCATTCAGCATTATGTATTTTACGTTGTTTGCACCAGTTATTCCATTAATATGCAAAGCCTTACTGTGCTTTTGTTGTCTGTTTTGCATTGTATCTATAAAAGCACCTCACACACTGACCTCACTCCATCGGTCATGTTGAACCTAAAATGCAAAGACATTGACACTGTCACAAGGTGCTGAGGTGAAATTCTAATGTTTTATTACTTTAATGTCAGCCATTTCCATTTATTTTATATACTTTTTCCATGTGAAATGAAAATGTTATTTTGCCCATTGCTGTTTACTTTTTGCAGTGCAGCTTTCAGGTACCATTTCTTCCTTTGTTTAGCGAGGGCCAGCCACTCTTCTACACTCATGCATCCTGTATGCACACATGTAGAATATGCCTGCAAAATAAAATGTAAGTGAATGTTTGTAAATTAATCAAATGCAGTCATAATAGCGAAAACATCTTCCAAAACACTGATTAAACAAGCTAATGTAACCATATGTGCTCAGACTTATTTGGCACAATACAGTACTAAGCTAGTCACAGTACTAAACGAATTTTCCCCTCAGATAAGCAGGCAAATATTCCTATATATTCCTATATATGTCAGGCATGCCCAAATATGAAGTGTTGTTATGTCAGAAGAGGCCAGCTCCATGTACGGAGATATATAGGGGTGATCAGGTCCAAAGCCGGGGCAGAGGCCTTTTGTGGCGGTAACATACAGTAGTAGCGTGTGTTCCAAAAATTGGCAGTTAACTGAGTGTACAGTATGTGCATTATTTAAATACACATACCGGTATTTAACTCAACTTTCAATTAACTCATTACTTGTGTGGCATGGGAAATCACACCTGTGTCTAATTTATACTATGGTTGGTGTTGCTCACCAAAAATAATATAATCAAATAATATTTAGTGAGCGACATGATTGTGTGATGAAGCATGCCTATAAATTAGGCTTCATGCCAGAGAAGTCCACTTCCTGATCTCTGATTACCTGCAAAGAACGTCATGAGCAGGGCCACCCAGCCTAGTATATAGGACCAAGAGAAGCGCCAGTCGCCAAAGCGCTTGCCCAAGAAGTTCACCGTCACCCCAGTGTAAATGGCCATTGCAAGCAGAACAAAGAGAGCTGGCAGAGGATGACAGACACAATACATTATGTAAATCGATTTCCACTTTTGAAGGTTAGTTCAGTTGTCTGATAATTCAATGAATGGGCTAAACATCAGAAATCTAAAACATAACAGACTTTTATGCGATGGTATCGGCATTGGATTTCAAAGCAGTGTAGGTTTGTTACCGCTGGTTTTCTCCAGCATCCAACTCATTGAGTTTAGACTTTCCCAGATGTATCAGTATATGATTTATGATTTATCATCGCCTGGCTACACGAGACTAGTTCAGTTGCTATGCAGATAATGCAAATAAAGAATCTGTCATTCTCTTTGTTTATATACAATACATTCCTGTGTTGACTTGCAGGTCACTATCTGTTCAAATAAAGTTATAAAAACATAATGCGAGATATATTCACTCTTTACTTTCGGCAGGTGTTTTGTTATCTGGCATTACTCACTTGAGACAAAGAACATGATCCCAGCAGCAAAAGAGCGATTGAACCTCTCAAAGGCAGAGAAGTGGGCAAAGGACAGTATCCCAGCAATGATGCCAGCAAAGCATGACATGGCAGAGAGGATCATGAAAGCACAGGTAGTCACTGTTTGCTATAGCAAATGAGCAGAACAGTCTCAAAACAAAGAGTTGGTTACAGTCTTAGGTTAGTACAAGCATACTGTATACGATTTAGTAAATTTGTTTGTCACAATTAAACCCAAGACCTGGATCAAAAATCTAGATTTTTACTAAACCTGAACTTCTTTTATTTATTTTTTGAGAAGCAGGGAAAAAGTAAGTAAATAATATCTATTTATCTTATACAAGGAAAATGTCAACTAAATTAAAATAGACAATCTGTTGTGAAACATTGTCTTTTAAATATTTTATGTCAGTTTTAGAATTTTAAAGTGATCTGTTTCTGTGGACAAAAATATTTTAGAAAAGCTAGTATTATTCATATTGTTATATTTTACTCTTAGCTGGTTCATTACTATGAATGTCCCAGTAGCCTATAGTTGCTCAATTCTACATGTTTTCACTTGAGCTACAGTACAGTCTTCTTTTAATTACTGTACTGTAATTACTGTATCTCCACCAAGAGATCATGCATTCGGCCCATAAAGAAAACGAAAAAGGATATGCA
This sequence comes from Protomyctophum parallelum, assembly GCF_964188405.1. Classification (NCBI taxonomy): domain Eukaryota; kingdom Metazoa; phylum Chordata; class Actinopteri; order Myctophiformes; family Myctophidae; genus Protomyctophum; species Protomyctophum parallelum. The sequence continues at coordinate 15,620,656 of NC_139698.1, read as the reverse complement.
ATCGTCAATCCTAGCTATGGGATAAGCATCTGGCAAGGCCTAGCAGGGTGCTGCTGCTGCGTGAAGCTGTGAATACAAACACTCCGCACCCTCCAATCTTAAGTCATTCCAGCAAGTAAAGTTTGTGCATCATAATGATTTACAATTTTGCTTGCAATGTATTTTGCAAGGGATTCAAATCGTAAGCTTTGTTTGACTGCAGATAGAAACATAATTGACACAAGAAATTATCAACAATGCAGAACTTTTAATGACAGAAATCTGTTCAGAATTACTTAAAGGAAAACATCGTCATCACATGCATGCTCCAGACAGAGAAAGATGGAGAGGTATAAAATGTATGTGTACGAGAAAGAGCGCAAGGAAGACAGCATAGACCTTTATAATATTATTATTCAAGCATGCCTCCAGGCAGAGATTTGCACTCTACACGATTTCTTTACCTTTCAGTTTCAAGTCATGCAGAATACTGTATATGTTGTTCAGTTCATTATTTCACTATTTCTGTCCTTTGGTTTAGAATCACAGTCATGATCATACAGAGTGTGATCATCCTCTCAGTCGACATCCTTATCTTCCTGATAGGCCTGCCGGCAAACATGTTGGCACTGTACGCCTTCAGTACCCAGATCAGTGTCAGGCCAAGTCCAACAGCCATCCTGCTCCTCAACCTGACTGTCTCAGACCTCATTTTCCTTGCTGTACTTCCCCTCAAGATGTATGAGGCTGCATGCGATATGCAGTGGAACCTGCCTCGCTATGTCTGCACTATGTCTGCCTTCATCTTCTTCTGCACCATCTACACCAGCTCCCTGCTACTGATGGCGGTTAGTGTTGTGCGCTACATCGGGGTAGCTTTCCCGGTCTCCTACTTGCAGCTGTACAGGCCTGTATACCCCATAGTGATGAGTGCTGTCATCTGGTTAGTCTCACTGGCCCACTGTAGCATTGTTATCTTCATCGAGCACCACCCATCCCTCTCCAATACAAACTCCACCATGTGCTATGAAGACTTCTCACCGAAGCAGTTGGCAGTCCTTCTTCCTATGCGCATGGAGTTTTTTGTAGTCCTTTGCATAATACCCCTTATAATTTGTGTATTTTGCTACCTGGCCTGCATTTGGATTCTCTACACACGCCCTGGGATATCTCAAATGCAGAAACGGAAGGCCATCGGCATGGCTCTGGGGACTCTAGCTGTGTTCCTGCTTTGTGTGCTTCCGTATAACCTTTCCCATGTTGCAGGCTACTTTCAAGCTACCAGTCCTCAATGGAGGTACTATACTCTGCTTCTCAGCACCCTCAACACATGCCTGGACCCCATCATCTTCTACTTCTCCTCATCCACCTTTCGTATTTCCATGTGCCAATCCTCATCCACACCACCATAGGAGGCCTTTGCTATGTTTCACCAGTTTCAATTGAATGTTTTGAAACGGGCCTCCACCATCAGGGGGTCTCCAAGCTCTGACTGACCATCAGGCGTCAGTCAACCCCCCCGCTGCCTTACTCTCTCTCACAAGTTGTTACACCTATTTCCTGTTAATAACCTGGGTAAATGTGCAGCATTGGGAGGTAAAGGGGAGACATTTTTCCTGTGATGTTCCACAGAGGTGAATTCTGGGTCTTCAATGGATGTCTTAGAATGTTCTCAGGTTAAATGAGCAAAAATCTGAGATCAATATATTCAGCTCCCCAAATTCCGCCCACTCCTTCAAATCAGAAATTGGTAGGGTATGATTCTACTTCAGGGTTGTTCAATCATGTTACATCCAGCTGAGGAACATAGCCAGAATAAAGTCTTTCCTGTCTTTTTCAGACCTTGAAAAGGTCAAGCTTTAAATTCACCCTGTATTTCCCAAACAATATCCCGTTTCCAATTGGTACAGAATTCAGCTGCTAGACTGATTATTCTAAAACATATGACCATACCACCCATCTTAGCTGCTCTCCACTGGTTAAATAAAGCACTTTGTAAAATTGTAGAAATGCTATTCAAATAAATTAATAAATAAATCATTAACATTTTGTATCACAAGAAGTTAATTTGCAGCGTGATGGAATGCCACAAGACCAAGCTTCATTCAGCATTATGTATTTTACGTTGTTTGCACCAGTTATTCCATAATATGCAAAGCCTTACTGTGCTTTTGTTGTCTGTTTTGCATTGTATCTATAAAAGCACCTCACACACTGACCTCACTCCATCGGTCATGTTGAACCTAAAATGCAAAGACATTGACACTGTCACAAGGTGCTGAGGTGAAATTCTAATGTTTTATTACTTTAATGTCAGCCATTTCCATTTATTTTATATACTTTTTCCATGTGAAATGAAAATGTTATTTTGCCCATTGCTGTTTACTTTTTGCAGTGCAGCTTTCAGGTACCATTTCTTCCTTTGTTTAGCGAGGGCCAGCCACTCTTCTACACTCATGCATCCTGTATGCACACATGTAGAATATGCCTGCAAAATAAAATGTAAGTGAATGTTTGTAAATTAATCAAATGCAGTCATAATAGCGAAAACATCTTCCAAAACACTGATTAAACAAGCTAATGTAACCATATGTGCTCAGACTTATTTGGCACAATACAGTACTAAGCTAGTCACAGTACTAAACGAATTTTCCCCTCAGATAAGCAGGCAAATATTCCTATATATTCCTATATGTCAGGCATGCCCAAATATGAAGTGTTGTTATGTCAGAAGAGGCCAGCTCCATGTACGGAGATATATAGGGGTGATCAGGTCCAAAGCCGGGGCAGAGGCCTTTTGTGGCGGTAACATACAGTAGCGTGTGTTCCAAAAATTGGCAGTTAACTGAGTGTACAGTATGTGCATTATTTAAATACACATACCGGTATGTAACTCAACTTTCAATTAACTCATTACTTGTGTGGCATGGGAAATCACACCTGTGTCTAATTTATACTATGGTTGGTGTTGCTCACCAAAAATAATATAATCAAATAATATTTAGTGAGCGACATGATTGTGTGATGAAGCATGCCTATAAATTAGGCTTCATGCCAGAGAAGTCCACTTCCTGATCTCTGATTACCTGCAAAGAACGTCATGAGCAGGGCCACCCAGCCTAGTATATAGGACCAAGAGAAGCGCCAGTCGCCAAAGCGCTTGCCCAAGAAGTTCACCGTCACCCCAGTGTAAATGGCCATTGCAAGCAGAACAAAGAGAGCTGGCAGAGGATGACAGACACAATACATTATGTAAATCGATTTCCACTTTTGAAGGTTAGTTCAGTTGTCTGATAATTCAATGAATGGGCTAAACATCAGAAATCTAAAACATAACAGACTTTTATGCGATGGTATCGGCATTGGATTTCAAAGCAGTGTAGGTTTGTTACCGCTGGTTTTCTCCAGCATCCAACTCATTGAGTTTAGACTTTCCCAGATGTATCAGTATATGATTTATGATTTATCATCGCCTGGCTACACGAGACTAGTTCAGTTGCTATGCAGATAATGCAATAATGCAAATAAAGAATCTGTCATTCTCTTTGTTTATATACAATACATTCCTGTGTTGACTTGCAGGTCACTATCTGTTCAAATAAAGTTATAAAAACATAATGCGAGATATATTCACTCTACTTTCGGCAGGTGTTTTGTTATCTGGCATTACTCACTTGAGACAAAGAACATGATCCCAGCAGCAAAAGAGCGATTGAACCTCTCAAAGGCAGAGAAGTGGGCAAAGGACAGTATCCCAGCAATGATGCCAGCAAAGCATGACATGGCAGAGAGGATCATGAAAGCACGAGTGGCATTCCAGTAGGCTATGTGAGAGAGAGAGAGAGAGGGGGGGGGGGGGGTCATTTTTAATGGGGAAAAAAATCTTCTTTGGGGAAAAAAGATAATTAGAACATATCTCAACTTCTTTAAAGTATTATATAGTTTAGTAATATCATTTTCTATGCATGGGTGTTTGGTAATAACAGCAATAGTTCAATATTGCATAATTGATATTCCTCATTTCCTCTACAGGACCAATTGTGAGAGCAAGGCCAAAGCGATGGTGGATAGGCTATATACATTTAGAATGAAACTCTTCATGCTATTACTGGGACCCAACTGTTTGGGACCTTTTTAATTTCCTGTAATGTTATGATCAACACTTACATTTTTAGATGCAACGACAGTCATACTTCCGTTGTAGCGTAGCCAGTATTTCTTGACAGAAAACTGAAATGTATTAATAGGTGTATGCTGTTATCTTCCTCTCCGTGTATGTAATCCACTACTCATTCTTGCACATTTACTGTATTTGCAATGAATCAAAATACTTTTAATTAATTGACATCCTTGGGGCTGTATAGGGGCTAATAAAGGCATAACCTTACTCGTAGTTATCAGTAGATATGGTTATGTAATCCAGAATGACCATGCGGCCAGAAGGATCAAATGTGAAGGTTCAAGTGGTTCCAGCAGTATGTGTTGTCCACTCACCAATGCTGTCAGTCTGCATGTAACACTTGCCAGACATGCAGTATCTCCACAAGCCCTGATGGGCAAAGCTGCCCGAGAGACGATACTGCATCCAGTAGTCCGTAGCAGTAGAGACCACCAACAGGATGTTCCCCACAATTGCACAGAACAGGCCCCCTCCCATGAAGCTGTACATCCTGAGTGGCACTATAAGCGAAGGCTCCACACACTGTGGAGTCAAATGACAAGAGATGGTTATTGTTGGCAGTGGAGTAAAAAGGAGAAGAGGTGCTTCGTATATGCAGTTTAGATTTCTTGGGCAGTTTTGGTTGCTTTTAGTTTCACATGTTATTCATTCAAGGAAAACCATATGGTCAAGTTGGGGGAGGAGTCAACACATGCGGAAAGAGCCCACTACAGTACTTGTGGAATTGGACAAATTCCTCCCAATTGCTACTAGAACTAGTTGCATGCCTTCTGAAAGATTAATACAGGGCCTTTTTAAAAGAATCATATCGTGGAAAAGTTCATTTTCTTCCATAATATAATTCAAAAAGTGAACTTTTTCTAAATTCTAGATTCATTGTGCATAGTGAAATATTTTAAACGTTTTTTGTTTCAATCTTGATGATTGTGGCATACAGCTCATGAAAAGAAAATCCTATCTCAAAATATTTTATGAGACCACATTTATAATACAAATGCCGACAAATGATTTCATCAATGGGGCGTGGCATGGAGGTGATCAGCCTGTGGCACCGTTAAGGTGTTGAATTTAGTGTCTCACACCTTCCTCTTGACAGTATAACGCATAGATTATCTGTGGTGTTCAGGTCAGGTCAATTGGCTGGGCAGTTAAGCACAGTAATACCATGGTCAGTACACCAATTAGTAATTACTAGTAGTTTTGGCACTTTGGGCAGGTGCAAATTGAGCTGGAAAGGAAAAGCATCATCTCCATGAAGCTTGTCAATATACTTTAGTACAAAGTGCTCTAAAATATCCCGGTAGATGGCTGTGCTGACTCCAGTTTTCACTGTCAGTGGACCAACACCTGCAGCAGATAACATGGCCCCAAATCATCATTGTGCTTTACCAATTCCAGAGTCAACACAACCATCTATTAGGATATTTTACAGCAATGTGTGCTTGTGTTTTATATATATATATATATATATATATATATATATATACAGTATATAAACTTTATTTATATAGCACCTTTCATACATAAATGTAGCTCAAAGTGCTTTACAGAGCAGAAAAGATAATAAAAACAAAAGCAAAACAAAACAGCATTAAAACAGGCATGCAGTTAAAACAATAGGACAATAACGCAGTGTCAAATCAGGAAAAGACAGTGGTACAAAGATAAGAACAGATAAAGCAAGGCAACGACATTAAAAAACAAGCAGTAATACAATACAGTGAGGACATGAATAACAAAAAATAAAAGATCACTTAAAAGCAATGTTGTAGAAGTGGGTCTTGAGCTGAGCTTTAAAAATGTCTACAGAGGCTGCCTGACAAAGGTACAGTGGGAGCTTGTTCCATGCCGACGGCCCGTAGAAGCAAAAAGCTGCTTCCCCGTATTTTTTAGTTGCCATTTCTTTAGGCAAAGCGAGCAGGCCAGCAGTGGAAGACCTTAGGGGCCGGTTTGGGACATATTTAGGCAGGCAGTCATGTAGGTAGGAAGGTGCGAGACCATTGAGAGCTTTATAGACAAGTAAAATAATTTTAAAATCAATCCTAAAAACAACCGGAAGCCAGTGCAGTGATGCCAAAACTGGAGTAATATGTTCTCTCATCTTAGTTCTAGTTAAAACTCTAGCTTCTGCATTTTGGACAAGTTGTAATCTGTCAGTTGTTTTCTTAGGCAGTCCTGAAAAAAGTGCATTGCAGTAGTCAAGCCGAGAAAAAACAAAGGCGTGGATTAGCGTTTTTGCATCGTCCAAGGACAAATAGGCTCTGATTCGTGCAATATTTCTAAGGTGAAAAAAGGCAATCTTGGTAACATGATTAATGTGTGAATTAAAATTCAATTCAGAATCAATAATAACCCCCAGGTTCTTTACTGTACTGTTACTTTCTACAGTCAGGTTGCCAAGTCTGCTTATTATTGATTCTTTCTGCTCACTAGAACCGATTATGAGAACTTCTGTCTTATCCTCATTTAGCTTGAGAAAGTTCTCACTCATCCAACATTTGATGCTAGACAGACAGGTCAAGGTCATGTTGACAAGCTTTATGGATATACTGGTTTCCTTTTCCAGCAGCACTTGGCACCTGCCCACAGTGCCAAAACTATTAGTAATTGGTGTGCTGACCATGGTATTACGGTGCTTAACTGACCAGCCAACTGGCCTGACCTGAACTCACTGAACACACTATATTCAACAATACAAATGATTTTAATCTTTTAATCTGGGTTTCCATAACACCTCAACAGTGCCACAGGTTTATCACACCCATGCCATGCCCCATTGATGAAATCATTTGTTTTAAAGTACCCCAGACCATGTATTGAGTGCATAAATTAACATACTTTTCAGATAGTTGACATTTCTGTATTCTAAATGTGTTTTTTAGTAGTCTCATAAAATATTCTAATATTTTGAGATAGGATTTTTGGCACAATGCCATAATCATCAAGATAAAAAAAAAGGTTTTCAATATTTAACTTCATGCGTAATGAATCTAGAATATATGAAAGTTTCACTTTTTGAATTATATTACGGAAGAAAATGAACATTTCCACAATATTCCATTTTTTTAGAAGGACCTGGTGGATTGTTTTGAGTTTCTTGGTTGCTTCCAGGTGTCAGCCAGATATATCATCAGTCCATTGATACTGTACCTCTCAAGGGCACTTTTGACCTTCTCTCTTTGCACTATTTTCCACCCAAAGGTAGCCTACCTACATATCTGAAAGTATTTTAATTTGATATTTTGCACAATAGAATCAGGAACAGTGAATATTTGAATTTTATTTGTGTATATCTGTGTACTTGATCATGAAAATAATACAGCGCCTTATATATCCCTTACTTTGCATATTTCCCATGCTATTCCTTTTTAACAATGAAACTGCTGTCAAAGGAAGCTTGCACAAACTAATTTCACCCACTCCTTTATTTGTAAATGCCTTGCGTGAACTAGTTGATTTGACTCCAACATACAGCCTTCAGCTCACAAACATTTCTTGTGGTTAGGCTACAGTAGTTAGTAACCTGTGGCTATACTAGCTCTTAAGCCTTCCATGACAACCACTTGGAAGATAGTTGGGTAATGAAAATAAAATTATTATAATATTTTTACTATAAAACTGGGTGCTCGAGTGGTACCACCGCAAAGGCTGTGGGTTCTATTCCACCGCGGCTTGGTCTATGGCTGGGGAGTTGGACAAGATAGGCTCTACATCCTCCCGGTGGGGGCTCCTTACTGGCAGGTGAGTTAATAAGATACAATAGCAGTGACAACATACAACTGTGTGTGGGGAGGAATTCTACGTTGGGGAGAAAATGGGGTATTTAAAAAGAAAAAATGTAATCATCATCATCATCATACTATCATCATCATCATCATCATACTATAATATATAATATAATAATACTATAATTCTAACAATGTCTGAGCGTGTGTCTGTGTGTCAGAAACACTGCCGTAGCTCCTTACTGCCTGCACCAATCACTCCCACTTTTCACACAGGCATTGACCATATGAATATGGAGGGCGTAACGAAGCCCTTTTTTCATTCATTAATGATTATTAATGAATGTATTAGTCAATTACAAACGCACCCGGGCGCAGTACCTTCCACGGCCACAAGGGGGGGCAAATATCTCACAACGGGTAAGGGCTAGTACTATAAATTATTCAATCGTGTCAAATCAGGACATGGAGACAGTAAAGGGAATGGGGATACTATCAGGCTTTTGATTAGCATTTCCCTCATTGTTGATGGTCAGATGGTGTATAGAATAAATCAATACAATCCATATTGATTGGAGAAAACCATCTCAGTGTTATTCCTACAGTCAAGTGAACATTGCCATTTCACCATAAACACAGCAAACAAGGTTATATGGACACAAAGGCTAGTGGCTAAAAAACTGAAAATAAAGGTTGTAGTTCTCATATTCACACATATTTTACTCCAGTGACATCACTGTAGTAAACCTCTCAGCAAAACTTCAGCAGCATTTCAGAAACACAAGAAATGTATCAGTGTTATGACTAATATAACATTACCCTTCCAACATATAGAGTATAGGTAATGTTTAAAAGTGTGAATAGTGTCCCTTATTTTGATTATTTAACTGAGTGATAGTCATGCTAATACTTACTATAATCTATTTATATTTAATACATAAATATACTATAGTAATGGACATAATACTGTACACAACCCATTGGTCTGTGGGAACTAGACATGCACATTTAACATTGCCAATTGAAACACCACAGACACATTCCAATGTCTACTTCAGCATCTTATAATCACACATAACAGCAAAAGTAACAGGAGACAGTCGCCCTAATCACAATAATACACTATTACTACATTTGTGTTTCTTGTAATATAGCCAATGTGGCCTACCTGCTAAACATATCCACAGTAAGCCCTGATATGATGCATATATCAAATTCAAAGCACACAAACAGGTTCAGTATTTGAGGTTAAATATAGACCTATCCAAGTAATGGTTGCAGATACTTCCTCAAAACTCAGAATGTGACAGGAACAGAGCTCTGATAGACAATCTTGATTATGTTACATAAACAGATTAAGTCCAGTGACATTTTGCAACTATTGAAATAGCTACTGTAACTAACCATTAGCCATTTTAAAACAATTGGAGGATGTTGAACTGTCAAGACAATCAATATTTGACAGATCACAATGACCTTGTTGGTCTAGAATACAAATAAGCATCAAACCAACTTGGCTGTGACTGTAAATATATCACAGGCCTATCTATGTGCACGTGACATGCACTAAAAGAGCAAAAGCTGAGATGAGCATGCACAGGGTTCTGCCACAATCATTGTAAACAATGTATATTTTGAAATACTTTTTGAATGAACTGGAATCACAAGAGAATGACTTTTAATTTTGTTTTGGCTAACCCTATGTATACTTGAAGAAGTTGAAAGCTGGATGTAGGGTCACATAGTGAGAGCCGTTCTCTTGGCCCTTAGCACTGCATAACATGTATCAAATAATGGCCCTTTCATCAGCTCTCATCAAAAGACTATAGGGTACATCTTACCTGAATTCTTCAGGATAAATAAACCCTCTTTAAGTGTCAACCTTTCCTCAGGGAAAGAGTGAGAGAGCGCAAGCCTGGACTGAGCAAAATGTCAAAGAGGAACCCCTAGGCTGAATTCCAAAAAGTTATCCCCGTCCTCTTTTCTGTTGATGGAGGCAAAATCGACACAAAACAAATGCACTTGAGCTGAAGGGTGAAGCAGCACGTGACCCTTTCACATTCAACTAGGTGGGAGAGTTTGGGAGTGTAGATCATGTACGCGTGGGGGAGCGGTGTGTAGGGGGACGACGGGGGTGGGGGAGCGGTGTGTAGGGGGACAGCGGGGGTGGGGTTGTGTGAGGGATAACGAGGTACCACAGTCCCGTCGTCTGCATTCTGGAACTGTGGATGTGCAGAGGCTTGCAGTACTGCTGCAGTCAATGCAACATGCTGAAGCGCACAATTTCTTTCACACGGTTGGCTGGGTGGGACGGCGGGGCGTGGGGCCAGATACATGTTCAGAACAGACACATGACCAAATGGCTGCTTAAATAAAGTCTCTTGCACACACTCCATACAGCACAGCATTGGCCCTGTGTGTTCACCTTAAGGAGAGTTGCAGTGCACAAAACTTGAATAGTGAAGAACGTATTAAAAAACAATGTGTACTGTATACAGTATTAATAATAGGATTAACACAGGAAGATCATAGACATTTCGATTTTTTAATTCACATACGTTAAACGTTATCAAGACAACTGCTTATAACACTCGCCATTTGCCATATGACTCTAACCACATGAACCCCAGTGTCCCTAATGTACATTTGGCATGTCATAACAGACGTTTTGTGTTGTTTGTCGGTGTTTTAAAAGAATAAAAACACTGTGGAGCAGAAGCGATTGTGCAGACTTCCATTTCTTCTGCACAATGTCATAACAGGCGAACATTAACAGGTGAAAGTAGCCAATCTACAAGCTCAAAATTCAATGCATCGTCTTGTTTCAAGGAAGGAAGTCACGTAAACAAAGTTGAAGTAGTTAAATTATTTTGAATATCTGGTCACACGGCCAGGTGTTTGCTGGTCATACTGGGCTTGAAAGTCATATGCAGTTAACGCAGAAATCTGGGAACCCTGGGAAAACACAGGGACGTATTCCGTATTTCCGTTACAGTATAAACATTTGCATAAATGCATTGTACATTAACAATATCACAAAACAATAAATGTGCTATACTTTCATGATCAGTGGAGGCATACAGATTCAGCTGCAGCACCCTCAAGCTCTCACAGTCTCCAGCTCATCCATTGTGCGATTGATGTTTGCACTCCTGAAAACATATCAAATAGGGAGTATAACACAAATTATTCAATTCTACAGTATATGCCCACAGCTGCACCAAATTAAATTCCTCATACAATCTCTCTCTCTCTGCACACACACAATCTCTCTCTCTGCACAGTGTGTACACACAATCTCTCTCTCTCTCTCTGCAGTGCACACACACAATCTCTCTCTCTGCACGTGCACACACAATCTCTCTCTATCCACGCGCACACACAATCTCTCTCTGCACGTGCACACACAATCTCTCTCTGCACGCACACACACAATCTCTCTCTGCACGCGCAGACACAATCTCTCTCTGCACGTGCACACATAGACACACACACACACACACACACACACAATACTTGCATTTTGTTTTTGTGCAATTTCCAAATAGAAACAAGAACAGACGCAAAGAGTAGCACCAGGGCAATTCCAACTCCTCCATAGATGGTCGACTGAGATGAGGTTCCTCCTATACCAGACAACACTGAGATGAGGTTCCTCCTATAGTATACCACACAACATGCCGTCATGAGGGCCAGATTTAATAATGTGTGTGTGTATGTGTGTGTGTGTGTGTGTATGTGTATGTGTATGTGTATGTGTTGTGTATGTGTATGTGTATGTGTATGTGTATGTGTGTGTGTGTGTGTTCACTTGCCTCCAGCGTAAAGTCTGACAAAAGCACTTCCATGCTCATTGGTTGAGTTACAAAGGATATTGTTCACATTATCTTTGTCTGGTGAGATGAGAACAGATGTCAGGATCCTCCAGTTGATCTGAGCAGTGATGTTGAGTGTACCATTAGCATGTGTGTTCAAAGGTGTCCAGTCGATGCTACCCAGAGGATGTGAATCCACTACACACTCACACCTGATGATGTCATTGACCAAAGAACATGAAGAGGATGGCAGGATGATTGGAGCATCTGGTGGAAAAGGATGAGGAAAAGTTAACATCTGGGTATGTGAACAAGCCTCGCCAGCAGTCAGCATTAGGATGCTGGGATAGTAATCTCTAATGTAATATTGTAAATAGCTGACATTCGGGAACACTGGAAACTGTCTCTGGGCGAATGGCAATAATGTAGTAATATAATGTTGCCCGATTAAGCTATACACTGTATATAAAAAAAGCAGTCTGAGAGAGAATAACATAAATTATCTATATTTTAGCTTTGAGTAAGAGTAGCTCGGCCCGGCTACAAACTGTCCCATGGTCAGTGCAATTTAAAACATGAATTACATTGTATGGTGAATACTCCTTGCATTGTCACTTACATTCCACATTCACTGTTGTGACTGGTGAGCTGGCCTCTCCCATGTCATTCCCAGCGAAGCAACGAAATGATCCAATGTCTCTGGTCAGCTCCATGAGGCGGAGGTGCTCAGTGTTCTCGCTGTGCTGGATGACATGTTGTCCCTGCATCTGGTACCATCTAAAGGAGCTCAGTGGTGGGTAGCCCTGACCCAGGCAGGAGAGGGTGACCGTTTCACCCACCATCGGACGCTCCGGTGACTGGCTGATGGTCACATTTGTCGGAGGCGCTGGAAAAAGACATATCCTATGAATGAGGCCAGAATAGGAATACTAGGGTCCATGTGGTTAAAGTAATCTTTTGAGAACTCACATTCAGCTATGATCTCATAAGCAGCTGAAGAGTTGACCGTTTCTGCCACCATCGGAAGCACCGGTGACTGGCTGATGGTCACATTTGTCGGAGGTGCTGGAAAAGACATATCCATGCAAGTGTACTTCCTATTAATGAGGGCAATAGGCCATCTATACTATGATCAGTGGTGTGCTGTGGATGTTTTAACTAGTAGGGCTGTATTTTAATGCCATCACGTGCACGCGCATGCATGTGCACATAGCCACTCAGCTCGTGCTAGTTGAAATACTGTATTCAATATATGATGGAAAACCAGCTATTCTAATGTTTATATTTCTTATTATTTAGTTGCATGGTAAATTTGTTTGCTTTATTTGTTTCAATTAATTATTTTCTTTTGAGAACTCACATTCAGCTATGATCTCATAAGCAGCTGAAGAGGTGGTCGTTTCTCCCATCTCCCATCGGACCGGTGACTGGCTGATGGTCACATTTGTCTGAGGCACTGTAAAAGAGTAAGACCTATCCATGTAAGTGTTCATATACTACGATACCTTCTAAGGTTTATTTTGAATTTCACTACCTTTAACAAAGACTTTGAGAAGTGTTTTTTGTTGGCAGTGAGTGTTGTTGACCAATGACCATACATGTCATAGACAAGGTGTACAGTCATTAACCACTAAAACCCTAATATACTTTTTTGACCAGGGTACCCCAGGGGTTTGGACTATTTTAGCTGAATGATTGTCTATTTTCACCAAATGCTCACCTATTATTATGTCCAGAATAAGAATGCTAAGGTTCATGTGTGTTATGTATATGGTCATCTTTTGAGAACTCACATTCAGCTCTGATCTCATAAGCAGCTGAAGAGTTGGCTGTGCCCAGAGCATTGACTGCCGTGCAGTGGAAAATGTTCTTGTCAGGGTTCAGCCTGGAGACTGTGATAGTCTTTGTGGTGTGGTTCAGAGCTGTGGACAGGCCATCCTTCACACTGTACCACAAGAAGGAACTGGCAGGAGGGTTAGCATCACTGGTACATGTGAGGGACACATCTGTATCAACTCTAACCAGGATGTCCACATACCGGGGGGAATCTGAAATAGGGCCAGATGATGTCCCAAAATAAAAGCACAACTGTGGAACATACAGCATTGCATGCAACATTGTTTCAGAGTGACGTCTGTCGCAACGGCTCACTTTCCTTTCCTTTCTTTGTATTATTTATTAGTTCCTCCTCATTTTGGTGCCGACACAGGTGCTTAGAAAATAATGGGTTTAGTTGTTTACACTGCATTACCTTTGCAGGTATCCTTATGCACAGAGGAGAAGTGGCCAAGCTTAACATTTAGTTCTGTACACCAATCCATAGCTCTAATGACTAACTGGACAAAGGTTTCAGTTCAAGATTAGCCTGGCTCCAGCTCTGAATCGCTACCATTAAAAGATATATTAAAAGTAAACGAAATGAAAGAGTGTGTGTCAGGCAAGCTACTGGATTTCTCAAGCATTGCAAAATAGTACCCTCTACTGCACAGAGTAAAACCTACATGTACTCTCAGCCTCATCTACTCAAAGGTGATTATTTGCACCAACAAATCACACATTAATGATACAGTAACATGGTAATTGCTAACAATGGTGACAGGACTCACAGCTCACGTTGAGAACCAACTTTTCAGTAGCGCTCTGTCCTCCTGGGTGCATGACCTCACACGCAATGGCTCTGCCATGATCATCCGCTTTGGCAGTGAATGTAACAACAGAGCGGAGACGCCAGCGACCGCCTCCCTCATCCGTGTCGTTCACCTCTGCCTCACCTCTCTGCTTCCCAAAGGAAAGGGAGGGAGGATGTGCAGGACAGGAGTGGATAACCTCACAGGAAACCCTCACATGGCGTCCCTCCACCTGCTCCCCACTGACAGCCATTTCTGGCGTAGCTGCAGTTTCTGTAAAATAAGTATGCTATTAAGTATACTATATACATTTGTAAAATACAAAAAGTGACATTGTTCTGACATGAGTAATTCACAACTTTCAAAAATAAAGATTCACAGGGATGGTATGTTTCAATGCTATTCCAGGTTTTCATTGACCTACACATTTCTCATCAAAGATCACCGTTTCATGTACTTCATTACATCCCTGACTCCTGAGTGTTAGCAGTTACCTTTGACTACCAGGGTTACCACCGTCAGATAGAAGTTAAACCTAGCTTGATCGATCCAGGGATAGATTGTCTGTCCATTGTCCTGGGCAATAATGTCATTAATCTTTAAAGTACAATTTCCATCAGCAGCATTGCCCAGAAGTTCAGTTCTGCCTCTGAAGATCTCCATTACTTCTTGCGGCTGAGTTCTACTGTATACCAATGGGTAGCGTGAAGGTATCTTGGAATACTGGTACCAAAAAACATCACGAGGCTTGTGATAACTTGGGTGAGTGAAGGAACAGGGGATGACCACACAAGACCCAGTGAAGGCAGAAACCTCGGTTGGAATTCTAACAGTCCACTTCTCACCCACCGCTAATGCAGTCCAAACCACTGGAGACAAAAGTTGATAAGAGGATTAAAGCCTAATTTAGCGAATACAAATAAATGTGCATAAATCAAAAGAATATATGATCAAAAGTACCTTGAAGGACAAAACAGTGATGTCTTCTAAAGGCCATGATCCTGGGTCCTGAGTGAAACATAAAAGTTAATGCTATACAGAATAGAAAAGTTGAAAATAAATCAAAAACACAGATTAGCCTAATATCTGAAAACCAGATGCATTTTCATTACATTGCACTTGCAGATGCAAGAATGCATTTTAAAAAAACGCTTAAAATACCTTAACAGTTCCTTGTCGTCTCTGATGACCAGTCCTTGACAGTCTTCACATGCAACACCGTTTTTGATCTGTGGTCAAATGGGTTTAGCCACTCCCTCACATACAAACCATGATCAAACTGGTATCATTTCATATGCATGTTCCAAACAACTGTTTGTGTAGATGCTATAGCATCAGACACTCATCATCAAAACATCCACACACAATAATAGAGCACAGACCGGAAGGGAGAAGCAGACACCATCAAGGACAAATGATATGAACAAAATACAATTTTTCATCACTATCTGTATTTCCCTAAGGTCAGTTCAAACATGCACAGTAGCATATGTATATTGTGTCAGAAAAACAGGAAACATCTAGCTGCAAGTGATCTTTAAGAGCTTTAACAGTTACTTACAAGAAATAAACTAAATGGCATGTACTGTACTGAAACTAGAGTACAACAGATACCAAAAAAGACAATTAAGCCTATAGTAGGAAAATGAGGCAATGTTTTAAGAGAATAGAATGCAGAAATGTTATGAACTATAGTAAATAAGAACCAGGAATATCTTGACCTATATTCTGGCATACATTTTACAAGAAATGAAAAGTTGATCAGTGACAATAAGTTGTCACTGATCAAGCTGCCTCTAAGACAGGCTACATTAATTGATGCAAACATTAACTGAATTTACATTTGCTTTATTGTACAAAAAAGATATATCATTGTTACAGTAGGCCTACATTAAAAAAAATATATATATATATAGTTGTAGAATAGATAGCAATAAATAGCAAAACAAGCAATATCTCTCCCCTAGTAGGATAAATTGTATATGCCATCAACTACTGGTAATATAAATTATGATGTAATATTTACATTATAATTGTATAAATAAATAAATAACATTTCATTAAAACAATCAAAGTATGAAAAAAGAATAGACACCCAGCAACTATTGATAGTCTAAATCAAGATAACTGAACATATAAAATATGCATAAAGAATTAATAAAATTACATACAGGGAGTAGACATGGATTGTAATTATACATGTTGACAAGTGTTAAACAGTTGTGGCAAATCTCACAGGTGGAGGAGGGACAAATGTGGGGAGGGGAATCGATCTCTCGGATGAATTGTCCTGAAAGAAATTAAAATGCATTTACTCATTGCATAATTGTAATCATTTTAATTGGCTTTTCTTTTTAAATCCGACAGGGAGGGTACCTGATGTAACCTGTTGTAGTCAGGGGGAGGTTTCAGGCCTCCTGTCAGCAGGTCATGGGGGACTAACATTATATCTGGTGGTGTATGTGTTGTCACCACCTGTGACAGAGGAGAGTAGGAAATTAATCTCAAACGAACCACAATAAAACACATTAATTAAAATCCTTCCCACTTGACATCCAATTTCCTTCCCACTTGACATCCAAATGCTAACCTTGACAACATTGGACTTTGGATAGCTTCTCTGTTGACCTACAGTGTGAAAACAGATTATAGTGAGAGTGTTGATGGGATAAGTGTCCGAATTTAAAAGCCACATGTTCAAACAAATTCACGGGTGATTTAGGGTTTGGTGCTGAAGAAAGATGAGCGTTACCTTTTTTCTTGTAGCACGTGACACAGACGCAGATGAGGCTAATGAGGAGAACGAGGAAGAGGAGGCTGCAGGGAATTCCTGCTGCAATGCCCGCGATAGCTGGGCCTTTTAGTCCCTCACCTACAGTTAAAAATACCACAAATTATAGTGGAGTAAAGGACTTTAGGACTGTGCCTGCTGGGCCTGATGAATACTGAAAATCTGGCAATAATTTGGTTGAAATACATTTCTAATAATGTCCTTATTGACCGAGTCCTTCATATCATACCTGGTCCAATTCTATGGACCTCAGATGGCTCTCCGGTGGTTCGACCAACATTTGGGATGATGCGGAACCTGTATGTAGATTTGGGATCCAGGGTAGAGATATCTGTACTTCGAGTGGAGCCAGGTTTCTGCTGAATGGTTTCGAATTGCCTTGAGGACCCTCTATTTTGCGCTTCATATTTGATGTCAATGAGATCAGGTCCTTTCATTTGGATGGCAAAACCTGAAACAGAGCATATGTGACCATGTTTGAATCAAAATGATAAGATAAGAGCAAATTATGTATTTATCTGTAGCCCCAATTGACACCTGGCCCCATGATATTTAAAATAACATACATTCTGAAATCTCACGTTTGAAACCCTGGCCTCCTGTGTGGGTGACCAATAAATTAAACAAGTGTACAAGTTTAACAAAATGGGCCATAACTACCACAATCCTTTTGTACTTTTCCAACACAAAACATAGTGCTCAACCAATGCCTTGGCATAGAGCACCGAAGTCTGACGTCACTTTCAGTAGAGGGCGCCAATACACAGGTTCATGTATTTTTTTATTTGCAGTGAAATCTCCATAGGGCGATTTTAGGTCGCTTCATATAAGAACTGTGTTAAAAATTAAAAAAATAAATCGACCACCCTGGCCTTTCTGTCAGGGGCGTGGCTGTGCGTCGTTAATGATGTCCATTCATATTTGATACAGCCAGTTTCTAGAGAAAATCGAATTAATGTGGCTGCAAAAGCCTTGAAACTACATATGAAGGCAATGTCGCTACTAATATATCTCACGCCCAGCTGTCAACACATTGCGTTCCTCGTTGACGTAAGCTCAGCTGGTGGTGACTCGACTCGTACTAACCACGAAACATTAAATATCAATAAAATAAAAAATAAAAATAAACGTAGTTAACATTCAGTTTCTGTTGTGCGACAGGCAGATGCAGCCACCCGCCTACCTGGAAATGTAGTCTCTGGGTTGTTTGACTCGTTTCTAACGCTTATTTTGTTACTCTTTGGGTATATTTGTACATTTCCACCTTCAGTCGATGCTTCATATCCATATGAGTGAAAAGGCCGTGGTGATCGGTTTATTTTTCAAACACAGTTCTTATATGAGGCGATCTAAAATCCCTCTATGGAGATTACAATGCAAATAAAAAGTACACAAACCTGTGGATTGACACCCTCTACTGACAGTGACGTCAGGACTTCGGTGCTCTATATTGAGCAATATTTACACCCAGTGGCGGAACAACATTGGCCCGGGCCGGGGTGTGAGACGGCACGACCGGGCCTCACCGAACCTGACTCTCAACAGCACCACCCCCCCCCCCCCCCCCCCCCCCCGACGAAAAAAAAAAAAAAACATTTACGCAAACAGTTGCTGCTCATTTGAGCAGGCGTGCATGGACGAGAGTCGAGAGAGGAGTTGTGTGTGAGGAGCTGATCACAGTCACAGATAGAGGGAAAGTGCTATATTTTGCCTGTTATTTATGCTATATATTATTGATCGCGCCTATGTGTCTGTGACACACACGAGAGAGAGAGAGAGAGACGTAGAGAGAGAGAGAGAGAGAGAGAGAGAGAGAGAGAGAGACGTAGAGAGAGAGACGTAGAGACAGAGAGAGAGACAGAGAGAGAGAGAGACGTAGAGAGAGAGAGAGGTGCGTGCGTCAGTGTGTTAGAGTCTACTACTCATCTTTGTGTTCTGTTTCACCTTAGTGAGTGATCGCACACAGGGAAAAGAAACAAGAAGGGGTTTAGAATCTAAACAGTCCGTTGTGGAGAAAAGGAAGTTATCCACACATATGCACTCCTAAATCCTCACAGAGTGATTAGCCTACTAATGAGTGACAGGTGCTGCACTTTTGGAGCGTGGCTGAGAAGTGAGGATGTCTGTTGGAGAGAGTGTGAAGGCCTGGAAAATAGAACTGGGTTCTATCGGCGCGCCAGGCGCCGCGGCGGACGGAGCCGGTGTGCGTTAGGTTCATTGAAAATAATGGAGGCGGCTGTGTCCGCGCCGCGCGGCGGACGCAGCCGGTGTGTGGTGGGCTTGAGACAGACTCCACGGTGCTTGTACAGTCCAGCGCAGTACATTCTCATCAGACATGATATTTTGCTAAAGTGTAGGCTATTATATAGGCTATATAAGCTCTGTATCTGGTTAATTGCGGGATTCGCGGGGGCCCGCTGGTTTTATCAGTCGTGAGTGACTGTGTAAAAAATCGTCAATCGGTCAGCTGACAGCCCGGGCCCTCAGGAGGTCCGGGCCGGGGTGTGACCACCCCCCCTACACCCCCGTTAGCTCCGCCCCTGTTTACACCCCTATGTTTAGAGTTTTTGTTTTCAACATACCATGTCATCGTTCCTCCTGCAGTTTTGCTGACATGCACATTCTTTTAAAAGGAAGGCTAGGTTCCCAAATTCCCATGCAATGTAAGTATTATTGGTGGTTGGGGGTTATCGGTAAATCGGTAACACTGTTCTAGCCAAAATCATGGTTACTTTACCTGTAACGACAGAGGTAGGCGGGACCTCCCAGGTCAATGTGATGATGGTTCCATCTTGATTAGGGAACAGACTGGAATCCGAGATGGTGGGGCCTGGAGAGAGAGAGAGAGTGGGGTGGATTGTGAGAGACAGCTAGAGGGGGGG
This sequence comes from Protomyctophum parallelum, assembly GCF_964188405.1. Classification (NCBI taxonomy): domain Eukaryota; kingdom Metazoa; phylum Chordata; class Actinopteri; order Myctophiformes; family Myctophidae; genus Protomyctophum; species Protomyctophum parallelum. The sequence continues at coordinate 15,600,657 of NC_139698.1, read as the reverse complement.
GGGGGGGGGAGAGAGAGAGAGAGAGAGAGAGAGAGAGCAAAGGGGGGAGTGCAAGGAGACTATGGAGCCTTGTTTGAGCGAGAAAGCAATCTCAGGTATTACTTAGCATTCTGTCTAAGGGTTCATTGTGCAGCTGAGATCTTGCTAACACTCTCGTCGAGCCCATGCTCTACATAATAATGCATAGGCAACTTACTCCTTACTACTTTAATATAAATATCTAAACTGGAAAGCGTAATAGGTTATGGCAAAAAACGAAAGAAAAAAAAGCCTATAAACAAAACTAAATACAAGAAAGCACTGACAAAGAAAACACTATACCTTGTAACCGAGTGTTCCTTGTCTGGCTGCCCAGTGGGTTTGTACAAGTACAGGTGTAGTTTTCCAGGAGAAAGCTGGTGATGTTGAAATCTCTCATACTGAGCTGTGTGGTGTCAGTACTGATCTGGTACTGCATTCCATTGGTTAAAGATTCATTCCCTTTCGACCATGAGATGACAGCTGTAGGCGAGGCTTGACTGATGCACTGAATGGTGACAAGTATTTTGCCACTCATCTCAATTGTGGTCCTGACAATTGGTAATAACGCCATAGGACTTCCTGGGAAATATAAAGATTTTACAAAAGTCAGTAAGTGCATCATGGGGCACCAGGGGCTCTATACTGTATAGGCCCCCTCCTGTATTTCCTCTACATCTTCGGCAAAAATATCTAATCTACAAGCTCACATGTCACAATGTGAGCTTGTAGATCAGCTATTTTTGCCTAAAGTTCGCCCCATATAGGGTTCATATAGTTAGGCATATATACTGTCTGGGAATGTCTGAAACTTACGTGCAGTAACGTTACAGTTATTCTGTTGGAGTGGGTGATCAGCAAAGCATATAACTGTTTTCCCGCTGAGTTCCTGTGAGGCAGTCATTGTCAAGCTAAACTCTGCAGCACCACTACTGCCGTTGGTCAGAGCAGGGAATGAGAGCAGGGCCTTTGGTGTGCCCCCAGGCCACTGACACTTGTACTGCAGGTCACTGTTGTCAGAGACTGAATGAACAGAGCACAGTGGGCTACCCGAGGGCCTCTCTGTCCAACAAGAGATTAGATTATGTATTACTGTTGAATTATAAAAGAACTAACAGAAACGTTAATTCATTAACTACTAAATCACTATGGTTGATCACTGCAGTTTGCATAAAACATAAATAATTAAGCCTTAATCAATGTTTCCTCTATAGGACAGATTACAGTTTGAATTGAAGCCGTCTAAAGACATTGGGAGTAGTGCAACCCTTCATACACCTTAAGAGTATGCCCAGTATATTCTGCATACCGTAAACATTGATGGTCACATTCCTCCGTCGCCGTTTTCCAGTCTTCTCATTGAGTAACATGCAGGTGTACACACCTCCCTGATGACTGGCTTGTAAATTAGTCAGATTGAGGAATCCTTTGTGGGAACTGGGAAGGATCTGTCCTCCAAAGATCCAGTCAGCAGATGGAACTGGGAAACCCTCAGACTGACAGGAGAGGTTGACGGAATCCCCAGACACATAGAAGGGCTCTTCTGGACTGACCACAACTCTGGGTTCATCTGGTCCATCTGTAGGAAAACCATAAAGCATGGAAGAGACATGAGCTTCATTTAAAAAAATCCACTAATGGAAAAATATGATTACACTTGACTGTATATACAATTCAAAGATTTGGGCAAAGTTTCGTTCCGATCCGGAAAAAGAGGCCTTTCGCCCCCCCAAAACACGACAGAAGTATTATAACCGTGTAGTCTCCCTAAGCAATCTCTACTCTACTATCAAGAGCAAGTTAACTAGAGAGGGGCACTCATTGGAGCGCATGTCTGAGAGAGAATTGTGGTGGTTCGGTGGATGGCAAAATGTGAAAAGATATTCACATCATAAAACACCAGAGAACTATTATTTAATTTAAATTTTAAATTTTATATAATTAAATGAGATGTGTAAAGACAGATAAAGAAAGAAAAATCTTTCTTTTGGTGTGCAGAAAACAGCAGATAGGGAAAAGCTGGCTATTTTGCTCTTTCTTTATACTTGTGGGTAGAGTTGAGTATGAGGTCATATCAAAATAGCCGTCATGCATTATGGTAAATGTGTGTGAGTCTTACACAGCACTGTGACGTTCCTGTAAGTCGTAACATTGCTATAGGGGTTCCTCAGGTTCAAACTGTACTGTCCTGTGTCGCTGCGGTTTGGCTGACTGATCACAAGACTCTTTTGCTTGACTGAGTAGTGGGAGCTGTCCTTTATCTCCTTTCTGTTGAAGTACCACGTCCACCGCTGAGGCACACCTTGCACTGTGCTATAACGCAGAGTGAAGCTGATGGATTCCTCCTCCACGACATCAGGTTCCACATTTACAGTAACATCCTGAATGAGTTCTGCAAAAGAAAAGGTTAGTGTTATTGTTGAGAACACACACCCCCCCCCCCCCCCCCTCCTCATTTAAGTGTTTTAGGCCCACTAGCATCAGGGCTACAGAGACGATCAAATGGGTTAATCTAATAGGTGAATTGCGAGGGCACTTGCTGGGCAAATTCATTAAACCGGATGAGCCCTGTTGATTTTGGTAACCCCAAGGCCTTTCCATTAGCACCACCCTTTGGTCAAATTGTCCAACTGCACACTAGATAATTAAAACAATGGTGGTGTGTATATACTCTAAGGTGTGTGTGTGTGTGTGTGTGTGTGTGTGTGTGTGTGTGTGTGTGTACCTCACAAACTATTCCACAGCCTAATAATAAACACAAATTTCAATTCAGTCCATCTTCATTTGAGGTACTACTACGAGAAGAGTTTTGCCAGTGGCTTTGAAATGTATATATATATATATATATATATATAATTTATTTATTTTTTCCCTCTCATTTCAAGGACCCCCAGAACATTCTCAGACCTGTCGGACCTGGAACATCCTCAAGGAACCCAGAAGTTAGGTTAGATATACTGCTCTAGAATAATTTATTTTCTGACAGTGATCCATCTTTGCGTTTTGCCCAACATGTCTACAAACAATTACCTCATATACTAATACTTACCATATACTTTTAGAGTGAAAAAAGCAAAGGCTATATCCAGTCCAGCCTTTGTTATTTCTATAGTGTAGTTGTTGCTGTACCCAAGCTGTACATTTACAAAAGTAAGAGATCCATTTGTTTCAAGCTTCAATACTCCTTTGTGGCTATCTGCTACATCCGGGGGGAGAGTGGAGCCAATAGTCCAGGTGACCACAGGTAGGTAGGTAGGTATAAACCACCGAACCACAGGATCTGGAGCACCACTGATGGACACAACCAACGTCACATTGCTGCCAACTTTGGCATTGACCAGTTTGGGCCCAGGGGGTGAAATGTCCAGGTCACAACGCACACCTGAATCAATAGAACAGGGAAATTACTTGGGTAAGTATATGTACTAATTTATATAAGGTATCTCCATCTCTCTCTATGTGTGCGCGAGCGCACAGTGTGTGTGTGTGTGTGTGTGTGTGTGTGTGTGTGTGTGTGTGTGTGTGTGTGTGTGTGTGTGTGCAGAGAGAGAGAGAGAGAGAGAGAGAGAGAGAGCGATTGTGTGTACAAATTTAGAGAGAGAGAGAGAGAGAGAGAGAGATTGTGCACACACACACACACACACACACACACGATTTAAAATGCTGTTAATTGGGCTGAAATCTCTCACTCTCGTGTGTGTGTGTGTGTGTGTGTGTGTGTGTGTGTGTGTGTGTGTGTGTGTGTGTGTGTGTGTGTGTGTGTGTGTGTGTGTGTGTGTGTGTGTGTGTGTGTGTGTGTGTGTGTGTGTGTGTGTGTGTCAATTTCAGTCTTCTTACCTGAAATAGTCAACAACGTCAATAAAATTGCCCTCACTGAATGTCCCGACGGGACGATATCGAATGTGTTCAGCCACATAGCCTATTTTGGAGATACAAATCTAAGGAAATGGTAGTCGAGCTCGATCACTTTAACCGTGTGCTGTCACTGCTGTGTTTGAGACTGAGTTTGTCTCCCCTGCAACTTCTAAACCAGAAAGGCTTTAAATGTCCTTGAAACTTCAACCTGAGTGACGGTCAATGGCTCCTATGTCCTCCAGGTGCGCTGTGATCACACTGGGAAATGCACCTGTGTCGAAAACGCTGATGTTGCACATGAGACCACACCTCCATCTATTTGAAAATAAAACATACTATTATGTCCTACAGTTAATACAGAAAAAACATAATAAGGGTGGCTCAGACGTCTTTTGCAGTCAATGTGTGTGTGCGTGTGTGTGTGTGTGTGTGTGTGTGTGTGTGTGTGTGTGTGTGTGTGTGTGTGTGTGTGAGAGAGAGAGAGAGAGAGAGAGAGAGAGAGAGAGAGAGAGAGAGAGAGAGAGAGAGAGAGAGAATGCTTACATTTGCCTACATTTATTTTGGTTCACTTCAGTGGGTCCAGATTGGTTTTGGAGTTGTGGCAAGCTCAGTAACACAACACCACAGTAGGAACTTTGTTTGGACATCAACAATGTAGATTAGAGACTGAGTAGTAAAGCAAGAACACAACACCAGACTAGTTTGTTGATGCTCAAACAAAGCTCAAACAAAGCTTTCAGAATCAGAAAAACATGATCACACTGCCATCTACTGGTGGTGTGTGACAGGACAGGACTGAGGTTGTGCTTGTGTCCTGTCCATGTCATCTTCCCAGTTGAAATCTGGCCATGGTGTAGTTTGAGCCATATTGTTGAATACTTCATTCAAGTGCAGTCAGTACGGATAACACAAAAAGCAGTCCTGGGGACTTGTTTCTATTATGGTCTTATAAAGCAGGGGGGGACCCCCCCCTGCTTTGATGTCTCCTTGATGTTGGAGAGGTGCCGCCATATTTCAACACTCACTCCAGTCCAGAGGGCCACATTGTCAGGCAGAAACCTCTCATCTCTGTATTTTACCCTTTTTCGTAATTAATGGCCTACTACATAATTCTACTGTATGTCATACAAAAATAGCAATCTACTAGCTCAAAACGCATGAGCTTGTAGATCTGCTATTTTTGCTATGTTTTAACTGGAATCCTGAATAATTCTTTGTCCTTTTTAAATTGGAATCCTGAAAAGTAAATGTTTTATTTAATTTCAAATGCATTTAGTTTACTTATGTTAACTTATGAACTTATTGCAAATACATTGGACATAAAAAAGACAATAAAATGTAATACTAGTCATTCATTAAATATAGATTTATATTAGTAATAAGTAATTAAAGCTGGTCATGTTTGGATGTTTGGAATTGAAAGTTGAAATCAATAATTTATCAATATTCCGATAATCTGCGGGCCAAATTAAGTGACGTAGGGGCCACGTGTGGCAACCGGGCTGCCATGCAGTTGCCCATATCCATATATAAAGCGTAACCTTTCAATTCCTTTCAACGCTGCCTACAACAGGAACTTCTTCATGACTCAAAGATGGTCTGGCAGGGATTGCCTGCCGTTGTGCACAGGACAGGTTGAAGTAGTACTGTAGCAGAGCAGGGATTCAAGTGAATTATGAATTAAAGAATTTGTCACTTGGATTTAAATCTAGACTCAAGTCACAATTATATTTAGCCTATTGAGACCAGAGTTGATCTACTAGGGAGAGTTGATAGAGGCTACTTGGGACTTTCATATTTGAACTGAAAGTTTGCGTTCAGAGTTACATTTTTAACCCATTCAAAAAACCTTGTAAATCGAAAAATGTTAATATATATTTTTTGAAGCAGTGAAATTTGTACTTGTGAAGTAAGGTACTGTTCATTCTTATATTTATTCTTTTTTTTCAGAAACTGAGACAAATGTTTCCATCACATATGCAAGCAAGGAAAGAGTATCTTGGATGTGGTACAATATCTTTTTCATATACACTCTGTGCATGATTAAATATCCTGCATCAGTGTTGGCTGAGTTACACTTCCTCTCTTCAGTGAAAAATACAACCCACCGACCAGCATGTGTGAGCATTTTTTCTAATGTAAGTTACAGTACAATTGTTCACAAACAGTATATTGAAACTTGACTTTGCGTTGCAGATTTTTAGAATGTTGCTATCAGCTCTTACTTTATAATTACTTAATGTCATGCCCCTTGGATTGTTTAGTTTTTTTCCAGAGACAATAATGAAACTTGAAAGTGTTTGATTTAAGTGTCTTATGTGCTAATGCAGATAATGGGGGAAAAAGCAAGAAGAAACAAAATGTATGAAAAATCACATAAAATGTATGTGCCAGGCCTCACTTCTCCTCCCCAATAGCAACAGCCACTATCTTCTCAGCATCAGACGCCATCTCATCGATGGCCCCATTGAGGGCCTGCAGCATGGCAGTGAAGGACCGACCAGCACTGCGGGCTTGTCTAGGCATAGCCATCTCCACCAGCTTAGATGAAACTGAAGCCAAGTCCTTCTCTGCAGCTTTCAATCGCTTTTTCACTCCCCCCTTTGTAACCTCTGCTGACAGGTCACTGGTCCGTAAGGCTTTGAGCATTGCTGGGTCCACACCCCTTTGCCGGGCTAGCCTTTCGACTGAGTCATCATCTAGACATAATGATATCCGTGCTTTGTTCAGGATCTTCACTCCTACACTGGAATCAACCATAGATGACACCAAGGGAACAGGGATAGCAGACACCCCACCTGAAAGCGAGGCAGCTGCCCAAACCAGTGCTTTAAAAGAATCCCTTTTCTGGGAGACCAATGTGGAGGTGAGGGTTGGCAGTGCCAGCAGGAGTGCATTGGCTCTTATCTCTGGAAGGTCCCTGCATATGTCCTCCAGCAGGGCAGGGAAGTCCAACTTCTCCAAGGCTGATGGTCTCACTAGGTAGACTTTCGGCAGGGCCACCCCCTCAGCCTTTAGAATCTCCAGACTGGTGTTCCTCTTGTCCTGCAGGCTATTTTCTGTGTCGTTTTCTGAAGCTAGTAGAGTAAAGTACACAGTTTCTCGCTGTAATGAGCGGGCCTCCAAAAACACAGCCACGCTGTTAGGGTGTGGAGACTCTGTGAATGTCATGAAGACAGCATTATAGCGCAGGAACTTTACCTGGTCCATGTATGCCTTAGGAGGTGCAACGGGTGAAGTGGTTGGGACTGGCGGCAAATCCCACAGGCGAAAGTCAGGATGTTTTGGGTTTGGGTACACTGCCAATGCATCTGGGACAGTATTGGGTGGAGATAGGGCAGACCCCTCATCACCAGGCCCGAGACCATGGAGTGCATTGATAAAGGACACCTTTTCATCTCCACGGTCCCCCACTACAGCCAAGTTGATCCTGCTGATGAGAAGATCCTCCACAGCCTCCTTGACATCTGATAATTTGTTGTTTTCCATGGACTCTTTGAGGGTCTCCATAAGGCTTAGGCTTAAGTTTAGGCTATCAGCCATTTCTGGGGAGGGGGGAAAGATAATTTGCAGGCAGGATTAGTGGGTATTGTGTCAGCTGTAGTGCATACCTGTATATTGTAATTCTATCAAGGGTGCCATTTCCATAATCGCATGGATTTTTCTTAGGATCTTTTTTAAGGATACTATCAAATGATATGAGGGCATAGCAGGGCTTTTTGATACCTGGATGTAAACAAAATTACTATCGGTGGGGAAATGATATTCATGACATACAGGCCTACACTTACGATCCCAAAACACAAAATAATATAATAATAATATTCTCTCTGTGTTACAGAAAAACTGTTACATATTTTACCAATTTATGAATGTCCCTGATGATTGTTTGACTTGATTGATTAAAATAAATAAATTTAAAAGATCTGAATATTCATTTGGAACCTTACCTTAAAGCTGGATTGAATGGATCTGCACTACGGGCAGAATTCGATCGCTTAAAAGGTCTGTTCTCAGTCCTCAACTGCAGATTCCTCGTCAAGATTCTGCTACTATAGCCTACATCTGACGGTCTATTTAAGGGCTCTGTGCAGTTAGTGGAACATTCTAATCCTGTAAGCTCATCCATAATCCTGAATGATGGAGTGCACACACATGGATACTGTTGATACAGAGACAATGTAACATGCTGACATAAACATATGCTACTGCACACACTTTAATGGAATGCACACATACGATATACTATTTTCTAATAAATCACAGAATCAGTTTTCCCCCCTGACCATGTCGATATGGAATCCAAGCTAATAGAAACTGAAGTTAGCATATTGTTCGATTTAAAAATACAAATAATATTAAATCTTATTTGTAATTACCTACCGGTCACTGGTAGGTGGGTTTCTGAACTGTCCACATCCCTTCTCTGACACACAAAGTGAGCAGACAAAAATGTTACATTAGTGAGTATTTCCAATTTTCAATACTTTATACTTCTACCAGACTACATCTCGGGGGAAAATGTTGTACTTTTACCTCACTACAATTATTTGAAACCTTGAGTTACTACAGTAGTTACTTTGTAGATTTTGATTATTACAAAACATACATTAACCACTTCAGGCCCAATTGGCTTATGCACTTTGGAAATAGCAGCTCACAATGTTGCAAGCTTGTAGATCGGATATTTTAAGGATTTTTAAACTAATCAAACACATTTAACTAATTGTAGTGTAGTAAAAAGTACAATATAGTATTTAAGTATTGAAAATTGGTAATACTCTAGTAAAGTAAAAAGAATACCTCAAAATAAGTACAGTAAGCTGCTTGTACCTAGAGACTAGGGGTGCAATTGCCACCCTTGTAGAATATGAAACATAATACTAATTTCAAAACTTTTCATTTAATGATTTTCACTTTATTTATCTTTGCATGGAAGTGAAGACAGGTGGATTTGCTTGAGGAAAGGAAACACATGTTTTTAAATAAAAAAGCGAGCAAACAACATATCACTGAAATCGTATTGTCATTAAGTACTAGCAGTGCTAATCTGCAGATAGATTGCAAAATCCTGATGAGAATTATTGTGTCAGTGATATAGAAAAAAATCCTCTTCATAATAATTATGATCACCACAAAGTATAGAATGTACAAAGTTTGCTTTACAACACTATGTGACAAGATATTAGATAATACATACTTGATACTTCTCCAGTGTGTTTACAAAAAATATAAAGCCCCTTGGAGGCATTCAGAGATAGAGATTGGTTATTGGCTGTTTGTTTGTTTTGATCATTTCATATATATGTCATATACAGTATGGCAATAATAGCTGACTGACTGATACCGAGGTTCCTGGCTTGACTGATACACACATTTTAGAGTGTGTGGCTATTTCCAAACATCAGGTAGTATGACTAGTTATGAAATAATTTAAGCGTTGAGTCACTAAATGGCTGTATGAAGTGTCACCAAAATAAATGACTTGCCACGCAGGCACAGACTATTATTACAATGTCCATAGTGTCCATAGATTACTTACATATATGCCTGCTAGCAAAAGTCATGCAGGGTATTTACATACTGTCATCACTTTACCCATTCTTATACAGCTTATTAATATATTATCAACACAATAATTATCTAGTTAGACCATTAGTGACTTTGATATTACATTACATGAGTTGATCAAGTGTCTTTGAATAGCACAGCCAACTGGTTCACTTTGTGTCATTTGATGCAAACCTGTGAGAATAAAGGCTAATTCAAGATTGAGTTATACTTAGCGTGTGAGTTTCTCACACTGAAAATAGCTGATCTATAAGCTCACAACACATCACGCTTATACATACTATTTTCAGTGCACAGCACCGGCACACAACTAAGTATAAATCAGATATTATACTTTATTTGCACTACCTTTTCGCGTGACAAAATTTACAGATATTCAACTGAACACAGTATGTAACTTTTGTCGAGCGACATTGTTGAAAAGATCATACAACAAAGTATAAATTAAGCCTAAAGCATCAATTTTCAACATCAACCACAACCATGTACAAACACACTTTGAGAAGCAGTCTCAGGTAAAGTGGACTCTAAACACCCTTAACATCCCATTGATCAGTGTCCTCTGATCTCTCAGCACTGTTTGAATACACACACACACGCATTGTCTCAACGAGATACATTTAGGCCGGCTGCACAACTACTGCACTGCACTGGAGTATGCTGTGTTGTAATTCAGTGTTTCCAGTACCTATCCCATAAAATCTATGCTTTGGGAGATATCTTAAAAAAGATGGAATGAAATCGGCATAAGACATTCTTTGTTGCATTTCTGTGCTTTACACTGATTGTTGGAAACAACTGACACTCTTCAAAACTGTTCAGCTCTAGAACAGACTTTCAAGGTCTGTCTTCAGCTCACCTGAAGGTACAAAACCTGCTAATTTCTTATCCTACAGAGATGACAGTGACAGATTCCCAACATTTTCATTAACCATCAAAGGCTACTGATTTACAGTGCACAGATAATATGTATGAATAGGATGCAGATCCAGACTCTCATCTTCAACAATTATCTTCTCGGGACATCTTGGCATGTAAATAAAAATAACTGGACTGAGAGGAGAAGCAAACTCCTTTCCTCTCAGCCCAGAATCAAGAATATAGCTAAGAAAACATAAAGAGCAGTCTCCCCTTCCCCTGATGCTTCGACAGGCAGCAGACACAGTGACTATGGTAGGAGACAGATATAAATCAAATAGTCATGACTAAAGCCTAATTTTAACTTTTTCTCGTGACAGTTTTCAAGGCAACAATGCTACTACACATGTGCTCTGAAAATCTGTTATTTTCAGCAAGTATAAATTAGGCTTAGGCAAGAACCAGGAGAGGCCCAGATGTCCAATACTGATGGGCAACATTGATAATAAGGATGAAGATGATGGATGAATGAATCAAACTGACACAACATCCATTAGGGACTTGAGGCCATGTATTGCAAGAGTTGGTTGATGAGATTTCTGAGAATTCAGAGGGCTTTTTTATGTTGTCCAATGAGTCATTCTCCAACCCAGCAAGTTTGAGTTGTCCCATATGGTGGTGTTACTTGCATTCCATGGAGAAGGTGTGTACTCCAGGGGGCCCTGGAGTAGAAAGGTACATGGGTAGGCAAGGGGAGTATGGCTGCCACTGCGTCTCGCATAGCCGAGGGATCAGGGAAGGATCGCGATTCATTTGGTTTTGATTTCACTATAGTCGCTGCCATCATCCCCCCTCCCCAAGGGCCCCTCCCTGGACCTGGCCCCGATAAACTCCAGGGCAGCATAATTCAGCTCTTGCCTCTCCAGGTGTGCAAGAGAGCCAACAGGTTGGTAATCCCCCTCTTCTCCCTGTGGAAAGAAAGACAATGAATGATCGAGTCACAATGCACCTGCAGTATAATGTCAGAGAGACATGAGTGACACGAAAAAGCTTAACGATAGGGAGAAAGGACACAATTAGTGATTATTGGTCAACGTAGGGTAAGTGTTAAGGAGGTTTGATTCTGTTAATTTAGCAGTTCCAGTTAGCAGTGACGCAGCCATGCAAGAGCAATTTTGGATGTCGAAGGCAGTACAGAACAAAGCCGATATGTAGCCGGATGCTGTCTCTCACTGAGAGATGTGACATTTTTGGAGGGGAATGTGTTTAGGAACCTTACCGTGGTCTCCTCTAGAATGGAGTTAAACTTTGAGCCCAACAGCTCTGTCTTAAGCTGTGCAAGAGTTAGGGAAGAGAAACAGAGACAGAAAAACGCAGAGAAGCGATAAAAGCAAGAGAAAACAGTGTTGGAAAGGTCATGGTTGTAGCTATACTTTCAATGGTAGTGGGAAAGATTGGGTCTAGGAATTAAAAGTGCTTAGATTTCTCCGCTTTCAGAGGTTAAATGGAGTTTCACACTTTATGACTTAGTTTCACAACACAAAACTAGCCCCAAAGCCGGACCAAGCCCCAGAACAGGACATAATTAATAGGGCCACAGAGTGATTGTAGTAGTCTAATGGTAACAGTCAGAGAATGGTCCTCCAACCCATCCTCCATAATAATCATCATCAGTGACATCAACATGTCTCACCACTTTCTTCCTCAGACTTTGTTTGTCCTTCTTGACTGCGCTGTAGTACAAAGCTGGGTTCTCCAGTTTACAGACCAGGTCCTGCCCAGGGTTGCCATTCTCTCTGGGGGACGGAGTCACATAATCAGACTCGGTCTCTCTCTGCCGCTAACGCAGGGCGACACTCCAAGCCTGGGCATCCATTTTAAAACAACAAGCTCTACGAGGTTATGCTCGCAGCCAAATAATGTGGTCAACGTGGTTATTTTCATGGGTTTAGTTGCTGAGATCACGCTCTACTTCAGAAGGGATTTGCAATGCCTAATCCCTTCTGAAGCGCGTTTATTCTGGCCAAATATGCCACTTTGGTTAAGAAGGCTACCTGGGTTTCATTTAGCATAGCAGGTCAGGGGTATAAAGCAGTGTCAAAGCAGGGAATTGTGCCTGCAAACTTTGGTTAGTCCAGCTTGCTAACCCACTCGAGGCAGCCAATATGGATCTCCAAGGAGTTCAAAAGAAACTGGTGATGGCAAATAAAGAAGTTGCAATACATGACTCTGTCTCCCACGGCCTTCGATCCAACACTCACTCATGTGTACACAAGTGTGCTTTAGAATGGATGACTAGGCTTAAGTGTTTCCTTGTATTCCATCAAAAGAAGACTTTAACAGGAAAATGTGTACCCAAGGCCTAAGCCCTGCAGGATGCTCACTTTTTGTTGTTGTGCCCCACATATCTCACTGCTGCAATGATGAAGGCTATGACCGCCACTCCTCCAATGGTGCCAACAATAACTGCCATCATGTACTTTTCTGAAATAACAGTGATCCAAAGTGAAAGGGAGGGCATATTGATTAGATTATGTGCGTATCATAGTCACTTACGAATGACATTTGGGTGATTTAACAAAAAGGTCAAACAATATCTAGTAATGATGACTACTACTAGTAATAGTAATACTACTACTTAAAATAATATATGTATTTATAAATCTTGGCAGCCACAAAGAACTACAATATAAGAAACTGGCTCTTATTTGTTTTCGCCAACCTGTCAGGCTCCACTTACTCTCTTGCTGTAGTTCCAGAAGTACGCTCTCCGTTCCGTATGTGTTAGTGATGCTACAGTGGACGTTGACTGGGCTGCCATTGCCCGCTCGCTCGCCTTTCTCCCTCAGCTTGATCATGCCTGTGGAAGTGTGTCCGTCGGTGTGCGTGTAGAAGTTGTACCGGCCGTCTGTTTCGTTGATGGTGATGTTCAGGTCAGGGAGGTAGAACTCGATAGTGGGCTCAGGGTTGCCTGTGGCCATGCACACGCACTGGACACCCTCCCTCACCACAGTGCACTTTGATTCTTCCAGCAGGATCGGGGCATCTGGGGAATGATGGGGTATAGTGAATATAATTAGGTCACAGATTATCAAACTGGGGTCTGTGGACCAACGGGGGCCCTTGAGGGGGTTCCAGAGGGCCCTGTTAGTGTTAGTTAAATGACTGAAGCAAATGGACTCTTATAGGTCTGTAACTCTGAGAGTGTACAAATGAGACCTAACACTGAGGAATTTACAGTGTAGATTGGGATTCCAGAGATTTATATTGGGAATACTGGGGGTTCATGGAGTTATTTTGGAATCACTTGGCATGACCACGGGTGAGCACAATGCAAAGTGCACAATAAAGTGTTTATTATAGTTTAAAAAGCTTTACACTCTCAGAGTTAGTTAACGATGATGATTTTACTTTACCAATTGTCTTTGATGACAGTACCTGTAGAGGTCTATGTGTGTAAGTGTGAATTGGAATCTATAAATATTTGTGGAAAAACACAGCAAAATGGTTCAGTACTATTTACAGGGGACCCACTCACACTCGACAGTGATGTTGAGGGAGCTGCTGGCTCGGCCATGCTCGTTCTCAGCCAGGCAGCGGTACTGTCCGTCCCCCTGCGGCGTGATCTCCACTATGTCCAGCACTGACAGTTCATCTGCAGTGATGGTGCCCACCAGCTCCCCGTCCTTCAGCCAGGTCAGCGTGGGTGCTGGGCTGCCTTGTGTGCTGCAGTGGAGGGCCAGTGTAGAGCCCTCCACGATGGTCAGAGAATTGTTCACCAGGGGCTCACGGGGAGGATCTGCAAGTAAAACACATAGGGAGGCACCCGTCCCGGAGAGCTTTAATTGTTCTGTCCTGAGTAGGTTCTGATTAACCTAAATGTGGAACTGCTTTTTTTCTTTTTCAAGTGTTACTAGAGTGAGTACCAATCCTTTTCCCAGTTCTCATCACATGTCTTTCTATTATATTGTCTTTCTCATTTTTGGAAAATAAAATCTGCATCTAATTTCATTTCATCGCTGGAAGAAACTGCAGCCACTCAATGTTAATAGTACTTTTGTAATTGCGACCATAGGTCGCAGATTACTATGAAAACCTGCAAAACCTGTCAACATATAGCTGTCAGTCCATCACCCCTCGTGACACGCTCCATCACCTAGACCTGCATTATACTGTATGGAGCCGGTCATCAACCTCAAACCTCAAACCCTGTCCATATATTGAGCTGACCTGTTCTGACATTCCATGTGTTCCTTGCCCACCTGTCTCTTCGATGTCTCCGTTTTGACTGATACCTGTCCATTCAAACTCTAAATGGGCCGCCCGCAGCCTGCGAAAACTAGAGTTCTCAACATACCCGAAAATGAAGGCCCGGACCTACCTGGGCCCTCATCAAACCCTGTACACTCAAGACACTGCCCCGGTGCCACCCTTAGATCTCCATATATGGAGCTGACCTGTTCTGACATTCCATATGTTGATCTGACCTCATCAAACCCTGTACACTCATGACACGCTCCATATATGGCCAGACCTCGTCAAACCCTGTAGTGTACACTAATAGAGTTATAATATAATAGAGACATCACAGAGAGGAAACACTGAAGCCGAATGGACATGGTGGCCAAAAGTATAGGTACCGCAGCTCGAGCCGCACTGGGCCATAAACATGGACGCGCCGAGCCAACACACAACAGCGGTGGTGCTCGTTCATGACTCGCTCGCACACGCGGTACTCGTTCATGTTTTGGGCCCAGCGCGTTCACGTATGGCCTAAATGCATCCCACAATGCACACTGTTCCAACCCGGAAGACGGGGTGGATGGGACTGGGAGGAGAAATCCGGTGACGTGTACACTCAAGACACCGCCCCCGCTGCCACCCTTAGATCTCCATATTGAGATCGGCCAGCAGTCACGCAGGCGGATGCGTGCAGGCGGATGCGTGCACGCGGGCAAGGTCGCTTCTCGTCTTACTGGTCTGTGTATTTGACTAGGGTTTGCCTGGATTGTTGAATTCCTACAATGACCATAATGAATTGCTGCGCTCCTTGTGAAGAGGGGGGGGGGGCTGCTTGGAGGTGTGACTTGTAGTCCAGGAAGGAAGTGAGACCTCATTTTTATGACAACGTTTGGTCATGACTAAAATATCTAAAAATGCATATTACACACATACTGTAAATACCCCAGGAAAGTGGCCCTTTAACATAATGGAAATTGTTCATCTGTTGAGAGCAAGTAGCCTATCAGGATAATCAAACAGCCACTACTCATGATGAGTCACACACAGATGGTTTGATGTACGACAAGATAAAAAAAACTATCTTCTTTTATTCAGCTAGCATTTCTACAATATTTGTATTTGTTTGCATCTATTGTCTCAAACTCTCAATCCTTGCACCCTTTAAACCTGATTCATACATATTCGTGCACGGGTCACGGGTGTCACAGCAAGACACATTGGGAGCTTCAAACTTGTAGATCAGCTATTTATACCGCATGACATGGCATGTGATCTAGTATAACCCAGTCCTGCCTTGCTGTGCCATTTTTGCAGTGTATCGGCCGGGAGATGTGTCTGCCACTTACACTTGACAGCCAGGTACATGGAGGTGTTCATGACACCGTAGCCGTTGTCCCCGACACAGGTGTAGAGTCCCTCCTGAGATGGCGTCACGTCGTCCAGGGAAAGCGAGGCATTGGACGCCGTGTCCCACAGCAGCTCCTGATCCCCGAACATCCAGGAGATCCTGGGAGGAGGGTTACTGTCCACCTCGCAGTGCAGCATCACAGAGCTGCCTTCCATCACCTCGGAGGAGACATTCACCCACACCGAGCGAGGAGGATCTGGGAGGTCAGAAAAGCAGGACGATACAATGTAAGATTCAGTGTTAATCTAACTTGGAGAGTGCATGGGTGGACCTGTAAGAGTCCATATGTATACCGTTGTATACCCTCAGAGTGAATGAACACAGGATTCTGCAGTGTACATGCATTTGTGATGTGCATTACGAGTGTGCGACATGTTTTTAGGACGGGTACAACTTTCATTTATTCAAATAATCATCTGTAGGTTGCCCAGAAAAGATTATTACATTTTGGTTCAAAAAGGTCAAAAATCATGGTCACAATTGAGAGAAATAGATTTAGACATTTTGGTGCAGGCAGGGTTTCCATAAATCAGTGCTATTGAACACTACCGTCTGTGTGTTGGTTAAACAAATATTAACCAATGAAAAGTAGTAAAAAGCGCTTCGGACAAAACCTCTTAACTCCATTGGACCCTCAAACTGTCTACAGTACTAATATATAAATTCACAACAACAACTTTGATGAGGCAGTATTGCAGTGTGTGGTGACAGCAGAGATATGAAACATCTGTTACTTACACTTGACATCTAGGGAGATGAGCCTCTCATAGACCAGCGTGGTGTTGGGGTAGTAGACCCTGCAGCCCAGCAGTTGTCCATTGTGCATGGGCCTGGGGGTGAAGGTGAGAGTGCTGGAGAGCACCGCTGTGTTGCTTTCCTCCACGTAGTCTGTGGTGAACTCCGGGTCGGGCAGATAGTCTGTGTACATCCATTGGATCTCTGGAGCCATTTCTGGACAGTTGTCTGGAGCATAGCACGTCAGCTCCAGATTCTCATCACTGACGATTTCCTCTGGGACGTCAATGTTGGGTTGGTCTGGGGGAAAGATACAAAGGACAATAACATTGTGCTACTTCGGTGAGTAATCTGCTGTACACAGTAAAATCCTCAGTATCAGTCACGGGTCAATTTGGTTCCATTTGTACACTTTCGGTGTTACAAATTTCACATTTTTCCAATAATTTATTAAATGAACACTGAAGATGTTACTGTAGGCCTGGCCTATATGCAATGCTGTGTGTGTACTGTGACCCTACTAAGGGCATTTGACACACCAATCAGTCAACTCACCTAGAACTTTAAGCTCAGCAAAATCTGGGTATGTGTAAATGTTGGCGCCCCCCAGGTCAGCGCGAAAGTAGTATCTCCCTGAGTGCTCTGTGCCAATGTTGTTGATGAGTAGAGTGCAGTTCCTCTGGTGTAAGTCACCCAACAACTTGGTGCGGCCCTTATAGCTCTCATGGACGACATCTGTGCGTGATTTGAACACGACAGGTGGGAAGAGCTGAGGGTAGGGTTGACCGAAGTACCAAATACCGTGAATGCCACGGTACGGCCTGATGCCAGCGGGATACATGAAGGTACATGGGATGACAACGCAGGAGTTAGTCATGGTGGCGATGTCTCGAGGTACCCATACGTTCCACTGGGAAGTGACATCTAAAAGAAGAGCAGAGACAAGTGTATAGTGAGATGCACTGAGAAGCATGCAAGCCCATTAGATGCACTATCCATAAGGAGATATGCTTATGGCTTAATAAATATGACATTATTATATGGAATTATTAGAAACATTCACTGTTCACTATTTCACTCGTCTCTCAAGACACTAATCTCTCTCTCTCTGTTTGCTCACACAATTTTCAAATGCTTCTGCCTAACAGTGTATATCGGGAGCACTGAAGAATTTGTCATAAATAAAGCATCCCCCCACTTCTGTTTTGCCTTTGTCACAGTCACATAATAAGTACTATAAATCAAATGAGTCGAAGCCTTGCTAAAGTAAACAATTGTAATGCATATGTAAAATATATATACATGTATGAACAGAATCAACAGATACATTGTTATACAAAATGGAGCAACTTTTGTGTCAGCTTTTGCTTATAGCCAACTCCTGTATGGAGATATTGTCCTGTTGTAGAAAATGAATAAAGCCCAAAGACATTGTATAACGAGCAGAGACTGGACTCTCATGGGAAGATAGAATTAACAAAACTTTGCAAGGAGGAAGCATTATGTCTAGATCATGATTCAGCCAACATTATTGGATCAAAATGGAGGGCAAGCCAGCCTGTACTGGAAAGAAGACAAGCCCACTGCATTTTGCCACAAGAATATGCAGAAGTAGAGCAAACTAAGCCACAGAGGCTTTGAAATCTTCACTCAAGGCTCACGTTTTCTCCCTGGCCTTTAATCATATTAGCTGACCCTGGCCCCTTGCTGTGTAGTGTTGCTGTAACCTTCTGTCTTTTGCTTGTGCAATGTTTGTTTTTTTACCCCCCTTTGCAATGTTTTTCTGCTGTTTTGTTTTCTGATTTTTAACTTGTACAGCGCTTTGGTCAGCCATTTACAGCCGGTTAGATTTGAGTTGTGTGACCTTGTAAGTTTGTCGCTGTTTAAATTCTCACCTAGCGTTTAAGTAAGAGGGGTCTCTCCAGTCCTCTCTATCTTTTTATTAAACAGAAAATAAATTTTGAGGTGGGTTGACAATTTCTTCCAATCAGGAGAGAGAACCCATTTATTAGCTTTAATTGTATAGTGTTCCAGCTAGTTGTTTCATCACTTCCAATTTCACTTGTTTATCCTGTATCCTGTATATGTGTTATCTCTGCTGGAGAGCTGGGGAAACCCCTGTTACTTTACAAACAATCTATAGTAATTTAACAAAAAACTAAAACTATCACTTAGAGCAGTGGTTCCCAAACCTTTTCATGTCAAGGACCCCCATTTGAAAATATATGCCAGGGAGAATATAAGAGAAGATTTTTATGGCACTAGCAGTAATTCTCAACCCGTTTAATTTCAAGGACCCCCAGTTTGACATGCATATTAGTCTACAGACCCCCATTTAATGGCATTTCTATCTCTGGGACCCCCAATTTATAATAGTAAAATCAATGTTAATTTAACTCTAAGAGTGTACAAATAGAACCAAACGGGGTCTGTTTGGTTCCATTTGTACACTCTCAGAGTTACAGACCCATAAGGGTCCACTTAGAGTACCTTTAATAGGTTCTACTGTTTACCATCAAATGGAGAAGAGGAAGATTAACATGTTACCTTTGATTATTAGCAATAGTGGCAAAAGCAGCTCTAAACACCACATGGTATCTGGTTAGCGTATCATAGACTTCTGGAACAGAGAAGAGACATTCAGTCAATGTAGAGTTGTAATACAGTACACACACAATTAATAGTCATTTTCTAAATTCTTGTAAACTGCATGATATATAATTAACTACATAAACTATAATAGAATAAAGATTTGGAGTCCTTCTGTCTCTTAATGTAGAGAGCTTAACAGCCTGATTATGGGGTTCCATTTCTATAAGAGAAACCCACATTCAAACCTCACAAACATGTTATATTTAGTGCATCTTTACAAAAAAAATGTTGAATGACGTCTGAGTGGGGTTCACCTTGGCTTGAAATGTTGATCGGGAGTAATGGACAGAGAGAGGGTCCTGTAGGACAGCTTGCCAGAAGCTTCACCAGAGGGCGCTCAATCACACCCAGACAGCTTGACAGCCTTCACACGCCACTCTGCTGCAAAAAAAGAAAAAGAAACAAGTGACATCAGCATCATCAGATGATGAGTGATGACATCAGTTGTGCGAGCGTAGGCCCTAGACTCACACAAGGGATATGCAAATGAGTTTACACTCAAGCTCAAATGTAAACACACACACACACACACACACACACACACACACACAGTCAAGCACCTGTTTGTGCCTCCTCAGTGGAGTCAGTCATTATCACAGTCATACGTAATCCAATGAGCAATCAACGACAGTCACTGTTAGCGCTGCTCTAGCAGTGCACCATGACACACTACAGTATATGAAACCTCAGTGTGCCATACAATGTCATCAACCTCGTCACCATTCCCATGGTTGTTATTGATGCATCTGCCAGTTAATGTGTCCTCTTTTATGTCATAACCACTGTAATGTAGTTATTATAGAAGGCTAGAAAGACTATAGTAAGTATAGGTTTTTGTGTGAACAAATGTCATATAGTGTTTCCAAGTAGTTTGTTTTACCGTACTGTTCTCTTGTTATAGTTCACTTAACATTTATATTGATGTATCATCAATTATTAGGCCTCCGTAAGTCTTGAAATAAGCTATACAAATAAACTCTTCATCTTAAGAGTAGTAATTGAAGTAAAGGTTACTACTTTATTACTGCTAGTAGGAGCAATAGTGGGTAACAGTACTAAGGCTAGAAATGAAGAAATAGCCTTAATTATAGTGGTAGAAGTATAAATATAAGTACTGGTATAATAGTATTAGTGCTAATACAGTAGCTAATACTGTCACTGAACAAATTAGAATGCTTCCAAGGCCCATGGCATAATTTGGCCTAGTATTCCAAACAGATTCCTCACGTGGACGTGGACTAAGTACTAGTAGCAGTAACAATAGAAATGGAGGTTTAGCAGCCGGGTGGAGCAGCCGTCGGTGCAGATGGCAGGCCTAAGGCTGGATTGTGTTTCAGAGCTATGTGATTAACACATCAAAACATCTTCAGATATTTAACACCAATATATGGCATAAGCCCTGTTGATATAGAGAATGGGGATTAATTGGTTTAGCAATTTTATGCAAGTCTAAAGGACCCAATATGCATTGGCAAAATGTCACACATTCCCAAATGCCATGCTTTCAAAACTATTTACACTTTACTCGCTATCTGTCTCCGCCATCTGCCTCCCTCTCTCTTCATGACCCACCACATTTTTCTTCTTCATTCAAATAAACACACATCACAACTTGGATTAATGATGAGATGTCTTGACCTGGTCACCCTAACCATAATGCCGCACTGTAGGCCTGTGACAATCCTAACTTTTCTCCAGTGTTGTGTCTGCACTCCAATAAAAGGCCAAGAGCTGGGCAGTGTCTCCAGGCACTAGGCAGAGAGGCCGTGCATCAGCAATGGCAGCAGAGAATAGCCAGGCGGGGTCACTAAAACCCCACCAAACATGAAAACAACAGCACCATTGACAAAGCAAACATATACGAGTGTGTGCGCACAGGCATACACGCACAAACCACACCACTTGCCTCATACCAGCCTCAGCACCAGGCTCCAGCTCCCGCTTGATTTGGGCTTTTGATTCCTTCTGTTGGTTTGAATGCCAGTGTTTTTTCCCCGGAGGTGGTTCCCTTCTTCTGCAGGGTGACGGAACCTAGACGCCGGGTGCCATGTGTGGACAGACAGGGGACAAGGCAAAAAAAAAGAAAAGTCTGTGTGAGCTCTGGTATACAGTCTACAGTATGTGAATGCGTGTGGTGGGCAGTTTTGAATATGCATTCAGACATTTCTGGGCTTGCTTCTAGGCCCACTCTATGCATTCCTCTCCTCTGTTCCACCATTAGTGACCTGTTCCATGCGTCTCAGTTCATCAGACCAATGGCCTGATTCATGACTCCTGCTCAGGTCAACCAAAATGTATGCTGCCATTAGTTCACTGTTCCCTCTATGCATCATGAACCAATGCTGACTCATGGAATCCACTAATGATGATACGAAGGATCATGTCAAAAAAAAAATCATGTCAAATACATTTTGAATTCAGATTAGACTAGACTACTTATTAGGCTTATTACTTACTTAGTTAGACTAGGCTACAAAACAGATTGCTATCCTTTTATAGATATACATACAAAATGACAGTACTCAATGTGATATCAAGCAGGTTTTGGGGTTAGGAGCACACATACACTTAAATGACACCATGTGAGGACAAACTGGTGTGTCTGTGTGTGTGTGTGTGTGTGTGTGTGTGTGTGTGTGTGTGTGTGTGTGTGTGTGTGTGTGTGTGTGTGTGTGTGTGTGTGTGTGTGAGAGTGTGTGAGTGTGTGTGTGTGTGTGTGTGTGTGTGTGTGTGTGTGTGTGTGTGTGTGTGTGTGTGTGTATCCGTTTGTGTATAATGGGGAAAAAACTGTGGGAATGTCAATCATTCATCTTTATAGCCATCAAATCTTTAGAGACATCAAATATTTGGCCAGCTGAGGCATGCATGTGGGCGAAGAACACAAGTTGGACCCATCAGGACGCTCAGACGACCTCCTACTTTACATATCAGTGTAACAAAAGGAAACTTGTCTCTTAAAATGGTGCTGCAATTGTTTTTCATTACATGTAGGGTGAGTCACCATCTTTAGGCTCCGGGCCAAGTGGTGGCATCGACTGAGCCACCGATATTCTCAAGGGAATCCCTCCACAAACACAAGTAACTCTTGAGAACGTCTCCAGCCAGGAGAGTGGATAATAGAAGGGTGTGTGGGGGGGGGGGGGGGGGGTAGCGAGGAAGAATGCTGCATTGACGGCGTCAAGCCATGTAAAAATGAATACGTGCAGCATGCCATAACCCCCCTACACACACGCAACACAAGGATATGCCAACACACTCCTCACTGTGATGCTTACAGCAAAACAGCAGCTATGTGACCTTCCTCTCCACCCCCTACTAACCCCACTCTACTCCGCCGTTACGCACATGGGACAAAGCAGAGGCTCGCCAGGCTGTGGTCATTGTGTATGCTATAATATACCGTACACGTACTTACGCTGTAAGTAAGTGCATGTGCGTGTGCCACACGTGTGCTTTACATGTTATAAACATAGGCTATACACACAGTAGCAGAGCATAATGTGACAATTCAATGCCTTATTCCCAATAGTTTTATCGGTATTGGAGTTTGTGACCTGGTCAAAACTAAATGTCCAACTTCTGTTGAAAATAAATGTATCATGTCAGCAATCGCTGAAACAAAAAAATTACATGACACCTTTTATGAGTCATTGTAAAAAGTTGAAACAATACATTATGACCCAAATTCGTACAAACACTCAACTGTGCCAAGATGAACATTTGTATTATTAATATAATATAAAGTGCGTGTTCAAGAGATGTGTCTTAGGGGAATAATGGGTACCCTGTATGCACAACACTGCCCATTGTGCAAGGGAGAAACTGGAGGATTGTTTTTTCCCGGAACAGGCCCGCTCACAGCTTGCGCTTTGCTGTTTGCCCATGACGCGTGTTGGTCCATCAGCTAAAACCCCCACTAAAATACTCAAAGGACCAGATGGTCTTAAAAACATGACTGCTCACCCTCCTACGCACGGCTCATGGAGCTGGGAGGGGGCCCTCGAAGTAGCCTATTGCCAATATCGAGGCACACATTCTGTTCAAGGTACTGCTGAGAACTCTGGCATCAAAAGGATGGAGGATAGGTTTGGCTTTTAAATAATCACAAGCAGGGCAGATTGGTATTGCTGGATTTGATGTTTATGATTGAGATGGAGGGAACTCTTTAAAGGATTCTGACCCGGTGCCTGTGTCAGAATCAGAAACATCTTAGTCAGAGATTTTAAGTAGAAGGTTGTCTATGACATGCCCAAAATAGGGACACCAGGTTAAAAGTGGTTAAGCCTTTTTCATTTCCTGAACGGCTTTGCCTTTTCCGTCCGGCAGCAACATTCTGCATGGTGCTTGTTTTCTACGCCTGGCAACCCCAGTGCCTCTGAATCAGCCTCAGTGGTCCTCAGCCCAATGCACAGATGGTGAACCACAGGCCTCAACTCTCATTGGACTATGCTCCCTTTCCGCTCTCAACAGTAGGGGGCGACAAACAGAGCACTCACAGGCCAAAATCCTGATCCCATACCCATGCACAGTATGTCCATCCCCGGCCAATAGCCTTTCATTTCTACACGTAGGCATGTCCCTTTTGGAACCAAATAAAACAGAATAACATTTCTTCACGTAGGCATGTCCCTTTTGGAACCAAATAAAACAGAATAACAGCCACTCAGCCAGTAAGAGGGTTCCTTTAAAGAAAGTATAAGCATAATGGCCTTGTTCAGTATTATCCTGTGAATTAACCAATGGGGAGGTAATAGAAGTACACAATACAGTGTTCGTTTACTAAACTTTGCTAGATTTGTATGCTAATCAGCCAGATGTGGACCACATTATGTATAATACAGACAACAAGGAACTCATGTAATCACAAAATCCATGTCCATGGGTTCCTGGTGGTGGTACACAATACACATGTTCATTGTACTGCACCTTGTTGTAACTTTGTTTTGAAGGAAGAAGAAAAAGGCACACACAGGCTGGCTAACTGACTCAGTATAGCTTGATTGATTTTGGGTAGAATCTGAAGCTGTTCTACCTGGCATCAGATGTCTGTTTGCATGTGGTGATACACTCTGGTAATTACAGGAGCTGCTCATCCAAATGTGGCTCAAGCAGGAAAATCTGTGGTGTAATAATTTGCAGGGCTTTTAGGAGCTCCAACACACGCACACGCACACGCACACACACACACACACACACACACACACACACACACACACACACACACACACACACACACACACACACACACACACACACACACACACACACACACACACTTGTGACTTTGTGCACGTGCATACCTGCCTGTTTGTGTGAATGTGCCTGTGTGGTCAGTCATGTGTACTTTAGTAAATCTGTACACGTCCTAAAAACATCTCACACATACAAATATACCCCCCACACACACAAACACACACATACACACACACTGTGTCATCATTCACAATCTCAAGTGTGAACTGTGAGCATATCACTCATTCCTATCACGCGTTCAGTTTAATGTATTAATATAAATGACAACTTAAGAGCAACAGGAAATCAGACATCTCCATCAAGCCACGGGTCACAAATCATGTCTTTAAAACTATTGAACCACTGGGCACAGCCAGATGCCACCATACTAGAAACAGCATTGCGCAGAGCAGAAACATTGAGCAATCAAGGGATAAAATATATAGACACATCATGAATGTTCCACTTACCTTCACAGGTGAATGTGGTAGATTCCAACTGAGGAGGCTTCTGTTTAAACGGTGCTAGCAGCTTTGTCCCCAAGGCTCACATGTACAAACTCACAAAGTGTCACACCAGCTCGCTGCCAACAAGACCTCTCGCCACTCTCTGTACCAAGCCCCAACGGTGGGGAATAAACTGCCCCCCCCCACCTTCACCACCAACATCACCATCACTCCTCCCATATGGAAATCAGTCCCCGAGTGTAGCAGCATTGTTCTGAGCCTTCGCCCCAAGGCTAAGCCATTCATAAATACGCACCCCACTCTACACCGGGTCACAATGGCCCACACTGTACTCTATCGCCCCAACAAATATGGGTGAGGCTTTGAGCCCCAAGGCCTTTCCAAACAAACACATGCGGTTAGTTTACACTGGACGGGACTGAACATATTCATTTATTTTGGATTGATGGAGTGTCCATCCTTATTTTTAGGTCACTATGCTAAAGGGCAACAAGCAGGATCAATCAGGGGACAAGGATGGGTAGGGACACAAACAAGACAACCAAGGAGGGAATGATGGAAGCACATGGGGATGGGGGTGTTGGTGTTGGTGGAGGGGACCCTCTCTGAACCCCAATGGCAGATGAGGTGACAAAGAATTCCATATGAAGGATTTACCTTCATTACACTACAAGAAAAACTAACAACTATTCACTACTAATTAACCCCCATGTTCTAACATTGACCAGTGTATGACAGGTGTGTATGAAAACAACCACCAACAAACACCAACATCTGTATAAGGAGAAGGTCCTATATCATGGATGTTCCTCTTTACACAAGCAATACTGAACCACACAATAAAACCCGGAGTGTTAATAACTCCAACAGCGTAGAAATGGACTATGGATTTGACCATGTATCAAATATGGCTATTTGAAGATCCACATTGACGCCATTAACCTTGAGAGACTGTCTACAGTTCTAACGTATGTTCAGGTATAGGTACACTGAGAGGTTGTAATAATGGAGATCATTTTGATCAATGGTCTGCTAACCACGTCACACACAGCGACTTGCTAGAACCCACTTAGGTCCATGGTCAATGACAGTGACTGCCAAATGCTGACGTCAGGCCATATTAGCCTCATTCATCATCATCAATAATCACAAATACAGTATATCTCATTAAGCGTACATGAAACATGTACGATTGAGCACATTGTTGTTGTTGCACAGTGCACAGTAAAATAATTTAAAAGTTAAATGAACACTTGGGATTTCACTGTGTAAAGCGATTAGCCCTGCCACTGTTCTGAACCCCCAAGACTCCTCCACCAAGGCCATCACCCCCCCAACCTCCCCCACGCCCCTCTGGACACTGTAGCTATTGTCTCCCATGGCCTTCTGGGACAGCGGAGCAGCACAGCTAGAGCCTGACACCGCACAACACTGGGAAGTCGATGTGCACAGATAATTGTCTTTTAACCACAACAATCCCCTTTTTCTCTGCTCCATTGCTCGTTTTGCTCCCTTCTCTTTCTATCTCCCCCTCGTTCCTTTCTCTCGGTCGACCTTTTCTCTTGTCGTAGCAGGCATTAGCTAATTCCACACCGTGTTCGCTGGCTCTCTGTATACAGGTCATATTCATGTCCTATTGTTTTTTGGTGACAGAGGGCACACAGATTATCATTTTGTTTTGCTGCCTTCTATGTTAAAGCTCACAGTGGGAGCTTTAATCCAGCTCACAGTGGGAGCTTTAATTTAATTTAATTATTAATTTAATTTAATTAATTAAGTGTTTTATCCCACGATTTTACAACCCATGTTTTCACCCAGTGTCAATTATCTAATGTAATAAAAAAATTAAAAACCATTTATTATTTCTAGGTCTCCCTTTTGATATGCATTAAGCCACAAACCCCCATTTTATATGGTTTTTATCTTTAACTGCGTGTACACATTTGGAACCAAAAGAACCTAAGGGCCCATTTCATCTGAGTTGCAGACTTGTGCAGGTCAATTTGGTTCCTAAATGTCATAATTTAGCTGGGGACCCCTGTCGGTCCCCAGACCTCAAATTGTGTACCACTGCTGTAGACAAACAATGATGTTATCATGTATGCCAAACACACAGATATATAGACAGTGTTTTACGGTTTGTCTTTCACAGACAGAGGGGCGAGGTGGGGAGGGTCAAAGATTGTGCTGGATGAAGATGAGCAGGGCAGTGAGAGGTGACAAGACAAATCACTGACAATGGGTCCATTGTGCCTCAATCAACTTTACTGGACAGCCATGATGGATGGATGATGTTTTGAAATGCATGGACAGCTTTTGGGGACAAACAGACATTGGCTTGTGCATTGATCTATTAACTAGCAGGTGTGCTCCTAGTTTATTACAGTCTCGTAATAGTCGTAGTCTCGTACAAGTTGTCTCGTAAACTTTAGGCGTTTAGCAGACGCGTATGAATGTGTTTCACCAAGAGTGAGCATTTATGATAAAGGGTTCAGAATCTCACTCAGTGAAACTGAGCTTTTGTCACTCAGCTTCTGATTGCGTGGCCCTAGGTGTCTGAACCTGGCTCCCGTCTTTTTTCCCTCTACACCAAATCCAGAAACAGACGATCTACATCTGTAGATCTGAATGTTCGCTAATTATGACATGCCCAGAATAGATAACATGTGGTTAAAAGGAACATCTACAGTAGACATATTCACCCTACCTGGTTTCTCTAAGTTAGGGTATAAATAGTCTCGCATAGCCAGACAACTATTCCACAATCTCTGAATGCTATATACTACACCTCCCAAAAGCGGAGAAAATAAAAAATATCTTTAAATTAAAAATGTGCATGTCTGTAAAGACGAAACAGAAGGGGGGAGGACTCCGGCATCTCATACGCTTTATCCCTCCCTGGATAATTTTCAGTGCTTCCGTGCTCCAGACTGTATGACGGAGGCATCTGAAAATTGTGGGAGGCAACTGTCTGGCTCACAAGACTAGGGTGGGTGTGTGTATGTATGTATGTATGTATGTGTTTTCTATCATTAAATCATTTTATGATGTCCATGTATGAATGAGTTGTAAAGTGATTTAACACATTAAACAAATTATTCTGTCTTTATGAATAAATACAAATGTGAGCTAATGTAAGAACATTGAATTTGTAACTTAGTGGGTAGGTGGTCACCGGTTCACCTCCCAGCCCGCCCATGTCTATGCGTTGAAGACTGAGTCTCTGAGCAAGACACTTAACCCCCAACCGCTCACCCAGTTTCGCCACGGGAATAAGGAAAAGGTCTGCTAAAGGGTTTTGTGATTTCAATGATCAAAATATGAACTTGCGATGGAGACATTTATTTTTGTCCATCTGTCCAAAAACCTAAGAATTAGAACAGAGCTCTGGATTATTGTCCCCATTTCACACGATATATCCACTGGCAAAATTGCTGTCCCTATATCACATTTTATTCCCTGTGGTGCATCCGAATCTGTCCTATACTTGGCTCACTTTGACCTGAGATCAGATTCTAAAAATGTCTTCTACATCCTGACAGTTTTCTGAAAAAGCTATGTTTCTATGTCAGTCGTTCTTCGATTTTTCAAAAATAGCAGACCTACAAGCTCGTAGAGTGGCCCGCTATGAGCTTGTAGATCTGCTATTTTTCAATAGCTAAAGCATAACATAATGCTAACAACAAAAGGGGTTCCCGCCCAAAATGGGTTAATAAACTTCATTAGAAGGAGTTGAGTCTTGTTGACTTCTTGTTACGGTAATAATGAAGGTCTGATTTTTTTGACAATTTCTTGCTGTCTTTTTCAATACCGTTTGTTTTGGCAGCCATCCTGATCCAAGATTTAAAATTCAACATATCAATCAGGAATTGTAGAAATGTGTTTCAGACTGTGTGCTCAAGATAGACACAACACAATGCACAAATCAGGATTGTTGAAACTTAAGACAGGATTGTGTGGATTTAAATTGTATAGTTTCAGATGCATTAGAGGCCTTTGGCAGTAAATGAACAAAACAATTCAACCCCAGTCTCAAGCCTTCATATCAAGGCAGGATTTACATATAAAATATTCTGCCATTTTCATGTGTAGTACCTAATGCTTTCTGTATGCTACAGAAAAATATAACATTATGTATTGTTTCAAGTCGCATTACCGGTAGTTATTTTGGTAATTGCACGAGATTATACATGGAATGGCACTGAACATAAAGCACTCAGCAGAACATTCTCAGCTATATACTGTAGATCTTAAGGACATAGCAGGCTTCCCCTACTGCATAGATGCTGTATGACTGTATGTACATCACCCTATCACATGAGTCATGGTTAGTCACTAGTGGTGCTGTAGCACAACAATAAGACCACAAGAGTGCAACTTTCCCATAAAAGGTAGTGAGACTTTGGACACTAGGGGCTGTATTTTGCGTGTCTTAAGTACCAGGTCTTATTCCCTAACTTGAGTAAACTAAAGACCTGGAGGCGTGATCAATGCTCTTTGGCCACTCAGAATAGCCAAATGGCATTGATCACACCTCCAGGTCTTTAGTTTACTCAAGTTAGGGAATAAGACCTGGTACTTAAGACATGCAAAATACAGCCCTAGGGATGCAACAGTTAATCAGACTAATCCATTCAATCCATTTGATTAGTTGGAAAATAAATAAAAACACTTCTCAATTATTACATGAATCGAAAACGTAATCAAGAGATTAATCTTTAACCATATAGTCGCAGCTCTGTTGGACACATGGTTCCTTCGCTGTGGAAGTGCTATATGCACAGAAAAATATATCCACAAATAACTCATTCATAAACTGCAGGACAAACGGTAAAAAACAATATTTTTCATTTGTTAACTTTTGGATAACCACCACCAGCCTGTGACATAATTCCCTCTATCTTAACAGTATTTTCCATTTTCAGTTCAATAACTTCCATTACCAATGTCAGTTACTGTATGAACATTGTAATAGCAAAAATTCATCCACACAAGTTCAAATATCGTTGAAATTCCGTAGTCACATTTGATTTGATTGTTGATCTGATATATAAATACATTATACATAGAGACTATGTATAATGTAACTACATTATTTTGCACAAACATTTTACTCTTTATTTTTATTTATCGTATTCTAGTGTCCTTTTTGCCTTCCCTTGCACATAACACACGTAATCAAACCTAAACCTAACAACCAAATGTCATTAACGATTCACACTTTGCATTTAAAATGTACACAAAGCAACTTTTACTAGCAGTAGACATTAAAAGACAGCAGAAGTTGAGGAGCAGCAGTTCTTACCTTGTTAGCGGGTCTGTACACAGTGAGAGGCTTAGCTGCAATGCCCACCAGAGAAATACCAGCATGTCCTCTGTTCCTCTGGCATCTGCCTTCTCTCCTGTTTTCTCCCCTCGTCTTACTTCCTTTCTCCTACTCTCTCTCTCTCTCTCTGAGGCAATCTAGGATGGTGAAATCATTTGTTGAAATTAGACTGTTGTGATTAAACACTTGGGATTTATGATTATATTTAAGTGTACATGAACACATGTCCCTACTTTGGTCATAATAAGTGAACATATAGCCGATCTACAAGCTCACAAGGCATTGTTGTGAACTTGTAGATAAGGGATTTTCGAAGAGATTTGGTGTAGACTAGACTGTAGAGGGACAAAAGGAAGAGGTTAAATATAGACCCCTGGAGGTACTGTTCCTGGTCACCCAATATATTGATTCAAACAGATATACTTGATATAAGTAAAGTTGCTACCTGAAAGTAACCCAGACAGCCAATGCAGGCCATTTTTTTTTTTTATTAGGTAAAGGCATGGCCATGGCCCAGTATAGACCGACTTCAGTCTACAGTATTCTCTGTAAGGAACTATACAGAAATGTAAATTAAATATGTAATATGAGAGGAAACATACTCACCTATGGCTTGGATTCTAAATATATCTACATATACCGGCACACGGGACCAAAATACAGGACCCCAGGAATAATACTGTAGCAGGATGGGGATCCAAACAAACAAATAAATACCAGCATATACACACCAAATACTGCTCATAGGCTGTCTATGTACTGTAATAAGACACAACGAGCCAATAGCATTTCATTCCAGAGATGCTAAATAGTGGCATCTAGTGGTACAACCCTGCAAATTGAACAAGTAATTTCACAACAATACAGGCCCATTTATAAAAGCTTTATTGTAAAATGTAGTATATTATATTTAACTAAACATGATTATAAAAAGAGCAACAAGTAGACCGGACAGTGGCGTTTAAAATTGAAACCAAGTACAAAAAAAACACCTTAAAAGCTGAAATACTATTCTATGCAACACTAGCAAAGCTAGAATTCAGAAAAATTCTAGCAAAGCTAGGATCAAATCGATTCAAATGTAGTAATTATGCTAAACACTTAAACCCATGCAGCACGTAAAAACAAATAACCAACACTCTTAAGATTACTTGAATGCCACCATCACACTCCATTCACACAACATAATAATAAAAAAAGAAAGATTCAAGATGGCTGAAAACACAACAGGTGATATTTACTCATCAAGTAAATGCCATTACATTGCGTTTAATCAACCAGACTTGTAGAGTGCAGAAGTGAAATTATTTATATCATAAGGCACTTGTGGCTGCCACAATGTTTTGTAAATTACGAGGAACGCAATAAACTACATTTCTGCTACTCGCACTGCAAATAGATATGTACATATGATAATATATCCAGCATCAATTTGTGATCAGAGTACCTGTCGAACATTTCATATATAAAAAAATTGAATCATCAACATGAACAATATTTACAGTCTGAAGTACACTGGTCTGTTTAGCAGGACAGGTTGTTGACATCACGTTGTTCTACACCACCAGGCTCTCTCGACTCACAGCGCCGTTCTGTAACAACATTGGTGCTGGGTTAGAGTTGGATAACCAAACTTGGAATGAGTACATAAATGACAATTGAATCATGTCAAATGCCTTAAGAGGAAGTCAGCAATTTGTCATACCGTTTCTTTTCAAGGCCAATTTATGCTTTGTGCAACAACGACCAGTATTGAAATGACACGTCGTACAACAAAAGTGAGGTCAAAACGACAAAATGTGTTCTTCACAGGCAAATGACCTGTAAAAATGTATGGTCAGAGAGTGAGTCATGAGTACGCAACATTATATGAAATGTGCGCACATTTCATATAATGTTGCGTACTCTGCTTGGTTGGGAAGACAAAGTAAGTCCTGCATTCACTTTCACTTTATATTTTGTGGCGATGTTGTCGGCAAGTCACAGACAGTATGGAATACTGAAAACTCAGATGTTGTGAGACACGTAGTGTGACGCGTCTTGACACTCAAAGCATAAATTGACCGTCGGCTTCCAATCCACAGTCTACAATAAGTTACTCTGTAGAAGAGCATAAAGCACTCAACTCACCTTGCGCAGGTTGCTTCTCTTGGAGGAGGACACACTCTCGTCTTCAGAGACGTAAGGTGGGGGCGGTGGTGGTGGGAAGTCGTCACGGCGATTAGGATAGGAGGAGGGTGGGGACATGGGAAGGGGCGGGGCTCCACGCGGCGCCCTGCCGCGGTCCGACCGGTCGCTCTCACTGTCCAAGCGCTCGCGGCTCTTGGCCCTCTGCTGCTCGCCCAGTTTCTTTCTCTCCATGGCCTCTTGCAGGAAGCTGTCGTCGTAGGCGTCCCGCCCACCTCTGGCGCCGCCCCCGCCGCCACGCCCGCGTTCTCGCTCCAGGTCCATCAGGTCGTCGCGGCTGCGGCTGCGTTTGCCCTGGAGGCCGCCTCCGCCTCCTCGCCGCCGCTCGTCAGGGGAATAGTCACGCCGTCTGCGGTCGTCATGGTCGTAGCCACTGCGTGCGCTGCTGCTCCACTCGTCATCCGAACTGCATGGTGACAACACACGGTTGTGGGTCAAACAAGAGGTCACGCCCTCTAGGAATACGGTTTAACACAATCTGGTTCACCAAGTCTAACGTAGCAAAAATGTATCCGTTTGATGAAGGCAGATCAGAGTTGGAAAACAAACTCTAATATCTCACAAATATATTTGCAAAAGAATATTAAGCAGTTGGGTTTTTCAA
The DNA here is from genome assembly GCF_964188405.1 of Protomyctophum parallelum. Lineage (NCBI taxonomy): Eukaryota > Metazoa > Chordata > Actinopteri > Myctophiformes > Myctophidae > Protomyctophum > Protomyctophum parallelum. The sequence continues at coordinate 15,567,502 of NC_139698.1, read as the reverse complement.
GAATGTGTATAGTATATATGTAGATAGGATTGATTTTTCTCTCTCTTCTGCATTTTTCTTTTTCTCATTGCTCTCCCTCTGTCCCCCGTTCACAAAAAATAATTTCACCCACTTTACAAATCTAAACCTGTGTTGTGACAATAAAGTTGATTTGCAAGATTCTGAATTGCACAATTCGGATGGCTTCAGGCTTTATAGATTGTAAATCATAGCAAAGTACTAAATTGACATTCTCATTTTCTTATGAAGCAAACCACACCTATTCACAATCACTATCACCAAAAACCCAACACACATCTTTGGTAATGAGTGTCAAACAGACAAGTCCCATCATGTTATGCCGTGCTTGCTTAGACCTGTCGTTCTCAATAAGGACCCACATTTTTTACAAGGCTGTTGAAGATGAGATACTATAGAAAGTGAAGCTTCTACTCTTACAAACTTGCACCCACTGGATAAAAGCATTGTCGCACTGGATAAAAGTATTGGCTACATACAGTACCAAATACATCAATCAAATAATTGATGTTAAGGGAGGAGGAAGAATGCTTTTGCTGCAGAATGTAACTGAAGCTTGCGTCCAAGAAAACAAACTCACCCTCTCCTGTGTCTGGGGCTGGGCCCATCGTCACGGCGGTGTGGGGGGTCGTCTCGGGGATAGCGGCGGCCGATTTCATCAAGGTCGTCCATGGAGTGGGCACGGCCGCGGGCCCCCATGTTGCCCCTCGAGGGGCCTCTGTCTCCGTGGCGAGGGTAGTCATCCCGCCGCTGGCCCTGCTGGGACACGCTGCTGATGGTGCTCATGGCTTCGTCATGGTCGTAGCCTCGGGCCTGTGGGGGAGGCTGAGGACGACCTCCGCGACCTCTGGGCTCGAGGCCGTCGTGCAGAGAACTCACTTCACTCATGACGTCCACTAGGAGAGGCAGAGAGAGAAATATAAGAAGAGAGACAGGAAAGAAGGACATAGGGCAGCGATTCTCAAAGTATATTATTTGCGGCCACATACTGCGGTTGTACGGCCCAGAGGAGTCACCAGGTCTGGTTGGGTCCATGTTAGCCAGCTCCCGTTCCATGTAGTAGATGGCACGCGTGGCATTCCCGTCTGGGTCCACTTGGATACGGTATCCACTGCGAGCTGCTGGGACAAGGAGAATCAAATTCAGATTGCAACCTTGTGTAATTGTGTTACCAGTAAAAAACACAAGCACTTACTTGCCCAGTAAGCTGAACAGACACCACCAGATCCCTGTTAAATACTCACACGGTATGTGTCTAATGAGAGTGTGGGCTGTGACAAAACAACAAAAAACCGAATCTGGACACTTTAACTTGCTTAACTAAAACCACTCAGCCCTTCAAATCATTGCAAGTGAACACACAAAATCCAGTCCATAGTCTAATCAAGCACACAATAATTCTCAAAAATAACAAATGTGAAATAGTGCGGAACAGAGTTTGCTCAGCACAGCATTGTCAGTTTGATATGACTTTCTTGAATCAGATCACAGATTATCAGATCAGATTATTAGTGATCAAGGAGACTATATATATATATACCTTCCTTTGAACCACACATTGTTTGGCAGACATTCAATCACTGAAGGGTTTTAAGCTGCAGGTGTGTACATGGCAGTGGATGACAAAATTGTCTCCAATACATCATGTAGGGCCATGCCAGTGAGTGGCTTGATGACAGCATCAGTAAAATGTGCACTGTCATTGGCAATGTTGTAAACAGGATGCTTAGCATTCTATATGGGTTTCATACCTAATGTGCATTATCATAACGATATTATAAAATGCTTCATAAAAAATTACGTTCCTTCCTTGTAGGTAGCTACAAAAAGATGCCTACTGGAGACATTTTTACATTGGATCCAACATAAATCAAGTCAAAACATGGCTTCAATGTAGTCGCAGAATATGCTGTGAAGCATTTGAAAGACAGGATGTAGTACTAGTGGCACTAATAGACTTGGCAGTTTGTGTATGCATTGTCTCAGCTACTCACTGTGGTCCCCGCCGTTGTCTGGGTCATGCAACAGAGGCACCTGAGAGCCTTGTCCCACTGCAGAGACACAAAACCACACAGAAACATGAGTCAGAATAAACAAGGCTCAAAACCTGAAAAGCTCCCAGACAATTACCAGACACTGCTGACTAGCTTCCACTCAAAATATCAGAGTGTACATTCTTTGTTTACTTTTTTACTTTCAACTCTGGCCCTTGTGTTCAATTTCAACTCTAAGTGTGTGTAGTCTGTGTACTCACTTGAGCTGGCTCCATCATATTCACGGCCATAACCGTTCATGGGAGGGTGGCCGCCACCTCCATTGGGCATTGGAAGCAGGGGCATCGGAGGCTGCGACATTCCCCCAGTGTATGGTGGCTGGGCATACATACTGGGGGCATAGAGCGTTGGAGCATAATGACTCGGTATGCCTTTCTTCACTGCTTTGCCTGCTTCATACACTAGGAAAGAAGAAAAAGGTCATGCTATCTCCTGTTAGATCCATAATGGAGGGAAGAGGTATGCGGGTGATGGCATTTTGTCAATCAAGTACAAAGGTAAAAACAGGATAAAACAGATATGACATAATGCTAAGACTGTTCACCTTCTAGGCTCTGTCCTAATATCAGTTGCGCTGCATACTGTACATTTGTAATACAGTTGCTGTGTACAAGGCATGTGGTATGCACTGCAATGTTGATTTGACACACATTTTCACAACACTAAATCCAACAAAAAAGTGAAAAAAGCCACTCATCTGCCGATAGAGACTTAAGTGAGGTGCTGGAGTCACAAAAGTTTAGATGTGAAAAAAATAAAGGGAGGCTCCGCACACTCCAATCTGGGCACAATCGGGCATTTCTTATTGCAAGCTTTCGGTCTATTAAACTTCTTCACCAAACTCCTATCCCTAGGGTATGCGCACGACATCATCATCAAAGCCGGAAATTATGCAGGAATGCCTACTGAGTGTCAAAAAACTACTTTCTGGCCTCGACAGCCCATTCATCCATACCGAAAAGTCCTTTCTGATTGCATTAAACAACATTAAACAATGTTAAACTCACTTTGCATGTTACTTTGCCACTCGATTTGCCACTCGATGTGCCATTCACTTTAAGCATGCGCATACCCTCTATTGGGTGTGATTGTGGGATTAGGTGTGTGTGTGTCAGGGGAGGGGGTGGAGGTCGACTTACGTGCTCGAGGGCAACAGCAGCGCTCGGGACAACAAGGGCAGCTGATGTAACAGCAGCAGGTATGTGGACAGCACTGGCACCAGCAAATCCCGATGAGGAGCAGAAGCAACAGGAATCCCATGACCACCAGCACAACTAACAGCCAATCTGAGGGGAGGTACAGAGTACAGTAGGTGGAGGGATGACACATCTCTAGCCCTATTACTTCCTCTTGCTACGATTTCCTAAAAAGGAAAGACAGTTGGACATGCTGCACATTCAATCATAAACATGTCTTTGCTCTGTATGTGTGTTGCCAATTGCCATGCCAACAACTTGTGATTTTGTTTTCTTTTTCAAAGCCTTTTAGGGAATCTCAATGATAATGATCAACACAACAGAGAAATGCCAGTATACCGTATAAAAGTAGTTTTCCAACCAACAATGCATTAAAGTTGATGTCTTATCTGACAGGATTTCTGAAACGAGTTGTCCTTAATAGAGACAGCAAGCAATAAAGCATAACATATTCCATGAATAGGACAGACTAATTAATCACAGTCTATAATTATTAAAGACTACACTGAGTCATATAGTGCAAGGGGCATGTCATGTTTTCTAAATTGTGGCCTTCTTTTATATTCATAACACAAGCTGTTCTAAACCAAAACCTTATCTACTGAGGTCTAAGTACAAGACCCACACATTGATATTAGGGAGTGGCACTTCTGATAAAAAACATTTTTTGGCCCATGGCATAAAAGGAAACTTGTACATCTTTTGCAATAATCCAAATTGGATTGATAAAAACACGTGGAGTGTTTAGTGTAGTGTAGTACACAATGTAGTGTAGTACGCAATGCAATGTGCTTTGAGCTTTAGTAAAACCAGACAATCAGGTTTGACCTTCCCATTGCAGACTACGGTTTGTCCCAGGGGTGTCTGTTAATGCACATGAGAGTAACTGACACCACCACCACCACTGAACACGAAAAGATAGAATACAGTTATATGTTCTGTTTAATCCTCCCTTAAAATGGTGACTGTTATGGTAGAGTGCAATTGTTCTGCAGAGGAGAATGTACAGGAGTGAAACTGATAAGGAACTGTGAGATGAATGCCCTTGTTGTTACAAGGTACCCACCCAGAGACTGTCCCTGTGCTCAAAGTCAGGCTGTTGTAGCAGACAATCCATATTAAAAGAAAGAAAGAGAATGGAAGACAGATACATGGGAAATGAGTGAGAATGAATAGCTTGTTTTCCTCTCTCTGGATTAAGAGCGTCTGCGAAATGGCTACATTGTAATTGTAAATTGTAATATTTTTCCACATAGATTGGGGTGGAGGCAATTTTACAGGACAACTTTAGTTTTTTTCAACCAAGGTTCATGTTTTAGGTTGTTGTTAGAGAAACTAAAAGGGGAGTATTCATTTACTTTCATTTGCTGCTTTCTTTCGTTTTAGGGATTTTAGCTCTTTTTGACAGGGGGGTATTCGAGCATGGGGCTAAATATGTATTTTTTTACAAAATGTTATGGCGATTTTATTTATTTATTATTTACTATAGTCCTACTAGACCCCAAGAAATACATCTGGCCACAAAAGATCACAGGATCTATTGAATGTAACAAACTGACATATTGAGCGTAAGTAGGGCCACTATTATAATTTATAAACCCGAGTTTCATATATACGACATGTTTACTAATGTTATCACCAAGAAATTGAAACTAATGTGTCTACTATTGGACTAAATATGACTAAACTCTATTAAGGGGCTTGTAGTACTACCTTCCATAACCAGTAAGTCAATGCCAGGCAGGAGGTCAGTAGTATTTGACTTTCTCTCTGTGAAAGAAAGATAAAGCCATAATTACTTAAAGTGCCCCTGTACTGTATATCTATCTGTGCTGCCTACAAATTGTGCAGTGGCACTCAAACCTGTAAACCTCAATGTATTTACCTACATTCATCAGCCTGCAGTGTGACTCAGCTAGCGCAAACACCAAATCCGTGATAAAACAAAACCCTGATTCCTGGCATAAACTCCTCCCAGAAACACACAAATATATGAATGAGGATCAGGTTCCATTCATAGGACGTGTCCACACGTCATAGGGAATCCAATCGACGGATGCATAGGACGCATCCTCAACGATATCAGGCGAGAGGATAATATTTTTTTATTTTTGAGTGAGCCTTTAAGGCCACCGTACGCTTCGCTCTGCAGTCATATTAGCTTCCCGTTCACTAGCCTGTTAGTGCGGCAGAAAGAGGGTTCAGAGTAAAAGCGGCCATGTCTTTCCGGCACCCCAGAGCTCCTATTTTGAAGGAATCCCGGGAATGATTGTGTTAAACGTCTGTTTTTAAGAAATACACCTATATTTTATTTTCAAATGTAAGACTTATTTTCTTCGTTGACCTCAGCCTAACCTCGTTTTTCCCAAAGAAACTTTGGCACGGCATACTACGTATAGCCTATAACAGGACTACACCACTGGTTTCTTGTACTTTATTGATCCCTATGGTGTTCAGGCCCAGCTCTAAGGCCAGTGCTTTATTCAATGGCACTAGCAGGAGAGCGAGATAAATATGTTCTGATGGGGGTACTTACCAAGAACTATTAGCTCTGTAAAATCTTCACCGTTTCCAGTGAGGTCCTGGGCAGACACCACAGAACAGATATAGACACCACTGTCACCCCATGCTGTCTGGGCAAGGTTCAAATCAGCATCTGTGAGAAACAAGAGGAGTGTTTGAACCCACAGCTGAAGATATACTGCCCACTTTGAAGTGGCCCAAGCTATTTCAACAACGGGATTATTCTAATCTTCCAACACATTTTCTCTCCCCTAACCTCGTCCTTGTCCAACTTTGTAAAGGCAATGCTAGTCTGATTATTTTTAATGCAAGAAACAAATTATGTCCTGCTCCTCTATCCCCAGAACCATAATTACTGTCTCTTGGATGAAGATGTCCCAACACTGTCACCTGTCAGAGAGAGGTATTGGTTTCTGACACATTTACCCACAGAAGCACAAGTGTTTCTGAGGTAGTGTGTAGTGACTCTGTAGCCATGTGTAGCCCCACAAGATTTCTTGGAGTATGTGATGCTAAATGGAATGCCCAGGTTCAACATAGAAACAGTTCAAACTGCAGTCTACTTGTCATGATATATATGCATATACAAAATTTAAAAAACACACACATTCATAATAAACCTTTAGTAGAACACAATTCAAGGGTGCAGCACAATGAATTATGTATCTAACTGTATACTATTTATGTTACTAACTAATGCAGAGTGCAGACCCCTGCATAGGCCAGAAATCTTTATTCATCCAGTGTAGAGAGTATGAAAGTGCACAGGAAATTGGATTACCCGCCTTGAGAAAGGCTATGGCTGAAACATCTGATGGTAACATCCATTATTTGTTGATATCAATAAAACCATGAACAAAAGAGAATATTGATTTCTGCGTGTGCACCTCTTTTAATTGTTTTGTGCACCTCATTTTCCAGCCTGCTATTTACATTCTTTCTTGATCGACACAAAAGACAGCTTATCTGCCGTGTTTCCCGTTAGGACCTTCTTCATGAGGATTTTATATCACGCTGCCCAAAATGCAAGAGCCACTCACTGTTCAAGACGCTGATCTTACGTCCCTGGTATTCTGGGCCAAGCGTGACGGAACTTCCCTGCTTGGACACCACAGTGCGCACAGTCCTAAGGTTGTCATTACACTCAATGTTGGCATTATAGTTGGGGTTGTTCTGTGCCAAAACGTTCTCTGCACTGCTGGGGTTCAGTGCAGCCTGGATGGGGTCTCGACAATACGACTTGTACCTCCAGGTGACAACGGGCGGTGTCCCAGTGGCGGTCGTCTGGTAGTTGCACTGGAGGAGAACAGGCTGAAAAAGAATGACAATGTACCTCCTTGTAGGGCACTGTACAGATATGGCCATGGTAGACCCTGGTGGGAAAGAGAAATAGGACAGGTTACAATGAGGAAATACTTAGTTTGTGTTGTTTATTAGATTCTCTCAGAATACATCATTTTAAAGCCCACTGTATTTTAGAGCCTAGGCTAGGTCTGTCCAATATTTGATTTGAACATTGAGCAGCATGGAGTGTTGGAGTTTGGCAGCGCTCGTTGGAAATCACTCAACTGTCCTGCGTACCACCCGTTTCTACATGTCACATAATGCAGGAGGCAGCGAAATGTTGTGTTATTGAAAACAAGCACTTCCAAACTCTGACACTTAGAAAAATGATCAAATGCAGGGCATTTCTTGACAGAAAGTAGCTCATAACGTTTTTCTGTTTCTTTTCTGTTTGGATGTATGGGCTGTCAAGGCCAGAAAGTAGTTTCTTGCCACTCAGTGGGCGTTCCCGCATAACTTCCAGGTATGATGATGTCACAGGCATACCCTCTATAACTGTGCCATGCTGTCATTTTCTCGGTTGATAGACTGAGTCAGTGCGTGTAATGATCAGTAATGACACACCTTTGATTTCATTAGAGCAGCTTGGAGGCAGGCACTACATGTTTTGGGGACTCTTGAGATTCAGAGTAGCACTTAGGACAAGTAAATTGCCATGCGTACTGTAACTGACTTATGGGACAGTATGGGAAATTGAAAAGTTGTGAAGTTGCAGATGGGTGCCTACTTGATCCAGCCAACACCCCACCATAACCACAACCATTTGACATCTGGAATGAGGAATCTGGATCATTCTTGTACAAAACATGGCTACTCACATCCATAAACCTTACCACCATTGATCATTCTAGCCTTGATCAAGACTTTTTGCATATATGAAAATATCAATAAATAAAAATACATATAACATGAGTCTTGAATTGATCGAAGGCTACATTTGATCGACTCCTGTGTATTGATAAAGGTCTATAGTTGCACTAGCCCCATATGTGCCCTCTCCCTACGCTCATTCTGTAGCTCCGAGATGAGGTCACACACTGGGCCCCTCCCACCGCCTTTCAGAAACGGAGCAAGTTTCCGCTATGTAAGTCTCTTACCCTGAGGCCACGATGAATCCAAACGTGAAGTGGACGTGAAGGGTTTACACTAATTCAACCATAACAACGCCCAAGAAAATCCAACTCGGCATTTGAACCGAGCCTTTACGTCCCGCATTTTGACAGTCGCTTCAATGTTTTGCCCACTCTTATTCGTTGTGTTTGTCGCTCCGCATCCCTCGTCCCCATTTGGCAGCGGTGCTCCCCTACCGGTTCGGACGAATTATTACACCAGGTTTCACTGTCGCGTCTCAGGGTTTTCTGTAACATGATCTAACGGGACTTAAATCGTCCCACACGCCCACAGTTTATTACCCTGTTGACCTCATCATCACCGATGTTTCTCAGCTCATTAGAAGACAAACGACAAGGACAACAGCATGGCGTCTATTACCAGCCCAGCGAGTAAATGCGAAAATTGTGGATTGATATTACAAAAAAATGTAAAGGGATACAGCAGAAGACTGCTACTGAATATGACAAGTCCGGCGACATCAAAAATAGTTTTTCCACAATTTTCTCCTAATGAGAAAACATATCTCTGCACGGTCTGTGCATATTTTCTTCAATCCAAGTGCAAACTGAAAACAAGGGGAAAGAAAAGACGATATACAGCACTTCGTTCAACATCAAGAGGATCTCCATCGAAATCAACGGCATCACCCGACCCCAAAAGAAAAACAACCCCAAAGAGAACATTTTCATCACCTCCTGTAACATCACAAGGTTCACCCTCTTGTCCTTCTACTGCATCACCCATCCCAATAAACATCACATCAAACACATCATCTCCTACTCCTATGGAGGGAGAGGTTCCACTTCCCAAACCAGAAGACCTACAAGGCCTACCATGGGTTCCCCTGGGAAATGGACCAAGAGCACAAGCGTTCAGCTATTTACGCAACTACAAATACCTTAACTTATTCAGGACACTTTTTAACATAGAAGGAGCAAAAAAAGCCTTCGGTACCTTTGTCTCACAGTTACTCAAACAAGAGGTAGGCCTAATCTATATTTTCCTACATTTCAATTGATTGTATTATAGGCCTATTACATGTGTAATGGGGGTGGAGGAATATCAGAACTGCCAGTTATATTGTCATTTATTGTCATCATTGATTACTGATTTCTCTGAAACATTTCCTTTATTTATTTTTGAATATCTATTTGTTAATTATAGAGGTACATACTAATGCAAGACAAAGAAGGGCCTTTCACAAAGAATGTTGATCCAGAGGTGATATCTCAATTCTCATGGAAGAAGTGCCTGGAGTGGGGGGAGGGGAAGGCCCCATTTACCTTAAACTGCCTCCAGTCAATGTTTCCCGAGGCAAGACAAGTCGCCCACCAACACCACAAGATTGAAGATAAAAAGCGGAGGTATGATACTTTAATCAAGTAATTAAATATGTTTTGTATAAATCTGATAATGTCATTTAATATAAATTATTAATTTACATGTACTGTTTTTTTCAGACCCTTTACACTGACAGAAGCCCAAGGACTTTTAGACAAGAGGGCAGGCATGGTGCTGTCAATCATCTTGTATACATCTAGCTTGCAAAAACAAAAATTTGTGCAAAGTTGCCTAGGCGTTGAATGTTGGAGGCAGGGCTGCTCTCAAAAAATGTTCCAGACCCTTAACAGTATGGGAGTCAGTCAGAGCATCAATGCTGCTAGGGGCCATGTAGACAGTATGCGCCGTGGCCATGATCACCAGCTGAAGTTATGGAAGACATCAGTTGAGGTATGTAAACATTTTGAACTGTTGTAGCCTATTAAAAAGTACAGTCATTGTGGCCAAATAAAGGAATATTACTCTAATTGAAGTATAAAAAAAACACATAATTAAAATGCATCTATACACCATATTAAATAGTTAGGAAGTTATTGTTTTTTTTTAAACACCTTTAGGTAGTAGTCATACCAATGAAGGCAAAAAGGAAACTGACATTTGGTCCTAGACTGACCAGGGGAAACTCATATTCACTCACATGGGACAATGTGCAGGTAAGATAAACACTTTAATAACTGCTAGAAAACACAGAACAAAGGCAGTAGGCAAATAGTAATATAATAATAATAGTAATAGAAAGTAGTGATATTATTAATAGTATATAACAGTAGTAACAGAACAATGTGTAGGCTAAGGAAGGTGCATACAATTAAGTAAAAACAAAAAACAATCTAGTACACTTCTTTCAACAGTTGACAGCACACGCCAAGCATCAAAGCCAAGGACATGGCAACCGGATGCTTCTTTGGGCACTTGCATTTGCCCACAGAAATAAAGTCAACTTTGGCCATCTTGAAGGAGAGGGTCAAAGGGCAGTGGATGTCCCTCTGCACAAGGTCCTACCATCACCAGAGGTATGTACAGTGTAGCACACACATAGCCACATCCTGTGTAATAACCAAACATAAACATTTATAACATATAATTAATAAATATAAACTTTGTTTCAAACAGGATTATGATTCATTGCGTCTGCGGATGACTGTCTTAGTCAAGCGGGTCCTCGTTCACAATATACCAGCTCTTGAGAAGATCAAAGCTAAGGTGGTGAAACACATTACTCACACCTACACCGAACTAATGGAGCAAAAGAGCACAGTGGTATGTAGAAAATATAAATAATTAATTAATATTTTAAAAATATCACACATTTATTAATACTATGACAATGAGTTGCAGTGCTGGTTTTGGGTCAACAAGTTTGATATACTGGTAGTGTAATATTCTGAATGATATACTTTGGTGTGTCCATATTTTACTGATTTTTTTTTATTTTTGCCTATTAGGTCAGCCTTGGGGTGATCCACTCAAACCCCAGCTCAACAGAGGGAGTCCTCGAAATATTGGATTCCCTTCATACATCTGTGCCAACTGTTGGAGGAAAACCTTACCCGATCCTGTGTTGTGGAGATGGGCTAAGTGTGGAGCGCATGGTCCACTGCCGTGAAGCCAGGCTCAACGGAAGCACTCCTGATTTACGCTTTGAAGGACTCGTGGAAGCTCCACAGGAGTTTCACAAAGACATGGTTCTCCTGCAGGTGAGATGGAGGAATAGTATCAGGCCTATATCATCTATTGTTTCCCATCACACTTACTGCTACACTGTTCTTGTAACTGTTTGTAATATCATTTAAAATTAATATGTATACACAGGACACAATGAACCTCTTATTCGCACAGAGTAGTGCAAGCTCTCGAGGAACATTGTCCAACTTGAAGGGGTTCTTTAACCACAAATCCCTAAAAAAGGAGGTGAAGGCAAATGTTCAACATTCCTGGGACTTCATTGAGGTACAAATTTCTACAATTCTATACTAAATAATATTTAATAGGTAATATTTAAATACAATTGCCAATGTTGATAGTACTATAATCGATAATATATGTTATCCTTATCTCCTCCAACAGTAATTATACAGTAATCGTCATACCATTACCTGATTATTATAACTGCATTATGCTCTCTTTAGTTTGTAACATCGGCATACATAACATTGTGTGCCGCCACAATGCGTGGCATGGACAATGTCGACCAGACACCCGATGGCTATCCGGATGAGGCAGAGGAACAACTGCAGTGGTTAGACAACCTCGCCCAGCAAGTGGTAGATCTTGTTTGGATGCCACCACCACAAGATGACATCAAACGTGTTGCTCTCACTAAGAGGGTAGAAGGCGAGGAAGGCGACGACATCTATCCTTTTTGCTCTTGTGAAGAAGGTTAACTGTCTTTATACTTAAAGATTGTTCATATTTATAGATGTTTCATCTGATTCATTATAGATGATACATTTGTGTGTAAAGATTACATTAGACTAATATTAATTATTTGGTTTATTTCTGTATGTGTATTTACAGAAAAGGATGAGCAAATGGTGCAATGCTGCAACAACTTGTGCAGTTCCTCTTGGTTCCACCTGTCTTGTGCAAAGCCACCACTGGATGCCGTAACAGAAGATGACTGGTTCTGCTGCGATGACTGTCGAGACAACGGAAACTATGTGTACTGTTTCTGCCGCAAGCAACGAGGCGGGACCATGGTACAGTGTGAGCTTGAGGACAAATGCCGGCGAAACGAGTGGTACCACATAGGCTGTTTGAGCCCAGAAGCCCAGCTTGAGAGCAAAGGTAGGGATAGATAGAGCATTTTATTTTTTTCAATTAATTTTTATTGAAGGAAACACAGACAAGAAAACACAACTGACAAGACTATACGGAAAGAAAAAGAAAAGAAAAAGACAAAAAGTAAAAGAAAAAAGGCTGCATTTTTCATATTACAAAAAACATTCAAAGAAATAGATAGAGCATTTGAGACATTATTAATAATAATTATATGAATGGTTTATAATGAATATACAACTTTTCCAACAGGGATATGGTATTGTTCGAATGACTGCCTGTACGGCACACAGGATGAGGATCATGTCCAGAATTACAGCAAGGCAGTGATGTGGGAGGGCCTGTGCCATCTGGCAAGAAAAGACGCTGTCAGAGAGGGCGATGGCACGGAAATGGCTGCATTTTGGAAAATGGACATGCTGAGTTTTTGGAACCGGAAGCGTCCTCATCCAAAATATTTTATCCTTGCCCACCAAATGTTGACAGGTAAGATTAGTAATTACAAATGATAAACTTTGACTATCCTGTTTAACCTGAACGGGAACCCCTTTTGGTGTTTTTAGTATTTTGTTATACTTTAGCTGTTGAAAAATAGCTGATCTACAAGCTCATAGCGCAGCCCCAAGTGCCGCGCTACGAGCTTGGAGATCTGCTATTTTTGAGTGTGAAACTGTGGCGCAAATCTTTGAATATATATTCTTTCAGAGCGAACAGTTTGAACTCAAATCTTTGCTTATGGGGGGGGGGTCCCTGGAACTACATATTTTCAGATGGGGGTCGGCAGCCAAATACATATATTTTTTGGTCTCCTTGACATGAAGATGACTGTCATAGAAACATGGGTGTTTCAGAAAACTGTCAGGATTTAGAAGACATTTGGAGAATCGGCCTCAGGTCTAAATGGGGTTAAACAAGGATCTACTTTTCATGCCCTGAATTATTATTATTCTGTTTTAAGGAATTGAAGGTCACCTTCCGGAGAGACTACGACAAGATATGATTTGGAATCGTGTGGCAAATTTGAAAGGGAAACCAGGCGGCAATGTGGGATTGGATCTCGTGAATGAGTTTCTGAACAATGAGTTCAAAGGTATTTATTTGATTCTTCATTATGCCTTGTATAAATGTGGTCATGTCACATTACATATTGATTATTGTAACCGGATCGTGTTTTCTTTTGTCAGAGATGCTAAAAAGGTCCAGAGGCAATTACACTGACCAGCAAATTGCCCGTTGTGCTGAGCTGTCAGGTTCTTTTGGAAAAGAGATGGACAGGCTCTTTTCTGAGGCTGGATTGGGGAATTTTGATTCCCCAACTCATGCATCGTCTTCACATACGAAAAAGTATAGGGAGGACATAGCCACATTTGTGAAAGAGTTCCACAGAGATGGACTCTTTGAGTACTTACCAGGAAGGTACCACAAGGGCTTCAACACGTTCAAGAACTCTCCAGGCATCCAGGATCCTCAGAAGATGGCTCACCACATGATGAGGCTGGCAGAAGAGATGGATGAGCGTCTGGAACTTCGAGACACCGATGAGTAGGATTTCAAAAAGGTATGTTACACTGTGTTTAATCTGCCAGTTTGAATAGTCAATTACATGTGAATACTTTTTGATTTATGCTCAATTGAGGTAAAATAATTACCTCTTGTGTCACACACACTGCAACAAGCTGATTTGTTGCATGCCAAAGTTAATTCATCTCTCTCCATGCCGGACAAGAAAAAGTACTCCAGTACGCCCTTCCGTATGCACTGTGACTCAGAGGCTCCAATCAAATCCAGCATGCACTTGTCTATGAACCTGGCATTTACTGACTGGGGGTAGATATAAAGCATGGCTTTCCCCTGGAGCCCATCCCTGGCACACCTTCCCACTTCTTGCCAGTAACCCATCAAATCATTTGATGGACCCCAGTGCAACACTTGACGAATGTCGTTAACCTGTACACCCAGTCCAAATGCCACAGTTGCTATTATGCAACGTATGTTGCTGTCTGGCCTTTTGAATGTTTTAAGTATACGGTCTTGTGTGCGTTCGTCGGTGTGGCTGTGAAACATTTCCAGGATTTTCGCTTCCTTTTTGCCCGATCCATCCACGTACATGTTGGTCCCCAAAGCCTTTTTTATTTTCCGGTATTCCTTGGCCACTGTTCGAATAGTTCTTTAATTTATGAAAAGATATGACATAAAACTTAAATACACATCTGTCATACTCAGTTATAATTATAGATTAATTGTACAAGAAATAACATATTAGCATGACCCTACAAAAATGTTTTAATTGCTTGTGATGCAGACATGGCCTACCGGCAGTAGATCACTGTTTTCATTGTATGCCTCCCTGAATCTTTCAGCTGTGCCACCAGCCAAGGCAGTTCCTTTAGTAAGTCCGACGTCGCACATCTCTCCATTGACAGGTGGATATTTTGACTACATAATAATAAAAATCAATGTTTGGCTGCACATGTGTGAATACAAATATTAATTATTTCCTATAAATAAATATTAGTATGTATTTGTGTAATGTGTATTCACATTACATATAGTATAATAGGTTACATACTGTACATACACTGTCTCTGTAGGGAGTATCTGTATAACACAGTGTACTGTTTTTACCGGTTAGATGATGCTGAGATGCACACCACTTCGTCAAGGGAGAGGCCCATGTTCTCCAGAACTTCTGTTCGAAGCTGTTCAGTCGCTGTTGCTGTCAACATCAACACCGGGCACCTCAGGATAATCATGATCTCTGGCACTTTCATGTAGTCAGCTCTGAAAGTTTTACCCCTTTTACACAGACAAAATAACATTCATGTTAATTAATGTTATCTGTATCTACAAAACATGAACAGTATTGTCATAACTTAGACCTGACACGAGATTCTACAAATGTCTTCTAAATCATGACAGTTTTATGAAAAACCTTATGTTTCTATGTCAGTGGTTCTCAAACTGTTTCATGTCAAGGAGCCCCAGGAATTATCAGTATTTGGCAGATGACCCCCATCTGAAAATGTGTTGTTCCAGCCAGGGACCCCCCCAGAAGCAAAGATTTGAGTTTAAAACGTTCACTGTGAAATAATATATATTCAAAGATTTGGGCCATATTTTCACGATTAAAAAAAAATAGCAGGTGCCGTGCTATGAGCTTGTAGATCTTCTATTTTTCAATAGCTAAAGTATAACATAATGCTTAAAACACCAAAAGGGGTTCCTGCCCAGAATGGGTTAAAGCTGGCTGTGAAGTTGGGAAGCACATGCCTTGCTTGCTTCAAGGACATCATCATTAAAATGTGGCTCATTAAGCGAAAAAGGAGAAAAAAAAAAGTAATGAGGTGTTGACTGTTGAAGTAATATTATTGTTAAATGTCATACATACCATGTGGTCATACAGTGCACCTCATCTAGTGCTAGCAGGCATATTCTACCACTCATTTCCCGAATCCAGGACCACCACTGTGGTTGGGAGACACACTCAGGAGAGAGGAAGACAAGTGTGGCCACTCCACCCAGGATCCCTTGTGGAATATGTAAAAAAATAATAATAATCTAGAAATGTACATACGGTAGCTTTTTGTATTTTTTTGTATTTTATTTGTATAAAAGATTTTTATGCTTTTTTTTAATGGTTTGTTAATTTAACATTACACACTTTGATTCAGTTTTTTTTTAAATTGTACATAGGTGGGCTAAAAAGTGAATAAAATGTGTAATTACTTTGTTTTGTTTCTTTTGGCATTTCTCTAGTGATGGCTGCAGCATTTACACCAAGAGACTGCCAGGTGTTGACTTGGTCACTCATAAGCGCCTTTAATGGGCTTATTACCAACACAATGTGTTTGTTTTCACCCGGGTGCAGCTGTAAAATAAGAGTTAAATTTACGAGATTAACGGGGATGGATGCATAGGGTAGCCTATAGGCCAAGAGCATAAATGTATAGATAGATAGTTATAGTGCATGCTCAGCAATTATGCTAAGATATTTATTTATTATTAATGTCAATAGGATAAAATCAAACTTACCATGTCATATATGTTTCCAAACAAACCGAAACATGCACTTTTCCCAAAACCAGTAGGTAAAGAACAGAACACATTTTCCCCAAAAGCAAGTATTGTCAAGATTTTCCTCTGTTCATCTTTCAAGTGAAATTGAGAAATTGAGTCTAATATCCGTTCGATTTCCGTCATTGCAATATTTGTACAAGTTCGACGTGAAAGTGATGTAGATGTATGCAGTGAAGTGAAATGACCATGCGGTATGCGCAGACAAAATTGGTTAAGTGACCAATAATTTTATTGAGTGTGCAGAAACATACAGGTGAAAAATGCATCTGACCATTCTTACCAGAGGAGGCAGTAATGTGCGGATGCGGCCACAACTTCCTTGATGTCTTAAAAACATGGATGCGACTGTCAAAATGCGGGACGTAAAGGCTCGGTTCAAATGGAGAGTTGGATTTTCTTGGGCGTTGTTATGGTTGAATTAGTGTAAAACCTTCACGTCCCCTTCACGTTTGGATTCATCGTGGCGTCAGGGTAAGAGACTTACATAGCGGAAACTTGCGCCGTTTCTGAAAGGTTTCTGAAACGCGGTGGGAGGGGCCCAGTGTGTGACCTCATCTCGGAGCTACAGAATGAGCGTAGGGAGAGGGCACATATGGGGCTATAGTTGCACATAGTAGGACATAGATGTGTTTAAAAGATCTGATAAGTAAGGAACTACCTAATGAACTTAATAAAGTAGGTACTCAGTCAATCACAGATTTTAACTGTCCTGTACAAAAGTACAGGACAGTTCAATACAAGGTCTAGCTGCTAAGAGGACTTATAACCCAAGAAAGCACTATGGCTTCATTGGGGTCCTTCGTATTCAATTAATCTGTACCAAATGTTGGTTTTGTTTTCTTGAGTAGACTATGCTAATCTTCACATATTGTACAACAGTAGGTGGGCGACTGGGACGCCTGGGGCGTATCAGATCTAGGCTAGCTAGTCTACTTGTTGTTGGCCTACACACTCGCTGTGAGTACTGAGTAGGCCAGAGGAAAAAAAAACATTAGCCTGGCTATAATAATAAAAAATGTCAAAACAAAAAACAAAAACATTGGGAAACGAATTTAATTGAATTCTTCTTTAATGATCACCAACATTACAGGAGGCCTTACAAGGTTTCGAGCACATAAAGCATTATCAACAGGAAGCGGGCCCACCCTTTTAGGAGGAAAAAATAAAAGGTTGAGGCCTAGCCTACCTGTTGCCATCAGGACGGCCGCGACCAATGTCCAAATCATTTTTAAATCCACTTTTCCTGGGGGTCCGAGCCGACGCAACTATTGTAAAACTACCAAGAAGTTAATTAAATTCGAATGTCGAAACCATGTAATTTAATGTTTCATGTTCTCAACCAGGTAACTCCATTTTGGGTCTTTGTTTGGCTACTGTCGATAACACTCGGGAGTGTGAGAGTGCTCTGCTGCGCTAGGTCTAACCGACAGGTGAGGACTCTACACACAGGAGGCAGGCTCCATTGCGAAATATGGGTGTGGGTGAAACCTTAGTGTTATTTTGTTTCCAACAGTAGTCCAGAATAACAAGACATGCCTTGTTCTGAAAACAATTCGTAATTACACTAAACTAAACTAATTCCATTCTTTTAACGTTCGTTTCAGTAAAGCGGTTTCATATGGCTGTGATATGCCATCTCCACCTATCGGCGAGTTGGTACGGTCCAGAGAGAATGACACAGAGAACGAGTTAATTTTTAACGTGTGTGTGTGTGTGTGTGTGTGTGTGTGTGTGTGTGTGTGTGTGTGTGTGTGTGCGTGCGTGTGTGTTGTGCTTATGACTTCTATTCAGTGAATAATTAAACATATTTTTTTTCTACCATTTAATTGGACAAAGCATGATATTTGAACACAGTCATTTAACCTCTGCTGAGGTTGATTAATCAAAATGGACTAGAACAGTCATATCTATGCATGATATGATTATGTTCAGTGGTGAAAGGTACTTAAATACATTATGGGCTCCATCTTGTTCCAAAATGTTTTAAAATAGTAAAAAATGGCAAATAAGTTTAATAGCCTACTGTAGCCAGCTTATTCCACCCCAATGACTATTTGACATCTTTAGTTAGTTACTTTGCAGATTTAGAAAACATACATTAACTCCATCAATTAATTATAAGCAAAATAAAAGATAAAACCAGCTCCACCTTTCCCAGCTGCAACATTAAACAAAACATTCATTATAGTTAATACATCAAATTACTACTACTAATAATTACAATACAACATTATTGTGAAATCATTCTTTTACATTTATATGTACGTATATTATTTTGATGCCAATGCATTTGCATTTTTACTCAAGTAACGTTTTGAACACAGGTAGCCTACAGTTAAGTATTCCACCAGTCTTCCTCCACCAGTTATTCGTCACACCACAGAATCTTTGCTGTAAAGGTAAGGAAAACACAAACACCGTCACAATGTGATGATATATTTAGTTTGAGACAACCTGTTATTAAAGCCATATCATATGTCAAGGAAAAAAGAATATGACTTAAATACTCAAACTGACCACAATGGTAAAAAGCATTAAAAACAAATAATAATTTATATTATTTTCTACAGGGGATCAATATACTGATAAAGTTCTGAATGTGAAATACCATGAATGTCCTTTGTACCTCACTTCCTCTCTGCAGCAGTACAGCAACACACACACCATCAACACTATGGCAGCAACTGTAAACGTACAATTGATGATACAATTGTTGTCATACATTGTGGCTTATGGCATTCCCCCAAAAAATGTTGAAATCTCAAAATTAAATAATTAAATAATGTGTTAATGCATACCTGTAAAAATGCCAAGATGCAGCCGAATATGAGGACTGAAGGCCATGGTATTGTCAGAATTGAGAGTTGCTAAAGAAGAAGAAAAATAAATGAACCTATTACACGTGTGAATACCTGTTTCCAAAATGTTATATAATGAATTTCTTCATGTTCAGCATTATTATCATTGCTTAAAATTCAATGTAAACGAGATACCGTAAGCTAAATTAAAGGTGTTAGTGGGCCAGTCCACCATGAGCTACCCTAACATTTGTAGTGTGCATTGAGATACATTCTACACAGTCCCGAAGAAAAAAAAGTGTACGCAGTGTTGTACCCTGCCCTTTTTTTCTTCTTTCTAATTTTTCGTCCCAAACAAATATGTTTATTGTCATGATTTGTCAGGAGCCGAGTTGGCTTTGTCCGAGGCTTAAAGGTCTTTAAATACTTTCTGAAACGTAAATGAATGGTAAATTCTCTTGTGGTGCCTTCGTCGTTCTGAAAGGGGGCGGGACTGCGACGCTCTATTCCTTTCACAGAAATGCTACACTGTACCATAAACCTGATCACCATATGAAGTATAACACATAAGTCAAGTCATTGGTTGTCAAAACAACACCACTTTTATAATTAAGGAATCAGTTGAGTAAATGAAGGATGCTTCCACATAGAAGGTGTCCTTATGCTTAAGCCTTAAGCAATCATTTTTCTTAACTAGGCCTACTTCATCACTGTGACACCACATTTTAACATTTGAGGGCTAAGAAGTTCGGTAGCGAGTTTCTGATGTTTCACAAATAGCAGGCATATATTCTATAATATTATGCTAAGGTGGAGTTTGGCACTAATTAGTTTGAGTAAAAGACAGCTAGGGGCAGCAGTGGACACACAGAAGTACAGCATACTTGTCTGAGGCCATTACTGCTGAACTCAACAAATAGGTTTATACTTATTATGGTTGTGTAATGATAATGTGTGTATGGACATGGACTTATGCTGTGCAGCTAATATTCTTTAGCGAGCTAAATTCTTACTGTTGTTACCAGGGTCTTTTTCCATGGATGGACAGGCTGTTGAAGACAAGAGGCAGTTTTTTTTTATTAGAACTATAACATGGTGTGCAGTTTATACTGCATTCACATTTAGTTTACAGTACTGTTGCTGTATATTGTTCAGATTTTTACAAAAGAATGACAAAATATCCTAAATTAATCAGTAAATTTGACAAAAAAAGGGTCATTTTTTTTTACTGATAGCATACATCAATTACATGTAACATTTCCAAAATGTTAGCTGTCTCTTTTGACTACAAAAGCATTGTTATTGTTTACCACGCAGTGGGTCATTATTGTCAAATAACTTCTAAAAAGCCATAATTTATGTACAGTACATTTGCAAGAAGAAATGTATAGGATAATGTATCTAATTTGTGAAGGGAGAAAAACTATAACTTACCATTGGGGTAAATCATCTCTGAAGTGTCACCTTCCACATCCAGCCATTGAAACCGTATTGAGCAGATGATGATGATATATTGGCCAAAACACACGTTGCACTTCCTGTTGGGGGAGAAGTTGATGGTGGAGCATTCTGTGAAGTTTTCATTGTGATTTCTCTGGTAGACAAGTGTGTCACCTGGTCCATATATATTCTTCAGGTTTTGACATGTGTGGTTCATGCAGGGAAAGCAGGTGCCTGGAGATAATACAAATAGAGATACAGCAGCATGAGACAGGATAAACAAAACACAAATAAATCTCAGAATAATCACTAATGGAGGTGATTATGTCCTGAGGTTCGAGACTGTGGTTGTATTGGGAATGTCTTCTTATGTTCAAGTGTGTGGTATTGTGTGAATGTGAAGTATAAAGCCCTAACAAATAGCCTACTAGCAAAATTGTTCTCAGAATGAATAATGGAGAAGTATATTGACAAAAAACACGACCACGCACAGAACCTTCCATGACCCTATTCATAAAGGGGCTCGGTTAAAAACCAAAACCACACTATCGAGGGGTTTGACTTTGAATCACTGGAGAGAAACAGAGTGTGGATGCTCATCTCTGTTGCTGCTTTAGGAACTTCTACCGGTTGGTCAAGGTACCTGTTCAGTGGCGTGATGAAAAAGGTGTGCTAGGCTACACCTTTCCTATCAAACCAACCACTAGGGGCCATGAGAGACAAGGGACTACAAGTACAAATGCAATTTAAAACTGACATAATGACTAAATTGGGGGACATTTTTAAATTGAAAAAAAAGAAACATGAAATGTTTTCACTTACGGTTTTGTACAACTGCGATCTGAGCATCATCTGGGGATCCTAAAATATAACGTCAATATTAAGTCGCATAACATGTCAAACTACACAGCAAAATGCTCCGTTTTAATACAAATTTTATACTCTCAGATTTGTTAAAGAATGTAAAGGATCTTGAAGTCATGCACATGCTATCAAAATTACAATACAATACATACCTGTACCAATGCCAACAGTCAAAAAAGGCTTAACTTGAGTACTGAATGTGTTGTCAGAATTAAGTGTTGCTAAAGAAAAAAGAAAGAATAACAACTGGTTGGTAGTATCATTACTTCAACAAAGGACCCACAAACCAACATTGAAACTATTACGCATGTGAATAGGTCAGTTGTTTTCTAAATGTTAATTTGTTTCCTGATGTTCATCATTATTATTGCAATGTACCGAAGTTCAAAGTTCAATCCAGAAGAGGAACAGATAAACACCAAAATAATATCAGCACGTAAATTAAGGTTTTAACAGTGAGCTGGGCCACCATGAGCTGCCAGAACAACGTGTAGTAATAATAAATAATAATACATACAAGCATTATTATTCTAGGTATATTTTAAGTACTCAAAGTCGATTGTGTGCATTGGGATACATTCTACAAGTGTGCACAGTGCAACATCCTTCTTCAAACAATTCCTCCATTTAAGGTTTTTACTCTCATCTTCTGTCCTAGACACAGCCCTGGAATTTCCCTTGAGTGCACCTAGTATTCAGTGACCAAACATGTTCATGTTCCTTTCACAGAAATGCCAGTGCCAGTTTTATGTGAGATAAAAATGATGACTGATAATGGCTTTATATACATTGTTTTAAATTGCCAATTACCTTGTATCTCTGTGTCATTCCGTAGACCTAAATAATGCCTAGGCAAATGCAATCAAGGTACAAAGCCAGTATTTTCATGTGGTTCAAAAGTCCACCTTTATACTTTTACTTGTTAAAAAAATATTTATATTTATATTATAAAGTAATAAGTACTTTACATGACATGACATGTTTTACCTTGTTGACCACTGTACAGCACTTTGTAACATTGTTTCTAAATGTGCTTTATAAATACAATTTACTTACTTACTATATCCTTCAAAAGCAATTATAAATGTTTTGATAGGGTTATAGGGCTTTATGAGAGTCTGACTCATCATCCACACACACCAGTACTGTAGAACTCAACAAATAGGTTAATACTTACTTTCCATGGTTGGACAGACTGTTGAAGAAACATACTTTTGATTAGAAATATTATGTTGGTCAGGTAATACTGTAGGTACACTGTACATTTAATTTAACATACTGTAGAACTTTATCTCTTTTGAATACGAAAGCATTGTTTGAAGATGAACACACAATCTTGTATCTTTGAAAAAGTCATTTTAAATTTGCAGACCAAAAGTGTACCTTTGTTGAAAATCATGTAATAATTATTTAATGTATCTCATTTGTGGAGAGAGAAAATTATAACTTACTTCAATATGTGCATGTAACATTGAATTTTAACATAGAATTCTATTCCAATTGTTAGCTCTCTTTTGAGAACAAATACATAGTTTGAAGTTTACGACACAGTGGGTCGATATTGTCAACCAACTTCATCTTGTATCTACTAAAAATAATTAAGTATTTACAAGAATAAATGTCTCTTTTTTAAAAATGTATAGTTAGATACTGTATCTCATTTGTGGAGAGACAAAAACTATAACTCACCCTTGGGGTAAATCATCTCTGAAGTGTCACCTTCCACATCCAGCCATTTAAATGGTATTGTGCAGATGATGATTATATATTGGCGAAGACACACGTTGCACCTGCTGTTGTGGGAGAAGTTGATGGTGGAGCATTCTGAGAAGTTTTCGTTGTGTTTTCTCTGGTAGACAAGTGTGTCACCTGGTCCATAAATCTTCTTCAGGTTCTGACATTTGATGTCCATGCAGGGAAAGCAGGTGCCTGGAGATAATTCATTCATTAAAAATTAATTAATTAATTAAAAGAAAAGAGAAAATACACTGGTTTCCCTGCTGGTGTCCCTCCCTAAAGCGTATTCCCTTACTAGTCTCTCATCTGTATAATAATAATACGAGTCCATTTTCACTTGTTCCTTGCCACACAAAGCCTTCCAGCAATTAGTAACCAGTTCCTGAACCTTCTCGATGAACTCCAGGCTGCCCTGCCTGGACTTTGACTCTACCTGATCTCTCTTTTCCTTCGTTATTTGCTATCCTGGTTCTTACCACGCTGGGCACAATAGTACCGCTCAAGGAAATTCTATATGAATATGTTTTCATTCTCTGTGTATGAAACAAGTGTTGTGATTGGTCGACAAATATTGTATCCGGGGGAAATAAATCTGACGGATGTTCCGGACCGACATTTCCGGCTATGCACACTATGCCTTATGTTGTGACCATGCAGGCTTTTCTCTTCGCAGATAAGAAAGCCTAAGACCGAAGCTAGGTTCTGACACTTAGATTACTCACATGACCCTTTATGTGTTATGCTTGTAAGATTTTATCTTACAAGCATTCCGGTCAATCACAATTAGAGTCCTGACTCCTGACTTTTCTGTCCAGACTTTTTAACCCCTCAGCCAAACAAATCATCGCTATGGGGCACGCACGCACACACAAACACACACACACACACACACACACACACACACACACACACACACACACACACACACACACACACACACACACACACACACACACACACACACACACACACACACACACACACACACACACACACAGCTGGGCATAGGAGGGACTAGCACCCCTCAAACATTGTGCTATTTTATCATGAACATTAGTGAGGACCAATTATATGAAGATAGGTTGAAAAGTTGTGAAGTCGTCCTTTAAAATAACTCAAATCCACAACCACACCCATTACCATCATGATCATATTCATAGAATATTTTCACTTACGGTTTTGCCACACTGCAGTCTGAGCATCTTTTGGCAATCCTAAAATCAGAGGAACATACCAAGTTAAAGAATTTCACATCAAAATGCTCAATTTACAACAATGTTTTTACCTTCTCAGACTTAAAGGACAACTTTAGTTTTTTTCAACCAAGGTTCATGTTTTAGGTAGTTATTAGAGAAACTAAAATATGAGTGTTAATTTTCTTTCATTTGCTGCTTTCTTTCGTTTTAGGGATTTTAGCAGTTTTTGACAGGGGGGCGGGGGCATTCGAGCATGGGGCTAAATATGTATTTCTTTACAACATTTTATGGCGATTTCTTTTTTTATTATTTAGTATAGTCCTACTAGACCCCAATAAATTACATCTGGCCACAAAAGATCACAGGATTTATTGAATGTGACAAACTGACATATTGAGCCTATACACAGTATAAGCCTTCCCCCAGTAGGCTACCTTCACAATCAGTAGATCCTGTGATCTTCCGTGGCCAGATGTAATTTCCTGGGATCTACGTAGTAGGACTATAGTAAATAATACAAAAATAAATCACCATAAAATGTTGTACAAAAATACATATTTAGCCCCATGTTCGAATGCCCCCGCCCCCCTGTCAAAAAAAGCTAAAATCCCTAAAACGAAAGAAAGAAGCAAATGAAAAAACAATTACACTACATCTTTTACTTTCTCTAATAACAACCTAAAACATGAACCTTGGTTGAAAAAAACTAAAGTTGTCCTTTAAACTTAACCCATTTATACCTGGTTGTTTTACCTTTGAATCCAGATGCTACCTCTGTGTCTCATTAGTTATCGCTATACATGTAGCAACAACATTTAAAAAATAAAATAAAATAAAATTTAACCTAAGTTTTTCCGAAAACTTAGGTTTGGTTTTAGAAGGCGTTTTTAGAATCGGCCTCAGGTATCAATGGGTTAAAGGACTTCACCCATTTCCAACATGTCTTCATATAATTGGTCCTCACTACTCATTATAAGATGGTACCTATAACAAAATACATACATAAATGGATGCACCTGGGACGTATCCTCAGTGATGTATCCCAAGGTCATCGGGGTTTCGGGTCTCGCAACATCATACCCCTCACTCAGGTGACCCAGCCGGGAGTGATCAAGTCCCGACTTACGTCCCAGTAGCTACCCTCGATAAGTCCCATTAGGAAAAAACCAGGGCCACACAATCCGTTCCTCCTGAACTACTCTGCCGGGACTGGGAGGTACCATTCTGGCACATGGAAGGACTAGGCTCTGTGGGTTGACACCTGTCCGGGCCCCTCCTACGTCTCACCAGGTCCACTCCTGCTCTCACCAGGTCAGGCCCTGTGCGTTGCACCAGACTCCCAGCACCAGGCACTTTATTCAGGAATGGTGGATTCTCAAGCCGCAACGGTTCCGCAGGCTCCACCTTGCCCTTGGTGGTGCCGCAGGCTCCGCTTGAGGCTTGAATGGCCCTCCTAAAGGCCTCACGTGGGTTTGTTGGGCTTCTTCCTCACGGAAGACACAGGCTGGGGCGCTAACCCATACTGCTCCCGGGTGCCGTCTAATTTCCGGCTGCCACCCGTCTCTCCGGTGGTCACCAGACTATTCCTGGTTGTCACTTAGTCTATTCCTATGAGTCACTATAAATAGAATAACTATAACAAAATACATACATAAATGGATGCACCTGGGACGTATCCTCAGTGATCGGGGTTTCGGGTCTCGCAACATCATCATATCTGCTCAGTATTTTTCATGAATCCAAAAACAATGGCTTCTATTTCAGCATGCTAACTTTCCAGTAAGAGAAAGGTTGTACTTTCTATAGCTTGGATTCCTCAGTGATGATTGTATTGGTATACACAGGTTTTCTGAACTTTCTGCCCAGTGCCCACCAAAGACACGGTGAGTAGTAGACAGACATTGTGCCATCTTATAATGAGCATTAAAGGAAGGACCAATTATATGAAGACAATTGAAAAGGGGTGACGTGCTCCTTAAAATGAACACGATTGTTA
This sequence comes from Protomyctophum parallelum, assembly GCF_964188405.1. Classification (NCBI taxonomy): domain Eukaryota; kingdom Metazoa; phylum Chordata; class Actinopteri; order Myctophiformes; family Myctophidae; genus Protomyctophum; species Protomyctophum parallelum. The sequence goes on along the minus strand of NC_139698.1, from coordinate 15,541,027 downwards.
CTGTGTAACAACATATGGGTCAACCACATTACCACGGTCTGGATGCTTCTATCCAAAAGCAACAAAAGAATATTGTACATTAACTGATTATTTCATCGTCCTTGTGTAAAAAGTTGTAGTTCCCCTAAAATATCAAATTATTGTTAATGTAAACCATCTCAGATTATTAACTGAAAAGTGTAAAAGAGCATGCACAATGCACATCCATGCCACATGTAGAGAGGACATACGTACATACATACATGATAAATAGTTATGAAGAACACACACTAACTCTTTTAACTTTTTTACTTAAATTAAAACCTTCAAAACATTGAACATTGAAGACATTAAATAGATTCAGGTTTACTAGATTAACTATTAGCTGATTAGCATTAAGCATATCATCATTAACCACATACCAACAGCTCCTTCTTGTGCCATAGAAATGGGTAGACATCCACTTGCTAGTGCTACCAACAATGTAAGAAACGCTGGAAATAAATCATTAAGAATATAGAAAATTAACTTAAACGTAAATATAACAGAAGGAATGGAATGGCATGCACACATTAAAAAAAAACACATATAATGTAAGAAAATTTAATGAAATTACATTTCCAGTACTTATCCCCATGTCTTCGTCTTGGTTTGCTTCTTCTTCTTCTCTCATTTTGGCCTTTGGGCATTTCCTGAGCAAGGCCCATCACGTTACCTTTTCTGTCTTGCTCAAAATGTCCATTCTCTCCTTTTGATAGAGGCATGGTCTCATTCTCATTGGCTGAGACAATGGTAGGAGGAGCTTCTTTAGCATTTTCGTTAAAAAAAGGATGACACTGTGGTGACTTCTCCATTGAGACTCCTCCCTTTGGAGCAGTCTTAGACAGGGTATGGGTGTCATAGCCTGTAGTAGACTCTTCAATGGGCAGATCTGGCATCTCAGAGGAGCAGTACCAAACATACTGCTCTTCCTTAGGGATTGGCTTAACAAAGCTGCCAACAGCTTCCACAGGTGCCCAACTTTCATATGGAAGATACTCACTCGACCGGTGCTCCATGTCGGAAGAGAAGCCATCATAGCTGAATATATGAGGGAGAGAGGTTGTTCCGATATAATTTAACATGAATGAAATGTAAATTCATATTATTCATAGTATTATAAAACGCATATAACTCATAGAAAGGTGAAATAAGTCTCTGCGTGTGTGTACGCAATCCACGCAACTCAAGAACCGTTCGCCCCACCGACTTCAAATTCGACACACTTGTTCCACACCCCCACAGGGAGTGCAGTGCCCGGTGTCGAGTCGGTCAGACCCACGGTTGTCCAGAACCGCCACAAAAGGCCTCTGCCTGGGCTTTTGACAGGGCCCCTGCCCAGGCTCCATATATGGAGCTGGCCTGTTCTGACATCACAACACTCCATATTTAGGCATGCCTGACACAGAACTCCATATATAGGAATAAAGGAACACAGAGAGACAGATACAGAAATCTCCATATATGGGCATAAAAGGGACACATCTGACGCGGGTACAATAGGTATTGATCTCCAACTTCCATCGTTACCGACTCGTGCTCTACAGCCGGACACCGTTCTAGTTTGAAAATAGACGATCAATGCATCACATCTTGTGAGCTTGTAGATCTGCTATTTTCAAAGGATTTTTGTACATTTTATACATTTGAAAACTTGTGAAATGGGACATTCTGCGTGAGTAGCCCCATTTTCAACTTTTTGTATTAGGCCTATTTTATTAGGCCAATAGTCCTACTTTTGTAGTCTACTCAAGTAGATTTTTAATTCTGGACTGTTACTTATTTCTACATTACAGTATTGATACTTTTTAAGTAGCCTAGCGGTAAAATAAAAACAATACTTTCCAAGTTAAAACACATTTTGAAAGGTAAATATATATAATAAGGCTTACCCGCTCTCCTGCAATGGCCAGCCACCTGTAATAAAAAAATTGTAACTGAATGAACAAAGCGACCTTTGAAATTACTGGGCATACATGAATAAAAAATCAGTGAGTGTGGGGGTCCCCGGAAGTTCCAGACCCCCTGAACGCTGCCAGTTACCGTATGAGGGGGTCCCTGGGGTGGGGGCAGAGTAATCTAGTAAGAGAGTGGCGACACTAGCATTGACTCCCATTGTAACAATGGAATGCGGAAGTGCTCATTCTACTCTTGGCCATAGGAGCAATGTTTGCAACTATAGCCCTTACACCCGCTTTGCGGGAGATCAAAGCGTGTCGCTACTCTCCTATACTCTACACTCTGCCTGGGGTCCCCGAAACATCCAGACCACCAGGAACGAGCACAGGGGGCTGGCCCGGTTCCGGCGAGCCGCCCGCGTCCGAAACGGTCAAGAAATAACAGAGTTACCGGGTCCCCGGGGGTCCCTGGGACATCCAGACCCCCAGAAATGCGCCCAGTGATAAAGTTGTTTAGGCTACTTGCTTCGCAATTGGCCCACTACACGGTGACAATACATGTTTTCACTGAAAGGAATCGTTCTGAATGTCCACGCAGAGAAAATAAATAGACAGACTTTAGCCTGTTAACGATCTAGCGCGACAAAATTGACAAATAAATGTTATAGAAGTTAAGTTGAATGCACACTGATTAATGTCACTAGTGTCAGTAGGGTTGGCGCCGCTGCAACCATACGGCTGGGGAGTAGCTCTGATCCATAGCCCATGCCTATAGCTGCAGGTGTTTTGCCGGCATCCGCGCGTCGCTAATACATGACAAGGTCGGTCATACCGGCGGGGCCGCGGATTACCACCATACCATTTATATAGGCCTACCATTACTTCATCCCAAATACTGCATTTCAAAATAACCGGTATCAAACTTACTTTCGGGCCGAGTCTGACGATTCTGATCAAAGACTTCCATGATCTGTTGATGATAGCCTACTTGCAAAAATCGGCAGCAGTCCACTGAGTCCAGTCTATCGGTTGCTTAATCCCAGGTTTTAAAGGAAATGCATGATTCTCAGGAAATGGTATTAGAAAAAACAAAAAAAAACAGGAAGGGTGTCATTTAAATTACAATATCTCCCTCTGGTGGAACAGCTGGCGGCTTCAAACAGAATGAAGTGAGGTTAGGCCTAGGCCCTAGACCTACACTATAATTTGGCTGGTTTTCAGACCTGTCCATGAAAAACACAGAGACAGAAATGAAAAAAGAGAGTGTGTTAAACATAATCAATCAAGAACATGCATTAGTCCATGCAGCATCTGATTGAAAACCCTTTAAAGGCCCATATCTGGAATTGCTTGACCATTATTGTGTAATGACCAGTGAGTGGAAGCTAGATTCACATTAAGCAACATCACAAGTAATAGCCTACTATAGGTTACTCAACCTCTCATACAACCAATGTGTGTGCATGCATGGTGCCTCCACAACTATATGCTCCTACCCCTGTCACCCATGTTTCTCACACACACACACACACACACACACACACACACACACACACACACACTGTCTGTCTGTCGCGGGAAGGCTCGCCGGAACCGGGCCGCACCTGTGGCGCGTTCCTGGAGGCCTGGATGTTGCGGGGACACCCCGGGGACCCCCACATGGTAAGTCTGTCATTTCTCGACCGTTTCGGACGCGAGGTGGCTCGCCGGAACCGGGCCGGCCTTCCTGGGCGTATGGATATTGCGGGGACCCCCCGGGGACCTCCACATATACAGTTGCACCGCTCACTTCACACAGGTGTGATTTTTAGAGCTTTGCAGAGCCCGTCCTTTCTTCTGTGATGGTTGAACACCCACACATGAGACCCAGAGAGACAATAATAGGCATGTTTCTGGTGGAAGCTACCTCACTTGGTTAGTTTGTGAGTCTCTTCATCTCTTGTGTACTATAGTATAGTGTACCCATAGATAAGCAAAGTAGTTCAACAGAGGCAAGGCGTGGCGGCGATACAGGGACTGTATGCAAACATAATATATGGGGCAAGTGTAACGGACACAGGAGATGGACAGGAGCGAAAACAAAGTTTCTGGCCTTGAGACTATCTCCTGGCAGAGACAAAAATACAAAATATATTTACATGACTTTGTAGTGGGGCAAACAATTCCTGACGGCTACTGGCCAAAATCAACGACCTGTTGATGTGGCCTTGCTGAAGCTTAATCTCACTCAATGACTCTTATAGTTCTTCTAATTCAACATTTTCCGTAATTACACTATATTATCAGACAGAACAGTCATAAAAATGTAATTTTGTCAGCATTTATAGGCCCTACTTCTGAACCTAGATACTGTAGCTGATATCATACAGAGAGTGCATGGTTGAATAAGCACGGGGTCAGAGGGCATATTGATATTTTTTCCACAAAGCCAATGAAGTTCCCTGTGGGAAGTCAGCAGCTTCACATTTCTGTTCCAGTGGCCAAAAAAAAAGAATTTTCTACATCTTCATTCATGGAGATTTTTTCACATTCCTGCAGAGCCAATCATTTGATGACGGGTCATCGGTCAGTATAGGAGACTTGGGAGACTCCGCTGGTCATCAAATTATTGGCTCAGGAATGCAACAAAAACCAAATAAAATCTCCATGTTTTCTAGGCTTCATGGGGTGTCATTTTTTGGGGTGAAATACTCCTTTAAGACGGTCGCATGCACGTGGAAAATAGCTGATCTACCGTGAGTTTGTAGATCATCTATTTTGTACTTTTGTGCTAAGATTGTACTATGGAGCATAAATGAGGCATAAATAATAATGTAATTTGGTTATTCTGAGGAGGACACATTCCAATCAGGATCCTTCCTAATAGTCCTCTTGACTATAGTCGGCTTATCATCATATTTAAATATATAATAAATATAACATAAAAAGGATAATATCATGTGTCCTAAATGTCTTTGTGTTTAGACATTATATTGTATGGTAGTGTTTCCTGTTACGCAAGTCAAGGAGAAAGGCGTGTCTCCCTCAGGACAAACCATGCAAGTGGTATAAAACAGGCAACTATGTTGTGTTGAGACCTGACCTGATTCTGCCCGTCCATCTTTCAACAATACAGAGGTATGTACCTGGAAATAAGGTCCTATATATTTATTTATATTTCATGTATGTATGCTTATTTGATTTTAACATAATTTCCAAAATACGATATATGCATATCATACATTTTAACAAATCTGTCAAAAACATAGAGGATGCTTATTGTAAACAGGTAGGTAACAATTTAAAGTATTTTTTGCAAACGATTTCTCATGTGCGTACAACTCTCTCTTTATAGAATAGAACCCTGTCAGTAACACATACTAACACTTAATTAAAGGTTGGGTCTAGGATGCATTCTAATTGCATTTAAAATGCATTATAATCCTCTAAAAAGGCAGTATAACACTCATTATAAATGTTTATAATCATGTATGACAACTTATAACAACATTTAAGTGCTGGTAAGCCATTATAAGCTCAGTGGAACAGCACATTATAACTATCTTAACTTAGATAGTTATAGTGTTTTGGTTATAAGTTGTTATGCATAATTATAAAAACTTATGAGTGTTGTGAAGCATTGTAAGTGCATTATAATGTTTGTTTGATTGATTGACTGGTTATTTTATTTCCGTGTCCCTCATGGGTTTACAAGACAAGCTGAGCAATGTGAAACTAGTCATTTTTACATGCTAACTTACCAGTTTGTCAGGATGTTTACGACTCCATTACAAAACTAAGCTCAAAGTTCTGAGACAAGCAGAACGCTGAAGGCAGGTAGTAAAACCTTTAAAATAATTGCAGTTTAGCTTTAGAGCACATATTTATCCAAGAGATCATTTTTTTAACACATCATTAGCAGCGAACATAAATTATCTGGGCATTGACTAGCAATTGATTCATGTTCCAATGCACTAGTCATGCAGTTGGTGCAATGCATAACTTGTTTCCTAATCCCCATCAACTGTCAGACATCTGCAGTGGCACACCCTCCATATACAACTAAATACTCCTCACTGTTCTGTGAGTGTTAAATATTAACCTAATGGACCATCTTTACACTCTCACAGTGAATTGAACACTGAGGGTTTTACTGTGTGTACCCATGATCTCCTATCTTTCTCACAGTTGTCAGGAATGTTAACAGCGTGAATCTACTAGAAGAGACACTGTACTGAAAGACAAGAGCAGATTGTTTAAACACAGAAGAATATACTGCATAATAGCCAATAACCTTTTACAAAACCTTCCCTGCTCTCCATCTTATTCATAATCCTTTAGATGGCGTACTCTACCAAGACTATTGCAGCAGGCTGCTTTGGAAAAGTATACAAAGAGAAGTATGATGATACATGGGCTGCGATAAAGAGGGTTCCACAGCACCTCATCAGCAAGAAGGACCTAGAGCGAGAGTGCCAAGTGTATAAGTGAGTATGAGTGTGCTAATAGTAAATGATACATGATATACAACCAGAAGAAAAAAATAAAAAAAATAAAAAACACGAGGGTAATCCTTTGTCTTGATCATGGTCATCTGCAGCAAGGCAACTCATCCTAACATAGTGAAGCTTCTGGGAAACATAACTCTCACGGATTCCAAATGGGTCCTGCCACTGGAGTTCATCTTTGGAGAAGATTTAGAGACCACCATCTTTAAAGCATCGAGGTCTAAAATACAGGTAAATACAGGTATCACTTCTCAGGGATGGGGTTGTCAAATATGGATTTGGAGTTAATAATCACAGCGTTCATAAGGATAAGATAGTAATCTAATCTCCCGGTGTGATTAATTCAGCTGAATCCAACAATAAATCAACTTCAACCATGAATGCAAAATGTACATGAGGGACAGCGTGAACTTAATTAAATATTTTGTCTTGCCATGGATGAGACATAAATTAGATTTGGCAAATTACAGTAGAACTCATTATTCAGATGGTGGTTCTTGTTGAAGTAATATTAATCATTATGTACTGTAAATTCTGTTCCTACTGCCATTTCTGGTTCCTCCTCTGTCGATTGTGAAATGTTTTCAATATTTTTCTTCTTTTATGAGATCAATGGTTTTATCTATAAGCCTGAATCCTTGTGCCACAATTTAACACCCATGTGTCCTATTTTACTTGAGTTCACCCCTATCTCCCTTCAACACGTTTTAGATATAGTCACCTGCACCGGCTTATTCTAGCCCTTTAAAGTAATCCATGGTGTCACAGCGGGACAGACAGACACACAGACAGACACACAGACATGATCTGCAGTGTCTCATAGTTAGTGCTCATTGCATTCACAATCACAAGCGTATAAACTTCAAATGTTCTCCAAAATACTTGGAAAAAGTTGTTGTGGAGCAGCTCCTTCACGTGATTTAAGACATAATTTACAAATGTAATTTGTGACTTGGATCACAAACACAAGACAAAGGTAGACTGGCCAAGAACTTCTGCCGAAACTGTCTACTGGTAGTAGGCTACAGGTCATGGAATAATTAAGCTACGACTGTTCCAACAGACTGGACAGCATCTAATCTTGTATTTCCTGTAATTCCGCTTAGGCACATTCCGTATAAGTTATTTTCCAAAGACTGAGATAATATACATTTACTGTAGCCTATACCTTTCAGACATAAATGTAGTTCAAATTGCTTTACAAAACACAGGTTAAACAAATAAGTTAAAGTCTAGTAAAGAGTCAAATTAAAACAAGTTTTTAGCTGCCTCTTAAAGACATCAACCAAGGATTCCATTGATCATGCCTTCCTAAGTACCTATTCAACAGGCATAATAAATGAGTTGGTATTTCTTATTAGACCCATGTTATTAACCACAGATCTGGCCCTATTAATTCATACACTCATTTTAGACTTCTGACTTTATAATGCTATTTTCACTTGCGGCAGTCAAGCTGACTTGGCTGGTCTAGGCGGCAACCAGGTATCGAATTACATCCAGTCGTTGGTCCAGTATTGCACTGCATACCTGTATTCTTGCTCCCTTATTCCAGCCTGAAATGGTTCCCTTCCTAAAGTGTGTTTAAAATGGTATATAAATAGCCTACAGTAATTTATATATATATATATATATATATATATATTCTCCTAAACATTCAACTTTTCTTTACCCTTTTTGTCACTACAGTTGACTCCATCCAACAAGGGGACAATTATCCTAGGCATGTGTGAAGGTCTGCTTCACCTCCACCTTAAAGACATTGTCCATCAAGACCTCAAGCCAGAAAACATTATGGTGAGTTTGTCTTCAATATACCAGCATTATTTGAAAGTGCATGACAAGCTTGACAACAACTAAACTCCACCATTATCTTCCAGGTTGAGCATGCCACAAACAGGGCCGTAATCATTGACTTAGGACTGGCCAAGTTCTACCGCAATGGTCTCAACTCTGCCATAGACATGGGTAACGAAGCCTACTCAGCTCCTGAGGTGCTACAGAGGGGCAGCCAACGTGACCAGCGCTCAGATGTGTGGGCCATGGGTAAAATCATTGCAGAGCTCTGTGCCCGCATTAGACTGCACACACCCAGTGTCTGTCCCGCTAAGGTCAAGGAGACCCTACGGGATCAGCCGCACTGCCATGCAGTCTGTAGGATGGTGGAGAGTGACCCTACTCTGAGGGCTTCCATGGCTGGTGTCATAAATGACATAAGGAGGGCCGGGGGTAGAGGGACCACTGGACATCCAGCAAGAGGGAACCTCCCGAAACACTTGACCCAACCAGAAATGCGAAACCGATCTCCATCACCAATAGGCAGAACTGCATCACCAAATCGCTTAGCTCCATCACCCATAATTACATTACCAGTGAAGAGAGCCATATCACCGAGTAGGTGGGAGCGTGCAGCCTCTCCCAAACGAGAAAACGCAGGGTTGCATCCTCAAGCTGTAACACACCGTGACCGGTCTCCTTCACCACGGCCAACAGAGAAGACCCAGGCGCTGGTCCCAGCAGGAGCAACAGGACTTAGTCAAGACTTTATGAAGATGATGCTCTACAAGGAGGCCACTAAGGATCTCCCCTGTGGCCTGCCTACAACAGGGGTGGTGACAGTGCGTCACTTTGAGGAGAAAGATGGGGAAGTTGAAACATGGGGGCAGACAGAGGTGGTGACACGAGGTGGTAGGATAGTAAAGTATGATGATGTACGGTTCAACAACAAATAAGGACATAAGGCATAACACTTGATTGTTTCCATTTGAAATAACATCTACAAAAAATGTGAACATTCATTTTCTTTAGTTCCTTCTAAATGGAACATACCAAACACTCAGCTGGAATGTAAACAGGTTTGTTCATTTAAGCTGTACCGATTCAGAAAGAAACAAAGAAAGTGTTGCTCCTACCTACACAGGGTAAACAAACATGTTGTGCATGCTCCTATGGTCAACATTCTGTATGTTACAATATCAAATCAGTCACAGATCTGTATTCTGGCCCCATTAATTCATACACTCATATCATATCAGTCAAGTTTCACAATATTCTGCCAAAGGAAAAACAGACAAATCATATGAACCAACTAGTCAACTAGCCAACACAAATTACTATACTGTGATGAAAATACAAAATTTGTATTTGTATAAATAGAAGATGCATTTTTGAGTAATCATTTTTATTAATCATTTTATAAGGCCACTGTGGACTATGTGCAGAATTCACTCAAAGAGAAGAATGATAAATCTGAAATAAAAACACAAAACATAACACCGAAAGCTTTGTCCTAGTTTACATCAACACTACCTGTGATGAGGACTTTCTACAGATGCTGACCAATACAGCATTTCAACCTCACAATAGAGGCAAATCAAATGGAACAGCAGAGCAGTCTTTATGTAGCCTATATGAAATCAAATACTGCATGAAATGTTCAAAACCAGTGGTTTTCATTTCAAGGATCCCCCCAAATTAATATATATTTAGCCGCATACCTTTCTGAAAATATTCGTGATGTTTCGGAACCCTCTCAAGGACCCCTGGGGGTCCCTGGACACCACTTTGAGAACCACTGTTCTAAACCATACATAATGGAGAGTATATCATGTCTCTTGAATTATAAGGTTCCAACCAGGTGTTGGTGTCAAAAAAAAAAATTCTTTGACAATTTTGTTCATATGAGACTATAAACGGCCCATAGCATGTTGGCGGCACTGTATAGAAAAATAATGTGTACACAATAATGTGAATTAAAAAACAAACAAAACAACACTACAATGTATTTTTCTTTTCCAATAGTGAAGTGTAACACCTGATAACTTGGAACCCTGTAATTCTGAGCTCACACACTTGCACTAACAACACAGACACATTAACATGCTCCAACTTGTCAAGAAGAGAATTTTGTATAGTATATTGTGTTCCATACACATTCTGGTCTCCTTACAAAGGCTATGTGTCATGCATATTCAGTCTTGATATAAAGGTGAAAGCAGTATTGCATACATTGACTAGTATTAAGCCTAATTCATACTCTGTCGCATGACAGCATCGATCGCCGGAAATAGCTGATTATTCTAGCCAACAAAGCGACACACATTGTTGCTAAGGCCATAGGAGATTATGAAGAAATCACATCATATAAGAATATAAGACTACTATTTGTTGTCCTGCAACACATCACAGGCCCCCCAATGCCACTGGTAGATCATTAAATTTTCTCTTCCTCACAATATGGCACCCCCCTTTCCATTGAGATAAATGGACAGGTGGCGCTATCTTGTGAGGTCTGAGCAATTAAAACATGTGTGTTCTTTATCGATAGTGGATTAAAAAACATGACAATGACATGGAATCAAAATTAAGATTTACATTCCAGAAACATACAGATTGGTGACAATTTAAAAGAAAAACCAATAAAATAAATAAAAGAGTGGGGAAATGTAACAAACGCCAAACGATAATGTCAATACAGGATGTGATCAGGGCAGAGAACAGTTCAGGGATATTATAGTAGGGTTGCAGTGCATAAGTGCATAAACTCAATTAAAACTACAAAGATGCATGCACATTTCAGAGTTAAGTGGTGCAAAACCCATAGGCCCTGATATAAATACAGGGGCGTGGAAAAGTGATATGGTCAGATGAGTCATTAATCATATTCTCAGTGAGTGCATGTGTGGGCATTCTGGGAAAGTGGCATACACCAAGAGAAAGGTACAGGCCTTAATGCTTGACCCCTACAGTCCAGTGGGAACTTATTTTGACGATGAAACATCTTTCTTGGTGACAGTGGTCTCATCCAGGATGATATATTGTCACTGAATGGTTTACTTTGAAGAGTATGAAAATGATATGCATCTATGCTATGGCCTCCATAATAAAATAAAAAAGTGCTCTCCATCACAATAATCAAAACACCAAAAGCGCCATCCCTCCAGCACAGTTCCAAAACTCATAAAACATGCCAAGGCGCAGAGAAACTGTTCTGTTCCGATAGTCACTATAAGACACTTTACGTTAGTTTTTCTTTAATTTGTCACCTGTCTGTATATCTCCCAAAGCAGGGGAGAACACCACAACACTAAACCCTGGAATTAAAGTAAAACTCTAGTATTGACCATCATTACAACCCTTTGGGGTATACAGGTATACTTTCTAAAATTAAACCCTTGAAGTAGAGAATGACAGTAGGTCTTCTGGGTGAAATTGTAATGCCAACTTGTATGAAATGAGATAGGCCAGTCGATTGTGTAATACACTGATCGAGAGAAAGTATTTACAGGCAGAGCACACACACACACACACACACACACACACACACACACACACACACACACACACACACACACACACACACACACACACACACACACACACACACACACACACACACACACACACACACACACAAAAAGAGCTGTCTTTGGTTTCAGCCTATACACTTACAGAGAGTTGCGTACTTGTGTAAACGATCATATCCAAAAAGGTAGAGGGTAAAAGGGAAGAAAAAAGATGACATGCAGTACGTGGGACTTAGTGGTAAGGACAAGGCAGATGCCATGGACCATTATTCTTAAAAATGAAGAAAATCGACTTTACGCAACCTCAACTTGCAATTAATGCAAAAGTTGCAATGCAAATGACAACAGCATATTTGGGTAGAATGTTCGATGCTGGAAACACACAAACACTTAGAATGGTTGAAATCCCTTATTTGTGTGTGAAAGACAGACCACCATATGTTATGAAATGTCATTTCCTAACAAGTCATCATTGTTAAAGAATGTTCTAAAGCTGTTAAGTTTCACCAATTTCATACATGTCATAGAGTAATGCACACATTTGTTGTTTTACAATTTAGTGTTGTACTTTGGGGTTGGGCACTCATTATGATCCCACTTTCAAATCTCTCATCTAAAGTGGATCTTGATGGACAAAGGGCCTCAAATGTAACTTGAACTTCTCCTCATCTTCTCCCCACGGGTGATTTGTACTTAGTTTTGTGCTGGTGTTCGTACCAAAATAGTCGATCTGTAAGCTTATATATCTCTGCTGTCAGGAAGAAACCACCTAACCAAAATGTTCATTTTTCAGGAAATTAAAAATATATTTTTTCCCCAGGAAATTAAGAAAGGCTATTTTGAAAACAAAGCAATACTGCCTCATCAAAGTTGATATTGTGATTTATATATTGTCAATTACTTGCATGAGAGTGGGAGAGGTGGTGGAATTAGTTGTTTTAGCAGACAGTTTGAGGGTCCAATGGCTTTTCCAAAGGGCTTTTTACTACTTTCCATTGGTTCAATCACAGACGTTAAGTGTGTTCAATAGCACTGATTTATGCACAAAAAAAATGTAAACCCTCAAGAAGAAGTTAGGTGGTTTCCTCCCGACATCAACAAATAGATATGTTATTTTCGGTGCTTGACACAGTGCGCAACAGAGTATAACTCCACACCAAAATCAAGAGGGCTTCTGTGCAAGTTAAAGCCATTCAGTGGAAAACTGGGAAAACTGGCTTTGCCTTTACAGTTCTCAATGACTTCTCAAAAGATAGACATGGATACAGAACAGGAAAAGCAGGATAGCTGGGGGTACAGCGCACAGTTAAGTTCCAGAATTGACAGTGTGAATGTGTGTATATATGTACGCTGAATATGTACACATACAGCGTATAGTTGTGATGAGGCCTGTTGTTGAGGGATCAAGCCAGCACAGATACGACCAGAGTAAAACATGTAATAGCTTAGTTATAACCAGTGATTCTCAACCTCTCTCATTTCAAGGACACACAGATTCATCTTTTGGGCCATGATTTGATTTGATTGACTTCATTTGTATGTCTTTGACCCCAATGTAATATCCTCTGCAAATCCATCGAGTGCACAAATGGGACAAAAACATTCCATTTGCACGCTTCTCAACTATATGCATAATTTCACTGGGAATCCCTTCAAAGACCCCTGGATGTCCGCAGACCTCATGCTGAGAACCACTGATATAAACAAAGAGAAGACATGGGGAAGAAGGGAGAGATGGGTCTGTCTGAATGTGAATGGGCAGTTCATCTGATTAGGGCTGCAACTATTGATTATTTTCTTAGTGATTATTCTATCGATTATTAATAGCATATTATTTTGAAAATCCTTTTATAACGAATCGATGATTAGCCACTTTACTTAATCACATAACAGCATTGTGCAGAAAAGGGGAAATAGTAATCTATACAAGCTAGACAGATTTTATTTTAGCTTTTTGCCTATGACAAAATAGGGATATATTATTTATCGATTATTTTATAAAATTATCGAATATAGCTTTATTCATAATTGATTAAATCAATTACTTCAATTAACTGTTACACCCCTAAATCTGATGGAAGTGGGCTGATCATTGTCACCAGAACCATTCTCCATTTGACAATGGCAGATACAGTATGCAACCACACACAAACAATAAACAGAGGGTTGATATTGTATATGGATATGCAGAGATAACCCTAACCCATAATGAATGATAAAAACTATTCACAATAGCTTTACCTACAGTAGGCCTATACTGTACCTACAGTTTTATGATCTCAGGGGCCTCCTTCATAAAACATTCAGATGTAACCTAGATCAGTGGTTCTCAAAGTGGGGTCCAAGTCAGGGTTACTTGAACCAAATTGAGCAAATGGCCATAACTCTGAAGAGTTATGGAAATTAAAGTTGGAGAACCATCAACCTAGATTCCACTATACTCTCATGTGCTGTAGATTGTACATCGAGGACAGTGACATTTGCAGAGTACCGTTCCCATTTAATAACCAATGCTTGGCTGTGGGATTAAAGCTACAATATTAGTTATTTTAATGAGCCAAGGTTATTTGAACCAGTCTTAAGAGTATGTTAACATAATACCAAACAATATAATTGATTTACCACATCTGCAGTGGTTGCAGGTAGTCTCGAGAAATGTTGTCCCTTTTGACTGGTAGGACACCTAGTGGTTGACAATGTCAATAACATTATTTAAATAACTAATTGTGCTGAATGTACTCTACACGGCAATCTTTATTTTGTTTGATAACTTACGGATTGAAGACTTAAGGATAAAATATGTGCATCAGAATGATTTTATAACCGAGGCCCCATGACATGTTGGCTGTGAACAGGATATGCATGCTGTTAGCAGCTTCTAAGCTATGACATACTGTATAATCAGTGGTTCTCATTTTTTCATGTCAAGGACACCTCAAATAATATGTAATTGGTCCAAGACTGTAGATACAAGATTTAAGAAAAAAAATAAGAAGATTTATAATAGATCAACGAATTTCAAAAAGCTGGTTAAAAGTGGTAAAACTGATTTTGCTGGGGACCCCCTGGGACCCCTGGGGGTCCCCAAACCACACTTTGAGAACCACTGCTGTATATACGTACACCACACAGTAAAGTTCCTTCATTCACTATTCACCGTTTAAGCTTCACACTGAGGGAACTAAGGTCCCCATCTGTGCTGCGTTTTCTGTGGCTTTTTGGTGAAATGTAAAAATAAAATAAAAAGTGCGGCAACATGTCCCTGACAACTTTTTTTTAAACATAAGGTAGAGTGGAAAAAAAGAAACAAAAGCACACAAGATTCTAAGGCATCACACGGTTTGACCAGCGATCCCACAACACTGTGGATATATAAACTCATAGAGTCTGTCTTTTAGATTTCTCCACCTCTCTGCCGCAGATCCCTCAGAAGTCAAAACCCAGTAGAGTGATAGGAGTATATGAGGACTTGCAGGATGAGGGCGGAGAGCAGTCATTTATTCACAGACTCGTAAGGGTTCGTGTCAACGATTACAGCATCTATATGTTTAATCCCAAAGGGTGCCACGATCACCCCAAATCACGAGCCTTCCCAGTAATGAAGTCTGCTAATTCCGGGAAGTGAGAAATCAAGGAAGGAAATGAGATGAAAAATGTGTGAGTGAACTGCAGACCACCCAGGAGAAATCATCAAATCCTGCAGTAGGCACTGAAATGATCAACCAAAAGGAAGTAAAAAATCTAAAAATAACAAAAGCCAAAGGGAGGCATCTTCAATAGTCAGCCTTGCTGGGTTCCTCATGCTTAAGCCTAATTTATGCTCCGCCACGCCATGGTGTTGTGCGCTGAGAACGGCCGACCTACAAGCCCACAAAACATTGCGGATACAACATGTTCTGAACTTGTAAGTTGGCTATTCTCTGCGCACAACACCGTCACACGACAAAGTATGAATCGGGCTTCAAGCATTATCTCTGTGGGTGGTCCTCTTTGAGTTTGGCAGGCCCGTTGTCTGGGACTTTGGCTGGGGAAATGGCTGGTTGATTGACTGGGGGATTGGCTGGTTGATTGACTGGAGGACTGGCAGGTTTCTTAGCTGAGGGTTTGGCTGCTTCCTTGACTGGGGTATTAGCTGGAGGTTTGGCTGGAGGCTTGACTGCTCCTTTGGGGGGAGGGTCTTTCGATCGAGTCGGTACAGGAGGGGGAGGAGAGTGTAAACCATTCTCGTTGCCGATGTTGACGGTGACGTTTGTATACAGGGGAAAGTACTCCCTTGACAGTACCTCGTATTCAGCGGTGTTCATGCCATCCAGCTTCCATGTCTGACGAGTCTTGGCCAGCATATTGAACCTTGAAATGGGAGCAAAATGCATCAAACAACATCGTTCTGTGACTTTAAAATTCTTACATAGAGAGAAAGTGCACTTAATTGGGTTAATAACAAAAACAGCGGACTTCCTCTTCCGCCCAGATGGAGTAGCCGCATGGTTAAGTGCTCCGTCTAAGTTTTATCATTTATTCAAGTTTGTTTTGACCAAAACTGCCACTTTTATGTCACACTACACGTGCAACTAGTTAAAGTACAAATAAGTATATGGAACTGAGGTCAACTAAATCACAGCTTCCTAAAACTACACCCGAGACCAACCCTCCCGGCGCAATGGACCCCGACAAACAATCTCTCTCCCTCGCCATGCTGAGAGCGGAGCTGCAGTTGTCTCGGGAGGCAGGGCTCTGCGAGATAAAAACTGAAATAGCAACCATACGGCAAGAAATCAAAAAGGATATCGCAGCACTCCGTGAAGAGGCAAAAGCTGAATATGCCTCCATTCGCTCGGAAATAGCACTCGACCTCACCTCGCTGTCTTCCAAACACACAGAGTTAACTTCGGAGCAATCAGACATGGGGAGATATCCGAGTGATACTATGGACCGTGTTGCTGTACTGGAACATTCACTGGGCTCAATGGCAAAGGAGAACAAAGTCTTACAGGAGAAATGTTTAGATAACAAAAACAGCCACCAAATAGATAGGGCACAGGTCTCCACCAGGGCAGGTCAGGTTGTGGCTTCCTGATGGCCTATAATAAACCAATGTGAAAAGGGTGGCATTTCTTCTTACGCCTTGGATGGCAATTGGATGATTTGAGGCATGTTGTTCCAAAAATGTGTTTTGCAAAATTCCACCTGTTGGTGGCGCTATAACAGGCCAATTTGAAAAGGGTGGGATATATTCCTCAGCCTAGTAGGAAAGTCCGTGAAAGATTTCACGTAAATTGCACGCTGCGTTCATGATATGAGGCTTTTTGTTCAAACGGGCCAATCCTGCAAACTTTGAAAGCCAATGTTAGCCAATTAGGATAGAATATGAAATATCGGACAGATACGTCTTGAACACATGACTATAGAGATACTGTGTAATGATTTGCGGGATTTTGGGAAAGACTCTGGAGTAGTAATATCAAAAAATGTGTTTCACAAAAGTCGGCCTCCTAGTGGCGCTATAACAGGTCGTTCTGGAATATTTGGGGCAGACGTTCATCCAGGGAGTGCGTGTGCAAAATTTGGCATCGACCGGGTTAGCGGTGCCAGAGATTAGCTGGTAACAGACGGACGGACGGACGGACGGACGGACGGACGCACACACACACACGGACGGACGAACTCACACACATGGACGGAGTGCAAAACATTACTCTGTCCCCATGCCTTCGGCCTGGTGGAGACAATAAGACGTGCAAGACCTGACACATCTATTGTATTTCCTGCAGCAAACCCATCATAAATGTTGTTGTTGTCGCAGTCGGGCAAAGTCTTTTATGTCCAAAACCATTACTTTTCAGGAAATATAAAAAAGAACCTGTGTTCAAATGGATCCAGTGAAATGATATGGTCACAACTCACAAGCTCTTGTTAATACTCTTCATTTCACATAAAAAGATGGAATATGGAGATACAAGGTTGCTGCCTGACGGCAACGGCATGCACTTGAATCTGAAAGGCAAACGTGGCTACTTTTTGTCTGTACCTCTTTGGGTTGACATCATTGCCTTTATCCAGCTTGTGCTTGATCATCTTGTAGCGGCCCACCTTTAGGTTAGGACGAGTGATGTACATCCCACCCAAAGAGACTCTAAAATGATAGGGGGAAATTAATTTCACCAAAGCACTTTTACAGACCAACAGGAACTCATCCAGCCATTCTAAGTATGAGCAGAACTGTATATGAGCATAACTCAGTTATATGGTCAGATATGGTGGACATGGTGTCACAGTTTCATAGACACTCGATATGACGTGGAAAAAGAATTGCCGTGCCAATAGACTTCCACACACCACTGAGGTTATCTCAGTTAATATCAACTACTTAATGGCCTTCACTGTCATCATTTACAAGGAAGAAATTGTCACAATTACTACATAATCGCCTGATCACAATTTCTTCGTTTGTACGTTGAAAGATATTCAGTCAAATATTTTCTAAAATAGCAGAAATAGCATATCTATAAGTTGTGACACACTATAGAAAAAAGAATTACTATAAAAAAAAGTTATACATTTTAAAATATGGCCTATTTTGGTCATAGTACATTATTTACAGTACTGATTATTAGCACCAGTCATTGTCATTCATTTCTTTGTATAATTTTGTCATATCTGCCCTGTGTAATTTTTGTTTACAATGCATAAAAGCTTAAATGTAATTGGTGTGGAGCCAGATGATAGCCAATTAATTTTTTCCTGTAAACTCAAGAGTTGGTTTCTCTTAGTGTTTCTCTTTATCTTGAACAAAAATAATAATCATAATCATATCCTTGTAAAAAAATGCCATTAGTGCCTAAAACAAAGTCAACTCGGCACAAAGTTAAGCATTCTCACCTGATTCCTATATCATCATCCTCTCCTCCCCAGCCCCAGTAGTTGTTGGGAAAGCCATTCATCTTCAGGTAATGTAGAGGAGTTAGGGCAGACACACCTCCGAAATACATCTTGTATGGAAGCCTGGAGAGGAATGTTGTGCAACAAAAAGACAAAAAAAGAAAAGGACTATTGTAATGAAATGTCTGAAGAGTAGATTAGCAGTTTTATTGTCATATTGTAAGGACAACAAAACAAATAATCTTTCATTTAAGTGCGCTGGTGTTGCTGAAGCAATCAAGTGAGGATAGCTCCGCTCTATTGGTTGCCGTGACAATTGTTCTAACCATTTTCCCCCCCTAGTATTTCAGGGTTTTAATTAAGAAATTGAATATATATTGTTTTACAGTTTTGAGGGGCGCTAGCCCCTCCTATATTCAGCTTTTAGTGTAGATTTTCGTCTTACACAAACATGAAATTCCCATTGACAATGAATGGAGAATTTTACATAATAGTGTTTGACCAAATCGGTTTAGTGTCTATTTTTGTCTTCCAAACATTAAATTCCCATTGACAATGAATGGAGAATTTTACGTCATAGTGTCTGAGCAAATAGGCATAGTGCCCTATATCACAGGTTCCCTTACCCCTTATCCCTAAACTTATTTGCAATTTTTTTCTATTTTAAAACATTTTAAAATAGTACAAATAGCTGATCTACAAGCTAACGTGTCGATGTAGATTGGCTAGTTGAACTATTTTTTATATATTAAAATAGTAAAAAATGTCAAATAAGTTTAGGGATAAGGGTTAAGGGGTGGCGCAAGATGGAGCCCAGTGTCTATTTCACGTCATGATGATGTACGATGATAAGAACGCCCCTCACTTCACACGGGTATGATTGTTGTATACTACAACCCATTTACATCTACCCTCATGCACATACCCGACCTACTGATGCCTTTCCAATCTTTTGGACCTTAGGTCTAACTTCATGTACATACTGTACCTGCTGCTAATTTTGCTATGTGTATACGAATACTTATGCTTTTGATTTTCTTTCCTGGAAACAACAAAATGGAGCTTGCACAAAACGCATATATCACTCACTGATTTACAACTGTGAACCTGTGATATGGCAAAACTGATTCAAAGTATCACTATCATAGTCCATCTTCTTACCATGTTCTCCCCTTGTGTATATACAAATACAAATAAAAAATACAAAAAGACTCACTTGTAACCAAACTTGTCCATGGCAATTGCAGCATGCTTTGGGTTGGAGTCACAGACGTACAAGTTGCGGTCATCCTCTGGGATGAGGTCAACATCATGGTAGAAGAGGCAGTCCCAGTCTTCCTCCCTCATGGCCTCCCGGAAGCCTACGTTCATTAGCTTGGCGCGGTTAAATGTGTAGTTCCCCGCCTGAAAAGGACACAGAGGAGAACGTCAACGTTTACACCAAGGGTACTGATTCACAATTCAATCTCTAAATGCTTTTCTCTACTGCATTGAAGAGCAATCCAAAGTCTTTAGGGAGGTTCATATTGGGTTGGTGACATAATTGGGTTCCAAAGCAGTGAGTAGGACTACATTTTGTTAGTGGCTGGCTGTACGTTGTTCTAGCACCTCTAGCAGCTGCATTTAGAAGTGCCCAGATGTATCAGTAGACAGAGATTTCCGATCGGTCTGGCAATGCAAGATTACACTGAGTGCAACTGAAATGCATCTTTTTGCATGTCCCTCAACACAGAACACACAGAATCCTAAACAGCATAATATTGTGTGTGCATGTATTCACCTTCACCTTTGTCTTGTGAAGTGGTTGACCTCGAGAGTACAATATTATGGGCTAACAATAGCGTGGAAACAAGCCAAATCTACCACAGGAAAAAAACAATCCCTTTGGAGAATTGGTCTGTCACACTTTGCTGTGATGTTGGAATCTGTTTTTAACTGTGAGTTGGAGATAAAAGTTCCACACCAAAGTTCCAGACTAATATATCCACGCAGTGATATTAGTCTGGCCATGCCAGGCTAGGCCAACAATGGCACAGATGTATATGTGCACATGTCTCTAGGATTATGATATAGATGCCTTGTCAGGATTGCAGGTAACAAACCAACTCATTGCCAGTGAAATAGCATCTTTGAACATACATGATTTAATCTGGCATCGCTCATGAAAATAACTATCTGTCATACACTAAAGGACAGTCCAGTCCACACCACTACTAGTTGCAACATGCAAATACTTGCAACCATTATCCCCAATGACAGTTGCAAGGAGTTGTATTGCTGTGGACTGGCCTTAAAACTGTTTTGTTGCAAGGAGTTGCAACTGGTTGCATTGGTGGTCTTCATTTTCAGGCATTTGTGCATGTTTGTTTTTCTGCTGGTCCATTTTGAGAACAAATGCATTATGTCCAATGCATGATTCATGATCTCAAGTCTAGGTCCCGAGAGACATAAGATGCTGATTACTGACTTGGCAGAGGCAAGACACAGCATGTAGGTGACAGGGATAATATGAATGCAACATGTAGAAACAATGCAATGGCAAAACAAGCTCCAAAGATGTAAGGGATAAAATGCTTGGGGAGGAAACATGAAGCTGCTTGTTACATGCTAGGACATTAAACCCCTAAGGGCTGTTGAACTCTACCCAGGCTAGTTGAACTCCTCAATTTACAAAGAGATGCGTGTCCAGATTGTGCACACAATGAGCACAAGGGGGCACTATTGATCCAGCCAAATTCTACATGTGCCCCATATTGAACATGCTGACAACTGTTTGCCCTTAAGAAGGCCATCTGAAACATGTAGGCATATGTTTTTATCGCCCAAAGATTAACTAGGCTGTTTTATTAAAGATTTTTAACATGGGAGAGAGTGCCTTGGAACCTTTTTCTTTTTGTATGCCGACAACTGTGTTTTGAAACAAAAGGTGTCAAGTCGCCGAATGGCTCACTTTTACTCGTCTGTAAACAACTTTTACAGTTTCTTAATAACAATAATATTTTTGATAAGTTTCAGTCTGGTTTCCGTCAGAAACACAGTACGGAAACCGCTCTTCTTAAAGTTTCTAGTGATATTCTTATGAAAGCCGATGCCGGTGAGTGCTCGGTGCTGCTCTTACTTGATTTAAGTGCTGCTTTTGATACAATTGACCACTCCATCCTTCTTGACAGGCTCAAACAGTGGGTAGGTCTAAGTGGTTTGGCCTTGGAATGGTTCTCGTCCTATCTATCAGATAGAAGTGTGTCTGTCGCTGTCGACAGCTATGTCTCCTCCTCAGCTCCTCTGACCTGTGGGGTCCCCCAGGGCTCCATCTTAGGTCCAATCCTGTTCTCCCTTTATATGCTACCACTTGGTGCGCTTATAAATAGTTTTGAAGGTGTATCTTATCATTGTTACGCCGATGATACACAACTTTATTTTTTCTTTAAGCAAAATGACATAAACAAACTCAATATCCTGCGTGATTGCTTAGCTGCAATAAATAACTGGATGGCACTTAATTTTCTTCAGCTGAATGCTAATAAAACAGAGATCCTCGTTATTGGCCCTGAAAACGTCAGAAACGCAATCCGGCTTGTCTTGGGCCCACTGGCCTCCAACATGACTGACACTGCCAAAAATCTGGGTGTCTTTTTCGACAGACACATGAACTTCGAGTCCCACGTAAAGAAGGTCACCCAATCATGTTTTTATCACTTAAGGAATATATCAAAAATCAAACCCATCCTCACTTCTCAAGATCTGGAAAAAATTATTCATGCTTTTGTTTCATCCCGTCTCGACTATTGTAATGGACTGTACACTACCCTTAACTGTTCCTCTATTTACAAACTACAATTAGTACAAAATACAGCCGCTAGAATACTCACCAATACAAACCGCAGAGCACACATAACACTGGTACTGGCTGAACTACACTGGCTCCCGATCAAATCTAGAATCGATTTTAAAATCCTTTTAACAACATATAAAGCACTACATGGCCTAGCCCCAGTTTATCTTACAGATTTATTGGTGGCAAAACCAATTGTTAGACCCCTCAGGTCCTCTGACAAAGGCCTCCTGAAAATTCCGGTGACAAAATTTAAAACTAAGGGGGAACGGTCCTTTGCAGTGGTTGCTCCCACACTGTGGAACGCCCTACCCCTATCAATTAAAACTGCAGAGTCTGTTGAAGGTTTCAAGTCCAAATTAAAAACTCATTTATTTAGGTTACATTTTATCTTGTAAACGTTTACTTTTAGTTTGACTATTACTGTTGTCAATTTATGTTTCTGCTCTTAATCTGTGTTGTTTGCTCCTTTGTGCCTGTTTTAAATTGATTGTTTATATTGTTGTTTTTACTGTACAGCACTTTGTAACTTTGTTTTGAAAAGTGCTCTATAAATAAAATTTACTTACTTACTTACTCATGTAGCAAGGAAACCCCAAATCACATATTTAAAGAGAAAACTGTTACCATGGTTACCAGTGGATGCATCGTTAGCCTCTTGAGCATGGGTGGGTAGGGACAAACGCACTGCCATTGTTCATGATAATGCATTTGATCATAAATGTATTTTTAGAAAAGAGCAGATGCACACCTCAAAAGGTTGGCGACAGGTGTGTAGGACAAAAATTGCATACAGTATATAAAAAAAGGGATCTCTGATAACGATATCAAATAAGAGAACCCGCACACTGTCAGGAACTTGCAAAAATGTCTCTCTTTATTCTATGTTTTGGTCAGGACAGACAATACAGGGCACAATAACCACCAAACATTTAAAGTTTACACACTGGGTGTAACCTGTTGCAAAGTCCTGACAGTGTGCAGGTTCTCTTCTTTGATGTCATTTTCAGAGATCGACCCCCTTTTAAATGTCAACAAATGTATTGAGAGAAAAAAAAGGGAATATGACGTTTATTGGCACATGTAGAAGCCTTTCCACACAAACAATAATAAACGCCACTATGTTCATGGAAATATTCTTAAATAAAAAAATTCTACATAAGATATTAGGCTAGGTAGTAGGTACTAATTCACTGCAACTGAATACCTGCCAAAGGCTTCTTTAGGGAGGCATACTTTAACCCTGTAACACCCAGCGTTGGAATAATACAACATATTTTAATTAATTCATTATTTTAATGTTCTTTTTTCACCTAAACATCATCATTGATGTTCATTGCAATGCCATTGGTCATGATATTTGCATATATCAAATATATATATATATCACAGAGGCTGAAATTCACACAAATTAAAAATCTCTGGACTCAAATCTCTGGACGCAATTTTGAACCTATGACCTTTGACCCTGATAAAAGTAAGTAAAATAACTGTAATATATGTTAGAATGTCTAGAACATGTTTTATTTATAATTATGAAAGTTATCCCTCAAATGTAAATGATTAATTTATTATTATTATTTTAATAATTATTATAAATGTGCATAACATTTGCAATTTCTTTTTTTTTTTTACATAATTTCCTCTGATAAGCCCTAGTAGTAAAAAGTAGTAGTAAGGTTGAAATCTCTTTTTTGCAAGTAGAAATGAATCCGGGTTTTACAGGGTTAAGGTCAACTGATAGAGCTGTTTGCTTAACAGAGCTTTCCTCCTCTGACTCCCTTCTACACTGATGATGGCAGTCAGTTTCACTGGTGTCACTGGTCAACAGTTGACTATATCAAATTGCAATTTATTAACATTTTAATAAATTGTGTCTGTTATCTAATCAGGTTTTTATTAATAATTTTTGGTTTTCATCCATGAAGGAATACAGCACTAGAGTAGTTCTTCCCCTCCACCATAATTTTGTTCTCCTGTAAGATTCTATCATAATTTCAAGCAGTTATATTGCCGTACTAGATCAGATATTAGTACTTTATGTTTGTTGTTTAGGCCCATTTTGGAAGCTAGACTGTAAACTCTTATTTTTGATCACAACTGTGATTATGCAGTTAATTATGTTCATGGTAGGAATTCATTTTTTTAGAACTGCCAGTTATAAGAAATGTAATTCCTACCATGAACATAAGTTATGTGTATTTGCAAGTTATGATTGTTTGATGCAGATAAAAGCCTCTGTATACATTACACTGACTAGGCTAAATAAACTACGAGTGTGTATTTTCGGAGCAATGAACCTTTGGAGAAACTATTTTGTTTTGGGGATAGCCGTCAGGCTAAAGTACTTTTGGTCCAAATGGGATGTTTTTCCAGAATATTGGGGTTTCGGAATAAGGGGGCCTGGGAAATCAGAACAATGGCATGGCATCTTGGATTTTATGTGTGTGCATCAGAAAGAGCAAGAGCCTCACTTGGTGGATGACATAAATTCCATAGTTGAGCTGTTGACGCTGCAGGAATGGATGCAGGTAGTATAGTAGGAACTTCAGGTGGTGTTCCCTGTGTCTGTGGGGAATGATGATGGCGGTGCGATGGCGTGCCACACAGTCAGGTGGCCTGTATCGCCCCCCACGGACCACCAGCGGATTCTTCCTCTGGACTTCTGCCAGGGTTAGCCCTGATGGGAGGTTAACATGGATGGGCCCACCTGTGAACAAGGATAAAGGGGTATTACAAGGAATACCAGAACACTAGCCTCAAAACAGTTGCCTCGGGTGTCTAACCGGCGAAACTGCTCAGCCTGGTAATGCTAAACGTAACCTATGTGTAAAACGGTTAAACCTAACCTTATTCCTAAAACGGTGCCAAAACCCAACCCTATTCCTAAACATAAGCCCAGTAAAACTATACCTAACCGTAAGCTTATTTGCAACCTTATTCTGAGGAAAACAAATACAAGAATAGAAGAACTGCCCCACAGAGCAGTCGGCAGAAATAAATGAGGGCGAGCGATTCCGGTTACCATGGCAGAGTCCAACCAAAATAAGAAACATCATCCCTTTTAGCTCATCATATGAAATTTATTTTCAATTTAGTCCATCTATCCATTGATACAAAAATGCAGTGTTCAGTACTGAATTTGGGGATTGGGAATTTGAAAAATACAGACTTGCTGCTTATGAGAATTAATGCCCTGGGCCTAGTTGGCATTATGCCAACTGAGGCAACTATGCCGGCAAAATTATAATAGCGATCTTTATTAATACTTCACCAATCAGAACAAACTGCTGCATAAGAGCAGTTAGTGCTACACAAAATATTTTATAATGTATAACTTCCCTGCTCATGAGCATCCCTTTTTTGTGTGGCTCTATGCCAAAATGTTCTCTATATAGATAAGTAAGTTATTGGCATAGAGTCAAATACAGATATAGAACATATAGACATTAGTTTGTTTATTTAGATAAGAAATGTCAATCCATTTCTGGTAGTCTTGCGTGTAGATTGTAATTTGTGAGATCTACATAATTAATTAAAATTCGTTTTGCATACAGATTTGTTAAACCAAAGAGGTTTGGGTTAGGGTTAGACAAGACAGCAATGTACAGAGCAGACATATATTGCAATATAATTTGACTTTAAAGTTAGACTATCAAACCTAAAGCCAAATTCGTACTTCATTGCTACACAGAAATAATTATATTCAACTGTAAAAACATGCTTGAGCACAAGCAGTCTATGATAAAGTAAAGATTTTCCCTAATATTGTATGTCAACCAATCCGACATTGTTATATCAACACAGGAGGTAACCGGCGTATGAGGTTATTAAAATGCTCCATCATTAACACACTGTTAAATATTAATATAATGAATTAATTCAATGGCATCTGGCAGACTGACTTCACCAACAGTAGGACTGTATTTTTATACCATTAGAACTGTCACGATCATGAAATCGAGAAAAAAAACAGTGACTAACAATTGTATTTGACTTTTAGACTTTGTAAACAAACAAAATTACACAGGCTATAACAAATAAATATATGACAAATAACGTAAATAAGAATGTACGTTGGCCAATGACATGTAATAATAATTATATAATAATAATTGTGACTTTGTGAGGCCTCCTAGACAGGAAAACAACCTGCCTATCATGGCCAGTTGTGAATCAGCAAGAAAAATAGTCAGCACACTGGATCATGAATGATCAAATTTCATTTTCTTCCACCATCGTACATGAGGTTTGGAGCTTATGTTTCTCTTCCTCCAGTGCCAGGCCAGTGCATACTACACTAGGAGAGCCGAGGAGGGTTCCCCGACGCTCACGGCTCAAGCCGTATTGGGGGTCCTTGATATGAAAATGTTTGAGAACCAGTGCTCTAAAAACAACATTAGACAATAAAGTTTGACCTGCCCTAGTCGCTTATTTTGGGCATGTTTTCATAGACCATATTGCTTGTTTCTCTCGCAAAATCTGCCAAAGACTCGCTTGCTCAAGCAGTCTGCCGCTGCACTACAGCTGGAAGCCCTTTGTGAGTTTGAGCCGAACCAAGTTTTTCTGACAGCCAGTCAGCGTTGATGTTGTCCGGAACCCCAGAAATGTTTTGGCTTGAGAGGGTTCCAGGGGGTCCCCAACTAAATTTATGAATAGCATAAATATCTATTTAACCACTTTAATCATACACATTGGCTATTTGAAAATAGCCGATCCTCAAGCTCACACACAAAATATTTTTCAGATGGGGGCCCGCAGTCAAATACATATTAATGTAGGGGAGTGAGCAGCCATGCAAATGTCTGCCCTTTTTTCAAGGCAAAAAAAAGCAAAGCTTTGTCAACACTTTTTGTCAACAAAAAAGCAAAGCTTTGTCAACACTTCCAAGGCAAAAAAATACCTCATGTCATTCCTTAGAGAAGTGAAACTCTGGTTAATGTTGTGGTTTTACCCTCTTTAAAAGGGATTTAAAATGTTATGCTTGCCAGCGTTGTGTTGATCCCATCTGCTTCCATGGAATACTATAACTTTTTGCTGAAGAGTTGGTTTGCTGGATACGCTTTTGAACATGGCGATGTTTCAAACTCAGTTTAGGCTACAATCAATGGACGTCACTCGCATCCAGTAGGATTTACTTTAATTTGTCATTATGAAAGTTTCTAGGCTACATTATAGAGCAAGGGAGGAGAATACTGACGGACAGTGTACAGCACGCACGCACGCACGCACGCACACGCACACACACACACACACACACACACACACACACACACACACACACACACACACACACACACACACACACACACACACACACACACACACACACACACACACACACACACACACACACACACAAGTATGAAGTAACTGTAGAGGAGTTTGAAGATAATGTTTGTTTGGTCCTTGTCCCTTACTGAAAATCCAAAATAGTTCCATACCACCGACGTACAGTTATTTTTGGGAAATAGCCCTTCCTCAACCTCCACTCGCTCGACATCAGAGTATAATTGGCCGTCCATTTCCGTCTTTCTTTACATATTATTCTGTGCAGAGTGCAGTGAGTGAGTGTGTGTAGACAAACTCCTGTGTGTGTCCTGTTTCCCTCCCTCTGCCCATGCAGAAGAAAGGGAGCAGGGATTTTGGGAGAGCTTAGAACACAACCGATCTATAAGCAAACAATGCCTTGCATTGCAGTGGTGACGCATTGTTAGCTTGTAGATTTATTATTTTTGGTGAACGAAACCGTCGTACTGCAGAAGTATAAATTACACATCATAGAATGTGCATTCACTGCATCTAATGAAGCGAATTTATTGTGATAGAAACTCTAAAAAGCCATATCGTGGAGACATTGTATCGTCCCGACAATATTTATCACCATATCGAACACCCCTAATAGGAACTAGTTTTGCTGCTCATAAATGATATAGTAGCCGGAAATTATGTTAAATATATTGAACCTTGGGTGGGTCCATTTGGTTACTCTCCCAAAGTTAAATTACTCTGACTACAACCAATCGGCGTGCAACGCAAGCGAAGGGACTTTTCTTTTTTACCAACGCTGACCTGCGCGACCAAAGTAAAGCGATTGAATGCGATTGGAAACAAATGTATATCTTCAGGTTGAAACGTCACGTGCGAAGAAAAGTGGAAGAAAATTAATTTAAAACTTTTGCAACATGATCCAGTGTGCAGACTGCGTGATTGTTCTAGGGATGTGTAAATGTGTCCAAAATGAAAATCGATTTGTATAATTCAATATTAACGATTAATCGATTAATCGTTTTTTTTGGGGGGGGGGGGGGGGGGGGGGCTTTTTTTCTTTTTTTTTTAATGAACCCTACAAATAAAAAATATCTTCCCCACAAGGGGTACCTAAGTCAAAAAAGTTTGGGAACCCCTGATGTAGTTGATTAACAATAATTGTAACTCTTGAGTTAATAAGGGTTCATTTGGTTACTAACTCCATCTTTTAAATGAGGACCACTGGTGGTCCCTGGACCACTGTTGATCCAATTTATCACCATAGCAACCCCAGCCTAGGCCTGATTAGGTAAATTCCCAACACCTGCTAAATCCTCCAAACCTGTATCTTGATTGGAATCAATTTCCACTCAGTCATGCAGCTACACAGACACATCCCAGGCACACTTTGGTAGGCCTATAACCGTGTCCTGTTTGGATGACAATATTGCCTTTCCAACAGATTTTCATTTTTTTTTAAACCGAAAAAAGAAAAAGAAAAAAAAGATTATCGATTATTAATTTTCATAATCGATTTCGGGTCCCATCAACGATAATCGATTAATCGGACCCATCCCTAGATTGTTCACTTGTCAGTTGTCACTACCACTAAGGCCACAGGTAAGGTTATGCGAGGGCAAATTAAAAAGCAATTTGCCTTCAGTTCAACCCCCAGAATTTGCATGGGTTCATGTTACATGTGATTGTGTAATAATGCAAGATGCAGAACGGTGACTTTCCCTAGGCAAAATCAGTTTAACAATTTGTAACTCCATCTACAAGCTGTTGATCTGCCATTTGAATTATTATTATTATTAATATTTATTTTTTAAACGTGGAATCTTTTTTTAAACATTTTAACAACTCAAATTTTGCATGGCACAAAATATTTCCAGGTGGGGGTGCGCCACTGCGAAGTCAAATACCTATTAATTTCCCCCGGGGGCCCTTGACATGAAAAAGAACCACTGCTTTGATTCATCCTCAGTCACAAACTAGACCCACCATTACTGGCAGAGCTGAATGTCGGTAACTGGCCTCGTCAAACCTGCTTTATTAATGAGTCCCCAGGAGGCTCCCGCTTACATTCTTCTTCATGGCAGTGAGGGACTCTCGTCTCCAGTGACCTTTCTTTTCTTCCAGTATTAGTGTAAAAAAAGATCCTTTCATTCTACTTCAGCCATGCCATCTAGATCAGTTATCAAGTTCTAGTGTGAGATTACTGTACCAGAAATAATGGGGAGGACAACGGAGCAGAGGGCAGGGCTACTGTACATGGTACACAAACTATGAATGGACTCTGACCTTCTGCGTTGATTGTTTGAATTGGACTGGATTAGATTGTTTGCTTTTAGGGCGCTTTCACACCCAAAGTTGGCTTAGAAGGTCCGGATCAAGGATCAAGGACCAAATATTAGCATTTTGATTTTGGTCCGTTTGGTGTTCACACAGGACTTTGTAAAGCGTACCAAAATAGAACGGTGGCGTATCGGAGCGTCAGGCGAGGCGTGAACGTGCGTTGGACGCCGCCGGTGTGCGATAGGTTAATTGACGGAGGCGGCTGTTTTGACGCGCGGTGTTCGCAGACGGTGTGCGAGGCCCTTCAAGCAAACCGAATAAAAAAGAAAAGGTCATTTTACGATGGAGGGAAAAAGAACATGAGGGGAAATCACTGTCTACAATTTTTGGGCGCAACCTTCAGTCACACAGAGATAGAAGAGAGCAACATGACAGCAACAACTTGCTATTGCATTCATTCTTATTAATTATTTTATTAGCCAAATAAGAGCAACAGATGAACAGAGGAGCAGGTTTGAACAATAATGTGCTTGCTGCTGATGCCGCAAATTGCCGCATACAATTCACGGAGACGTATAGCCTACAACAAGGTATCCCCGATAAAAATGACTTTTCTTCCATGTGTGCACCTTGACCCGATTAGATATGTTATTTCTGCAGATCAAATCGGCGGGCATTTCCATGTCATCTTATGGTTTAAACTTGAAGGTGGTCAGCTCCAAGTCAGAACAGATCCGCTGCAGCTAATAGTTGACCTAGTTTTACATCTTTTGCTATAGTGATGTAATCAATTAATCATTTGGGACCACCTGTGTAGCTTATTTAACATTTGCTCCATTTGCTCTTTCTCTATACGTGCGGCCGTGCGCTAGAGCGAGACAGGGTGATTTTAAATATTTCTGTCTCTGCGTCTCTCCCATATAAATATATCGGGTCTCTCCCCCCCATCATGTGCGCACGCCCACACACACACAAACAAAAAAAGTAGGGGACACGAGTGAAAGAAACGCTCTCACATGAAGGCTTATGCATCACATGCTTCGTCATAACTTTGCGTGGTGGCGGCGGCGCATGCTTAAAATAAACATATCTACAAGCGTACATCGTGTACCATACCGTACATACCATTCCGTGTCGATAACTTGTACATCTGTTATTTTTGCGCATGTGAACCGCGTAAGCTGCCATTAAATTTGCACTGCGCCTCGACAGACATATAGGCCTATGCGTCTACTATTAAAATCAGACAGCTAGCTGTCATATCAATAGTGATCCCCGTAAAAAAGACATGCTTTTAGAACTAATTATTAATGCAGCCTCACAACTGCCGACGCCCGACGGCTATTTTGGCTATCGTCCTGTATTTGGTCCTCTATAAAGTCCGAATGCATTCACAACAGTAACGAACCGCACCGTGGTTCGTTTGGAAGCGAACCGAGTCCGGCCTTTTTTAGCGGACCATGGTTCGTTTCTTTGATCCGCACGGATGCACGTTCACACCAACCGGACCAAAAGGGGTAAGCGGACCATGGTTCGTTTTAAACGAACCAAACATGTCCGGTGTGAAAGCGCCCTAAGATGCTTGAAATGCAGATGAAGGCGATTCAGTCTCCTTAATTTGAAATGTCATGATTTGGGTTTAGATTTGATATAAATGAATGCTACTAAATAATTGAGATTGTATTCTTGTTGACTGAATGAAACATCACTCATAATGATATTAGTCCAAGTGAGAGGAATAACACATTATGTTCTGTGATGATTGAAGGTCCAGTATAGGACTGCAGACCATTCAAGTCAAAGACTATCATTCTAATGTGGTGATAATTGATTCCCATGTGCCATTTTGACTTAGAGTGGAGTAGAGTTAAGAGTGGGTGAATCTAGCTAGACTGTACATTGCATCTTATTTTGGTGCTGTTATTTCTTTACGTGTCTGCAAAGTTACAGAACTAGTTAACTGGGCGAATGTCTTACATCACATTATCCAAAGTTCCAACTCCTCAATCAACAGTTAACACCCTGAGCGGCATAAACGAAGGTCTCCGTCCTATCAAATAGTAACGCTCGGCGCTCAGGACGGAGATTAATCACAGGACGGAATCTATTGATATCATAACAGAGCGCACCGCTCCACAGGCTGGGAGCGCCTGTTGGGCAACATTCAATGTAATTTCCGGATGGGACGTCATCCAAAATGTGTGTGTGTGTGTCCCCCCCCCCCCCATTTTAGTGGATGAGACCGAAAATCATAAAACGTGAATAACTCTTGATCTAAATCAATCCGTCCAATTCTAACCAAAGATTATGTTTTTATACTAGCAATCTCTGGTGAGAGAGGTTGACATTTTTTAACATATCATTTTAGAACAATTGAATCAGTTGCAATGACTTTTTACTAATCAACGCCACCTTTTAATTAACAACAAAGCTAAGGATTTTGCAAGATTGCATTGACAACATAGTATAAATGAAAAA
Organism: Protomyctophum parallelum; assembly: GCF_964188405.1. Classification (NCBI taxonomy): domain Eukaryota; kingdom Metazoa; phylum Chordata; class Actinopteri; order Myctophiformes; family Myctophidae; genus Protomyctophum; species Protomyctophum parallelum. The sequence continues at coordinate 15,508,581 of NC_139698.1, read as the reverse complement.
TGTGGTATATTATATAAATAGGAACATGCTCTGAATATGCCTGTCCATCTAAAACCATCCAGCTAAATGGCTGGTAAGGAGTCAGATAGGTGGGCCTACAGTATTTCAGCTTGGATCGATGCGGTGTGTGACAAAAGTGAGTCAAAGTCAAAAAGACAAAACCGCAGCAAAAACAAAAAAACTGTATAAACATTGTGCTCACCTATAAAGGGTGATATCTTGGGGCAGAAGGGCATGTCTTCTCCTTTGTGATGAGCCTTGCCCAGGGCTGAGAGGTTGGCATACACATCTCCCCCAAAGGAGACTGCGCCTGCCGTGTGGTTGCGGGGGCTCTCCGGCTTGCGGAAGATACGGATGAAGTAGTTGACCCGCTTCTGGTAGCCCTCTCGGGACAGCAGCGCCATGACCACCAGCTGGACGCCCAGGAACATGAACAGGTAACGCCATTTGGACTGGATGCTGAACATGGCGACAGCTTCTGTGTAGGGTTTGTCACCAACATGAAAATTGTAGTTTATGGTTAATTGTCGTACAGATGATTGTGATAAACGATTTAATTTTTTTGTTTGTTTTGTATTTGAACATACGGGATAAATACAATTTACATTTCTGTTTGTAAATAAGCAAAGTTGCACAGGTTATATATATAATAAATTACTAAATATTACTAAACTACAATATACAAAAACATTTCAGATAATGACCGGTACCCAGTGTTTCCCCTATATGCATTAATTGCACGGGTCCGTCGCATGCACGAGTGCTGCACAAGCATGCATGCATGCGTGAAAGCTCCCCTCCACACTATCAGCTTCTGCCTACTGCCTAGGAGAAACACTGGCTACCAATAATGAAAATAAATAATGTAATATGGCACCCACATTATTTTTCTTAATCCACTATTAAGAAAAATAATGTGGGTGCCATATTACATTATGTATTTCCACTAAATATCATATCTAGCATATCTACAAGCTAATTGTTAACTGGTAGATCTGCAGTTTCCACTTTATGTTCGAAAATATATTTTAAACTTTTCAAATACAGTATATGGAAACAATTATGACCGCTATCTCAACTAATTGCGATTAGCCATGTATGACTGACTGTATGACTGACTGTCCTACCTCTGCGTTGTCAGTGCAGCAGGCGTCGGGGGGGCAGGATGAGGTCGAGTGCAGCGTGGGTTTGTTGTGGGTTGTTCCAAGGCGTGGATTGACCCTACCCTCACCTGGTGGATGGTTTGATTGTCAATAGTCTTCAAAGGGGGGCTAGTGTTGATACTCTAAACTCCTGTGCACAAGGACAAGTCGTACTACAGAGCTGTACAACATGGCAGTAGCGAAGAAGTCTGGAACGTTATGTACATTATGTTCTTTCACTCAATATGATGGAATATATAATGAGGAAGACATATTTTACTATAGAAGGCACTTCGGGTCAACTCAACTGTACTGTCAACTTGACAAAACCAGTTTTTTTTTGCTGGAAAAAATGAAAATAATCCAGAAATGAAGGGAAAAAAATAAAATAAAAAGGGAAAAAAAGGAATAAGGTATTGTGTGTCTATTGCAACCACATTCCCCACCGCCGCTGTTCAAGATGTGGCAGAGAACTCTGAAAGCTGCTGTTGGTCCTCTGGTGGCCTGGCGTGGGATGGCAATGCCAGCTCCACATCATGTAGCGTCGCCACCACAGAATGCCATCAGTCGTCCAGCACAGCTCATTCTTCCTCGTGTCCAAACAAAAAAGCAAAACAGAAAACAAACTGCAGCATCAGTCTCTCTGCTCCCTTTCTCCCGTGGCGTGCTTTTTATCCTGCCTTCTGTTCTCTCTGCCGTCTGTTGTTCTCTCCTGGGGGGAGGCCTCCGCTGCAGCAACAACAGCAGTCACCCCACCCCAACAAAAGGCACATATGCGGCCGCACAGGCCCTATCTTTTACAGAGGATTATTCAACTTGCTCTTGCTCATTGGGGAGGGCTGGCCGACTGATGGACTGACTGGCTGGCTAGCAGAGACAGTGGGGGAGTAGACCAGTGTGGGAGGAGTGGTCAGGGTATGTGCGTTTGTGTGTCAGAGGAGGGCCAGGCACAGAGAGAAGTAGGGAAGTAGTGGAAGAGGAGGAGGAGGTCTAATGCCCACTGCTATTGTCCCATCTTGGTGATCCAATGTGGAGCTGAGAAGCCGCTGTCAAGAGGAGGCGGGGCTCGGTAGACCACCACACGAAGGGGATTTGGACCAATCAAGCGAGCGGGCCTCTGAAAGACAAACATCAACACAGGAGGTTACATTCATGACCGTTACTGTTCTGGTTAAAGTGCTGATGCTTGCACGTTTGGGTAATTAGGGTAGCATGTGTTATTTACAGCATAAGCGATGACTAACGGTGCACAGTGCAGATGCAAAAATATGAACATATTGTGTTTGTTTACACAGTCAACAAGCACAGCTGGAGAGTGGGGGTTCACCATTGTGGGCTCCAATATGGGCGGAGAGACAGATACCAATCAGACAGATACCGATAAGAGTATTATGGACGGCCGTAGCTTAGTGGGTAGAGAGCCTGAACTCAGAAGGTCACCAGTTCGCCTCCTGTCAATGTGTCAAAGTACCCTTAAGCAAGACACTCAACTAAATCCTTGTCTCTACTGCCTCCCCCTGGCCAGCCGGGTTGCCTGATGGAGGGGAAAGGAACTGGTTGGAATAGCGTGTTGAGTTCCTTCCACGCGCTACGTTCAACCTGTCAGTTGAAAAGAAGTGGCTTGGACTCCTTATGCATTGAAGGAAGCTATGACAGCAGTCTGTTGCCCTCCCCAGGTTGGCAGAGGGAGTGTAGCACTGACAAGCTTGATGTGGCCAATTACTTAAACATCTTCTTTACAAACATAGCCACAACTCTGGTTAATAAACTGTCCTCCCACACTGGCCGTTTTGGTGTAGAGCACATCAAAGCTTTCTGCAAATACCTAGGTGTATGCAAAGACGAGTTTAAACTGGTAATGGTAACAACTGATGAGGTGCTAAAAAAACTGAGCCCCCTGCAACCCAACAAGGCCACTGGCCATGACAATATTCCCTCCAAATTTCTCAGACCCTCCATAGCCGTCTCCATATCTCAAATCACCACCCACATAATAAACCTCTCTATCAAACAGGAACACGTCCCTCAAGATTTCAAACTTGCTAAAGTAAACCCCTTGCACACGAAAGGCAGCAAATTAGACCCCGGCAACGACAGCCTGTGATGAAATGGCTACCAATGTAATCAAAAAAGTCAACCAAAGAACAAGATTTCTGTACAGTATCTTCTCACTGGTTAACAAAAACACCTTGAATACCCTAACAGGAGCCCTCATAACAAGTTTTCGTCGACTATGCATGCACCTCATGGTACCTCAAAGGCCTTTAAAACAACGCTCCAGACATCACAAAACAAACTGGTCAAGCTACTATTTGGCCTTACTGCCAGGAACCCACCTGACCTCACCCCTGCCCATTTGGCTGGAATGGCTTAGGGTTGAAGACAGAGTACAGCAACTTTCAATGGGCCTGTTCTACAAGATTTGCTACATCACTAAGGGGGCGATTCACACTATGGTCCCGGGTGCACACTCGGGACCACTTGGCAGATGTTGTGGTAGTGTGACTGTGAATGATGCGTACCATTCCCGGGAGCGGATCGTTCCAATGTGAATACATGCGTCTCTAGCCGATGAGCCAAGCCAAAAACACACAGACGACACATAACACTAGCGCATTTCTCAATGCCGCCCGTCTCCCGTTGAATCTGCGTATACGCACAGTACACGCTGCTCTTATTCTGCGGACTACATGTGGCTCTTGGGCTTGGCATAGTCTACAAAGTAAAACAAATTATAATAATGCTAAAGTAGAATCCATAGCAAACTATATAAAAAGCGACACTGGAGCACAGAACTGACTGACACAGTGAATAGCAGGCTGACAGTGAAGTAACGGCGAAGAGGCAATGCAGTGTGTCTGGATTTATTGGAGACAATGTCGCAGGGTTGATGGTCAGTGTCCGTGCGCGCCAGCCATCAAGCACACCACCACCTGGAGGATCAAAGTGTGTTATGCAAGTGTACTCACTACCCGGGTGCGCTGTTGAATCTCGGGCAATATGAATCATGGCCAGCGGGACCAGGCAACCGTATTCAGAAACGGTTCGAATGAAAGGGACTCAGTCCTTCTCAGTGTGAATCTCCTATAAGATACCCATGGGATGTACCTGTCAAAATACTTCCTTAATGTCAACGAAGTCCACAATCACAAGTTCAACAAACAACGTACCAAGATTTGGCTCAAACAAGGGGTTACATTAATTTAGCTCCTATGCCACTAAAATGTGGAAGTCCCTACCAACAGCCATTAAGAAGTGTGCATACCTAGACTCATTCAAAACCACTCATTCAAAACCACAAAAGCACTTGCGGAAACATTTACAATTCGAAACTGGCCCCTGTAAAAAAGTGAATGCCCGAAGGGCACGGTGGCGCCTGCTGTAACTTCTTTGTCGAGCTTGGGCGGTCAATCGCGGTCCTGGATTCTCTGTGCATTCTCTGTGCCCTGCACAGAGAATCAGCCAATCAACAAACAACCTGTCGGAGTGGACCAATAGCAGCAAGCTGCAGCCTCGCCAAAAGCCAATCACAACGAAGCCGGTTAGAGAAAAACAAGGGGGCCGCCCAACTCCCGCAGCAACAGAGAAGACAAATAAAGAAATAAAAAGAAAGTTTGATTCACACTGTCAGCTATTTTTGAGTGGTGCAACCACTCCAAAAAACAGCAATGTCCGTGTTCACCTATGTGTTGGTTAATGAGCACCAGTAGGGCCGCTGTTGTGCCAGAAACCGAGAGAGACAGTGCTTCACTGTTGCCTGCTAATGTGTGTGTGAGAGAGTGAGAGAGAGAGAGAGAGAGAGAGAGAGAGAGAGAGAGAGAGAGTGAGAGTGAGAGAGTGAGAGAGAGAGAGAGAGAGAGAGGGGGAGAGAGAGGGGGAGTGAGAGGGGGAGAGAGGGGGAGAGAGAGGGGGGAGAGAGAAGGGGGGGAGAGAGAGAGGGGAGTTGCACCACTCGGTTCACACGGGTGTGATTTTTTGTCATTCTCTAGCATGTTCTTTGTGTTTTTAAACGTGACCCACACAACACGCCCAAGACAATCAGTTGAGTTGGCTGTTCAATGTTCATTGCAACGAAGAAGTCAATATGTGATTAGTTTTATCTTTTTGTTGTCATTGCATCGCTTTGGTTACGTTAATGGACTTCTGGTATTGTCGCATTATTAGTAGTCTATTTGAGAACAGCGAGGAAGCCTATGGGGTCGATTTAGGACTTCTATGTTACTTACTTCTATATTACTAATCTAATTACAGTATTATGATCTGGGGGCGTGTAGTATGTCATATTGCAATTTTGGGCATGTTAAGAAGCGCTTTTGACACCCCGCGGAGTGCGCAAAACGGCCTTGAATTAGTCATGGGTGTGTTTAAGGCGTGTTTGAGACGTACCCAATCAACATGTCCGTACTATTCTCTTTACCAGTCAGCTGATGTCACATACGGAATGCGCACTTTGGGGGTCGTGGTATGACATTTCTTCAGGCTGGCACCATAGAAGACATGACATGCCTTTGTCACATTTGGGTTAATTATTCCTATTGCACTGCATGCTGTCACCTTTATGCCTCAAAAGAACAGACCCACCTTTCAGATCGGAATGGAATTGCGAGTAGATAGCAGCATATTGGCAAATTGCCAATCCATGCGTAATTAATTAATTCGATAACGATAGAACCATGTACCATACAGCGAATGAAAGCAAGATTCATAAGGAATATGGAGATTTTTACATTTAATAAAACGGTTGAGAAATGAGAGAACCATGAGTGTTTATAGGCTAATATCAACGTTTTTTTATGAAAGACCAAACGGGCTGTGAACTTGAAGAGCTCAATCACCATCCCGACACGGAAGAAATATAGCCTAGTGCATGCATGTATATGCACTGTTGCACTTGCACACAGTAGCCTACACACGCTCTTTATTTGTTTCTATTGAAAAACACCAGTAAAATAACGTTTATTATATTTTATTTCATTCAAGTCACGACGAAGGAATGAGTTGAATGCGTGCTGCGTAATGCTGTGGCCCCGATGGTATGGTCTTCGCTGAGTTCGCTCGTAGCATTTTATTGAAGAAGACTTGAATCGGGTGTGATACAGCATATGAAAGCACATTTCCCACGGATTATGGAGATGTTTTTATTTATTTTTAAGGTTGAGAAATGAAAGAATTATGGCCGTTTCTAATCTCAACATTTTTTTTAAAAAGACGCAAAACTGCCATGTCTCATAGAAACAAGTAAATAGGTCTATAAAAATAAGCGCATATAACAGGGGTCTGTAACCTATTTTAAATGAAGTGCCATGTTTTTATTTTCTAAATAGTGAGTCTGCCATATCCAGATTAATTTGAATGACACCACATTAAAATAAAAAAACATATTTTGATTGTCCACAAATATAAAGTTCTTCCTTCGTTTTAAATATGCACAATATGCACAACTTGCACATTGTTATAATGATCATTATATATCCCCCTGCAGTCAGAGTTCATAGTTTTAATGAATGAATGTGATGCATTGTGAGCTGGTATAGATCTGCTATTTTCAAAAGTAATCTTTTTATTTAATTTTTGGATTAGCTGTCCTTAGTTGGGCAAATGCATTCATCTGGGGATCCTTCACATGGGAATGTGCTGTGTGACGATCACTGGTTTAAACAACATTAGGAGAAAAGCCCAAATAACCACTTTAGAAACAAGAAAAGCAACCACACAAAGCAACTTTACAGAAAAATAAGCCGCTTATAATAAACAGACATGGCAACACTCTACCAGCCTTCCAGAGCCGCTCAAGTGTCAAATCAAACAGTGCTTGTTGCGTTTATGAGGTGGTCAGACCCACGTCTAATCGTTATGCGCTGAGTGTCTTTAGGTCAAGGGGCTTAATAGCAAATTGCGCAAAGCGAGAATAATTAACATATGGACACTCCCACAATGCTAAAATATTCAGGGACGCGGTATGCCAAATGTGTGTGCGTTCAACACGGGCCGAGTGCGTTCAACACGGGCCGATATGCCTTTCATAATACGAATGTGCGCAGAGCGAGGCCAATTTATGTATCACGACCTGGTAAACTGCACCTTCAAAATCGACCTGTATAAGTCATAAGTCATGATCGATGTATTATGTCGATACATTTTATTCATCGTTTTCTACAGTCAAGGGTTGTCTAGTTAGTCTTAAAGAAACAGAATGTCACATTGCTTTACACAACACAATCAATAACATGTACACAATATGATTACATTGGTTAATGATGGTTTTATAACAGAGCTAAAGTTAATTAAATGATAAAATAGCTGACAGTTAAAAGAAAAATCACCTGGGGAATAATACGCAATGAACATGTCCGAAAGATAAGGTTATGTATCATCAGAAGTATATGATTTATAGTGTTACCACTGCATTATATACCGTAGGCCTATAGCCTAGGCTACAAGACAAGTCAAGTCAAGCATTAGGCTATAATGTTTTGATCAACTCACATCAATAATACCGGGTGAAAGAAATATGTCACATATTGTACAATGATCTGAAAAATGAATGAAAATCTAGGCGTGCCCGTCACGGCTATCAAAATGTATTTGTGTGCGCTCCAGGACCACTGACATTATACTAAGGCATATCTCGCTTATTTCTTAAGCGATTCTTAAAATTAAAAAGATCACCATAATCCTTTGGAACTCTACTTTCAATTGGTGTTGTCAGCCAAGACTGTATTGTCTTCCAATCTAACAATATAGTCATATAACATTACGCACAGGTACGCACAGAGGCTGCTGCATCTTCCTGTCCTGTCATTACAAGGAGCGAGCGAGCGAGCTAGAGCCCATAGATATAGGCTATATTAAAGGCCTTTTATATACGTGATACATTATATGTGATCTCACATAATGTGTGAGTCAGAGCTAACGTTACTCAATGATCATTTACCCTCTGATTGATACCACAGCAATCAACTAGATTGCATTTTAATAACAAAACGTATTGGACAATTTTTTTCTGTGTGGAGTTTGCATGTTCTCCCCGTGTCCTCTAGGTTAGCCGGGTACCCTCACAAAAAACATGCAGTAATCCTGGTCTCTAAAACTACCTCCCCCTGGCCAGCCGGGGCACCTGATGGAGGGGAAAGGAACTGGTTGGAATAACGTGTTCCTTCCACGCGCTACGTCCGGCTGGGGAAACTCTCCCTTGTCAGGTGAAAAGAATCAGCTTCCAGGTTGGCAGAGGAAGTGTAGCGCCCAGGATTACATTAGATAATTGACACTGGGTGAAAAAAATGGGTTGCAAAATCGTGGGATAAAAATTATTGCGAACGCAGTGATTGCGAACGCAGTGAGCCACTTACTATGACAGCAAGGGCTGAATGTCTGTGTGTCTGTGTGTGTGTCTGTCTGTGTGTCTGTCCCGCTGTTACACCACCCGCCCGCCACCAGAGGGCGCAGCTGTAGCACACACACACACACACACACACACACAGGGCGCAGCTGTAGCACACACACACACACACACACACACACACACACACACACACACACAACCACACACACACGAGCTGCGTTCGCTTCCCGCGTTTGCGCGTCTTACTTGTAGATAAAAAGAAATGTAATGACCCCCCCCCCCCCCCCCCCCCCAATACTGTACACGTTTTTCCATATAACAGCTATAGTGTCTGAACACAAACTTTAAATAATGCCATTGACATTGAATCGATAATCTACGTCATATGTGTCTGAGCAAATTGACTGGGTATGCCACCCTTGGCCAATAAGGGACCACCGTTCTTGATGAGGTACGATGATGTACGATTAGAGCGCCCCTCACTTCACACGAGATGATTTCCCTTTCTTCATAGTAGTGTATACTTGTACGTCTTTAAATGTTCTGATGAATTGAAAATTGAGGACCCAATCCTTTGTATTGTACAATTGTATTGTACAATTTTTGTATTCCATTGACCCATTCACTTTGAACTGTACCCATTCTACAAACTGAATACAAATTATATTTGTTAGCAATCAATCAATCAATGTCACCAACTATCAAAGCTACCTTACCAAACTGTAGAACTTGATCTCATCCTGAGTTCAAGTAACACTGTTTTTTGAAAAGCCAGCAATCTCTATAATAACCATGTACGACACCCACCCACCTCCACACCTAAATGACCCTTTGCTCATGACATGCAATGTTAGTGCTAACAGTACTGATAACACCCAAATATGGAATAGACTTTAACCACGCCACATGTATATGGAATAGACTTTCACCACGCCACATGTAATGCCTGTCTTAGCCACCTGGTGGTCTTAACTTAAGGTGTCCTACATCTTCAAAATAGGTCCATCCATCCATCTTCAACCGCTTATACTCCTGGGGGATCGCGAGGGGCTAAAAACGTCCATAGCGTCATCACAAATGTGATGGTTTTATGGTTATCACATTTGGGCAAGTGGCTATGGCCGTTTTAGCCCAAGGATTGTTTTTCGTGCAAAACAAATGCAAAACAAATGCAATGGATTCAGAATCATAAAAACCCCAAACAGATTGGAAAAATGTGTTTGAGACAGACAGAAATATGACCTAGGAAATAGGAAATAGGAAATAGGAAATATGCCCTAGCATCACCATCAACCCATTATGTTCTTCAACATGATGGCTATACTATGCTCGTTCTACTCTTCGTGAGATCGATTAAATGCCAATGATCTTGGACACAGAAACCACTGAGGTTCACAAATCACACAAGTTGTCAACACATGTTCAACAACACTAAATTATCGTGCTAGGAAGAGACAGTAAGATGCTCAAAGTAGTGAAATGGATAAAACATTTTGTGATAAAACATCCCATGCATCTAACCTAAGACAGGTAATGACAATGAACCTGAACAACAAGACTACATGAATTTGTTCTATTGGAAATACCATAACACAGGAGCTGAAATACTATTGTGCATGTTGTTTTGGTCTCTACAACAGAGAGAGATCCCAGCTAAAAGCATGTGAAAAAGAGTTATCAGAGAATGAACGAGAACCAGACATGTTTCCACTGGTTCTCTCAGAACTGGTCAACTACATCGTAGAATCCTGTCTCAGTTCTGATGGTCCTGCCATCTTCCGTCTCGCATATATGTGCCACATTTCATCCTTGTATCACAACTGGAAAGATTATATCACTATCTGCTTACGTGGCTGCCATCTTGGCACCTTTTTCCATAAGAGTGGCCCTTACAGAGTATTTGTGCCAAATGTCATGCTGGATCACAAAGTGAATGATTGTCATTAATCTGCTGTGACGTTGAAACGGAATTTCCCCCGTCATGGGATTATAACGGTCCAAAGCCAAATCCAAATACTGTGAATATGTTGGAGGCAAACTGCAAGTGTGGATGAAACCCCCAAATACTAAAGCCAAAGTGCTCTATGCTTGTGTGGCAGGGATTGTTAAAAGATGTTGCATTCACCACAGTTGTGTAATCCCCAACTGCTCTAGCACTGTCTGATCTGACACATGCTCACTCATAAATCAATTAGCGCTCGTTAAAGTAGCCGGCCTTGGTCCTAATCCTAATCCCACTGGCTATGGGCTGAAGCTGGCGTACTAAAACAGAGATATGAGAGTGGTGGATAAATACAGGGACTTATAAAAGTATTCTTCAGAAACATGAACAAAAATGTAAAAGTCAACAGAGCGTGTGAGCATAAGGAAGTTCACATTGTATTATGACTCACGAGTCAGGATTTATATTTTGACCATTCCAGTAGCTCTGTAGGTTGCGAGAACCAAGAATGTTCTCCAATGGATTTCACACAGATTATGACCAATCCCCTTATATTAATCCCTCTGTTCGTCCGTTTAAACTTTAAAGACACTGATGACATGAACTGATGACACTTTTCACTATTACAAAATCTAATTTATTTATTTGTATTCCGCTTATCTTTAAATGCCCATACGACAGCCTCTGGGAGGAAGACTTTAGAACCAAACTTGCAATATTGAAGTGAATTCAGCATGCTGTTCTGCCCCAGTACGCGTGTAGGCCAATATTGTGTAAGAGATATTTTATTAGCATTCTGTGTTTCTGCAGGAAATGTCACATCTACAAACTTTGTGTTATTGCGGTAATCACGGTTTACCGACGGTATGCGGTATTGAGAGAGACCTAAAATAATAATACATAGGGGCACGGTGGCACAGTAAGCGGCCTACTCACGCCTCATGCATTGAAGGAAGCATGAGTTCAGTTCGGGGCACCTCCCAGGTTGGCAGAGGGATATTAGCGTCCAGGATTAGTTTAGGCAATAGGGCATGCAAACCTCGCACCTTTGGGGGGGGGGGGGTGCGCCATTTGAAGGTGATAAGTCACTATAGAGCGTCGCAGTCCCGCCCCGGAAAATAAATCCCCGTTTATTTTACTCAAAAGACTTTTCAGAAAGTATTTATTTAAAGACGTTTACGCCGTGGACAAAGCCAACTCTTGTCGTGACAAATCATGACAAACAAAAAATTTCGGGCCAAACAAAGAATTATAAAGTAGAAAAAAACAGCAGGTTACAACACCTTTTTTGTTGTTTTTCTTCTTTGTAATTATTTGTTTGGTCCAAAATGTTGTGTGTGTTGTCATGATTTGTCACGACAAGAGTTGGCTTCGTACAACGCTTAAAAGGTCTTAATAAATACGTTTTGAAATGTCTATGGGAAAAATGCATTGGGATTCATTTCCTGGGCCTGGCATCGTCATGAAAGGGGGTGGGACTGCGACGCTCTATACCTGGCCAACAGATAGGATAGGATATTGTCAGGTGTGGGGTTGCCATGGCAATCAATTGGCTGAGGCAGAGGCTGGAAATGTAGGGGATTTAGGCTGATTAGGCCCACTGGCAGAGCCTGACCAGAGCCTTTTGTGGTGGTTCTGGGGAACCGTGGGTTCGACCGACTCGAGGCCGGGCACTGCACTCCCTGCAGGGGTGTGAAACACCTGTTTCGAATTTGAAGTCTGTGAGGCAAACGGTTCTCGAGTTACGTGCATTACAACCACTAGACCTGTACGTGCCAATCGCAGTAGGCCACGAGCCTACTTGGGAACGATGCAACTTGGGAACCTAATGATATTTTTTTCATAGCACCCGTTTTAACTGTCAGCCGGTGTCCCACATGGAGATCTGTGTATGCCCTGTGGGGGTGTGGAACGTGTGTGTCGAATGTGAAGTCGGTGGGTCAAACGGTTCTCGAGTTACGTGCATTACAACCGTACACACACGCACACAGAGCTGTGGCAAATTTATAGTAGTATACACACACACACACACACACGCAGACACACAGACGTGGTGCATTTATAGTAGGATGCTGCTAAATGGGAGCCAATTATAATGTTGCATTTTTACTTTTAAATTTTCAGTTCAATTTATAGGAAATTTTAAATAGGAGCTCCCTGAACTTCCCGTCCCGTCCGTCCCCCGTCCCGTCTCTGTCCCCCCGAGTTGATACAAATTCTTAAATGCATTTAAAGAACGCCGTTTTGTGTTACTGTAAATTTTGACAATTAAAAAATATTTTAATATCGGCAATCGTTCTCTTTGATCACTACTAATCGGTATCGTCAATGAAAAACCCACATCGGTCGATCCATAGTACGGTAGCCTCGGAAACCCAGACGTTTACTAATACGGTGGTTCTCAAAGTGGGGTCCAGGCCAGGGACCCCCAGGGGTTGTTTAAAGGGTGGGGAACAACTTTTCTTTGTTGAAGGGGTGGGGAACAACTTTTCTTTTAACAAAGAATCCAAGGCCTGGGCCGGGCCGTGGCTCAGCGGTCCAGGCACCATGGCCGGTAGCCCAAGTCTGGCGGTGTGCCGCGGGTTCGACTCCCGATCCCGACGGCCTTTATTGCATGTCACTCCCCCATCTCTCCCCCCCATTTCCTGTCAGCCTACTATCTGTCCCTCTATAAAAAAATATATATAAAAACAAAACATTAAAAAAACAAAGTATCCAATATAGAAGGACATGCTTATCCATAGTGCAAGATTAGAATAAATGGCATGCCTATTGCCTAGTAGTCGACCAAAAACAGGCTCCATTAGGGTTCCATCCCTTATTCTACGTACAATGGCAAGACAAAAATACCATTCGTGGAAGATTAGGGTTCATTAGCCTACTCTTCTTCATAGAGAACACACAGATATGAAACACTAAACGCTTTCTGCAGATGATTTTCTCATTCTCATCTGCACATGGAAAAGGGAACAGATGGGGAGGAGAATCAGGTTGACCCTCACTGGCTTTGCCTGGTGGATACTATAAAAACCTGATGGATATGTTATGGTTTATATAGAACAGACTGTAAATACTCTGGTTAATCCCACAGGAGAGGGTTTCAATTCCACAGCTGCGGGATATGATCAGGAACAAAAATGCAGTGGGGGAAAAAAAAGAGACCTATAATCTCTTGTGAGAGATGAATTATCGATGAATTCATTAATAGTTAATTGATTAATTTAACCGCTTAGTTGATAAACTGCGTTTTTGTACAAAATTGGAGAATCTTAATCTCCCTCAATGTCTAAATACAAATCTACAGTTTGCCGATATACAGAAATAACACAAGGCATATTATATTCCTTAATCAAATATTTATTTGACCATTGGCGATACAACGGCCTCTTTGTATGTGCGTTCCTCGGCCACACGTGCACACAGACAGCATTACATTCACAGAAAACCACCCAATGATAGAACCGCATCATTTTCCATTTATTACGATTAGTTATCAACTGATAATTCCTAGGACGTCTGGAGACGTCTTGGGCACAAATTGGGTTAAGTTTAACCGAATATAACCTGATTAATCGATTAACTATTAACCTCCCTAGCTGGGCAATAATATTGAATATAATAATATAAATAATCAATATGGATTCTTACAATTGTGAACCAATTCTGGCTGGATATCATGCCAGAATCATATTATGGCCCTCTCTCTCCTTCCTTTTCCTGTCCATTCACTGTCTGTCTGAAATAAATCTAAAATAAATATTTGATTGTTTTTGTCCATATAATCCAGCCCTAATAGTGTGCCTAATACCCTAAATAACTATCTTGGACACTAGGCCAATCCTGTCCAGTGCATACAAGCAACAATACCTGTCCTTTGTTCTAGACTTGAGCAAACAATAGTAAAATACTGTTTAACTGTTTAAACAGCAGAAACCCCCACGAACAAAGCTAAACCCTAATGATTTCACTCTCACTGATTGCCAAACCTGACACAACTGCTCAATGTGTCAAATAACAACACAATAAGATCAATAAGTCCTGCTAGTGCATGGCTACGCACTACAAAGTCCAACACAGAGGAAGCTTCCAGGATTGGAAATTTAACCTCCTATTGATGCACCAGTCCTATTGTCTCATTCCAGCCACAGGTCATACAAGTATATGTAACAGAGTATCTTTCTGTTTAGAAGGGGCCGTTTAGTGCCAGAGGGCCATCTTGTACTTGAGCAGGGGTGTACAGTGGGAAAACGGGGCGGCGGGCGCCTCTTCAAACAAAGCCAAAGCCTTGGTCTAGCATGGAGACAAAGACGACCCGGGGACAAGATTTAAAGGCTTCTTTATTTTTCTTTTATCAAGGCTGAGCTTACCATCACAAGATGAGTGGCGATCGAAAGAAGAGAAAGGCATGGAACAAAATAAAGGGGAGCTTGAGAGACCAGGGGAGAATTGAAGACTATGCTTTCCCATCTCTTCTGCACAGATATCTCCCATCCTTCTGAACATTCGAACATCAAAGCGATGCAGGATTGGCATGACATAACAGCCTCCATTATGTCACAGTAAAACATCCTCTTTCTAGTCCTTTTAACTCAACATCGCCTACCCCGCCCCCACCTCATTCTCCTTCTATACTATTACTAAATAACCTCCATCAACCACTGTGCATCGTACGCTTCAAACGAGGATGAAAAATAACAGCCAACAAATGACACTTTCTCATCTGCCCACAGCACATTAATATTACATATATACGGTATGTCCACATGCCTGCTTGCACACACTGACTCGAATGAATGCGAGAGCAGACATGGAGGCCAGTGCGGTGGTGTTGGGGGGGTTGATATGTAAGCAGACAGGAGAATAAGTACGAGGCTAGAGTATGGGAGATGTATATATAGATTATCTATGGCCTGGGTCTTGTGGTGGATGTGGTTGATGGGAGGGAGGGAGGGCTGAGGGCATAAGCAGGCAGTCTAATCAAAGTAGAGAAAAGTCAAGAAAGAGGCTGAGAGCTATTGGTTATCGATTGTAGCACCACGCGCATGCTTGACCTGGCTGAACCAGTATCTGTGAAACCAAATGGAGGCAAAGTCTTCTTCTTTTTTAAGCGGAAGGAAAGTATGTAGAGAAAAAGAACATCTGGCAAGCATCTGTGCTGAAGAAGAGCAGATTGGCAGCAGGCAGCAACCGAGTATAACAGTAGTGAAGGTTGACAAACATGCTACACCGCCAGACTGTTGTGTCTGTTGGTTAAGGCCATAACCTGTTAACCCATGAAAGCGGGTTAGTGGATGTAAAATCTCTCATCTGCTCGGGAGAGCATCATCTCGCCTAGTCGGGTCTCTCCATCCCATCGCATCAGAGGATGAGCCGCTTGCTCTCTCTCTAGACTTAAAAGCATGACCTTCCCTGACAAATCCACTCAAACACAGCAACGATAAGGGGGAAAGGCCATGAAATCCCATGAAACATTTACTTTCAGTCTATAATTTCTGAATATAGCCCAAGATGAGGAGGAAATATTGCAGGCTATAAGCTAGCCTACGGCAATGTGGTTTGCATCACTCCAATACTATGCATGCCACAATATGCATTGGGACAATTAATTTTCCTTTCAATAAAAAATTACAGGATGTTTAACTTTGTATCCAACTTTTCTTGAAGTCATACTGTCATTATCTCCACCAGGTGGGATGGCCGAAAGCTGGAGATTTTGTTTTTATCCTTGTGTAGCTGTCTGTGAATCTCTGGCACCGCTGGACCATTCAGTATGGTTGGTTGTATTTCCTATTTGCCCAGTCTGGTGTATGAGATTAAACTAGTTCGATTCTTTTTTAGACGTGCTGGCAATGTTAAAAATGTCTACAAGCAACCTGTGCTAACAACCTCAGAACGCTGAATCAACCTTGAATTGCAGACTACATTATCATAGTTTACAGACTACATATCATAGTTTACAAACAGAGCGTGCGCTGGGCAGGGCTTAGTTTGAATCAACATCAGGACTATGTCCTGACAGGAGGTATAAGGTCAACAGGTCTAAAGGAGAACAGCAGTTGTATTAGACAACATTAGTAGTGATACAATACAAAGCAGTGATGCCAGAGGTGAGCACACCTCATGGCGTGCTCTGCTTGCGCACAAGTAGGCCATACATGTACATGGCCTACTTGTGTGCAAGGCGCAAGTTGGCATCTCGACAGAGTGCATTTCTAGTTTTTCTCTGCCACCATCTGTAATGCTGTTAGTCTGTTCGAATATTCTTCAATAAATTGTTAACACTTCACCCTGACTGGATATTAATATTTTCCTTAATAGCCCTGACATCATCCATGAAACTGTTCTGAAAAAGCATCTGTCAGAAGTCTACAAGACAAGTGGAGATAGATGTTAACATTCCCTTGAAATGAGGGGATTTATAAGTTTCTCCATTTTCTCCTCTGTAAAAATAGCCATTTGTTTTTGTTCATGACATGTATTACTGTGTTCTATGGTGTGTTGATAAATTGAATACATATGAGCACAACGGAAACAACTTCCCAGGACTTAGTTTGTGTTATCCTTTTAGCCCAAGTGTATAATTTTTTGGGCTAATAAAGTATTCAATCAATTAATCAATCAGTCGTACAAGCAATTTCCCCTGATGGCTGCACCCTGCGACTGACACGACCGGAGATTTACGCTCCTAGGAGCACACTCTTGTAGGGCTCACTCACTCATGTCTGACAGACAACACGTTGGCAGTGGGATTATAATCAATGGGTGCAAAACTTTCAACTTGTCAACTCCTTCCCATTTCTTCCATAGAATAAAGTGAATAGGGAAGAGGCCTGGCTATCTGTCGGACGGACACATGAGTGAGTGAGCGCCTAGTTTTACTAGTCTTTTGGGCAATGCCACTCTGGTAGATCAAAAAGGATTGGAATTCTGCAGGGATAAATTGTCAGAAACTGTATTTATTAACTACATCATATTGGTTTAATAGTATTTAGAGAAGTTTAGGAGGGGAAAAAAGTGGAATGGTTGTGAAAAATAGTGTTATAACCAAAAATTACTTTTGTTTAACTTAAAGTTTAAGTTGACTTTTAACTCATTGTTCCTGTAAAGTTATAAATTAACCTTACCTTACCCAACAGGTTTTATGGCAAATAATCACTCTCCCATTGTTCGTACTCTTCTTCCTTAACTCTGCTTGTATTAGACATCTTTCAATACAAGATACAGTTAGGATGTGGTTGAAGATTTGTCAGAGAAAGAAGGCAGGTGCACCACTTGAAATTGAGCTCAATGCATTCAATAGCCTGGCCCTGCTGTCTGGTCACAGTCACTTACCTAGTTGTGCCACAGTGAATTTCCCACCACGGCGAGTTTCATTTTCAGACGGAATCAAAATTCACCTTGAATTTTGTGGCTTCTCATCATTGGAGAATGATTTGACAAAGCACACAAGTTACACATTGTCCTGGGGGAGAATGTGAGAAAGGAAGGTGATCGCCCAAGGAAAACAAGAACCAGTGCTTTGTGTATTAAACACAAAAGAATATAAAGCTACCGATACGCTCTTTGTTGACGGGGTAATTTGTACTTTTAAGAAATTCAAGAAATACAGACATAATAACAACCGTAGTGGCTAGACTAGATAATGTAACAATAAGCTACAAAACTGCAATGAATAGCCTACATGGGAACATTATTAGCAATAATACAAATAATAAAAGAGAGAACAGGGAGTTCTCTATTCTCTTTCCCTGTTCTAACTCTTCCTGTAAGAGCAATGTTGAGTTTGCACGAAAAGATTTTCACACACACTTCGTGTGATGTGACAATAGTCACACACCAATTCTGATTCCGATTTAAATTACACCCTAAACTCATAGTTTAGGGTGTAGACCCGGGTGTTAGACCCGGGTCTAACATGGACGTAAAATGAAGCCTGTCATTCCTTGCACAGTAAGTTGCCATATTTCTAGATCAGTTTTGGCCCAGCTGGCCATTGGCTGGCCCAGACAACGAGGCGGGACTTCCCCCCTTACTCTTCGTTGGTTTTTATTTTGACTAAACGGGGGGTGGCTCCAGTTCATAGACTGTAACGGTAGCCACACCCCTCAGAACATACGCGACTTTATGGTCATTTTTTTTATAAATGGGACCATCATTTTCCAAAAAGAATAATATGACATGAGAAATGAGACGTTAAACTAGTGACTGGAAGCAGAAAGTATTCATGACCATGTTTATTAAGGTAATACAGTCTGGGTGAAGTTGGGCCCAAATACATGGGCCTCTATGGACCAATGACAGCTCCACAACAGGCCATTATATGAACTTTCAGGAAGTCCCGATTTGCTTAGTGGCTTCACGAAATATCTGTCTGACTGCCCCCCTGCCTAAACTGCATTTAGCTCCAAAATAGGACTCCAAAATGTCCCAAAGGTGTGGATAAGCTGCCACAAATATGGCTAAAATACGGTATAAATACATCATTATTATCTTCCTTTACTTGACTTTAATAAGAATAATTAAAACACCACTTTTGTTTCTGGATTTGCAACTATGCTCTCATCCATCAACTGTGCAAGACCAGGCAATGGAATCATGAGCAAACATGTCCTGAGAAAAGAGGTGTCTACATAACAACGAGAGCTAGCTTCCCTGTCATGGTAACCCCTCCTCTCTCTCTAGCCATTCATTGCTGGTGCAGCTGGAACACGTCTCTATGGCGATTCCCTTAGGTCTGACTCCATTGGGACAGGCTGTTCAAGTAGGGGAGAAAAAAAATAACATCCTCCTATTCCTCATGCATTCTCTTGTACGCTTTCTTCACTCTGCACCGTCTGCAGCTCATGCAGTTTCCATAGTGCAGCAAGTTTGTTAGTGGCCAGTTCCTCAGGGGAAGCCTTCTAAACAACCATGATGAGCATCTCTTAGTGGCTTCTTGACAACTAACTAAGAAATGACATCCATGTGCGTGGATCATGAAGACACAACAAAAACACCAGATACGGTTACATGAACCCACAACAAAACCATGCTTTATATGGGGGGTGCTGCTATTCAATATCAGCAGTGCTACAACCATCCACATATAAAACAAAGACAAATAGCAGCTGGGATGAATCCGTCTGGGAAGGTGATCGTACTAGCGGTTGTTAGATGGGAATGTTGTGTCTTTCTTATCCCACGATTTTGTAACCCATTTTTCACCCCTGTGTCAATTATCTAATGTGATCCTGGGCTCTACACACCCTCTGCCAACCTGGGGAGAGCAACGGACTTGAACTCATGCTTCCTCCATGCATGAGTGTCCAAGTCGCTCCTTTACACCTGACAGGGGGGAGTTTCCCTGGTTGGATGCAGCGCGTGGAGGGAACACGTTATTCCAACGAGTTCCTTTCCCCTCCATCAGGGTGGCCACCAGGCCATCAGGCTGGCCAGGGGAGGCAGTTTAGAGACCGGGATTACTGCATGTTTTTTGTGAGGGTACCTACGGGGAGAACATGCAAACTAGACACAGAAAGGCCCTTTTGCCAACCCCACCTCGGGTATGGGCATGTTGTGTCTAATGTTGACTTTCCCAAATGATAAAAGGGAGTTGGAAAAGACTGGGTCACATTAGCTATTAGCCGCAATTTGCAACTCTAGATTTTTTTACAATGGGAGAGTACAATCTAGAGTTGCAACACCCTCCATCGACTCCCCACTCATCTTTTTTGGTTTGTGATCTGCTTGTCTTAAATGACGTTAAACTCACCAACATTGCAGCTGCAGTCCAAGCTTGAATTATCCTCTTTCAATCTGCCGAGCTTGTTTTTCATAAAATCCCCCGTATACATGTTATGAGCTACTTTCTGTCCAAAATATTCCAAGTGACATTCCGAGCTGCCATTTTGTATTTTTTCAACGTGCCGTAAAACAAGACGTGAGGGGGAGCGCTTGTTTAATAGAAGGCTGCGTCGGCGCTGCGTCTGCCTCTTCTTTGGGTGTCTTACCTGCGCAGGTAAGATTCTATTAAACAAGCGCTCCCCCTCACGTCTTGTTTTACGGCACGTTGAAAAAATACAAAATGGCGGCTCAGAATGTCACTCTTGGAATATTTTGGACAGAAAGTAGCTCATAACATGTCTACGGGGGATTTCTATGAAAAACAAGCTCGGCAGATTGAAAGAGGATAATTCAAGCTTGGACTGCAGCTGCAATGTTGGTGAGTTTAACGTCATTTAAGACAAGCAGATCACAAACCAAAAAAGATGAGTGGGGAGTCGATGGAGGGTGTTGCAACTCTAGATTCAACCCATTGTAAAAGAATCTAGAGTTGCAAATTGCGGCTATACTCAAGCTATGCCATGGACAGTTGCTCAGAGAATATCAGTGCTGCTGACCAAGCAGGCCATTAACAAGGCAGGGCGAAGAGTTGTAACTGGCGTGTGTGTGTGGAAGAGGGGGGTTGGAGATGAATCTGGCAACTTCAGTTCATACATGAAAAGTGGTCCAACAGCAACACTTAGGAAAATAGTCTTTGAAGAGGCATTCCTCAGGGGATTGTAGCCCACAGGACATTATTAGCAACCCCGGCCACCGTAGCCTGTAACCGTAACATGTTCTAAACATTAAGTAAACTTGCTTGCTTGACTTGATCTCTGAATCAGTAGAAGTGTGGCTGATACCGATATCGTGCGGTGTATCAATGTCTCTTTGCCCTCTAGTCAAAAAAGGATTAAGTATGAACAGTAACGATCACATTGTGCAAAAAGCTTGTGAGATCCTAAGAAAGATAACATCCAGACTGTATAGAGATAAGGCTATCAAGTTTGTCCCCTTAGAGAATTAGTACTACCCCCCCCCCCCCCCCCCCCCTCACACACACACACACAACAGCTCCTCTCTCAAAGTATTGACTCAATCACTCTGACAGTTTAAACAAGAGGGGCAACAGGGCCTTTTGTTCAGATACTCTCCTGCTCTGAGTCTCTCCTCTTCCCCTGGTGTGAGAACACAAGCACAACACAGAGCTTGGAGCTGAGGTACAGAGACTACATGGTTGAGCAAAGCCAGGTCGTTTATTATTTGGTTACCGTAATCAAAATGTGACCAACTCAGAGTTGTATAATGCATTCCACAAGTTTAAATTAGCAAAAACTCATCTATTCCCTGCGTAAAGTTACAAAAACGATGCTAGGATATGCAACTATAAATGAGCCATTTTCACAAAGTAGCAGACTGAACTTTTTCAACTTCCTATCAGACCACGTATTGACCAGTAACCAGCCTGTCTCTATCTCTATCTCACAATTCAAAATCAGACTTAATTTAACCGTGGCTCCTGTCAGGAGTACTAATGCATGTGCAAGCAGACAATCGTCTAAATGAAATGTGTTTCCAAGGAATCCAAGCGCAGGAGAGGGGGTGGGGGTCGGTTGAGCAATCATTTAAAATAAATCACCTTTAATGGTCGATGTAGTGGTAGTAAAGTAATCATAGCCTCGTCATACTGTCCTTTGATCATACCAATGACACGCCAGAGCAGAAGGACTGTTGTTATTCCTAATCGGTTTTCTACCCAACACTAACAGTTTCCTATCCAGCTGTGAAAACAGACAGTCGTCTAGTAGCTAGCCCGTTAGCCACACACGCTACGAGCCTCTTGCTTTTTTTAACGTCGTTTCATCCTTACCGTTGGACTTTATTTTATCCTGCAGTTGTTGGTAATGTGTCGCCGCCGGGTCCCAATAACAGCCCCTTGCTCCTTTTCTCATTCGGTTCCGATAGGTGTCGAAGTGAGTGCTGCTGTGTGAGTTAACGGTTTGTTAGCAGACAGCAGCAGCAGCAGGCACTAGGCAGCAACACTGGTCTCCACCCTCAAGACGGAAACCATCGACACAGCAGCATGTCGACATCTCCACACAGGAGGGGATTGGTGACTCAACTTTGGTACAGCCCAAATGTGGATGCGTGTGTTATTAATACATTACATAAAGTATACAAAATCACTGTGAATCACCTTCATCTTCCCCCCCATCAATTTAAAATAAGGATTAGTAGTCTAAAGAATTACATTGTTAAACGTAGTTAACATTATGGTCTGGAGGACCCTGATGTCTTTACTAGTAACTTTTCTGGTTTCATCCTCTAGTAGTTTTAGACTTGTGCTTTCGTTTGAAATGTACCCATTATACATACTGTGAGTGTGAATACAAGTTTCAATCAATCAATCTGGGTTTGACGGCTGTCAAACCCAGTACCGCGCGGTCCCACTGGCCCAATGGCTAATTGTCCCTGATCAAGATATCAATCAATCATGCATCAAGTAAATCAGACTTTGTTTCCGTGTCTAACATCAATCCATTTATTTAAGACCAGGGCTAGTGAGCTATGGCCCTGTTACAGTAACGGGGTAGACAATCATCACAATGGACCAAACCACCGTCTGGATGCCATATTTAGGATGTCCCAAATTCCCAATGCCAGACGTGTTATTATTATAGATCCCAGACGGTTCCTTCCTCACTAACAATGATCTAGTAAGTGGCTAGACTTACAATTTCAATAGAATAGGTATCGGAACAGGGAATGCTTCTCAAATTCTCATGCTTGTTTAATGATACTGTGCCTGCGGTTATGCAATATAATTATACCTCTCAGGTTGATGCCGTAGAACGCCCTCCACCTTGTGGCATAAAGGGAGAACTGCAATTTGTTGAGTTCATTGTGCGGTTCAGTGTTCACTGCAGGTTCCCAAACTTCTTCAGCTGAGACCCAAAATATTCGGTGTCTTTCCGGGACCCAAACATTGGATTAACCACTTTTCCACTATTAAACATAAAAATAACAGATCTACAAGCTCACACATTCACATTGCAATGAGTTTGTAGATTCTTTTAATTTTCAGAATTTAGGAGAAAAAAACATGACACGCTGACACACACATGCACGATTTATTTTAGGAAATGTTTTGTTTTTCTTGTCACTTTCTTTTGTGTAAGTCATGTGTATTTTGTATGCTTTATTGTAAAATCAATAGAAAACTACAAACTCCAATGGTGGCAAGCTCACACCGACCAACTCATTGGAGGCAATGTAGGGTTCAGTGTCTTGCCCAAGGACACATCGACAGGAGACGGGATTCGAACCACCGACCCAGGGATCATTGGACGACCTGCTCTACCTCCTGAGCCACAGCCACCCACAAAAATGTCTGAACAAGTCACGAGTGTTGTAAATGTAAGTTACAACATTAAGACTAATTAACTGTCACAATTATACCAAATCTTGTGCAAACCACTAACACAAAGGTACTAGGGTATTAGGGCAAGGACAACTAGGATGAAAAACAGTTTTTTCCCCAAGTGCAGTGAGGCTCGTAAACGAACTGCACTCCCTCCCCTAACAAAACTGAATGAAGCGTTGGACTGAACTGGACAAAAAAAGAAAAAGCACTTTGGATGCACAACAGCACTTTAAAAAACGGTGCTGGTAACGTTTTGTTTTTAAGGATAGCACCATGCCACTTTATTTATAGGTTGTGCGTGGTGTTGGTAACTCTTAACTTTTCCATATGAAGTGCACGTCATCAAACATACTGGGGCTCTTTTTAAATGTTTGTCCATGTTTTGTTTTAGTCTTTAGCTGTTTTTTAAATAGGCTCTATGACTATGTCTTATAATGTTGCACTGCCAATAACTGAGGGGAAACGGTATTTCATGTTCTTTTGTATGCAAGTACATAGGAAAATGACAAATAAAGTGATTCTGAAACTTCTAATTACTTACTAGTGGGCTGGTTAAAACAATTAATAAAAGCGTACAATTTCAAAATAAATTAGTACAACAGTGCTCATTTCATTTTTATGGAAAACATCTTTAATTGTTATTTCTAGGGTACTGTTTCATCAAGTGAGTACATATGGATACAAAGTCAATAATGTTATTCTAGCTATAATGAAGTCAAATAGTCAGGAATCTCCAGAATGCCTTTCGAAAAGATTCCATTACTTACGTGTATGTATAGTGAATTTGTGTGTCAAGTCAAGGCTGGAATCAAAATCCCCAACTTGATATCAGGCATTTCGACAGTGAAATCAAAGTTGAAGGTCAATGCAAGTCCAATGTCAATGCAAGTCAGTGTCAGGGAACATATACAGTACATAACAGATACAGACACACCGAAATCAAAACAAACTGTCTGAATGCCTTGCTTTTGTCCCCTGAAGAGGGAAAGTGTAAATGTGGCTGTATTTTGTCTACTTGTAGAACTCATGTTCCTGTTCATCCTTCTTGATAACAGTCTTGTAAGCTTTCTCAAAGTCTTTGGCCAGGACGATGTATCTGTTCTCACGCACCGCCAACATGCCAGCCTGAAAGACCAGAAGAGATGAACACAGATTAATCCTCCTCCTCCATCCTCCCAATAAGTGTTTCATTCGATTTTCATGTCTCATCACAAAATAACGTTACGGTTAAGATTAAAAATGTTTTTGTTTTCAGTTGACCCTTAAAAATAAATACATTCTTTTTTTTTAATAATTTTTATCCCACGATTGTAACCCATTTTTCACCCCTGTGTCAATTATCTAATGTGATCCTGGGCTCTACACACCCTCCGCCAACCTGGGGAGAGCAACGGACTTGAACTCATGCTTCCTTCATGCCTGAGTGTCCAAGTTGCTCCTTTACACCTGACAGGGGGGAGTTTCCCTGGTTGGACGTAGCACGTGGAAGGAACACGTTATTCCAACCAGTTCCATTCCCCTCCATCAGGCGCCCCGGCTGGCCAGGGGGAGGCAGTTTAGAGACCAGGATTACTGCATGTTTTTGTGAGGTTACCTACCCTAGGGGACACGGGGAGAACATGCAAACTCCACACAGAAAGGCCCTTTCGCCAACACCGCCTCGGGTATGGGCACCCACAGCGCCCTGAGCGGGAATCGAACCCAGGACCTTCTAGCTGTGAGGCGACAGCACTACCAACTGTGCCCCGTCAAATAAATACATTCTGATATGCCTCTAGAGACAAACTAGTGTCCATTAGGAGTACTTAGGAGTACACTCACCTCCTGGCAGATTGAGTTGATGTCAGCTCCGGAGATCTTGTCTGGTCTGGCCACATCTGCACATTCGTCAAGGATAACTCTCGCCAAAATTACAAACTAACAATTTCCTAATAGCCAACTTCTGTATAAAGTGCAGGCATTAGTTGGGGAATTATAGAAGTCACCTTTTGTTTTTTCAACTAGGTGAATCAATCCACCAGACCAGAAATCCGGTATGTGGAGATTATGTTTTCATCCCCGTTTGTCTGTGTGCAGCTAATCTTTTAAACCAATAGACCGATCAGGGTTTATACTTTTCATGCACACTGCCAGTAGTCCAAGGAAGACACTACACCTCAATTCTTTCAAATTGGCCTCATGGTGGCCGCTTTACATTTCTTGACCATTGGTTGTACAATAAGCATTTTCTTTCCCCACAGGATTCCTTGGATCATGAAGCATGCACGCGGCAAATGTGATGCCTTTTTGGGGGCCATAAGGATACAGTCTTCCAGGTCGACCTCTTCAGAAAGGTTCATCTTGCTTGTGATGGTGGAAAAGATCAGGCGTTTCTGTCTGCGGTCTGGTAGGGGAAACTCAATCTTCCTGTCCAGACGTCCAGGACGCAGTAGGGCCGGATCCAGTGTGTCTGCTCTGTTGGTGGCCATAATGACCTGAGGGAGGTCAAAAATCAGTGGATGTGATTATGACAGTGAGCTCAAAGCAAAGGCATGAAACGTTTGACATTTATAGAAAGTTTTGAATTTAACGCGGTCACCTGTTACAAGCAATACTTTAAGGTTAAATGTCTTAAATATTGTACCAGAACCAAAGTTCTTCCTGCTCGGTCTATATCCAGAGGGACACAAGATAAAGCGTAATGAACAAATGTTTATAATTATGTCTTTTACAAGCTAAGAGAATGATAGCATTGACCTGGAAGAGGCCAGCCAAACCAAGTATTACACAGTGGTTCAGGGAATTGTCTTTATGTTTACCTTTGGGAAAGATTGCATACATTCTTAAGGACAAACAAGAAAAGTTTCAGGAGGTGTGGGGACGTTTTATAAGTTACATAAAGAACAATAATTTGTCACATTTAATGGATGGAGCTGAAGAGGAGTAGTGCCGTTGTTTTATTTATTTTGTTTTTTGTTTATTGTTGTTTTGCTTTCTTTATACCAGTAATTGTCTTGTAATGTTCATTGTTGTTTTTTGTATGTTTGTATTGTCAGTTGTGTAAAAAAAGAAAATAAATACATTGTTGAAAAAAAAAAAGTATTTTCTAAAACTGCTGACACTGCTGATAGCTCTAAGGTTTCCTGGAAGGGAATTCCAGGGTTTAGTATTATCATGGACCTAAGGTCCATGATAATTTCGATAACATGCCGTTATCGAATATAACTGGATTTCTGTTGTGGTTTTTGGCCTTCAGACTTCAAGTAGAGTTTCATATAACATGGACCTCTCTGTCTTGTATTTGCTTACAAGAAAGGTCTGAGACATGCACAACTTAATTATATGTCAAGCAGGGAGCTGATAGACCTGTGGGCCTCAGGTGCTAATGACATGTAAAGCAGAGTGCCATCTGATAGACATTGCTACATCAGCTACAGTCTATAGTTCTTTATGAGTGGGACCAAACACATGCTTAATACAGTCAAAGGAGTTTAGTAGCCTTAGTTGTTACCTCAAACGTTTTAGGATCTGTGAGTACGTCCATGTGTTGAATATTAAAAATAATAATAAAACAAATTCCCAAGATTGTCTAGACCTGTGCTGACTGGTGGGTGATAGGTAATTAGCATAAGAACAGACACTTCAGATGCATAGCTAGATATTCAAATAATATGAATTCGCCAAGAGACGCACTCTCACATTTTAGGCTCTTAATCCAGAGCGATTTACAGTAAGCAAGAACAAAAAACATGGTAATACATCAAAGCATAAACTAAAGAATAGTCATCATGAATCTTACATAAGCGGAAGTGGAATATCTATCTAAGGAAACTATATGTGTATACACTATAGAGTGCTATGTCTACATAAAATGCTATTTAAGTTACATAAATTGAGCCTATGCATACGCCTGCAGGAGGTCGAGGCTAAAGCAACTACGCATGGAATATAAGCCCTCAATGGGGGTTGGGTTTTTGTGCTAATTCGCTTATTTCCATCGAAATAAGTAGTAAAGTGTGCCGCTTGGGATACTACATTTACATTATGAAGAGAGGATATATAGCGATGGAAATAAGCAAATTAGCACAACATCCCAATGCCCCATTCAATTCACCCACCTGCTCTGCTGTACTACGAAATCTTATGTACAAATTCATGTGTAGGGTATCTGAGTCAGTAAATGACATCATTAATGTCATCACTAACACAATACGTAGTTCTGTCAGGTTCTCCTCCAGACTATGGAACCATTGGCGAACTTGTCTGTATGTTCGAAACTGAATATGATTGAACTCTTTTTATTGTATATTTCTTTCTACTTTTTATTATTCTTCTTATCTATTGTGTTGTTGTACTGTACTGTGATATGGATTCCCCTGAGTCTGCAATAAAGAATCAATCAATCAATGCAATTCAATTCATTGAGGGCTTATGGTAGGGGAAATAGCCAATAATGCAATTTTGCACACACCAGGACCTCTTTGGTGGGGCCGTAACAACTACAAATAAAGGTAAGAAAGCCTTCTAGCATGGAATTCTCCTTTGAGCCTAAACAGAACTGGCTTGGTGACTGACTTCTACTGTACCCCTAGGGGAAATTGCAAATATCATTCTCAAATGGACCGACAAAGCTCACCTTGACATTGACATTCTGGTCAAAGCCGTCCATTTGATTGAGCAGTTCAAGAAGGATTCTTTGAACTTCCCTGTCAGCTATTAGAAAAGGAAGGGAAACATGGTATAGCTTTTAAGTGAAGGCTTTTATGGAAAACCTGTTCATACTTTTGAACAATGAAACTGAATGAGTTTGCATAGGCTGAACCTTCAATCCATCCGTGTTGAAAATGTATTTACTTAAGTATTAGCACAGAATTATATACACATCAAAATGCCTGGGGGATAACGGTACCTCCAGTCTGTGCATCGAAACGCTTCGTGGCAATGGCATCAATCTCATCAATGAAGATGATGGCGGGAGCGTTCTCCTTTGCCAGCCTGAAAACGTCACGCACCATACGAGGACCCTCACCCAGGTACTTCTGGACAAACTCAGAGCCTACAACACGGATGAAGGCAGCTGGGAGAAAAAACGATCATCATAAGTTGATCACAGGATCTACAGTAGGTTTCAAATAGGTGGCAACTATTGATTCTTAATCATATAGCGATGCCTGCATTTCAAAAATCAATCCAAATGTTCGCACAATATTGAAAATGTCTTTAAATTGGAATACAGAATAAACACTGCATCTAACACATCAAGTATAGTCTTTAAGGGCCATTCACATCCAGAACGATAACAATAATGTGAGTGTCCAGTCCACACAGATGAATGATACGTTCTGTAAACAGTGGCACCAAACAGTAACACAGTCCAGCTGTGATCCGAGAGAGACATCCATCTCAGTGAGGCTGAAAGACGCAGGCAACAGGATATATGGATAATCTGAATATGATTATGAACTATAAGGAAGCGAGTACTTGAGGTAATGCCAGATAGCCTACCAGCGTTGGCAATTCTTGTTAGTCTCATGACTCATCTTGATAGTCTCATCTCAAGTGATCCAAACGTTTATGACCATCTTTGTCATTTTAGTCGTGTTGTGGACTCCGCCATCCACTTAACTTGGAACCATTTTTAAAAACGACATATTTGTAGTTATGGTTGTTGTGCTCTGTGTGAATTGTGCTTTACAGAGGAAGTGCAGTTTGATGCATATACACACAATAAAATCCTGAAGCTGTTACTGTGTGATGCTTCTGCAGGGAGGGAGGTGTCTACCTACCTGTGGTGTGGTGAGCCACAGCCTTGGCCAACATGGTCTTGCCACAGCCCGGAGGTCCATACATGAGGACACCTCTGGGTGGGTCAATGCCAATCTGAGAAGAGGAACAGTTAGTGATGATCAAAAATGGACATTGTCCCCAACAGGTTGTGTCAAAAAGGTATGTTAACCGATTCTGACCTGAGACCAGATTCTAAAAAGAATTTAGAATCTGGTCTCAGGTCAGAATGGGTTAACATACCTTTTTGACATTTAATGTCTATTACATCCTGACAGTTTCATTACCCATTCTGACCTGAGATCAGATTCAAAAAGTGTCTTAGATTTTTCAAAAATAGCAGACCTACAAGCTCGTAGCGCGCCACTCGGTGGTGCGCTATGAGCTTGTAGATCTGCAATTTTTCAATAGCTAAAGCATAAGATGATGCCAACACCAAAAGGGGTTCCCACGCAGAATGGGTTAAGAGTCCACAACCATAATTACTCCTCGCTACAAAACATTATTTCTTAGACATCACCTGTTTATAGAGCTCAAAGTGTGTGAGGGGTAACTCTACAGCTTCCCTGACTTCTTGCTTCTGGATGTCCATTCCACCAATGTCAGCATACATGACATCAGGCTTTTGATCTAGAAGGACAAACAGTCAAGTGTAATGCTTAATTGGGTCGTCCACTCACAGTTGACAGTCTTTGTATTGAGTTTGTGCTTAAAATGTACTGTAAATTCTACAAACTGTTAATAAATATTTCAATCAATTTCAATCAAACTGGTCAAAACTAGTGCACATCATAAAAGTGCTTTCGTCATGACACCATATCTACCCTAAAATATTTTAAAGAAGGATTTTAATTAAGTACAGGCGGACTGCACAAGAAAATGTTTTTAGATTGTTCTTTTTGAAAGAATCGTATCCGTTATGACTTTTCAGTTCTAGAAGAGAAAATGGTGAATGGATAAAATGTGCATGTGAAGGCTACTACTAAGAGGGATATACCAGATGTCAGCATCATGATGCTACTGTCAGCCTCTGGAGGAAGCACGTCCACCAACGCATTGCTGTGCTTGTGCAAGGCCACAGAGGCATTGGGCTTCAGCAGTTCTCTGTCAATGGTGCTCAGGATACGCACATAGTAGTTGGAGCCTGAGGGGGAAAGGTTAAAAAAAAACTATGACTTTAAGGAAGGAATCAAAACAAACAATATACGACTGCAGTGCACATAGATCTGCACAATGTCTGTCAATGGTGCTCAGGATACGCACATCGTAGTTGGAGCCTGAGGGGGAAAGGTTAAAAAAAACTATGACTTTAAGGAAGGGATCAAAACAAACAATATACGAGTCTACGACTGCAGTGCACATAGATCTGCACAATGTTAGCTTTCAAAATACTTCATAGTTCATACACTGCTTCATACAAATAATTGATCTTTGTGACCTAAAGGCCAGGTTCAAGT
Organism: Protomyctophum parallelum; assembly: GCF_964188405.1. Classification (NCBI taxonomy): domain Eukaryota; kingdom Metazoa; phylum Chordata; class Actinopteri; order Myctophiformes; family Myctophidae; genus Protomyctophum; species Protomyctophum parallelum. The sequence goes on along the minus strand of NC_139698.1, from coordinate 15,477,710 downwards.
CCCCTCTCAGCTGAAACTATTATGTAAAGGTTTTGCAAATGCTATACAATCTCCACAAGCCACAACTTTGAATATTTGACTGCCCTGGGGCTGGCAAGTTACACATTTAAACAGCTGACAGTGTGAACAATAAATCAATGGTTATTTTCTGCACAGTAGCATTAGCCTGTATATTGTTGTTAATTAATCAATTAATTAATACAAAATAACAAATCTAATTTGCAATAATATGAAAATCTAGTGTGGAGACTGGCATGGATATTTGTCAATTCAAATATTCATGCCCATCCCTAATGTCAACATATTTGAAATCAAAACAATAAGCATCACACAATATGAAGAACTACATGAAAACGTTTCATCTGTTTGGCGTAAACATTGATGAGGTGCTGTGATTTTTGTATTTTTTCCAGTATTTTTGTGTTTATGAGGTGACAGTACTTCATTAGACCCCTTGGTGTGGTTGTTATGTGCAATGATGATGTTTCTTAAATAACCTTGACAGTCAAATGTGCCTCTCCCCTTATCATACAACCACAGCTGTGGGTGCAGCTTCAGTTCAGACAAAGGGAATATTTTCGATTAATCTTTCTTTTAGCAGTACCTGTGGTGGAGCCAACAATGGCAGTGTTTTGATCTACAGCCTCCAAGAACTGGCCGATGACTAGCGGGATGCTCTGTATCCTCTTCACCTCCTCCTGGGCGTGAAGGAACTCCTTCTTCAGGTTCTTCTGTTCGTCTTTGATGTATTCCTCCTGCACCTCCAAAAATTCCAGCTCCTGCTGCAACTTCTACATCAACACACAACAAACAAGAAGAGAGACTTGAAGGGGTGTCAAGAGACCACAGGGGAATATCAATATCCTGGCTACAAAACCTGTGGGTGAGATTCCTTGGCTGTACAAATTGTTAGGTTGGTAATGTCACCCGAGGGTTTAGCCATGTAACAAGACTTTCAAACAACCACATCTTATCCACTCTACAGTCCCCTGTCCAAATATACGTTTATCGAGAACTACAGTTAAGGGCCTTTCAAACGGAAAGCGATTTAATGCGCCTATAGTTCATTTTCAATGAGACCTGATTTTTCTTTCTGTAGGGGCAACATCGCAAGCGAATTTACGTGCATGCTTGTTGGGCGCATGCTTGTTACGGGCAGACGCCCGCAACTCACCAGACTTGGATTATGGTTTTTTTAACACTTATGTTGTTGCTGCCTTCTTGAGCAGACCTGGAGGAGACCTGTCGTTGATCCAGGCGACGTCTGCGTTCATCGCTGCCCGTTTGAAAGGACCTTTACAGAGTATGCTAATTAAGAAAATTTAGTCATATTCGTTGTTTCAACATGTATCGGGTAAGCTTGTACAGTCGCTGAATGTTTTAGGATTCACGTGGTTAAGGGCCCATTCAGTTGTGTAATGTTTTGCTAAGAAACCTGACGGAAAGAATAAACAGAGGAAGTAGTGTGAAATGATGGTGTTAAGATATGCTTGCGACCTCTTTACTCCATCATAAGCCTAAACAAAGAAAACCAGATTAGTATTATACTTCCAACTTGTGACATCAGTATGTTGACAACATGACACCATACAAGGGATGACAACAAACCTTGTATCTGCTGTAGAGGTCTTCAAGATCTTCTGGCTCTGGTGCCAGAAAGGAAAGACCTGTCTGAGGTCTGGAGCTCACCATGGCTGGCACTTCATCCTGTAGGCATACTCTTGTTAACATGAATATGAAAACGGCACAGCAACAATAAACTCGTTCCATTCATCCTAATGGGCTACAATTCATTAGCAATTGAGCAGGCTTAACGTCAAAGGATCAAAATATAAATAATCTGCATACAACAAAAAGAGAACGCAGGGAGGCATCTAGAGTAGTACACTACTGATATATTTTGGGATAATATGTTTTATTTAATTTTGAGCTCATGCTAGCAGCTAACAGTAGTTAGCTTGCATGACACGGCACTTGCATTAACAGGACAGTGGCACGTTTACACATTTAACTAACGTTAACTAAGAGTCTAAGACCACGACAAAGCGTAACATACAGACGATCTCAATCGTGTGTATTTTAAATTTATAATTGAGAACAATTAATTTGTAAAAAAAAAAAACATCTGTCAGAATCAGAAGTAACTCATACCGGGTTCTTTTCTACAGCGACGATATCCTCCATGTTGAATTTGTCTACGATCTGTGTATTATCTCGCGAGATTATACATACTGACGTGACATTTACGTAGGCAGACGGATTTCTGGGTAATGGTGTTCTAAGCAGCAGTATAGAAAAAAGAACGACAGAGAGAGAGAGAGAGAGAGAGAGAGAGAGAGAGACAGACAGACAGACAGACAGACAGACAGACAGACAGACAGATTTCTTTCTTCTCAGAGTCAGTGAGATCAAGGGCGCGTTCGGAAATGCGCCCTGAACGCACTGGTGTGCTCTCTTGTCGTTCGTTTATTCAGTGCACTCAGTGCGTTGTCGTTCGAAAATCCAGTGCGCTGCGCACCGGGTGTGCCGAGTGCACGCACTGAGCAACCCTACCCTGAGGGTAGGGTTGCTCAGTGTGAATGGTGTGTTGTACCTGGTCGTTCGTTAATAAGGCACACTGAACGCACTCTGTGACGTCACCGCCCACCACACTCAACAAACTGACCACATTCCCGGTGCGCATAGCCGAACGCGCCCCAAATGTGTCTTTGGGGTTATGTGTGAGGAGTTGGCACAGCCAATTCCATACAATCATCTACACTAACCTGGTCTGAGAAGGTGGAGGTGGCATTTCCTTGCCAAATTATGCGTCCGTGTTCAAGTTTGTTTTTCAGAATGATAGCGCTCCCATCTTGTCTGTTTGGATTTGGGCACAGGTCTCCACCAGGAGGATAGGAGAGTGTCACGTGTGTGATGTTTGGCAAAATGTTTAGTAGTAATTTAAACATGTTTGTTTGGGTTTGTGTGTGTGTGTGTGTGTGTGTGTGTGTGTGTGTGTGTGTGTGTGTGTGTGTGTGTGTGTGTGTGTGTGTGTGTGTGCGTGTGTGTGTGTGTGTGTGTGTGTGTGTGTGTGTGTGAGAGAGAGAGACGCAACTTGGCCTGTTGTAGCGCCACCATGAGGCTGATTTGAAAACTGTCAAGTGGCATTTCTTCCTCAGGCATGCACGGCTTGGGAAGCCGTGGATATGCACGGCTTTATCCGTGGATATGCACGGCTTGGGATATCCATTGGAAAGGAGGGGGGATATTTCCCTGCCTATTATATTTGTACAGTAGCCTTTTTTCTTCCTTCTTCTTCTTTTATCTCTACTCTTGCAAGCATTCTCTTTATAATGCTATACTGTAATGCTACAACAAATCCTGAAAGGTGAGTTTAAGTTATTTTGAACATTTATTGATTTATAGAATGCTGTGCAACTTTGCATCTCTCAAGTCTCAACCACCCAACCAGTTCAGGCTGATAGTCGCCCACCCTCTGTTGTGTTTAATTTCACTGGAACTTATATGTACGATCTTGTACAGGAAATGTGTGAGACAGAAACATGTAAATGTTGTCTGTTATTTCTGAACTCGTTAGTTTAGGCTTACTAGGAAACCAAAACCAAAGTGGAGCAACTAGCTTTTGTGTGAGAAAAGAAAGTGTGAGAAAAGAAACTGCAATTCGTATAGGAGGTTTGCACAAAAGTATTTCATCCCGTGTACAGTTGAAATATGTACTGTATATACTGCACTCCATACTTCTGTATACAGAATCATAAACTTTATTTGTCACTTTCCCCATGTAGCCTACTACTTCTTTATGTGTAGTAGTAAGTACACATAAAGAATATGTAATACTGTTTCCCTTCAGTCACTTGCGGTGCAACATTAACATCAAGCCTATTTAATAAACATAAAACAACTAAACTAAGACACAGCATTCATATAAAAAGTTACACAGCACATATAGATAAAGTGCCATGGTGCAATTACATGATCAATGGCAGTATGGCACAGATTTCATCAAAACATTCTCTCTTTGTCTTCCCCTTTGAGCTACTCTACCACTGCACATCCTGGTTCCCAAACCTTTCAGGTCAGGACCCAAAAGAGAGATTAGACGTTTGCCCGTGATCCAAACAAATTAAAATCTACACAGGCACAGCACGCAGCGAGCTTGTAGATCAGCTATTTTCACTAATTATTTGTATTTATGGGATTTCTGAGATATGTTTGTTTTAAAATGTATACAAGTTTTATTTTTTATTTTATTTAAAAAAAATCTTTTGAAATATATATATTTTTAAATGTAGGAAAAGAAAATTATATTTTCACTCGAGTCGTGACTCATACAAATAGGTCTGTGACCCATATCTATCTTCTCCTTCTTTGACCAATAGTAACCCAATTTCCATCCGCACCCTGTTGGCAGTGGCGTGCACATGCAGACATTTGGAGGGGCAGGTGCTCAAGTGAAGAAAAAAAAGGGCACCTTGTGGAGCGCGTGGAACCACCGGTTGCCTTAATAGTGTGTGAGATTTATAGATTTTGGGGCATAAATAATATATTGGAAGCTTTTAATCCAGAATTGATCAATGTCACCATGGGCCACATACTGTACAAAACAAAAATCAAATGATCAAAATACGAACATTCAAAAGGGCACATTGCTGTCCAGGGGGCAAAAGGGCAGGTGCTCTAGCACCACCCAGTGTCTTATGTGCACGCCACTTCCTGTCGGTTAACAGCACTTATGGTAAACAGTGTTCAGATGGGTTCAATTTCTCAAAAAATGCTGCCCACCCAATCAGAACTGATAAATGGTACTGATATTTTGTGTTTTATATTGGCTACAAATAAATATTCTCCATAACTTTTGATTGGGTGGGCACCGCACATTTCGGTGGGGTCTGCACACCCCTGTCCCCTCCAGAACCAGCCCTGGTGGAGGTGGAGAAACTGGGAGGCCCCTGCTACTGAAATAAACACACTATGGCAATGATTACCGGTGCATAAAGTTAATGCGAGGCCAAAACAAATGTATTATGGAATACTGTAATCAAGTATTTGTTAATTTTTATTGACTGTCTTACGTCAAACGGTGAATATCAGCGGTCAAGGGGCTTTTATTGCAGATGATTAAAGTACAGTGTCCTTTGTCCTTTTGATAATCATGCTTTTATATTGTTTATGCAGTATATAATAATCTGTCCAACAGCAACACAAAAAGATGATCGTCCGTGCCAACTTCATTCCATTCACTGCAATAAAAGTCTTGCTTTACTGCCGTCCTTTGACCATGCACTGATATTCACAGTTTGACGTAGGACAGTTAATAAAATTAACAATTACTTCATTACAGTAGTTTGTACACACACACACACATAGTCACACACACGACACACACACACACTCCATAATCTTTGATTGGGTGGGCAGGACGCACGTTTGCCCCCCCTTAGAACCGGCCTTGATGGGAAGTTGAGTCAAATAGAAGAACATCGGAAGTGTTCAGAAAGCCACAGTACCATATAACCACACGCACTTTCACAGCACTTTCACAGCACTTTCACGTTGTCGCTGTGGATAAAAGCGTCTGCTAAAGCCTAATTTGTAATAGTAGTTCTACAGTGCAGTTGTACTGAGCAATACTGGAAGGAAGGTGATATCTTCATTCACAATGTTTACGGTTGTCTTCTCTATTTTGCCTCAGTGTTTAATCTGGAAGAAATGTATGCATTCTTGGATTTTTCTCAATTTACTGTTTTCAGGTGAGAATTTTGTTTCATTTTTTAAAATCAGATATTGAAGTTATGAAGTGTAAATTGTGTTAGACCACAGCTTTCATCAACACTGACATTATGCTTAATGTCACTCAAAAAATGCATTTAATCTCATCATCAGTTATTTTCATTTATGTGCTGTAACCCCAACCCACCCACTCAGCTGTTACAGTATCTCATAGTCTCCGTTTTTGTTTTGTTTTGTTCAAAGTTTCTTTATTAACATTTTCAAATCACGTGTGAAAAAGAAAACAAACATACAAAACAATTGTATTTTAGCCCTCTCACCACCCAGAGTTCCTGCTCTGAAAGAGCCACAAGCCTGGTATCTTGTAGCATTAGTATAACTAAGAAATAAAAATAGATGAAATAATTGCCTTATTTGCTCAATTGCAGGAAAAATAACTCCCCAGGAGTATTTTTTTTTTAGGTTTCTACAGGTTTAGGAACTACATGTAACTTTTCTCCCACTTTTAGTTTTAAAGGTATATTCAGTGATTTCACTCAAAAAACCTTAGGTTTCGTTTTTGGCTGTGGGACCCAGCCTTTCGTCCAATCAGGATAGAGAGTCAAAAACGAAACCTAAGGTTTTTTGACCCCCAGGGGTTAACTGGGGACAGGGAGGAACTCCTTATATGGCCAGCACACTCTATAGTAGGGAGGATTATCACAACAAAACAAAAAAATAAGTGATATTTGAATTAAGTGAAATCACTGAATATACCTTTAAGAGAGCTTCACCTTCATCTCTAGATACGTTTCTTCTTAATAATATAGAACCATGCGTGAAGGTGTCACATCTCTACGAGTCATTACAAGCTGTAAACCTACCTACTACATCAGCAGTTAAGTTGGCATGGGAAAATGAGTTGGGGACTGACATTTCAGATGAGCTCTGGGAAGACAGTCTTGAAGAAGTTAATGCTGGCCCCCCGTTAAATCCGAATCCCCCACCCACCCCCTTCTCCCCTATATGTTTTCTTCCCCTTTTTCCTTCCTCTATTATGATTATTTTTTGTTATATAGAAGTGTATATTTGTACGTCTCTAAATGTTATGATGAATTGAACATGGTGGACCCTATTGTAAACAAGTGTAATGCTTTATGGTGTGGTTCACAGTTAACAGTTTTGTTACTGTATTGAGTTGTGCTTGAAATGTACTGCAATTCTTCAATCTGTTAATAAATACTTCAATCAATCAATCAATCAATCAATCAATCAATAATGCTTGCTCTATCAGCCATTGCCTAATTCAGTTTTGAGTAATACATACTAATTACAGTTTTGTAATTTGAGTAATTACATAAAATATTCCCTGAATTTTGTTCGCACTGTGGCAAATGTAATGCAATAGATGCAAATCAAGAAACACTTTCCTGTAGTTTGTGTGTGGGTAATATGTGTCACACTGGGCTCACTTACTTCCTGGACTACATGGACTCCCCCTATCCACAAGGAGGAGCAGTGCACCAAAGCATTATGGGAATTGTAGTCCAGGAAGTAAGTGAGCCCAGTGTCGATGACATCCTGGACACTTTGAAATACTAAAATATCATATTACCCACATAAAAACTTCCAAACGTTAAAACAAGATCTGGTTGCAAAAGGGGTGAAGTGTCCCTTTAAGGTATTTCTTGAAAAACAAAGAGAGACAATTTGATAAGGTTTGGCTGCCCCTAATTGTCCGTTATTTGAGTAGAAGCAATTCATTGTCAGGATACCACTGTTGTGGTTGACTGTATATCATCTTCATTTCAGATGTTGTTTTCCATGATTCTATACTGAGCAGTATGGGTGGGAGGGATTGAGGGTAATTTTCTGTTTTTTCTTTCCTTTTTGTTTTTCATAAAAGGAAAAAATATATATACTGTACCAATTATATAATAATTAATAATCTGAAGAAAAACAATAGAATAAAAAATAAAAGGTACAAAAAATATACACATTCACATTGAAGCATATAAACGGGTCAAAAGAGTTAAGTATACACAATATAATACGCAACAATAGATTAAATTAAAAAACAGAATAAGAAAGATAAATTGCAGTAGGGTCCGTTTTAAATGTATTTTCTGCAATACACTAATCTTGGCTTTGTAATGTAGCATTACACAGAGCAGTTTAAAGGGACACAAAAAACATAGTTCTGTGTGATAGAGGGGTCAAAAATCAACAAAAGTTGCACTAATATTTTAGAAATAGGTCAACAATACGTTAGTTTCGTGGATTAATTTACTTTTAATGCATGTGCCCCCCACAAAATGACCGGAACTACTTAATACTTCACCAAAACCAGAGCAGAATTAATTCCCACCACGTGACTCGGGCAATCAATTAATACAGTTGCAACCACTATATTAATGTCAAGTATTCCATACAGCTTAAGTTAAAAAAAAATCTGAACTGTCCCTTTAAGTACATTGACAGGAATTGGTTACTGCAACTATGACTGCAACAGTAAAAGGCCTGTTTCCTTTTCTTTCAGTAATAAGCAGCCTCATGACTGTCAACCAGGCCCCTGTGGTTGTGACTGAACTCGGTCACAGTGTTACCTTACCATGTGAGTTCTCTCAATCCACAGAGGATCATTTGATCGCCATGCCTATTTTGTATTGGGACTGGGAGTTTGCAAATTCTCCTCACCCAGCTACCTGGCTCAGATTATGGCCCAAAACAAAAGTACAAAAATATCAGGAACGTGTGGAACGCCTGGACGAAAACAAAAGCTCAGCCAACAAGTCCATTCGACTCAGGAATATCCAGTGGCAGGACAGTGCTGGGAAGTACATATGTAAAGTTTCTGTTGCAACAGTCAACACCACAGAGAGGAAGAGAGGAAATGGCACTATTCTCAGAGTCTATGGTAAGATTACCTTCATTATTTTGTATGGACATTTTGACCTGGTAAAACACTGTTGACAAAAAAAAAGCTAGTGTGAATGATTCCGAATTGCATTGCATTATTATTGTGTGTGTGTGTGTGTGTGTGTGTGTGTGTGTGTGTGTGTGTGTGTGTGTGTGTGTGTGTGTGTGTGTGTGTGTGTGTGTGTGTGTGTGTAACCTACAGTCGCAGTTGTCTCAATGTGTTTGTAACTGATATTCACTTAAATATACTTTCAACAGGTGACTATAGTGCTAGATTTGCATGCCCACTTTTCTGCTTGTGTTTGTTTCAGATACCATGCACTTCAACACCACCAGTGAAAATGTCAACGACCTTAGATGTGACATAAATGTGTCTCAGGATCCTGGCTTTGTCCTGTCTGTCGCTCATGGTGGACTGAACCAAACCCGTGACCATGCCAATAACAACCATGACCCATCTCTGCCCCATGTTAAGCTCTCTGTGAGCATCTCTCTGAGGAACAGAGGAGATTATGAATGCCTGCTCCACCTGCGCAACAGTCTGATACTCAAAAAGATCTTTCATTATGTCTCCTCTGGTAGGAACCTTTTTACAAAATTGACTGATAAGCTATTTAATGTACTTGTCGTACACGTACGTACATGGAGTGATGGAGAATGAACTGGTAAAAACATATTGTACAAATGTACAATGGCTTCATTCCAGAGTATAAACTTGAATGGCCTTGAATTAACTGTGATAATACCGTCTGTGTTAGTATCTGATATGAAAAATCCCCCATGTATAAATCATGACTAGGGAAAAACACAATGTAAGTACATAGGGTACAAACAGTTGGGTTTTTTACATCCTTACTGTATGTTGTAAATTCCATGTAGCTGTACTTAAATTAGCTTCCAATAGCTTTCCCTTTACGGTGGGTACAGTGTGTAATACAGTGAAATCTATATAGATTCTAATGTAATCAATGACACGTACTGCCCCAGTCCCCCCTCTCCTCAGTTATGACGTAAGATGCAATATGTGCCATGTCAATAAGGTCAAGGGGCTCCAATTTAATGTACAGTATGATGACGATGTCTTTTCACACCAGTGGTTTTATGTTTCCAGAGAAGCCAGAGGAGCAGGAGATGAACCCAGAGCCATGGCTGCTGTACGTACCTCTCCTCCTGGTCCCACTCACCATGCTCCTGGCTCTGCTTACAGCCCTGCTGGTACAGGGGTACAGGGGATGAACCCAGGGCCATGGCTACTGTATGTACCTCTCCTCCTGGTCCCACTCACCATGCTCCTGGCTCTGCTTACAGCCCTGCTGGTACAGGGGTACAGGGGATGAACCCAGGGCCATGGCTACTGTACGTACCTCTCCTCCTGGTCCCACTCACCATGCTCCTGGCTCTGCTTACAGCCCTGCTGGTACAGGGGTACAGGGGATGAACCCAGAGCCATGGCTACTGTACGTACCTCTCCTCCTGGTCCCACTCACCATGCTCCTGGCCCTGCTTACAGCCCTGCTGGTATGCACACGTACATAGCCTCCAGGTGAATAACAATGCGGACTTGAAGCAAACCAGACTCAGAACACCTTATCATGAGTGTTCACAGTATGTGCAGAAAATAGCCTGGTCTGAATCCACTTCAGAGGCTGAACGGAACAAGTTACCCCCCTTTTTTTAAGATGTTGTTTTTGGCTTTTCTGCCTTTATTGATAGTATCAAGTGAAGATGGACAGGAAAGAGGGAGAAAGAGAAGGGGAGAGACATGCAGCAAAGGTAGTCATGAACGGGACTCGAACACTGAAGGTCATTACACACTGGCGAATTGGCGACGCGATATATTCGTGCGAATAATTCGCATTTAAAAAAAAACAATTGAAGTCCATGCAAGCTTCCACATCAGTGGCGAATGTGCGAATGTGCGAAAATGCGACCGTTTTCGCTTTTATTTGTTCGCTCTGGTGTCGTATTTTGCAGAGATTCGCAGGCGAACTGCAACATGCAATATTTCGCATTTTCAGATCGCTTATTCGCATCGCGTCGCTAATTCGCCAGTGTGTAATGACCTTTAACACGCTGTCAGGCCAAAGCCTATATGACCACTTGACCAGCGGGCGCACCTACTGTTTTTTCCCTTTTTATATATATGATGATTTAATGTTTTTTTGTATTATAGAAGTATATATTTATACGTCTCTAAATGTTCTGATGAAGTGGACCCTGTTGTAAACAAGTGTAATGCTTAATCATGGTGTCGTCCACAGTAACAGTTTTTGTATTGACTTGTGCTGTCATTTGAAATGTAGCCATTCTGCATACTATGAATAACATTTCAACATCAATCAATCAATCAATCAATCAATCAATCACAATTATGTAGGATGGCACCAACCTGGAAAAGGGGATCTCCATATATGGGCATAAAGTGGACAGAGACAGACAATGCAGAGTTGCAGACACATAAATTAATTAGCTAAACATCACAGCATGTCCATATTTGGGCATGATCAGGCACTAGCTGGCCTGGTTGCCTGCCACAACTTAAATATTTATAGGCCAGAGCCCTAGTAGACACTAGACATAGACATAGAGCATCAACAAAAGCCTGCTTTTCAGACAGCAGTCCCGACTCCCCACTCCTGCTTTAAGGAGTCCAAAGACTTTGCATAGTGGGGTGACGTCAGCTTTAGCTGCATCATGCATCATGCTCATACAGTGTCATGGGACTTTATGTTTTTGGCAAAGTGTGTGTGTGTGTGTGTGTGTGTGTGTGTGTGTGTGTGTGTGTGTGTGTGTGTGTGTGTGAGTGTGTGCGCGCGCGCGCGTGTGTGTGTGTGTTTGGGGGTTTAAGAACAGTGGATTAAATATCACTTAATAATACCAAAAACAAAGCAGCATGCTATGCAAAGGAAAAAACATGACTCCTAAAGCCTAAAGGTGACTTTATACACTACCCGATAATCGGGTAAAGAGTATCCTGTAGACTGTAGTGTGAGATGCTATCAGATTTCAGATATAAAATCGGGTAGTGTATTGCCACCTATGACCCTAAAGTCAGGTGGTGCCCACGTCCATGTTGGTTTTGGTGCCCCCCCCCCCGGCGCGCGCGCACACAAGCGATCACAAGGCGCCAAGGCGGGGATAATAATAAAAACAGTTACCATAACAACAGCAGCTACATACCTCTCCTCCTTCTCATTGCACTGTCTGCTGAAATGCATCACTCTATTCCTCCTCCCACATCCACCTCCCACCACCCCCACAGGCTGATCAGCGCTTCCAGTGGACAGTGGTCCACTCTACTCCATGTAGCCGCGTCTAGGCTATAGTTTCACGTCTCAGTCACCTTATCCTAAATGGAATATATCATGGATCTTGGACATGTATTTTTCAAAGCGCGTCTGCATCTTTAACAGCGAAAGAGGGTGTTTCTTTTGTTGTTCGAAAACAAAAATCCAAGCCACGCTTTTGCCCCAGGCTGCAGCAGAGGTTGGTGCCGATGTGACGGGAAAGGACCTATCTGACTGGGAAAAGGAATTACCCGACCCCCTTAACCATTTACAGTAATGGGATTTGGGACAAGCGATACCACAAAGAAGAACATAATTGAGATAAAAGGATTTCTTAACAATATTTTAGCCTGCACGTTGGATCAGGAGGTTACATCTTTGGAAAACTCAAATTATTGACAAAAACGGAACACATAATTTTATATAGGCTACCAAAAAGTGCCAAGCTGACAAGTGACAACCAATTGATTTAATTGGGCTAGGTCCCTGCACACAGAGCGCGTTTTCGACGTTTCTCCATCGGTGCAACCACCATTAAATAGTGTCCGGATTTTTAGTTTGTCCGAGTTGATTGTTTTCTTATTGGTAATGGTGTTACACATAATATGCACCTCTGTCCTCTGGAATGCATAATTAGCCCATATTTCACATTTTAAATACTTACTAGAACATTGATTATCTACTGTCTACTGCCTATGCCATTTCCCCTTTCTGATTAATGGCATTTCGGACCAATGGTAGGCCTACTAGTAGGCAAGGCTATAATAATAAAGTCTACCATGCACAACAAATAATCCGATATGGTGTAACCTCCGATTGTGCGAGATAGGCATATAATGTAAATAAATCAAATATCGTTTTCATCTCAAACCAGCTGTATAATCATCTCAACATCTACAAGAGACCGTCCCTAGATCACTGCATGCCATATCAAGAGGTAGGCTACATAGCTGTTATAGAAATTAAACTATAATGTTGGTATATTGTCTTTCTATAGCCTTTCCCCTCTTTTGCCCATGCATGTCATAGTTGATTCTGAAGTAAGGACATGAAACTGCGTTACAGAATGCATTCAAGTTGATATATCACTTAGCTCCATATGTGCCATCTCCCTACGCTCATTCAATATATCACTGAGTTTGAATTGTAGGCTACTTCACTCAACTCAAGCTGCAGCATCTTTGATTATTCTTATTAGATTATAATTTATTGTGCACAGATTACACCAGATCCTTTGACATTATACTCAGTCTCGTAAATCTAAGAATAAAACCCTATGTCTTCCACAAGCTGTAATTTTGAATCATCAATCGTGCCATTGATTCACTGCCTGCCTGTAACTCAAGATAGGTACTTCTAAATGGAAGATTTAATGCAGAGTGCTGCATAAAACTAAGGGTGTGTCACTATAGCACCTTCTCTGGTGGTGGATTATAAATGGTTTAACTTAATGCAGAAAGAAATCTAAAGCCCTGTGGTGCTCCAGACCAGTGGTAATAGACACTTAACAGAGCACACAGATTCCCAAAGCGGAAGCATCTGAATTAGGGGGTCTCTCTGTCCGAGTTGAGTGGGAGTGTCACCACTCACCACCACCGACCTGCCACATTGCTGGTGTGAAATAGTTGATAAGCATGCATGGCAGCCACACCTGAGCTCTGCTGATGTGGTGTGCTGGACTACTTTTGGCAAGTGAACACCTTTTTATAAAGTAAGAGCAACAGAAAGCGGAGGTGATAATCTGACAGCTATAGTGACCTGAGTGTCATCAACAGCAGACTTGAAGAAAGAACAGACCTCCTCCGTGACTTCACATTCCTTCTAAAATGTGAGAGCAAAATCTTTTTGCTCTCACACACATTTTACAAACTAGGTGCACACACCTGAGACACATGCACACATACCTGAGACACATGCACAGACCTCGCCTCATGTCTGTCTCTGCATTTTCCTCAGCATGAAAGTGTGACTGTGAATGTGTGAGAGGGTGCCAGAGAGCGTGTGTGTTCCAGCAGCATTGAGTGCGGCCAATCCTTCTCCCCAGCGAGGATGTCTGAAGTCATGCTGCTGCTGCTACATCTGACCATTCTGGTGCTGCAAGGTGAGTGGGGCAGTGGGTTTGTTAGGGGTTGCTTTGTAATTGTGTGTGTGTGTGTGTGTGTGTGTGTGTGTGTGTGTGTGTGTGTGTGTGTGTGTGTGTGTGTGTGTGTGTGTGTGTGTGTGTGTGTGTGTGTGTGTGTGTGTGTGTGTGTGTGTGTGTGTGTGTGTGTGTGTGTGTGTGTGTGTGTGTGTGCGTGCGTGCGTGCGTGCGTGCGTGCGTGCGTGCGTGCGTGCGTGCGTGCGTGCGTGCGTGCGTGCGTGCGTGCGTGCGTGCGTGCGTGCGTGCGTGCGCGCGTGCGCGCGCGCGTGCGTGCGTGCGTGTGCGTGCGTGTGTGTGTGACTTGACTCCCCTGTATTCCCCGAATGTTCATCTATAACGGGAATGTTGGCAATGCACATGATATAATCAACATCTTTCAAGCAAAAAACATATAGCCATATATCTTGCATTCTTTTGCATTTTAGCCAGTATGGAGAAGCTTAGCATGAACAACAGCCTTGAGTAATGGGTTCTTGTTTGAAATTCCAAGCCAGTAATATGGTATCTATTCCTGCTAGGCATGCAAGCGTACATGGATGTTGAAGACACATTTGTAAGGTTTACATGAATTACTGTATGTCTGTCATCATGAAGTCCACTATGCATTAAGTTCAAAGGTGGTATACATTGTTGATTCATTTTTTATTTCAAGGATAGTGTGTGTGTGTGTGTGTGTGTGTGTGTGTGTGTGTGTGTGTGTGTGTGTGTGTGTGTGTGTGCGCGTGCGTGCGTGCGTGCGTGCGTGCATGGACTTCAAATCCATATTTTGCTCCATCCATCTCCATCCTGCTCAGATATTATATCTACTAAATCAGAGCAGCAATCACATGCACATGCAATCCATAGTGTCAATTTGACTGAGAGTGTAAAAATGGATCTGTAAGGGTCAATTTGTACACTCAGAGTTAAATTGACATTTGAGATTTTACAGTGTGGGCATACTGTAAGTGCTCCTGCCTTTGCTCCTCATATGACATGCCATAAACCATCCCAATCAATGGACTGAGTCACCAGTCCAGTGCAGAGCCTCATAAAACCGAGTGTGGTCAATTGAGAGCCATGGTGAAGGCAGCCGCATGCCCGCATCGACACTTCCACATCATAGAAGCATTAAGGCAGCAAATGGTGGAAAACACAAGTTGCTGAGAAAAGTGTGCACATCCACTTCACTGTCCGTTTGAATGCAACACTAGAATACTCTAGACACTAAAACAACACTCTAAACAATAAATATTCAGTAAAAATAACACATCTACAAGCTCCCATTCACAATGTAACAGTGTTGTGAGCTTGGATATCAGCTATTTTCTCCAAAGAGATTTGGTGTAGAGGGGGAAAAAAGGGGGGTCAAGGATATAACCCTGAGGGACCCCGGTCAATGAAGTACAGTATATAGGCCCTAGGGTATAAGTGGTTAATTACTGTATGTATCAATACCGTATACAGTGCTTGTACAAGCCTCTCTTGTAAGCCTCTCTCTGTCATCAGGTTGTATAATGGATGGATCTATATTGGTGGGTGGTTACTATAGCAGCAGGTGTTCCAAACAAAGGCATTCTAGTCTGCTGTCCTCCATCTTTTGAGTGGGCTCCGATCTCAAAAGGAATGTGAATGCACAGATGATCATGCCCCAATTGTGGTTATTGTAAGAGACTCTGCTAAGTGGCCTTGTGATTAGAGTGTCCGCCCTCAGACTGAGAGGTCAGGGTTTGACCCCTCGCCGGGTCATAACAAAGACTGCCCTGCTTGGCACTCAGCATAAAGGGTTGGATTGAGGTACGTCCCTGCGACATACACTGCGATATACACTTGTACATCAATCTGCCTCACGCTACAGAAACAGGCTCCTGCCCTATGGGCCTCATGGCTCGGCAAGGCTTACAAACAAAGCAAGACTCTGCAGACGTAGGGTCTAATGCCATTTAACTTAGACATTTAACTATCAATTTGATTGTCAGATCTAATAAATTGCCACAAAGGGGATGTATTGTACGTCACGAATGCACTTTAGAGTCGTGATCTAATTGCATGCCATTGCTGCATGTCCCTTATTCACTAATTCTCTCTGCTATTCTCTGCACGCGCACACACGCGCGCACAGGCACGCACGCACGCACACACACTAAAAATGGAAGACTGGGTATTTCATTCTCTTAGCAGACCTTGTATTGAACGGTGCTTTCCTCGAACTGTGCATATTCTACAAACTGTTAATAAGATGTTCAATCAATCAACACACGCACACACACACACAAACATTTGCCTTGTTCCTCCAGCTGTGGCACAGAGGATAGAATGTCCATTGTTCCTTGTTCCTTGTAGCTAATGGAGGGTGGGAATTCAATTATGTAAATAGGGCTTTGAAGACCTCCAGCCCAGTGTACAAATTATGTCAATCTGCACTGTGGTCAAAGGAACAACCAAAATACAGCTCTGTGAATTGTTCAGGAAGAAACAATTAAGGAAAGAAATGAAGAACGGAATACAGTGTCACTCTCTAGAATAAATATATATTGTCAATGTCAAGCAAAAAGTGTGAATGTAATGAAATGATGTTATGCACATAGTAAAGAGCTTTGGATTAAAGGCACTATAGAAATGCGAACCATTTTCGATGTCATTCTTTAATCATTCAACATGAAAAATGTGATTTGATTACTGAACACAAATTACTATTCACTCTATTCTACAGTAGTTGCATAAGAAGGACAGGAGAGTGCTTCTTAAAGTCCAGATTAAATGGATAGGCAGGTGGAACATAATGTTGAAGTGGGCAAAGAAAGGAATCCAAATAAAGGAAGATAATGCCACTTCATTTGGGAAAATAGATACCTACACTGTCTATTCAAGAAGACCCAGACTGTTGAGATGTCAAATAAAAGTGTAAAAGATGAAAGATGACAATTCCCATTTGGAGCTCAGAGTCAACAAATCCCCAAGCTCGTTGTTGCTACTGCTGTCACTATACTAGACAGCTGTTCTGGATGTGACAGCTTTGTGGAGTAAAATGGAACAGACCTACTGTACTCACTCACAATGGAAAGTTCCTTGTTCGCTTTCTGTCAGGGGAAACCAGATTGTGTGTGTGTGTGTGTGTGTGTGTGTGTGTGTGTGTGTGTGTGTGTGTGTGTGTGGGTACTTGTCCTGTATGTGCGTGTACATGCATGTGTCACTACACAGGTGGCAATCCCAGCATGGAAACAGATTTTGTCCTCATCTGTCTCAGTTGGTTTAAGCAAACAACCTGATCTGTATATATATATATATATATATATATATATATATATATATAATTATATAATTATATATATATATATATTATTTTTTTAATTATTATTTTGCTGTGGCAGTCTGAGGGGTAGGCCTATATAGCAAATATGAAGGATTAGTCCACCACCCGGCCCCATCAGTAAAATCTACTAATCTGCAGTGTGGAATATTCATTGCATAACCCTGAAAACCAGTCATCCACAGATTAAGCAATGGATTTGAATATTGTACTCCGTGTGTTGTGAACACTATAGTGAGAATGGTTGCAGATTGGTGGATCTTTGTAGTCTGCAGACTCTGCACTGTGGATGTCTATTCATCTGTCCATAACCTCTTTCTTTCTCGTGCCTTCACCTGTCCTGTCTACTCAATCAGCAGCATATTTGCTGCCCATGCGGAAATCTTTGCCTTGCCACCTGTCTTGTATTGCTTGACACTTGTGTATACTGTAATGCTACAGTGTTTTGGCATCATGTTTCTCGCCATCCCTCCTTCTCTCTCTCTCTCTCTCTCTCCAATGTGCCATTCAATTTGGCTTGAAGCAACAATGCACACTCCCGTAGTCTATTTTGCTATATGGCATTCCTATTTGCCATTTGTTGGATGAGCTGTGTAATGGGTGTCTCCTCTCCTCTGTCTGTTTTCCAGATCCCACTTCCCTCTCTGTGAGCAGTCAATATACCAGCCATTTCAAACCCTTACATAGGTGTTTATATGCATGGAATATCCAAGTTCCTGTTTCAATTTATCTGTGCCTTTTTATATTTACTCTATTTTCTCTTTCTAACTCCATAACCTCTGTGTTTTGCTCTCTTCATGTAGTGTAACTTGATGTGATGATGGGAATGTCTTGTAGTTGTAACTAAGCCTAGTTTTTGCAAATAATTCCAAGAGTTTGTTTTTAAGTGCTTAATTGAGTTATGAGATGTAGAGATTTTTTTTAAACAATTTGGACAGTAGGCCTACGTTGTAAAATCACGTAAATTACTTTCTAAGAATGAATGTACATTCTTGTGAATGTCTCTGAACCTTCTTGCGTTCTAAAAGTAATACTTTGAATTGTTTGCAAATCCTGTTTGCCTAAGAGCTGTTGTGTTGTGTTCTTAAATTTCTCCTCTGCTCTACCCTTCCTTTGTTTTCTCTTCTCCTCCAGTGCATCAGAAACCTGCCTCTCCCCATGCTTTAGTAGAAATAGTAGTAGGCTATGCTAACTAAGTCTATCCTTCTTTCTCTTCTTTCACTCCTAGAAGTTAGTGTCACTCAGCCAAAAATAAGCCAAATTAACTTGGAAATCTGTTGGTTTCAGTAAACATAGTAGTAGTATATGTTAGAAGTAAATTCTCTCTCCTCGTCTGCCCCCCCCCCCCCCCCCCCTCTTTTCTGGAGTGCAGCAGAGGTTCTGTTTTTATGTTCTATTTTAATATGCTGCAATACTTGCATCCCAGCGAGTTCTGTAAAGGAAAAGATTACTGCAAAATGATGTGCAGTCTTTATCAATCTCAGCCAAACTACGGATGATCTTTCGAAGCCACCGCTGCGCTGACCAGTTCTGCCATGTGTTTCCTGCCCCTCCCCTCCCCTCCCCTCCCCTCACCCCACCCTACCCTACCCCAACCTGCCCCCTCCCGTTCTCATGAATCAAATCAAAAGCGTCCACAGAGGACAAAGTTGAAAATAGCACAGGATCATTGGTTGAGATCGATGCTGAGGCCTCAGTGGGAACAGCAGAGTGCAGTGTGAGAGAGAAACTCTTGGAGTTACAGGTGTGTTTCTCTATGGCCGATGAGCAGTTATGTGTCATGATGATGATGATGCTGATGGCATATATAGACTCCAGCTTCTATATATGAATTTAGCTCAGTTTCTGGAGGAAACACATACTGCAAGGAAATGTAGAAGAGTATTGCTCACTGCAATCTGTTTATTTCCCCTCAGTTTCTCAAGTGAACAAAACATACATCATCTAAAACACCCCAAAAGCAAAAATGAAAGAGAATGAGGTGAAAGTCAAAACAAACAATATCATGAAATGAGTGGAAATAAAACAAAAGAAACGCTATGCCCTGTTCCATAAAACAAGCATGTTATGGCCCATGGGATTAAGCACGCAAATAATTACAACAATTAGCATTGTTTTGTCCAATTGATTGTTTGCCTGCAAGTAATATGTTATTGGAAAACACAAGAGCTTTTCTTGTCAGCATTTTTCTCAAGCCACGGTTAAATAAAAAAACAATAAATATTACATAGTCATATTTGTCAGGTGAAACAAACACTGGCTCCGTTGTGCATCTTTCCTGCTCTCCAGTTTGCTCATAACATTAGGCGGTGTTATCAGGCGCTCCGCTGAGTCCGCTCCGTTCCGGTGTTTATATGTTTATGGTTGAGAGTGTGGTCTGGGTGTTTACGTCTATGGTTGAGAGTGTGGTCTGGGCATTATAGATTTGCAGACTTCCGCCGTGCCCGTGTCATAGCTTAGGAGACAGCCAATCATGACTAGGTCGCGACTACGCGATTGGCTGGTGGCGTTTAGGCGCTCCCATTGGCTTAGGCGGCATGGGGGCGACTCCCATTGATGACTAGGTCGCTATTAAAAACGGGCCTGTTGTATGTCAGGTTTCACCTGACAAAAAGAAGGATGATGACCATTGACCACCTAAACAAATATTGTAGAAATAGAGGAAAACCAAAATGGCAGTTTTCTAACTACATCTTGCCCATCCTCGTCATACTTTAGTTCCCCTGTGCCATGGTGCCTGCGTGGAAGTTGACTCGGACACAGAGGCCGTGGCCAAAGGAGGCTTCAAGATGGGCTGTATCTCCTGTAAGAAGAGGGGAGAGGTGCCTGCGACCGCCACTGTTGACTGGTTCTTCAAGGCTGTAGATGAGAAAGAGTACACTCATGTGAGTATAGCTTATTTCTCAAGACAGAGATGTGTTTAGTAGTGTGTAGGGGTTGGATCTGATATGAATCAAGACTTGCTTCTGTTGTCTCTCTTCTTATAACTATAAAACAGAATGCATACAACTCAAAATAAAACAACATTTAAATAATATATAGTATATACTATATATATTTACACACACACATGCAGGGCCAAATTAGCCATTAGACTGGTGGGCCTGGGGTCGAGGGGCCCTTCAGGGAAACTGGACCGCGTGGTACTGGGATGCCCTGACAAGGGCTCCTGGGGCCCTTCATTGGATCATCTTAAAAAAGATGATAAGAAAAAGCAAAAAAGTAATAGCGCTATGAGAGTCTCCAAAAAAGATCACCCCAGGGGCCCTCGTGGGCGTTACTCCGTCTCTGCACACACACGTCAAATGTAAATGAATGCTTGCTGATACATCCAATACGTAGATATTGCCTTGGCAGGTAGTAAACTCAGCTGACTCATGCCCATGTGTATTTCAACCAATTACATGACACAAAAACACAACTCATAACAGGAGCCACTTATATACACAGCTAAGTGGACAAGAGTTTCATCGTCTCCTCTTCCCTTTGGGCCAAACAACTGCCATGCATTTATCATGAAGAGAGTGCAGCGCCATGCATCTTTCATGGCAGGCTCTTTTCCTCTGTGTTAGCGGGAAAACCTTCTCATTGCCTTGGCTAAGTGCAGTGGAAGTCTTCCCCCTGCAAAGCAAGGAGTCCATTATGTCCATTAAGTGGATGAGAGAGAGGTCTCATTGGTGTCAGTGAGATTCCATTAATTTAGCAGGCGTGGTCAGGTCTGGAGCCTTGACCAGTGCTGAGTGAGTCACCAGGAAGGATAAATGACTGGTGGGGTTGGGGGAGGTGGTTGTTGTTGATGGCTGTTTTTCCTGTTCTTTTAATGTGGAAACTGAAACGTAAACTGCCATTTCAGATTAAGGCTGGATAGAGTGTGTGTGTTGACACCTGTATACAATCGCTGTGAAACATGCTGAAAAACATCCTGACACCCAAGTGAAAGCATGTGAAAACAAACATGGCCTACACAAGCCTTTATCACACGTAGAGACAAATAGAATAAATAGCCAGAAATGGATGAGCTATGTGCTCTTCCACACTCCGGGAAAAGCAACACCAGCTGTGTGACTGTACTGAAACAAAACCAGGACAGGTGGGGATTAGATCCTTGACCCAAGATACCCAAGATATTGACACAGAGAGCACAGAGGTCACCAGGCAGGCAGGCAGTTAGCAATGGCATGATTCAGGCACCCATCAGTAAAGATGATGATGCAGTGTTCACACCAAGGGAACAAATGGTATGTTTTCAGCTACCGTAAATGTAACACAGTTATGCTAGGTGTTTTAAGAGGTGTTTAATCCACAGGATTTAGTTTAGCTTGTTGCCTTGTTTTATTTTGGATTCTCCTTTAGTTGGAAATGTGTTTGCGGTGAGATACTGCAAATGCATGCAGCCGTATCACATCCATGTTTAATGAAATGGCTCTACTGCATAATTAAATCAGAGCTAATCCCACAGTGCCACGTTGGGTACTGATATACTACAAGGTCCAACATGTTTAGTCACTCTAGTTGAGTAGATGGTAGGCCCTATCATCTAATAAACTAAAACGACTAAACATATTAAAGTTTGTAGTCTAATATTTACTTACTTACCGTGAAGACCAGGTAGGTTATAATAAGAAACTTGAGATGGCAGTAGGCTTCGAACCAAACTGTGACTGACCATAATGAAATTCTTCTCCATACTTTCTGGTAGATTTACAGCTATGAGGGCAAGGACGGTGAAATCATGGATGACCGTTTCTACGAGCGTCTGGCCTGGAATGGTAGCAAGCGGACCGACGACCTACAGGACGGCTCCATCTACATCCTCAACGTCACCTTCAATGACACAGGAACCTACCGCTGCCTGTTCAATCGCATCCTCAATTTCGGGACCTATGAGTACTATTTCAATGCCACCAAGTTCGTCAAACTCAGAGTGGTGCCAGAACGTAAGCATTTGGGTGCCGGGATATTATTAGAAAAAGAAAAAGAAAAAAAAAACACACACACACACACACACACACACACACACACACTTCGTTATGTCATGTGTCTGTGTGAGTAAAATACTGCGAGTGCGTTAACAATGTCTTGGAAAGACATTTAACGGTATCTCCCACTTCCCAGAGCCAAATATTGACCACAAATGAACTGAAGGTAAACTGTGTGTAGGATTCAGGAATATCCTCATTTCTGCACTCAAGATGGGAATGCTGTATGTATGTACAGTATGTATGTATGTATGTATGTATGTATTTTTGGAATACAGTATTAACTGGATAATAAAAAACCAAGGGCACAGAAGGGAATATGATTATGAGAGGTTCCTGAAGTCATAAAGTAAATTCAGAAATTAAGGAATACCCAATTAGAACGCTTTCTTAGCACTGATGTGGCATGGTTATTAATGAAGCCACCCGCTAAGAAGTGTGGACCTTTACTGACTGTAGTATGCTGCTAATATTCTAAAGTAAAGATTGTCAACAACAATTAAATAGTGACATTTCAAGTAGAACACTGTCCCCTTGTGGCCACGCAAAAATATATTTGATATGAAGCAACATGCTGGAGAACTTTAACAAATTATGAGCCATTCTATGAAAAATGTATACCAAGCCAGCCTTCAGCGTTGTTTGTTGTAGAAATGTAATTATTTAATCTTATTTATTTCTGCTACTTACCGGGTTTGGCTCATCTTTTTCTCTCTCTCTCTCTCTCTCTCTCTCTCTCTGTACAGGCACCCGGAGCGTGGCATCCATCTTTTCTGAGGTCATGATGTACGTCACCATCATTGGGCTGCAATTTTGGCTTTTAGTGGAGATGATTTACTGCTACAAAAAGATATCAGCAGCAGGAGAGGAAGCCTTAAGAGAGAGCGCGTAAGTGGCACATTTAAACACAGCACTGACATGTACTACATACCGTACATACACAAAACATGCAAATCACTCACATTCTGATACAGACACGCAAGGCCAGTACATTTCCAGATCACGCCTGGGCCGTCCAAATCATGGGTCACCCATCTTTCCATCTGCATGCCTCTATATCGATCTTTTAAAAAAGTATTCCATTTTCCTTTCTCTGCTGAAATTACTTCACAGGCCTATTCATACTAAGGTGACCATTGAAACGTACAGGAAGACGTCACGCCGCGGTGGTAAGCGACTCACCTCTTGGTGATGTGTTTGGTCCGACATACTAACAGTCCAACAGGCATTGGTCCGACACCCTACCCCAAACCCTAACCTAACCCAAACCTCACAGGGAAGCCATGGGTGAGTTTTAACCGGTAACGCATGTCGAGAGCCACGGGTGAGTCTTAACCGGCCACGCATGTGTCTGTTGCATGTCGGACTGTTAGTACGTCAGACCAACATAGGCGCCCACCCCCAAACACATCTCCCTGTTTTTACTAAACACCGTTTTGGGAACCTCGCATCACCAGACTTTCCACCTCGGAGGAAAGTCTGTGTTCCTAAATCTCCCATGTGATCCGGTCTAGGCGTTTTTAGACCGGATGATGAAAACAAAAAAAATAAACCTCAGTGTTGCTTTGTTTTGTTTCACATCCCGAAACCCGAAATGGTATGCCTCCCAGGCTACCGTTTCGATGGTCACCTTATCACCTAAATCTGGAGTATGAATAGGCCTTAATGCTACTTCTATTCACTGACTCACTGGTTCTCAAAGTGGGGTCCAGGGAGCACCTCCGTGGGTCCTAATTTTATACTTTGTCTATTCGAAAACAGCGATCTACAAGCTTACAAGCTTGTAGATCTATTTTATAATCATTTTGAAAAATTATGGGAAAACTGGGGCACAACATATTTTCAGGTGGGGGTCTGCAGCCAAATACATCGTATATATCAATTTAGGGGTGTTTGACATGAGAATGTTTGAGAACCACTGATTTTCTCAGTTTCATACTATAGATATTCCTCCACCTGCCTATGTACCTTTCTTCCCTCAACCTTTCTCTCTCTCTCAGGGCGGAGTATTTAGCTATAGCATCGGAGAGTAAAGATAATTGCGCAGGTGTGCAGGTGGCAGAATAGCCCTGGTAGGTGTGGATTCTCAGTATGCAATTTCTTTTCTTTTTAGATTTGTCTCTTGGCTGTACTTTATCGTTTATGTTGTGGATACTGTAATGTTTACTTACTGGACATAACACATTTTACACTTTTAAAAGTTTGGTGTGACCGCACCCGTAGTGTAGTAAAATGTGATTATTATTTAGACAGTCAGTTTCAGTTTTTAACATTCTTGCAGATCGAAACGGGGTTCTACAAGTTTGAGGAGCGTCACATCTCCATCATCACTGCCACTCACTTCCGACAACTCTCTTCTCAACGACGGGGAAAGATGAGGACCACGCAGGACACAAACTCCGCTCACAGATTTTCTTCTGCAAAAGAGATGGGAAGGATTTAATTGTTTTCCATTCTCGGTCACAGAATGGAACATAATTGGCTGTTGTTCAACAGGAGAGAAAGAGAGAGCTGTATATAGTTGTGTACACATCAACGCATACAGTATGTTGATTATAACATGCATTGTATATTCACCACTTGCATTGTTTTTAGGTAGTTTCACTTCAGTTTGGTTCATTTGTTCTCAGTGTCATCATTTTTCATCACACACAATATATTGCAAAGAACATTTCAACCTTCTCGTTAGTCTTAATCAGATGTTTAAAATAAATTAAACAACATTAGATGATTACATCCCCAGAAACTACAAAGATAATGCACATTGAGATTAGCGACAAGCGGGTCCATTTTATCAATGAGCACTGCAGCGGTTAATTACGCAAGTCATGATTGTATGCATCAAGGTGTCGTCAGGTCTGGTTTAACGGCATCTGTCTACGAAGCACGACTGTCTACCAAAATGTTACTGTAGCCTTCCACTCTGGGATCAAACTGACACAAAACAAGAGGTGTTTTGTGTTCACACAGTCAGTTACATACATCGTTATTTAATGGAAATACCACAGAAGTTGACATTTAGCTTGTCATTCCTTCAAAGTAGACCAACCAATTTTCACAACAGCGTTGTACCTGTTTTTCATTAATTCAAGATCTATTTATTCTCAATTAAACGTTTTTATTTTATTTTTATTTGCAGTCTGACATTGGTACAGAGAAGTGACTTGCATAGTTATTAACTCAACAAGCTCAAACATTGCAATAGAATAATGCTACCAGATTGTATTTTTCTTCATAGCTAAAAAACAAAAAATGTAAGAATGCTTTTGCAAACAACTACTGAAATGTTTTGCTCAGCCAATAATAACTTTCACACATCCTGCTTCAGAAGCAAAACATAGGAGCTGCAGTCAACGTGCGACTTCCTGTGACATTTGAAAAGACAATACTTACCGCTAACCACAACCCTGTGTGCCATGTTCACTCAAGACCAAAAATGAAGCTTTAATTATGTATGTGGGGGCATGGAAATGAAGCAGTATAATGTGGCTTAACCTTACAGATGTCTGTCTGAAAATAAGGGCTATAATGGGGACCAATACCACAAACCTGTCCAGTGTTCTTCCTACAGGAAAGCCTATGGAAGTGACATGCTCTTTTTATTAGGCAACTACAGTATGCAGGGAAAATTAATAGCGCTGCCTACATCAACACATCAGCCCCTATTACTGCATTGCAATTAACTACATAAAAATAGTTACCCAATTAATTAAGCATGACAGGGGCATACTGTACTTCCTTGGTACAGTATGACTATGAGCCCTTTGTAACAACTACTAATGAAATACAGATTATAAAATAGTCATGGCAAATTAATTTGCAATTACAGATATTTCTGTGAGCCATCAGTTTATATATTTTTTTAAAGATATTTTTGCCTTTATTTGATAGATTTTACAGTAGTTAGACAGGAAAGGGGAGAGAGATGGAAGGATGCGGGAAATACACGCAGCAAAGGTTGTCAGGATCGGGACTCGACCCACGACGCGCTGTCAGGCTGGATTACCAGCCTATGGTGCCTGGACCGCTCGGCCAGCCCAGGCCTGTGAACCATCTGTTTGATTGGCCATGGCCTCAAAGGGACTAGAAAGAAACTACATGAAGTAGCGGTAGTTAAGAGATGCAGTAGTATTGACTGAGGAGTTAACATTAATTAATTTGTCCCTACAGACCTGTATGGAACATGGCACATGGGAAAGCTTTACATAAAACCTTTACTACCTTTTCTAAGTGACATTACACTACTCCAGTTCCTTGGCAGGCAACTCTTTACACTTGACTAGATAGCAAAATATAACACTGCCATCTTGCATGCCTTCTGTCTTTTTGTATGTTTAGCAGCTAAATGCCTGCTCTTTGGGAGCATACACGAGCTGTCTGGTCTTACTCTATAAGCCTGCTGACCAAGGAAGGATGCTCTTGATCACACTCTGGATTAAGAGTGTCTACTAAATGCCTAAACATGGAGGGCCCCAGCCACATTTTGAAATTTAAAAATATCTAATACCCACCTGTACATAGAAAAGGAATTCTGAAACAAATGGCAGACCATATCAGACCAAATCATGTCTAACAAGTTTTACAATGAGTTATCAGACAAAACAATCTTATCAAATGGTCATCTGTGGCCTAATCTGGTGCATATAAAATTGGTCTTTTAAATGAAGTTCAATAAATATTGCTCTTGACAACAGCCTAACTGATTCACATCTCACATGATTTTCTTCAGCAAAGCATACCTCCAGTTTTCTCTAAGTCTAAATGTGTGGAGATGATTCTTGCTAAAATGCGATTAAAAATAAAGGTCATGGGAATATAATTTTTGGTTATCAGTCCTAATCCTTGCATCAATTGTCATAACCTACTCAGATTAATTTTCCCGAATAACTTTCAGCTATACATTTGTGTGTATTTGTTTTACAATATCCTTGCACTTAAAAAATAAATGTTACCTCCATCATCAGCGTGACAACAGTGACGGTTAGCCATGCAATCAATACGCGAGAGAGGGTCAAACTGGGATTATACATACATAAAGCCTGCCCTATGTGTATAACCAGACAGTTGGCCATACAGTATGTTCACTACTCGCATGCTCACAGTTCAACAATGGGACAAAACACTCTTACAATATCGGCGAACAAGGAGAGCAGCATGGCCTGGGACCAGAGGAAGGCCTCAGTAGCACTGTGGTGGGGTGGGACACCTTGTACTCAGGAAATAGCTGTTTTTGAGGGGAGCTAGCCCCTCCTATATACACAGCTTTTGTCCCCACAATTTGTATCAATATTTGCCATGACAATGAAAGGAGAAATGAGGTCAAATGTCCACCAAATGACATAAACACTTCACACGGGTGCGTTTTTATATACATAATTGAACCCAAGAACAATAATACTCAATAACTAAATTGGATCCATGGCATTTCCTGAAAAGTAACATTTTTGGACATTTTTCTGACTGACAATATGCAAGCAGAGGTGTAGTGTGTGTGGGAACACCATCTCTCACGTACCTAACAGGCTAATTTGAAAAAATGTGGGGCAGAGGTTTACAGAAGGACAGATGTGAGTCACAGGAGTGAAAACAATAATCCCTCGCTATCAGCCTTCCTGGAAATAATGATTATGAAACACTCAATGAGAACAGGATATTTCTTTAAATACCACTAAATAAAGACAATGCACAGATCCTTTGCGTGCCCTTACTTATGTCAGTCACATGCACAAACACAAAAACAAAACGAGGAATCATTGATAATTTAGGACTTTTCATTTCTCTCCACAGCTTTGTGTACAATAAATTCTTTAGATGACATTCTCTCCCCATCTCCCATGCATCTCTTAATCCCATCTTCCCTAACCTCCCTCCCGCCCGCCCACCAACCCACCCCCCCACAATAAATATTACATCCTGTCGTTAACCACGACTGGCCGTGCACAGCAGGGCCCACGTGCTTCCATAGCTGTTATTTAGTGCACAGGAGACGAGAGAGGGGGATAAGATGAGCAAGGGAGCACACAGAGGAAGGGGAGGGGGTTGAAAGATGAGAAGAGCGCCGACGTACAAAAGACATGTTTTAAGACGATGGCAGAGTAGGATGGACAGTATGGAGGGAATGGGTAGAAAGTGAATAGTTTTACAACACAGGAGTGGAGCAAAAGACAGCGGGAATAGGTTAGAAAATAAAGACGATACAAAATGAAGAGAACCAATAAAAAATATATATAATTAAAAATTATATACGAAATGGGCGAGGTCAGCTGAAATTTACACAAACAGAATACTGTAAAAAGTAGTTTCCCTTTTGTTCCTTCAACCAAGCCTTAAGTTGGTCCTTTTTCTGTCATTCTTTGTACTTTCATCTCAAAAACACCAGCCTGGCTGGACCACAAAGTAGTTATTGCATCTATATCGTTATTGCATCTACAGTTCTACCTGGTCAAGTCTACAGTAACCCTGAACAGTTCAAGTCTTGCTCCAGTCCAAGGTAGGAGTGAGTGACCAAATATGCAACAGAAATCTCCATAATAAACAGACAAAAAAAAAGAAAAACACTCAAAATAAAAATCACAATATGTAATGTAACATTTGAGGATGTAACGTCAAGGACCTTTCCTCATGCGCACGCATGTCCGGCAAGTCCATACTCACGTCTTCTTTATTTTATCTTGCTGCCCTCTATATTTACACACACGCACACGCACGCACACACACAATGTATTATTATCATTATATTCTACATTACTTGAAACATTCAAAAAGTACTAGAATCACAATTGTCCGTATTGCTATGCCCAATATGATTCAGAGAATTCACATATAGCTCTTTTCTTGGTCCAACAGCAAAACAGAGCACAAAAAGCCCATGAAATGCCTTCTTGTGAAAAGGACATTATTTTGCTATTTGAAAGTTCAAAAAGTCATTTGGTAATAAATACTGCAGCGGTCCGAGGCGACACCCAGCAGAAGCTCGCTGTCCCGATGAACTCAGTCAGACTGACATTGAAATGTTTTAAAATTAAAAGAAAAGGCTATTGCAGAAGTCCCCCTTCATCCACTTGTCCTGCATTGTAAGCCTAATTTATACTTTGCTGACCGACTGTGTTGCTGGCAGACAATACAGAAAATGCTTTGTGGACAGACAACTCATTAAACTGCAAGACAAAATAAATGTTGTGGTATCAGACCATTCCTCATCACTATCAAAGGCCATTATGAGAGCAAAGAACCCCAACTATTCCTCTATAAGGACTGAGCAAAAGTCTAGCACCAGCACAGGCCAGCTTGCCATAAAAAAGTGAGTGTGATATGGATATGGAGTGTGATTGATTTTTTTTAAATAAACACAATCGAACCCCCTTATACACACAGAAGATGCAGCATCTTTGATGGGGATCAAGTCAAGGAACAAATCCCCATGGAGAGAAATGAGGGAGGGACGAGGAATGAGAGGGATCACTGGGAGACTCCTGTTCCCCATCAGGCACTCTCTATTCCACCGCTACTGTTTGTGGTGGTCTCTCTCATCAGAGCCTTTGCAGAGTCAGACTTCATCAGCAGGCTTGAGATCAAGGCCACAAGTATCTTCTGTTCCCAGGACTAGGAGGACCGACCTCGACCTCCAACTTCCAAGAATCACTGTGCCCTTTCCCTTCCCTGCTGAGCCGCTCCATTTCGGAAACACTCCCAGAGGCAAAAAAGGAGCGTCCATTTTGAGATCAGTGGTCTGTCACTGCCCGATGAGAGTACTGAAATGCAGTTGGCTTGAGTTCAATTCACCCTGAAATGCAGCTGGCCTTTTTTAAATGTCCCTTGGATGAAGGGTGGGGTGAAGTGGTTTGGAGTGAATGGCCCTGTAGCCTTTTGTTTTATACAGTACTCACTGGCTGAGATCCCCAGCTGCAGCTATATGTTATTGCTGAAGTCCTGAGAGCTTCCAGTCTGAATGTTTGCGAACTTTGCGATAGTTTATTTTATTTATTTTTTATTGGCAGATGGCCAACGTCACCGCTTCAAGTCTCTCAGGCCAGGAGAGATAATGGGTAACATAGTTCCAGCACGTCACTTCCTGTTTTCGATGTGGACAGAACTAACCTGACACGTTCCACCCCCTCGTGCCATCACAGCCATCCTCCCCAGTCACTCCGCAGGCTCTATTTTTAGGCAGGGCTCTTCTACGGCCAGGCTGTGAGGGGGAGGTGCTGTGAGGAGGGGAAAGGCTCAGGACTCGGTCAGGGATTCTGCCGGGGGTTCTGTGGGGAGGTCCTGCTGCGCCTCGGGAATGACAATGCCATGGTGGAGCTTCTCTAAAGACTGTTTCATCTTTGTGAGAGAGAGATACAGGAAGGGGAGAGAGAGAGGGGGAGAGACAAATAAATACAGTGAAGTCTCTCAAGTTTCAACTTGCGTGCCACATAGCGCGCCACCAAGTGACGCGCTATGAGCTTGTTGGTCTGCCATTTTTGAAAAATCGTAAAAATGCGGCACAAATCTTTGAATATATATTCTTTCAGAGCGAACATTTTTTAAATTCCGACGTCAGGCCTAAATGGTACGGATGGCCCACACAGCACGTCAACCAAGGTGAGCTTCCCTGTGAGCGGTGTGTAGCCACGGCAGAGCGGAACAAAGTCACTCACCACCGCAGCCACAATCTGTACACGCAGCTGCAGTCAGACAGGCTAGACATTTCTTTGTATCAAAAGCCACGTCAACTCTATAGAACAGTTTCCATTCTGTCAACCATCAGGCTGAAGAACGACATGGTGACAGAGTGCTAATCCGTGCCGCCATGTCCGTCTTGGTTACATACTGTGTAGGGCTGTCACACAGGCATTATCACTTTATGTATGACTACTGTATGAATAGACTCCATTGCTTCTGCACTGGCACCATCATTTATGTAGTGCTTACAAGTTTCATATCTGCTGCTAGTGTTATCAAATATGAGTGACAATCGTAAACGATACAGAGCCACCTCCCTGACAATATAACAAGACAGTTTCTGGACAACGATGATATTAAGATGTCCCAATGTTATTATCCATAGAGAGCATACCTATTTACACGCACCTCGACAGTGGGTGCAGGGCCAATAAGGCAATCATGGAAGGAGGTAAAGAATTACTTTATTGACAGGTCAGTATATGACTGACCTGACAAAGATCTACTGAGATCGAAACGTTGTCGTTTATTCAATAAAGTAATTCTCCATAGAGAAAAACGTCCATGACCCAGGGGATGAACGAGTGACGTCAGGACTTCTAGGTGAAATTACACCGTGGCCTTTGCTCGTGTGGAAATGGGGAATACCATTCACAATGTTTGATTGACAATGTTAATGATTTTTTTCCAGACCTCCAGTTCAAGGAAACACAGAATGGGGGGACTTTTTTATTATTTCCACACAACAGCTCAAAAGAGTAAAATGTTGAAAATGAGTGGTATGCCCCTTTAAGTGGTTGACGCGGGGATCTTACTGTGTGCTCACATGTATAACACTCACCTGGTCCAGCAGTGAGACAGAGGACTGGAGGATCTGCTGCCACTTGTTGAGTTGAGCCTGATGGAACTGTCTCTGTAGTTGTAAGACCTGGGCCCACTCCCCTGCTGTCTGGGGCAGAGGACTGACAGCAGTGGTAGAAAAAGTAATTAAGTAAACCTTGCCGAGCCACGAGGCCCATAGGGAGGGGCCTATCTCCTGTTTCTGTAGCGTGAGGCAGCTTGATGTACAAGTACACCCCCTGGAGGCCTTGACATGACGCTAGTATATAGCAAAAAGTACTCACATGTTTTACTTAAAGATGGAGTGCCACAATGTTTCCAGTTTTTCATGTGTCTATGAGGTGAGAGTACTTCATTAGACACCCTGGAGTCGTGGTGGGCGTGCCCACATAACCTTTTAACTAATACTGTACACTTTTTTGAAAAAAGACCTGATGATCATGTTTTAGGGTGGAAAAAAATCGCAGCACTCTTTAAGTAAAAGTGTCGATACTGAATCATATAATGGAAATAAAGGTGAAGGGTCACACACACCCGCTTTAGTTTTTATTCTTGCATGGTGAATTATAGACAACAGATGTTTCGGCTATCCAGCCTTCATCAGTGTCAAGGCTGATGAAGGCTGGATAGCCGAAAATACTGAAACTTAGACTTGAAAAATAGACTTGAGTAAAAGTGCAAAAGTATTGGTATCAAAATGTACTTAAAATACAAACGAAAAAGTGACCATGCACCTTGGACAAATGTTGGGGTTGGGGTGGGAGTTGTGGGTCAGAGTATGAAGTAAAATCAAAATGGTCTTTTGAATTTACCTGTCGGCGACTGAATAGGAGTGCCATGTCTCCAGTGTATGAGCCGCTCTCTCCAGAGAATACAGCTTGTAGAACAGCAGCATATTGAGGGCAACCAGCACCACCAGACTTCACATGGAAAGAAAAGAGAAGAAGACAATGCTAAATTATGTGTGACAAGTCAAAAATATGTCAAAATAAATAATTAGGGGTAAGGAGTGAGCAGTGTAAAATGTCAAAAATACTAAAAAATAAACACTGTGTTGTACAATGGATGGAAACATTAGGAATGGATCAAAGTTCAGTGCCTTTTGGGAGGGAAATATTCATTCATTCATTCATCAATCCACTCAGCACTTTTTCTGCTCATTCTGTTATGAATGGTTTGAGATGAATGTAGTTAATATCAAAGCCTCACATACGGTACCTGATACAGATCCTACACACATGAAGAAGGTAAGGGAGAGAAGAGAAAAGAGAGAGAAATGGCGAGGAAAGGCATTGAGCAGCGGTTAGTATGCAGAGGAGATATCCAACCATGTCTGAACAAGTACACATTCAGACGTGGATTAAAGCAAGACAGCAGGAAAGAAAATTCCTGGAAGATAATAATCTAGGAAGATTTTGAACTGGTTATATCAGAGTGGTGATTTAGGCTCAAACCACTAGAAATACGTTTGAAGGACATACGATAAACAATATATTAAATATAAAATAAAAATAAAAAATGTTTTAAAATGTTGTAGTTCCTTTAATAATTAATGGACAGACACACATCACTTAATTCCTGTCTGCAACATATTGTTGGTCAGGGCAAGGAAGAATATACACACAGAAGCACAAAAGGTACACACAAAATCACTTTCACTGCAAGATCATCAACGCCAGTTGAGTCCAGCTTCCTCAGTCGTCATATGTTCATCGTTTGAGAACCAAGTGAAAACTGCTTGATATTAGAGTTCTCAAACTCTGCCCGAACCCGACCAGGCCTGACCCAACGGATCGGGACACAAATCTATCCTAATTAGTCGGGTCAGGCCGAACCTCTGGCCTGATCAGTTAGGGCCGGTCCTTAATTTTCAGGCCCGTTGAGAACTCTACTTGATATGCAGTCGAGAGGAAAATAAATAGATTGTTTTTTAAATCTATGGCCAGCCCCCCCCCCCCCCCCCCCACACACACACACACAAACTTACATGAAGCTGACTATGAGAAGGATGGTGGATATATTGTTCTGTCCTCTGCTACTTGAGCGTTCTCCTAGTTTCATGTACTGAGCACCTAGAAAACACCAAAATTAACAAGATGTTCAGTGTTGTTTGGCAGTTCCACATACCACCACTAGATGTCAGTATATCACTGAACATGAAGAGATAAGTAACTTCCATTTAATGCTAGCCTGGCTAATAAGCCAGACCGAAACAGCCGTTGGTCAGTGTGATATTAGTCTGGCTTATTAGCCAAGCTAATTTAATGCATGACCAGTAAAGGAAAGAAATATCTTGTCCAATGGGTAAAGTGACTGTCAAGACTTGCCATTTTTACTAGTTAGCTAAAAGATACATATACAATAAAATAAGGTGCACAGATGATGGCTGATTACAGTTCAAAATTAAGCTCAAGTTCAAACTTGCTGATAGAGCAAACGTTGATAGTTGATAGAGCAAAGAAATTTACAGTGTAGATTGGGGTATCGAAAATAGAAAATGCTTCCATTAGGACACTCTCAGAGTTACCCATAACCCATATCCATTTGGACCCTGATGCACCCCAGACCAGATGTTGAGAAACAGTGTTTTATAACACCCTTTCTGAGGAAATAATTTCCAAAGATAATCGAATTCTGAACTTTGCTGGGACCAACATGCTTGCTGACTTACTGGTCTCGCGCCTGTCCCTCTCGTCTCCGATCACCCTGTCTCCTCGATCTCCAGCGCATACACCCGCCCCTTCCCTCTCCCCCTGGCGTCGGGAGCTGATGCGCTTGCGGCGACGCAGAGAGGGTGGCGTCTTGGTCGTTTCCACGTCCACCACCTCCCCCGTGGTCACTACAGAAACCTCCGTCTGAAGCAACGTCTCCAGCTTGGATACCTCGCTCTCTGGAGAAACAGAGGAGGGGGGAAAAAACACTGTGTCACTGTCAGGCAGAAACCTCTCAAGTCAAAGTAGTTACCGGTAAGTGTGTATATTAACCAACCAAAAGTCTAAGCAAGAGCCTGTGACTAAATCATTACATTGGATTAATTTGAACACAGGTATGGAATTCAGATCCTTTTTAGTTGCGTGAGATGGGACAAGACTCCCCATTAGACATAAAAAAGGCATGGGGTTACTCAATATACATACTACGATCAGGACTCAATTAGTAACTTTTTTTTAATCAAAAGGTGGACAACATGTCTTCCTTTGGCAAATTAAACATATTACATTTGGGAAAACATTATGTACTCAAAGTGGATGATTATGTCATGAACATTTGGGCTTAAAAGCTTTCAGATTGGAACAATCTTTCTGGACATTAAGAAGGGGACATTAAAAATCTAGGCATTTGAAAAGGGTTGAGGGGGGAAAAAAGGATTTCCATGTCCCAGCACACATCACCAACGATAGCACAGGCTTGTGACACACTGATAATAACGTTAATGAGATCTTCCAATACACATGTGGACAAACGCCCCCCAGCAAGCTGTAGGCTTATAGACTTTTCGTCATACACATGTGTCATGTGGACTAACGCACCCAGCAAACTGTAGTCTTATAGACTATTCGTCATACACATGTGGACAAACGCACCCAGCAAGCTGTAGGCTTATGGACTATTCTTCAAGTACATCTAGGTAATGCATGTGACTCAAGCATCTGTTTAGCTCACTTATCGTTTGGTTTTTTTAACCAAGCAATCAGAAAGAATGTTCAAATGTTACCAGATATAGCCGAAGTCTCGTCTTTTCTGGATCAGGGCCTACCCATCTGATCAAGTCATCAGATGGGTGGGCCGTGTGCATTTTTCAGAGCATAATCAATCAATTGATTTTGTCCGGGTTGGGTAGATGGAACAAACTTAGTATACTTTAATATGCCTTAATACATAATACATTTAATTTGCTTTCATCAGTATCACAAAAGAAAAAATATACAAAATACATGATATTGATAACAACAATAATGTTATATTATCATTAAAATCTTAGTGTTTTGCCAAATTATTTGAGGACCCACTTGCAATATCCTCACAGGATGGGAATGGCTGGTCAACCATTTAGAAAAAAAGGTACACCGTTGTTAAGCTCCCAGTAGTTTATTAATACATGTTCAGGAATCAACGTTTTGACCCCTATGGGTCTTCATCAGGAATGATGAAGGTCTACCATTTCCCCGGGGCAGGTAAGGGCGGAAAGACTCACCCATATGTCTATAGTACTCCTCAATGCCACTCCAGGTGTTCTTCTCTATCAGAGCTTTGACCAGACTCCACGGCTGCTTCCTGTAGCAGATGTCTGACGACACTCTTAACGAGGGGAAAACACACAGTGTCAGCCCATGCAGCAGCAATGTTTTTGTGGTCAGAAATGGCTGTCGGTGGAGGTGGAAGTGGTGATGTGAAACCATACTGAGAACACAGCTAACTTAAACATTAACACAGAAACTAGCTACATTTTCCCACCATGAACTGTAGGAGCAAGACATTTCACCGACAGGCCTTACAAGCCTTCACCCGATTTCACAGCTAATAGGGAAGGGTTCCAAATATTGGTCGTTCAGTGCAACATTACATTTTACATAGCTTGAAAAAAATATATATATTCCAAGTGTTGACACACTGAAGCAAAAATTATGCCTTTCCCTACGCTAGATGTTCCCCAACTTCTGGCTGTGGCCCCCTGTTGTGAAATGGCTTAAAAGAAAAAAGATAACAGCCGATCTACAAGCTTGTGACACGTAGATTGCAGATTTGTAGTTTGGCTAGTTGCAATTAGCCTCCCAGGGCGGCCCAAACCCCATGATGTGGCAAAACAAACGTACCTGAGCCTGCTCTTATGTTTGTTCATGGAGGTGAGGCAGTATCTGTGGACGGTGTAGAAGTAGTCCTGGTAGGGGATGCCCGAGGTGATGACCTCAGAGTCCACCACGTAGCATTCACCACGCACGCTGCTCTTGTACAGTGTCTGGGAGCAGGGTAGGAGGAGGACACAGCACAACATAGGTATAATAATAATAAACCACCAGCAGCACAGGCAGACAATGACGTTCAATCATTTGATGCATATAGGGCAACAATAAATAAGTAATTGTAAACGATTTAATTGATTGAAGAATTATCGATTTTGGTGGGGGGGGTGGATTGAAATGTTTCCCCCCCCCCCACTCACACCAATCGATTCAGCCGATTATATTTAAAAAAAATCACACTTTTGTGAAGTGAGCAGTGCTCTTATCATCATACATCACAGTCCGTGCTCAGCCAATCAAAGTCATCGATTCCATGCTCAAACGGACAAACAGACAGACACATACACACAAAGCTGTACATAGGAGTGGCCAAAGAAATTACATAATTAAACTCGAAAATAATTGATGGTTGTAGTCATAATCATAATCATAACCATGAACTGTGTGGCTTCCCGGTATCACACAGACCGACAATGATGCTTCTGTATATGCACTGCCTTGGGACAGGTAAGACAGAGGCCTCTATACACAGGCACCACGTAGGTAGAGCTTTGTTAAGCACACTAGGTAAGGGTTGTTTGCCACCACGTGTATTTTGAACTACGTTTTGGTTAGAGTAGTTAGTTAGTCTGTCTTTTGTTTCACTTAGCTGCTTCTTTTGTTATTTTGGCAACACCCGTGTCCCTTGGTAGTGGCTTAACTGTTTCATGTGTGCTTGTGCACACCTATTGGTTTGTACATTTGTAAATACCCGCCTGAAGAAGAGTAAAGAGAACACCTTGCACTTTCCTCACTCTGTGTGGTCTCCATTTATTTGCACCATATGCTCAACAACCTGGTAAACTATCTTTATGTTACAAAAACGTATTCCCTAGACCCAAAAGGGTTTCGTAACAGTTACTGAAGCGACTGAACAGAGTCTTCATGCTCTCCATGTGCCGTCTACAATTTAAACACTTGTACATCACTGTCAAAACATTTCCCCACTGTGGGATCAGTAATGGCTCGTACGTACTGCACAATATTTTCTCTGATTATGCTGTCTGGGACCTTTTTTGGCGCTTGCCGACAAAACCACCGATCTGACACAAGATCGGGCCAAGCCATGCCTAGCCTTACATACACGCCACCTATGCATAGAGGCTATACACTATCACAAACATTTAGCCCTGTGTAGCCTGGCTATTCCTGTGTGTGTGGCCGGGCGTGCACGCAGAGAGAGAGGCGTCCTGTGTCGGTCTCGTGCTTGTATCATGACATCCTGCACGTGCGTGAGATGTCAAAATGAATTGGAATAAAAAAACAAATGTAGCCTATATGTATCGGGTCTGGATCGCATCTTGGTGAACTCTTGCAGTGTGTGATGCCTAGTGGCTATCAATCGTTTAGTGTGAAAGCCACACAGATAATAAGTCAATTAAAAAAAATAAAGACTCCTGTAGTGTGAAATACATAACGATCTAATGACTCGCCGACAACTTTAAAACTCCTACAGTCTGTAGAGGCCATTAAGCAATAATGCCACCCAATCGATCAACCAATAGAACACCAATGCTCTTCTACATTAACATCCACCAAATGTCCTTCCTATTAGGCTAGAATAATAGTCGAGCAGTAATCTTGAAAAATAAATAAAATAAACATCTCTAAAGCATTGTGTAGTGTAGTGTTTACTAAGCACCAATCCAGTAGAGTATGCATGCTTTTAACTCCATCACCATGTACATTATGTAGGCCATGCGACGAAAGTGGCCTACAAAGACCTGGTGTTTCCGTCAGTGACTGACCTGTGTTTCCACCACAGGGGCGGTCTCTACAAAGACCTGGTGTTTCTGTCAGTGACTGACCTGTGTTTCCACCACAGGGGCGGTCTCTACAAAGACCTGGTGTTTCTGTCAGTGACTGACCTGTGTTTCCACCACAGGGGCGGTCTTGGGGCCCAGCGGGTTGTTGATGGCGATGGTGTAACTCAGGACACGGCTGGTGTTCCCACTGCTGCTGTCCTGCTGCCACTCGCCCACAGACAGATCTGAGAAAGAGAGACACACATAGAGAATGAGTAGAGCAAGATGGGTAGGAAGAGATAAGACAGAGAGAGAGCAAGATGGGTAGGAAGAGATAAGACAGAGAGAGAGCAAGATGGGTAGGAAGAGATAAGACAGAGAGAGAGCAAGATGGGTAGGAAGAGATAAGACAGAGAGAGAGCAAGATGGGTAGGAAGAGATAAGACAGAGAGAGAGCAAGATGGGTAGGAAGAGATAAGACAGAGAGAGAGCAAGATGGGTAGGAAGAGATAAGACAGAGAGAGAGCAAGATGGGTAGGAAGAGATAAGACAGAGAGAGAGCAAGATGGGTAGGAAGAGATAAGACAGAGAGAGAATGAGTAGAGCAAGATGGGTAGGAAGAGATAAGACAGAGAGAGCGCAAGATGGGTAGGAAGAGATAAGACAGAGAGAGAGAGAGAGCGCAAGATGGGTAGGAAGAGATAAGACAGAGAGACAGAGAGAGAGAGAGAGAGAGCAAGATGGGTAGGAAGAGATAAGACAGAGAGAGGGAATGAGTAGAGCAAGATGGGTATGAAAAGAGATAAGACAGAGAGACAGACAGAGAGACAGAGAGAGAGAGAGAGAGAGAGAGAGAGAGAGAGAGAGAGAGAGAGAGAGAGAGCAAGATGGGTAGGAAGAGATAAGACAGAGAGAGGGAATGCAAGACAAAACGGGGAAGGAGAGAAGATAAAGCAAAAGATGGTGTTACAGAGGGAGAGAGTGAGTTCGAGACAGAGCAAAAATAGATAAGAGATTGATAATCTATCAATGAAGTGTAGTGGGATATGGTGAAGAGAATAAGCGAGTGCAGACGTGGCGAGGGAACAAAAAGCTGGAAAAAGAGTGGGTCAGTACACACACTTTCATGAAAAACAAAAGAAAGAAATGCCCCCATTACATTCACACAACACCCCCTCACCCCAATCTGGCAGGGGCACCAACCGGGGAGAACACCAACTGAGTGAACTCCAAAGGCTTCCGCTTCCCTTATGCATCAATTGTAAACTACAGCAAAATGAGCAACTCACTATTACCATGGTTTCTGGGCAAGACACAGCATTTATGAAAGAGAGTTCTTGAATTATTATGGCTTGACGCCCTAGTGACCTGAATATGTGTTGTCGGGCCAAAGAATGGACTGCATGAAAATACAGAGGAGAAACAAACGATAGGCTGACAAGTGACGTAGGGTTGTTTATTGTTTAACACAGCGTAAACAAAAACTGTGAAAGCTCATTAGCGGTATGGTGCGGTGGCGCCTACAGTATGTCCCCAGAGCAGAGGACAGACGCATGAATAACCAAATGGTGTCCTCAACTAGACTCTGCAAAAGAGCAATACAGTTATGAAAATGCAATGGAGGGAAAAAATAATCAGAATACAAAAAAGCAGAAAGGCTAAATTGAAAATAAGTACCATCCATACCCCATGCAAAACGCTGATGTGTGATGTCCACTTCACAAGGGGCCATGTAATTCTGCACATGCATGTGTCCATGTGCTAGACCTCCAACAATAACAACAATGCCCTGCTTCTGTTAACTAACTATTGAATGTTCTTAGGATTCGCTGCTGGGTATTTGTCCAGCTAAATGTGTTCATTTAGCATCCACATCTGAAATCTGAAGCTCATTATGAGCTTGTAGATCTGCCATTTTCCCAAAAATCTTTAAAAAGTTAAAAAGAAATGTGAAACATTGAAAAACTAAAAAAGAACATGAATCTTGTATGCGGTCCCTAGCAAAAGATATTGTCAGATGTACAGTACATATTAATTATGTGTGTGTGTGTGTGTGTGTGTGTGTGTGTGTGCGTGTGTGTGTGTGTGTGTGTGTGTGTGTGTGCGCACGTTGTGTGGGGGTTGTGTATGGTATACCGGTGAAGTGGCGCTGGGAGAAGAGGTGGCGGATGAAGTTTGTGTCGCTGGAGAAGAGCAGGTCGTGCAGCTTGTCCACGCTCATGCGTACCACCATGTTGATGTGCAGCCGTCCACTCAGGTCAGGGCAGAAGGACTCCACCTCACCTGCAACGGGGCAAATTATTACACAATCTAGGGCTACAACTGAGAATTATTGGCGTTTTGTGACATTGTGCTCCTTCTAGAATTCTTTCTAGAATTTAAAAAAAAAGTGTCACTCATAGAAATGTGCCACTTAAACCCTTTAAAACTTGTCAAAGACTATCAAAACTGTCTTCAGTTTGCACATTTGAGCATCCTGAAATACACTTCAGACGACAATGTTAGGCGGTGAGGCATTTCAATTTGGGAGATAGTTCCACGTTATGGTTGTACTGTACTTATAGCTTATAGAATTTTATGCACATCATATCTGACTATATCCATGCCAGGTCAATGACCTCATGAAAATCCACCATGGATCTTATATAATGTTGTTTACCAGTTTTGTAATAATGATTAATAATAATTAATAATAATAATAATAATTTTGGCTTGTTGTGCAGGTGATAACTATGATAAACTATGGTTCGTCCCACAGCTGTACCTACTTAGTCCACTCTACCCAACAAATAAATGTTTTTTGAAAGCTACTGCAGAGTGTGTGTGTGTGTGTGTGAAAATATTCTCATATTTGATCCCATCAGCTACAATTACAAGGAAAACCAAATTGACCCTAAATATACGTACTACCAATGTCCCCCTCTCACCAGTTTCCTTGGTTTTTGATAAATGACTAAACTGTGGGTTCCATAACCACTTAAGCCCTACTTCGACGCATGAATAACCTGGAAGGCCAAACAACACTCACTCTCCTCCTGTGTGTCTGAGGAGTTGCTGGGGTCCGTGGGCAGTTCTTCGTAATTTGTGATGTCCAATGACGACAGGTTTCCCAGGCTGGCGGATGGAGGGGGCATCATGTGATTGGCTGAATCCGATAG
The DNA here is from genome assembly GCF_964188405.1 of Protomyctophum parallelum. NCBI lineage: Eukaryota > Metazoa > Chordata > Actinopteri > Myctophiformes > Myctophidae > Protomyctophum > Protomyctophum parallelum. The sequence goes on along the minus strand of NC_139698.1, from coordinate 15,435,977 downwards.
GCTGTCCGCACCCTCAGCACCCTCTTCTAGATACTAATAAGGCAGCAGGGACGGATAACAAAAATAAAAAATGTTACGCATTAGCACTGTACTGCACGTATATACTGTAGCTCAGGGGTGCCCGCTCTTTTTTGACATGAGAGCTACTTTCAAAATGAACAGCTCAACAAGATCTACTCACTGAAAACATTATAATACCATTGCTGAAAATGGCTTTGGAATAGCGCGGTGCTGGCATTATATTTAAGACAAAAGCACTTGGAATGGGAAAGGGGAGAAATGGAATAGGTAGTTTTTTTTTTGCATTTCATTTGTAATATAGGCCTACCGGCATTTGTGCACAGCAATACTCTTGAAACCAAAGTATTGCATTATGGGTTTGAGCTGACAGGCACTTTTTTTGTCAGTCAATCAATCAAGTCAACTTAATTCAAGAGGCAGATGCCAATTTTTTTTTATATTTAAATGTAATATTCTTTAGGGGCATGTCATGTGATCTACCTGCACAGCCTTTGTGATCTACTGGTAGATCACTATCTACTTTTTGCCATTTGGGTACCCCTGTGTAAATAACTGTATATACTTTGTCGCATGACAAACAGTGAAAATAGTCTATCTGCAGGCTTCTATCACGGTGTGCTGAGAGCTTGAAGATCAGCAATTTTTGAAAATGCAAGTACTTGGAAATTGTCCGAAAAGGTTTCATAATGTTCACCTATGATACTATGCCCAAAATAGGGAAACCAGGGTTAATGTGTTGAAAGGATGGTCACCGGGAGGTTATTAAGGAAATCACACCACCCTCACATGACAGAGGAGGCTAGACCCAGCTTGACCGCCTGTTGCCTCTGCCCGAGTAGCACATACCGCTGTGCAGCATGAAGTTCACATTACATCCATACACAGTACAGTCAACAAACCACTCCATTTATCCACTTTGTTGTTGTCTCAAAATGAAGTCAGACTAGGTGAACAGAATTAATTCAACATGGTGGAACATGCTTGGATAGCTAAATATATGAAGCCCCTGGTGAAAAGCATTCCTTAGGCGTGTGCAGTTCACATCAGGCGGCGGCGGTGGCTCAGGGGTAGAGTGCCTGGATGGTAACCATAAGGTTGCCAGTTCGAACCCGGGCTCCCCCAGAGTTACTGTCGAAGTGTCCTTGAGCAAGACACTGAACCCCTAATTTCTCCCGATGTGCTAGTTGGTGCCTTGCATGGTTTCCGCTGCCATCGGTGTATGAATGGGTGAATGTAATTGGATAAAGGCGCTATATAAATGCACCATTTACCATTTACATCATGTCACTATACTTACATTTGGATTGTACGTTTTCTCACCTAGGACTGTCACCGATATCACGTTTTCATTTGAGGACATTGTCCCCATAACCCAGATGGATGCATTGGCTTCTCAGATTTAGTTTAGTTTAGTTTCCGGGGACAATGTTGCTTGGAAACTAAACTATCCCCTGTATACTTGTGAAGGTGACATTTTAGACACAAAGGCCCTCATTTATCAACTCGGCGTTGGGTGGGTGCACGCCGAAATTACTGCATTACCATTTCCACAAAACCTTGAACGTGAGCCAGGACAAAAATCACTCAGGTCGGGAGCTGTCGTAGGCTTTGTCCTGTTTTTCTGTCGTACACAAGCGGAGCAGCATTGTCTGAACTGCTGACATGCTGCCACAGGCATCTAAGCATATGTATTCACTCCTAAAATGTTAATATAAAACTGTATGTACAGTATATAGGCCTACATGTAAAAAAAATGAAAATAAAAAGATATTTCCAACTTTACAAGCAATTAAAAACAATATAACATGTTTACAATGTACTAGTTATGTGCTTTACTGGCCTTGTTAAACATATATATGCGAGCGCACTTGTAATTGTAGGCTATAGGCGTAAGGGGCTTAATCATTCACCATTTAAATAAGTGCTTTGACAGTACATTCAGATAAAAGCGAGATCGTTTTCGGGAGTCGGGAGGACGGGATTGCGGCGTGCGTCGCCAGCACATACCAGCACACATGCAAGGCTTGCATGTGTGCCGGCAGCCTATGTGCTGGCGACGCACGTGAAGGCTTGCATTGCAAGCCTTCATCCATATGTTTATGATTCGTTCATCATTGATCAAATCACTCCATAAACGTTGATTATGCCTTGACGACATGCTATCTCTCATGCAGATTTTACACTCAATTGATAAATGAGGGCCAAAGAACACATGCCTTCCATTGAAAAAAGTAGCGTTTACAAATGTGTGTCAATCGTGGTATTGTTTCTTGGCATTGGCGTGCTTCACCGATCCCAAGAGTATCAAACCAATAGCTAATATCCTAGCATTTGTACATGTTGCATGTTGATGAGTTTGAAACTTACAAAAGAGGCAGTGGCAGAGGTGTTGGTATGTGTAGAGGAGGGCGGCGAGCTCTGGGAGCTGGGCGGGCTTGGCTCCGGAGGATCGGTGCCGAGTCTGCAGGCGGACGAGGAAGGCACCTCTATGGGAAGACAGGAGGCAAAGGAAGGGGGCGAGGAGCCCCCGAGGCTGGTTGTAGAGACAGGACTAGAGGCCAGCAAAGAGGGCACCACCACAGGAGTGGAGCTGCCTGAGGACAGGACTGATGCCGAGCTCAGGTCCAACAGATCTGTGACGGAGCCTGACTCATCTCCTGGCCTGGAAGACAGGGGAGGAAATAGGGTAAATATAATATAGGTATATAGTTACACATACAGTATATGCATTATCATCCAGGCATTTCTCACCTGCTGAGGTTTAACAATCGAGGCCAATGATTAATTGTTAGCAATAATCTGTTAATTACTTACTCGTCGCCTTATTTATTGACAAAGACATTGAGAAAATACTAGCGTTAGATCAACATGTTATAATGAATGATATAAATTTATCAACATGACTGTCAATGTACCCAGGACCTGAATGAAAACAATAAGATCCTCTGTTGACCTAGGGAGAGTGTGTAGACTAGACAACCACATGTCTCCTTCAACACCATGGAGTCGCCAGACACTTCGTTTCAGGAATTTAATCAGGAGAGCGAGCATAACATGTGCTAAGTTGGACCCTATGGACGGACTCACACATGTCCCTCAGCCAACCAATCTGAAATACAAGCCAATGCGTAAGACGTGTTCCTTTCAACAGCATTCTACATGTTGTCTTCTGGGCAGTGCTGGCATGAGTATGGAGTGTGCCGTTTTAATGGTGTGTACTTTGGAAGTGTTGGCTCACTGAAAGAAAACTATAAGTGATATGGCTGCCAAGAGGGGTCAACACAGCACTTCTGTCCTATTGACTGGTGTCATCAATGTTGAACCCAGACGCATCAAAGCCGCTGGCCTTCACACGCTTCAGCGCCATCAACGCACTGCCTCTTTTCTCACCATACAGTGGAAGTGAAGATGGCACGTTTGGCACGTATGTGTGGGTCCAGCCCATCTCTGCTACTTCTGCTCCCTTTTTAACACCCAGATTGCCCGGGGTTATTTAATCCATTAAATCAGTGGGCCCAGCAATTTATAGCAGTGGAGCACTTTTACCAGACCGGATGTTATCCCGGATGTGGCTGGAGCAGCTAAATGTAGCCAAAACACTCTAGAGGCGATCGACAACAACGGGAGGTATGGTTAAATCTACCGCGACTAGTAACTGGACTGCGGTGGGCCGTCTATCACAGAATCTTTGCTTAGAATTGGACGGAATGATTTAGATCAAGAGTTATTAATGTTTTAAGATTTTCGGTCTCGTCGGCTAAACAGGGGGGGAACATTTTCGATGCCGTCTGCCTGGCTATCTAGACTGGTAATTCAGCCTGACAGTGTGTCGCAGGTCAGAATCCCGATCTCCTTTGCTGCGTGTCTTCCCCCCCCCCATCTCTCTCCCTGTTTCCTGTCAACCTACTGTGATCTATCAAAAAGCCCAAAAGTTCTTGTCTCTGTTGTGTTCTCCCCCCCCCCCATATTAGTATGATTATTATTGTAGTAACATGTATGTTTGTGTGTCACAAAATCTGCGCTGAGCTGTTTCAGCCGCGTTTGGTTTGAAGTTATATTGAGTGACGTTCGACTTCGAACATTGCAAAAGTGTCAAATAACTGTAGTATGCGCTGTGTCGGGCGTAACTCTTCCTTCCCCGTCACCCCGTGAGTGTGACCATGCTACTCTTCTGCGTTGTTCTGCACTGTCTGTCTGCTGCCTGCGTGACTGCCAGGGATATTTGCCTCTCCCCTTCCCATTGGCCAGAGGGAGCTTTGTGCTGTCCCATTGGCTAGAAGCAGCCAATCACGTCACCACGTCAGTATGACTAGGTGGTCTACATTTCATGAGCTTTCACTAGTCAGGTTTCACCTAACAAAAAACTAAAATACACAATGCCTATTTCCATCTATGAATACAGCTGTGTTAGTTTGAGCCAACGCCATGCAAAGCTAGAGGTATCGCAGAGGACAGTGGCATTTTAGCTTGATTTAGTAAATTGGTCAGCTGCTTCATCAACGGGTGAACAGGAAGATAACTTATCACCGTCTCAGCTTGGACAAATAAGGCTGGATATAGGATAGATACTAGAAATGCGGTTTTTTAGCAGTCAATTGCCTGGCTATGCAAGACTAGGTATAGACTGGATATGTGATGAAGATTTTAATGTAGACTAGATGTACGTGCAAGGCCAATGAAATAGACTATTCTACACATGTGCACCTCTAATTAATTAATTAAAATGTCTCCACACTCACAGTAGGCCGTTCAGGTGCTCGGCGGTGGGGGAGACATAGTCATCGTCTTCACTAGTGAGTCCCAGTTCAGTGCCGTAACACTGGTGGACAATGTGCCAGAGTTCCTTGGGGGACAGAGGCTGGTGGATGAACACAATATTCAATATCATCAAACAGGTTCTAGCTCTGGCCAGTGTCTTGCTATGCAGTATTTCACTACATTGTCGGTTTAGCCATTATATAAACAGTCAAATATTATGTACAAATTGTATCATGCTGGCTATGATGCTACCCCATTTGATTTAAAATGTACAGCTTCTGTATTGGGAAATGAGAGTGCACAAAGTGCTGTATACTATAGTTTGTATATATTGCAATAACAATGTGTGCTAGTCACAAATCCATGGCACACCATTTGGGAACCACTGGCCTACACTGTGTGCCATTATGTAACTACAGCTCTGTCAAGTACGCCAGCAGGAACACCAGCCAGTAGGAGGGAGGAAAGGCGGTACCTTGTCCATCAGCGCGTTCTGCCAGAGACGGAAAATCATCATGTAGCTGCGATCCCTTGCTCCGAAAGACGTGAAGAAGTGCTGAGATGAGGGGAAAACAGTTAGAGAGAAAGGAAGGAAGGAAGTGAAGAAGAAAGGAAGGTGGGAGGGAGGGAGGGAGAGAGAGATAGTGTGAGACGGCAAAAAAAAAAGTGTGACAAAAAAAGAATGTGGGACAGTGGGATGACCTCCCTGCGGATGTTTGCTCTTTCAATGTCAAAGTACGATCAAAGGACAGCTGATTTCCCAAAGCTTCAATGACCAAAAACAACAGCGAAATCAAACAAACATTAACTGTCATACAGTAGTAAATATTAGTAGCAGTAAATATTTACATATATGCTTGGAGATGCTGTGCATAGCAGATTCCCAGAGGCAACAACAGCCACTAATGGCCTTGTATGCATCCAGACTAGGGCGCCGGAGCATGATTTACATGCTCTGACATGGCTATGCTAGCAGGAAGAAAGAGAAGAATGGGGCTGCTGTCACGGTCGTATATCGAAGTAAAAAAAATGAGCTTAATTTGTGCTGGTGTCTGACCTTCTCATGGTCAGTGATGACCTGGATGGCGTTTGGGATGAGTTTGGCAGTCTTCTCCTTAGTCAGAGTCGTCACGTCTTTCAGCAGGATGGTGATCTACAAACAGGACCAGCCCAGATTCAGTATGTGGTTGTATATGAATATGAAGTTCTTCTTATCTTACTAAAGTACCGCCGTATATCTATATTGCTCAGTGACTAAGTGTGCTTAAATGGAACGTTATCTGATTAGAGTGCAATAACTCTCTGCCATGCACACGTTAAATTTACATGAGGGCTTGTGTGTGTGTGCGTGTGCGTGTGTGTGTGTGTGTGTGTGTGTGTGTGTGTCTATCTTACAGTGGTTTCCCAGCGGAAGATGTTGCTGTAGAAACAGAGCCAGTTTTCTGATAGATAGAGTCGACCCTGAAGCAGGATGTCTTTCTGCAGTGCACAGGAGTAGTCTGGAGAACAGAGCAGAGAGGGATAAGGAAACAAAGAAACTGAGAACAACCGCAGACCTCATCTTACATAGATTAATTCCATTTCCTGGATTTCCATTGCCAGTTTGACTTAAACCAGGAAGTAAATTGTATTTACAAATCTAATCAGGGGAACGGCGTGGCTGCAATGCAGATCTCAGACTTCATGTGTGCAGCCTGAGACATCAGCAATCTATGAAATCAGTCATCTACTCGTCTATGACATACATTTTAATAATAATAAATAATATATCTATAGATGCACCATGTCTCTGTACGCGAGTACGTCTGTAAATCACATAACTTGAGAACTGTTCGCCTCACCAACTTCAAATTCGACACACGCGTTCCACACCCCCACAGGGAGTCTAGTAACTATGAATATTTCAAAAAGTCTAAAACATATATGAAAAACATTAATAGCCTACTATCAAATCAAACAAACATTAACTGTCATACAGTAGTAAATATTAGTAGCAGTAAATATTTACATATATGCTTGGAGATGCTGTGCATAGCAGATTCCCAAGGGCAACAACAGCCACTAATGGCCTTGTATGCATCCACTAACAGTCTAGTAACTATAAATATTTCAAAAAGTCTAAAACATATATGAAAAACATTAATAGCCTACTACTGGCAGTGTGCACAAGAAAATTGCGGTTTGCACAAAAAAGCCCCGTCACAAAGACAAACCCACCCAAACAACTATACATGCAGGTCAAATCTGACCTTTTTTCAAGGAGGAAAGAGAAAGGTTTATGCTTTTATACCAGTGGCTTGAAAAGCACTGGTCTATGAATACCCATGAAAACCTCGACATAGAGTTGACATATCGTCATACTGAAGCACACTTTTGATTGGCTGCCTTTCTACGAAACCCATATAGGGGGGGGACGCAACAATTAAACGATTAGATCAATTAAAAAAGAAAATATTTACATTTCATAGCACGATACTGGAGATATAAGGCAGCCACTGGTAATTTACTGATAATTGATCAGTTCTTGTTTTAAATGAAATAATTTACTCTGAATGACTGTTATCATTCTTCTTAATTACTGAACAGTGTTCTCACTTTACATTTTGAAGTGAAACTTGAATTCGAACCAAACTGACCCCAACCTTGGCTGGTATGCAGCCATCTGACAAAGAGTCAGGGAGTGCACACCTACTACCTTCGTTCGGGTCCGTTTGTGTAATGTGTGTGACTGTTTGTGTACATATGACGTGCATGGTTGCATGCCACTCACCCACTATTAGACGTTCGGTATCAGGCAGCTTCTTGAAAAGTTTACGGAAATCCTCGTTGCGCTGTTTGTATGTGGGACTGAGAACCTGAGATGGCAATAGGGCAGAAAAAGGAGAACCGTTACTCTAGCTCTTGACTTGCGTCCAAGCAGGTACAACCGATGCCCTTTGGCTAGGCTGTGAAACGTAGTCTAAAAGAACAAACAACAGAGGCTGCAAGACGTAACAGAATAATGATTAAATAGGCATAAAGTCAAAATAGGAAGGGGGGTAAATACAGCGAGAAGCTTAAAATTCTGATAGTTGAAAAGAAAAATGTAATGGCAGGTGACATACAACACAACAGCCTTGTTTTCAGCACCAGTTGTTTCCATTTCACAAAGTCAACTACTGTTGACCTTCTCTAGACAACCTGTAATCAGCAAAATAATGTGCCCTGAAGTGGAAACACCTAATGACGGGTTCCTAATGTATACTTACATTGTACCAGCTCTGCATTTTCTGCAAAGAAAAGAACAGCACATAGTTATACAGTGGTCAACAGTGTCCAATGTCCTCTAGTATACAGTATGTGACAATGGCTAACAGAACACTCCAGTTTACAAATATTGGCAACAGCAGACTCAGACTGCCTCAATGCTGCTTTCTAGGACTACAGTAGAAACATTACATTCAGGTACAAAAGTACAATGGAAATAAGCCTCATTCATATGCAAACCGAACAATAACTATTTCCCTCAGGGAACCACAATGGAAATAAGCCTCATTCATTCATTGTGTTTTTTTATCCTCGTTGAAGTTACGTATTGCTGTAGGGTGGCTTTTATACACTTTTAAAATATCAAATTAAAATGAACAAACAATGCTGTAGAATCCATGTGACCTCATGCTCAAAAAGCAGTTTGCATGTACCCGGTACTTTCAGAATTAGCAGCACTTCTGTTTTTGAAGGCTGATGTACATGTGTTGCTGACGTGGAAAAACAACAATCATTAGAACAGTCAGCTGCTAAGGGCTATGTTAGCTTAAACACTCCAGTGAGTTCCCACAGATCGTCTAAAATGAAGACACTATAAAATAGCTCAAGGCTCTATTGCTGATTACTTAGGTTAGGACCCCCGCAGTGGTGAACTTACAACTTAAACCAGGTGCTTCGACTTCTGCCTTCTCCCTGAAGCCGACCCTTGTTATATATTCTCCGACTATGCTCGTCACGATGACTAAGCCAGTTAGTCCATGCCATTGATTGATTGATTGAAATATTTATTAACAGTTTGCAGAATTACAGTGGGTCGGGTGGAGTGGGTGATAACCTTACACTCGACAGACACTGATACCAACATGTTAACCTTCCTTAATGAAAATATTTAAACTAAACTACAAGCAGCCAGGGAACCTGGGTTAGGTCAAGCTGTGTAGGTTGCCTACACAGATGAGGTATTTTCAGACGGGGAGCGTGTAACGCAGACGTTGTCGCCTAGATCAACGACAAGCTGACCATTTTCACTTCTTTACGTGCTTCGACTTCTGCCTTCTCCCTGAAGCCGACCCTTGTTATATATTCTCCGACTATGCTCGTCACGATGACTAAGCCAGTTAGATCTATCCATATATGGTTCCACCACATCTATCTGATATCAGCACTAGGTCGGCTTGGGCCAAATATAGGGATTGTCATACTAGACATGTCATATGTCATATAGCCCAACGTCCTAGTCAGAGTCTTCGTTACAGACACATAAGAGTAATTTTTCCACCTGGGGTATATATTTCTAATCGTGATGATCCATTTAGTCAGTGTCACACACCTGAATCACTGCACCATATAGCTGTTAAGCACAAACTGACAGATAAACGGTAAAATTAATTAAACACGCCCCTTTCAAAAGTTGTGTGTTGGTGTTTAAAGTGTGAACCATTTAATCACTATACTTCATTGTATGATGGTGTTGCGTGCCAAAATAGCTGAACTACAAGTTGACAACACACCATGATGAGTTGTGAGCTTGTAGATCGTCTACTTTTGGCACGACACCGTCCAGCGCACAATGGGGTATAAATGAAGCGTAACATCAGATAGACCTACAGAATGATCTACAATTTTACGTGATATATACAGTGTAAAAGGTCCATACCGCCATCAATACGTGTAAAAGGTCCATACCGCCATCAATACACATCATTGTCTATTCACAGCTTTGTAAAATGCATTAAAACACAGTGACCAAAACATTTACTTCAAAATGTAATCAAAATGTAATTGGATTACCTATCTCAAGCAAATTCCTTGAAAACAAACTAAGGTATGCTTGGAAAATGATCAGCATAAATGTCAAGGTAACTGTGAGATTTAATCAGTGAGATAAACATTCCAAACTGCCAAAAAGTCCTATGGTCTTTGGTTGGTGTTTTCTGTTCATTCATTACTTTATTCAGCGGAAGCATGCAAACTGTAAACACTATTTTAGCAGTATAAGAAGTTATCAACTGGACTGCTGTTCCTGGTCAGCTAAAAGAAACACTTCATTTGTACATGAGCGTTATTGTGTTGAAAGTAATGCTTTAATAGAGCTTGTTTTTTTCTAGTTTTGTGTTTCTGATTGTTTGTGAAATGTATTAGTATGCGTCGACAGTTCATATTTTTTATTTTTTTTATCTTATCCATTAAAAGAGAACGTGCTATACTAAGTAACGTGACTAGGGATGTCATGTCTTTGTTTAGTTGGTTAGCTGGAAAGCCAGTATCAGGGATGTCCATGCCATTGATTGAAATATTTATTAACAGTTTGCAGAATTACAGTGGGTCGGGTGGAGTGGGTGTTAACCTTACACTCGACAGACACTGATACCAACATGTTAACCTTCCTTAATGAAAATATTTAAACTAAACTACAAGCAGCCAGGGAACCTGGGTTAGGTCAAGCTGTGTAGGTTGCCTACACAGATAGGTTGCCTACACAGATGAGGTATTTTCAGACGGGGAGCGTGTAACGCAGACGTTGTCGCCTAGATCAACGACAAGCTGACCATTTTCAATTCTTTGTTTACACTTTTGAGGCTTGAGGCCATTTTCGTAATTTCTTTATATATTTAGGTAAATTTGTCATAATGCCCTGTGCAACTTTTGTTTACCACGCCTAAAAGGCAAATGAAAGGGTACTTTATTCATTTGTTCAATGCAAGGTAATATCCCCTTACCTTGGCATTGCGGCTGAAGTGGCGTGAGGCGAGGGGGTAGGCTGAGGTGAGCGAGGCGGCAGAAGGTATGTGTGGCAGGGGACTGTCCAAACCCCCTCCGCCACCACCACCGCTGCTCTTCTCCCCTGCTGCTCCCTCACTCTCACTGGCTCTGCCTCCCCCCAAGACCCTGCGGCGCAGGGAGGGAGAACTGCCAGGGGTGCTGCGTGGGGAGTTACTGGCCGTACTGAACGAGGAAAAAATAAAAGAGAGAGAGAGGAAGAGGCACAGGTTAGCTCGGATTTCGGAGGTTAGCTCATATTTTATAAAGCAGCTTCACTCTGTACGGACAGCAATGCCTGGCTAAGCAGAAAGGCAACGTTATACCACATCTCACAATCCCCTTACACAGCTGAAATCCTCAGTGTCATTTCCCAAAAGTGTACTAATAATTAATTTGTAAAATTGTACACTTGTATAATCCCTTTGTACAATTTAGTGTACAGATGGAACCAAATGAGCACTACAGGTCCACTTGGTTCCATTTGTACACTCTTAGGAGTTAAAATTAATTAACACTAAGACTTTTACGGTGTGCCAAACCCACACGAAGGGACCAAAATAAACAGATCACTCAGCTGCTTTGCCAGTAGCATCGATTGAACCAATTACTATAGCTAGAGAACTGCAGTAGAGACATTTACAGCAAATGGACTTTGAACCTCCGTCTCAGTGAGAAAATGCAAGCTACACATGGCTAGCAGTTTTCTTGGGAATAATGAACAGCTGACTGCTGCAAGAGAGATTGTGGGGTCAAGTTACAACAGGTCCATTGAGCCTTTCTTCCAGGGCAAAAAAAAGTAAAGATGCAAAGGCAACGAGTTCAATAAATTGTCTAATGAGTGGTTATTTCCGCTTAATCAAGCTGAACATGTAAGCATAGATGAGGCTACACTGTTGTCTTAGCCCTTGGGTCATCACAAACAGAGAACCATGAGACAAAGTCAAGCTTGTATAATACTGCTGCTATAAAGTAGATTCACATCTCACTTTGTAGGCCTACACTTCAGATACAGATACTTCTGTTCAAACCAAAGTATTGTTTCTGCTTGAACAGTCTCCATTAGGGTTCTATTGCTGCCAAAACAGGTTAATCTCATGTTCACAACATGGACCCATGAAAATGTCTATTTATGCCACAACATAGTTGCACGTCACTCCTTTAAAAGTGAAATGAGCCAGTCAGGCTAACAACAAGCCTGTGAATCACACACAACCGTTTATCCTCGTGTGAATTAAATTAGCCTCCAGGAGTGAAATCTACATAACGTTGAATATGAATGACCAGTTATTAATACTCACACACATAGTATACCCAGTGTGGAGTACTAGGCCTACAAATTAGCCTAATGAACAGTATCTCAACTTATTTGATCATTTCAATAATTAAATCAAGGAAGATAAGGACCCACTCAGAAAGGACTGAACACTCTTTTCCTCAAATAAAACCGGTCTCATATTCACTGACTGGTTCACTTTCCCTTTTCTTGCACACTCAGTTCTCTTTTTTTATTGCTGCCACTCTTTGCATTATCCTCCCTTCCTGTGCCCTCTCTCTTTCCGAATCAGCGCCAATCCCTTAAACCTGCCAGAATGCAACTGGACTGCCGTTGTCCTGGTGACCAGAGGTAGGGGGGTGGGAGTACAGGGTGTAAATATCAGCATCTCCAAGGAAACGTCCCTGACTGATGGAATAACTGGTGACACAGAGAGCTGTCAATCTCAGCATGGGAATTGGGAGTGGCTAGCACAGAGGGCTGCACATTACACCTGCCAGATTTTAATCATTTGGGATAATAAACTAATAAATATCTTATGCTTGGTTTATTATCTAAAGATAATCTGATTACCAAAAAAATAATAATATGAACTAATTCCTCCCATACCATTTCGAGAGTGATGTAAAGTGACACTAAGCTAAGCTACCTTCAGGAACAGCAGACCGTTAATAAGCTTGTTGTGTCAAACCGTGTCATCCATATATATGACCGGGACAGCCGCCAAATCGCGCGCGTGCTCGTGTGAATCTGTGTCAGTGTGTGTTTACAAACTTAACTTAATCCTCCAGCAGGCGTAATGGAAAGGCTATATGCAACATAGCCAGAATGTTCCTCTCATTTCTATGAGTGTACACATAGTACATGCTATGCTATATAGGCCTAAAGGGAGATGTTTAAACGTATTCGCTCCGACCGACGCCGTGGCGGAGCAGAGTGTTAATATAACTGCAAGGGAAACGATTTCAGATAATATACGGTAAGTAAAACAACGAGACTGGGATGTCTCGTCTTGTTAGTAGGTCGAATAGCATAATGCACGCCTCGAGGCAGAGACTACTGTGTGTGTGTGTGTGTGTGTAATCGAGCAATGAACCACACACGATCACGTTGTTCAATTCAATCGGTAGCAGATTGGTCCCATATACAATAGGCAGCAGCACCGCCACCATGGCTGTCCCACCCATATTCCCAATTGGATATGCAGGCTGCGACTCCTTTGATCACACGGACGGAATGCTCCAGTGAATTCAATTCGCTATGTAGCCTAATATAAACAAAAGGCACGTACATCCTTCCCCGATGAGAATATCGCGCAATTGCCTGATTCGCGCAATCAGCAAGAGGCTAAAGTTGTGTAGTAGTAGTAGTATCACTTACTCGAACATGTCATTAAGTGGTTTGCGATGAAAGTGATGTCCATCCACACACACACGCGCCGCTTCGATCCGTATCAATATGGCACCACCGGTCTTGTGTGCACAGACACTGTCCAACAGCCGCTACTACAGTGTGTCCATGATTCTCCTCTACCCGGGTTGGCGAATGGATGCGTGCCCATTACCCCATTATTTCAGACAGTTCCCCACCATGACCGACACACTCGCAGCCAGGTACAAGACCTCGTCCGTTTCCAGGACCCCGGTAACGAGCACCCGGTTGCTGCGCTCATCAGTAATCCCCGTTGCACTACTGAACACAGAGGGAGAAGGGACGAGGAAGGAGGGAGGGGGAGGAGGAGGCGGCGGCACTGTGCGAGTGAGAGGAATGGCTCTAGTCTACAGTAGGTTCAACTGAGGGACCGCGATAAGGATGATAAAGCAGACTCAGTCAGAGACCAGACGATCTGGGGTTCTATTCTACCAGAACAACATGGGGCTGAAAGTTCAGGAGAAAGCAGCGCGACAGAGAAGGTAGGATAGGCTACATGCATTGGGTTAAAAAAAATATCTCACTAGAATAGACTCAGCTAATTATAGACGTCAAGGCAACCCACATAGTGTTTCATCTAATAACGAAAATATGGGACAGATCAGGCTTTATTATGGCACTGTAATTATAAAGGCCATGGCTGCCTTTAGAGAATCCACCTTGACCACATGGCTCCCGACCATCCCTCTGGATTAGAGACCACATTATAATCCACAGTGGGTTTGGTCAGAGCCTCAGCTCCTCCATTCTATCTCCCTCTCTGTAATCTGCTTTTCTGAGGTTCACCAGTGGCCTGTTGTAAACTCTGAGTTCATGGGCCAAGTGGGCACGATGAAGGAATGAACCGAAGGCAGGGGTAATCTACTGTAGGCTTCAAACCAGTCATATTTTACTGGCTCCTTGCACAAAAGGACCATAATATCAGCGGGGGTTTGCAAGTGTTCTTGATCAATGCCAGTTACAGAGTTACAACAAGCTCTGTCTGTTCTGTTTTTGGTGGACATGCTCTGCACAGTCTGCAGCCCCAGGCATAGCCATATACCCACATACACTGCCCTTGCTCTGTCCTTCAATGAAGTCAATCTCACCCTGTGCATAAACATACAACATACAGTCTATGTCAAGTAATATGCTCAGTGCTCACAAACAACCTGGCCAAAGAGTATAAAAGAGAGGCTAAAGAGTATTGGGTTTAAACGAAAAGCTACATTCTGGGATTTATTTGTATTTTAATTCATTGAATTAAACTTCAACTATCCAGTATCCATCCATCCACCCGTCTATAATCGCTTATCCGGAGTCAGGTGGCGGGGGGAAAGAGCGAGAGCTCCAGACTTCCCTGTTCGCTCTCCAGAGCATCATTAGCAACTTCCTCCTGGGGGATCCAGAGGCGTTCCCACGCAAATGTGGACTGTGGCGATATAGGGCCCTATTTTAACCGGTGCCTTACCCCTTATAATATTATCCCTAAACTTCTTGCCTTTTTGAGCTACCGGTATGCCTAACTGCTCCAATGACTGGCCGCGTGTGTATGTATGTCTATGCAGTGGTGTCATGGCGTGGTACCAAACTACCGATATTCTTTTTCACGCTCACTCGCAGGTACGGTACGGTGCACGCTAAAACGCATAACCCCCATAACAGCAGCGTATGGTGACTAGTGTCTGTTGGGTAGCCCAGCCCCAGTCAATGGAGCACTTGCTCAGGCTATGCTGCTGAAAGACGGAGGTGAGGAAAAAAATCTGCTCCTCAATAACAACAATAGATGCATTCCATTTGCAGCTTTTACCAAGATACAAAAGCTGCCGATGCAACTCGTACATATCAAATGGTCCATGTGTGACCTGTTAAGTACTGTAGGCACATGGCTACTGTGTGTTGACATGTCGGAAGTTCGGAACAAGACCAGTAGATTATCAACACAGGATTATGGTTCTAGTAACAACATAAGGAAAACTTTGACTGGAAAAGACTCGCTCACCGTATAGAAAAAGAAGTAAAACTCCTTAGACTGAGACTTAGAAAAATATATTTTCTTTTATTTTATCGTGCTGTGCTCATGGTGCTCTGTGCTCATGGTGCAATTAAAAAGCAAACGTTTCGGTCCTCAGACCTTCGTCAGTGCTATGGTAGTAACAACATACCCATTTACCCAGCCTTAGTAGTAGGCTGGTTTCCGTCAGTGCCTTACCCCTTATCCCTAAACTTCTGTCTTTCTTCTTTCTTTTTTTTAAACTATTTTGAAAAACATTTTTGAATAGTTCAAATAACCAATCTACAAGCTCAAGTTTGTATAAGAGTAAAACTTATTTTTGTTTGGCTTCCTTCAGACACAAGCTCAGAACGTGTCGATGTAGATGGGCTAATTGAACAATTTAAAAAAAATAGCGCCTGTACCGTAATCCCCCCCCCCCCCCCCCATCTGGTCCTTGTTCTGCCCCAGGATCTCCCAGTGGGACATGCAGTGAGGACCTCCCTAGAGACGTTCGGAAGTTGGGAGGCATCCGTACTAGATGCCCGAACCACCTAAGCTGGCTCCTTTCCAAGCACATATAAGCAGCGGCTCTACTCCGAGTCTAACTAACCAATCTGTATAGTAGAGTCTCTGTAATTTGTCAACATTGACAAAATTGTAGAGTTGTCCCGATCCGATCACTTGATCGAAAATCGGGGGCCAATAACGTCATTTTCAAAATGATCGGAATCGGATAGGGAGCAAAAGAAAACATGATCGCTACTAGTATATCATGATTAGACTGGATATTGTCTGTGATATTGTACTATTGTGATATGGCAGAAGTGTTCTATAAAATATAAATATCTGATCGGCAGATACTCAAAATCAAATGATCGGAATCAGATCGGGAGCAAAAAACATGATTAATACCTTAGAGAAAATTAAAACAACATCCGCTTACAAAAGTAATTCACATTATGTGAAAAATATTTGAGGATTTAGTACTTCATTGTCCTAATGGCAACGTGCACAAGAAATTGGATGTGATCGGTCCATGTAATCTAATGCAAGAATATTCGCAGACCGCTTGCCAATGGCTGTAAAAGATAAAGCCACTAAGAGAATGGACTGTTTAGGTAAATATGATATGTAGGTAAATATGATCTATGTGAATAGAAAATAAATGATAATATATTATCGATTCGACGCTGGTGTGGTCTTTTAAAAGAATGCCAAACATGTTTATTTGGGGTAGCCGTAGTTTACAGGGTCAGATAAGTTGTCTGGGAATCAGAAGGTTACTACTGGTTTGACCCTTGTACAAGTTGAAATTTCCCTGAGCATGACACTCAACCCCTAACCTCGTGCCACTAGGCTTTCCTAAACTGTGTGTGTGTGTGTGTGTGTGTGTGTGTGTGTGTGTGTGTGTGGGGGGGGGTTCTGGTTGGCGTCGCCACATAATGCAAATCAATTAGTTTAGACTCGCTGCTACGCTGTGACTCATGCTACGAGTTAGAATACAAAATGGACATGGACAGGACGCCTGATTACGAGGTGTAAAGTTAATTCTGCTCCTCAACAGATCAAAAATTAAAACTAATTATATTAAACCCAGGCTACTTACCCCCTAACAGCTCCCCCTGTGTACTCATCAAGGTCAATTCAAGCCATTAGCTGGGTGAAGCTGTCTCCCTGGAGACCAGAAAATACTCCAGTACTCCCTTGACTTTATTTGAGAACCTTTTCTAGAAAAACAAGATGGGGTATAATAACAGTGTGGCTTCCATGTTGATATCAGACTTATTAATGTGGCCAGTCTGTTGTCTCCATATTTGAGCAAGGTTTGGTCGATTTGACCGCCTTTGACTTCCAATATAAAAATGTAATTAAAAAAAATGTATATTTAGAAAAGATTTAAAACATATGTGAAAAATAATTTGGGGGAGTTACTTTCTTGTAGGCCAGCAGACAGAAGAAGTTTGGCCCTGGTGGTTTTGTGAGTTTAGACAAGAGAGATCTGAAGTGCCCAGGTGCAGGATGTAGATGAGATCTGCACAACAGTGATATGCTCCCTGTACGTTTGTTTAATGTTTCGATCACATAGATAGATGTTTGTTTATGACTAAACCAAAGTATGTGGAGCAATGCATATGAATAATGTGCAGCCTTTATTATTTTTACCCCTGGTTTATGATAATAGCCCTGGTCTGGACAGACATACTCACAGAACTCTTTCTAGAAGACCATAAAAAAAAATCACTCATTCAAAGAGTGCATTTAAAGTGGGAGCAGTGAGGCAAGTTGATTACGGCAGATTGCCTGGCTGTAAGCCAATTAGAAGAGGCTCTTTGTGCATGCAGCCATGCACTATTGCTCTCAGCACATTTTCAGCAATGCCAAATCTAGTTTCCTGCTTGAATTAATAGGGTCCAAATCCAATATGCACTTCCAACCTATATTTGAATCAATCAGATTTGTTGACAGAACTAAGTTTCCAATGAATGCAGTAGTGCTGGTATGGGGAAAGGTGTTGCATTGTTTGCGCAAGGCTTATCTCTCCAGATAGAAAAGCTGAACATCAGAAGAATGTCAGGAATGAATAGTACCTTTAGCTTAATAAAAACAAGATATGGTTGAATAACAGTGTCTTCCTGTGGAGCTCAGAATTCATGTGGCCAGTCTGTGACATCATACATCTATGATGTACGTATATAGCCTCCCGATTGCGACCGAAGGTCGCAATTAACTATGGATTCGAGCATTTCCCGTCAGTTAGTGTGTCGGACACCAAATATGGTACCCAGGTCTCGTGACATCATCAGGGATGGAGATGTGGAGACCCTGATGTCATTTAAAAATGAGACCTGCTGTCGCAGTTAAGCCCATATGGAGATCCCTGGTGTCATCACTATTGGCCAGCAACTCTACATCTGACGTCAAACCCTTAGATCTCCATATATGGATACATTTCAGAACCCGTTCTGACATTCCATATGTTGATCCTTCCCCATCCATCCTTCCTCTTTGATGTCTCCCTTTTGACTTAGTATACCTGTCCATTCAAATTTCAAACTCTAGACGGGCCTGCCCCAAGTTATTTGTGCAGCAGCCGGCAAAAACTAGAGTTCTCAACAAGCCCGGGAAAAAGATTAATATATTTTCGCTTTTTACAATAGCATAAACGGTTTATGCCTCTGCTGTCATTATTTATCAATGTCAAATATTTCTTCCTGTGTGCCTAAATAAGCCTTCAAAGCAAGTCTTGGTTATGAGCCAAGACAAAGACAGCCTAGAGGGCTGTAGTCTATAGATGACTGACATGTAGTGGAGGACCATGTAAGAAGGAGAACATGAACACTATCTTAAGGAGTGTGCCTTAAGGTTTACCCTAATTTTGTGAACTGGTTTTTCCAAATTGTAAATCCATTATACCGTTTTAAAACGTTAACCGACAACACAAGATTAGATTAATATAATTCCACTCAGAGTTAAAGCAATATGTGTGATCAATCATCAAGCACCTAAATAGGTCAATAAATTGTTGGGTAAATGAAGTGGACAAGGGCACAGCTGTTCACATGGAGCAAGGAGAGAAACACCCTCCGCTTGCCCTACAAGCCCTTTGACAGGCCCACAGAGCACACTGACTGCAGCAGCGCCAGGGACCTCCTCCGATTGGACTCACATGACATCATCAGACACAGAACCCACTCCTATTGGTGGGAAGTGATGTCATGAATCAGAGGCAGGATGAGTGCTGCATTAAGACCACCTCTAGCTACTTGTGACTGACTGTACTCTTAGTTCCGTTCCTCACATAAACCTGATAACTTACGGTTTTCACTTTACATAACCTTGTTTTGCCAGTTAAAATATTGTTTAGTCTCATACCTCACAACCTTTAACCACTTAAGCCCCGCTTTCCAAAGTTTTGGAACAAAATGTTGTCATTGCAGGTGACATTCTTGAAAAAATGACTATAATGACATGCCCAATTGCCAAGTCAGTGATGTAAATAGGTTTTCAATGTAAAGATGGGTCCCAGGGACATTTTATGAGTCCTACTTTAACGGCATTAGAGTACAGTACTGAGTACATTATTGCATCCCAGGACCCCCGGCGGGTGACATGATTGCGTCCTTACTCCTTTCTCAATTTAGTGAGTCTATGCAGGATGCAGGCTATTCACTGCAAGTACAGTATAATGTGGATAAATGTGGATACCATCAAATATGGATCATCATAATAAATAACTAGAACTGCACTCTGTCGAGTGCATACTTGCTTGTTGCACACTAGTAGGCCATAAATGGCCAACTAGTGCGCAAGCAGAGCGCGCATGTAATCTTTTCGCCCGCTGTAAACTGCCAAATTTCAGTATCTCTGTGAAGGAATGTTTGAAATGATTAATGTTTAGATGTAATTATTTGCTACCTACTATACATGTAATCATTTAGTATTAAGTATGATTCTAGTTTCTATCTATATAAGAAATACTGTTTTATTGTTGTAGATATATTCTGGATCCATTTTTTGTTTTTCAGAGACAAATAAATCATTTATATGTGTTGAAAAAAAAGGTATATAAACTGAATTAAAATATGTTATACAGTATACTTTTTCTGTAAACGGTGGAATCTCAATATCTCTGTGAAGGAACATTTGAAATGTGTAATTATTAGGTGTAACTATTTACTACCTATCTAATTTATGTATGTAAACGCCTATAAAAAAAAGTATATAAACTGAATTAAAAATGTAATTTTAATTTTAAATCTATTTCATGTTAGACTATAGTGATATTAATACTAAATCATGGTCAGAGTAATATGTGTCTCTAACTTCAATTTCTATAATAATACTTTCACATTTGTTAAAATATACATGATCTAAAATATTTCCGTAATCTGTAGTTGGATTTGTATTTAATTGTTTAAAGCCTAATTTTGACATGTAGGTCTTTATACTTCTTTCTATCTCAGTATTATGGTCTTCATTGAAATCTCCTATTATCAAAATTGCAGAAGTCGGAGATGATATGTACTGTATCATGTATTCGAGAAATGTGTTTAATTTTGAAAGGTCTGTTTTAGGTGATCTGTACATAAGAATGATATATAGATTTTTATCTTTTACATGTATACATATATGTTCTACTTTCTCTAATATCCTGCTTTCAGTTGGAATTCTTTCAATGGAAATATCTTCTTTTATAGCAAACATAACTCCCCCACCTATATCTTTTTCTCTGTCATTCCTCATTGTATTGTAATTCGTGTTCGTTGTTTTTAATTTAAAAGTAATGTTATTATTTTTCTTTAAGTGTGTTTCAGTAAAAGCTATTAGATCCAACATTTCGAGTTGGGAATCTGAGTTTATGTCTTCTAAATGTGGTAGATAACCTCTGACGTTCAATAATCCAATATTTAATGAATGTTTTAATGGTAATTGAGTTATTTTACGTATATTAGGATTTTCAAGAGGTGATTGTCGTAATCGTATCATTTCTCTCTCTACATTCTTATCTACTTTGATCTTCGTAGGATTAATAATAATTTCTGTCCTTGATTTCAGTATAATTTCAAATTTTTCGCGGTCCGTAGAATATTTTGCATTTATTTCTTTAAATTGTCCGTCAGTGATGAAATAACATTGGTTTACTTCAATCAAATTAAAATATTTGTCACATTCTTGAGTAAATCCTGTTACCTTAATTGTTGCTGTACTGTCTGTAATCCGAAAGAAGAAGTATATTCCGTTAGTAAATTTACGTTGTTCACTTTTAGTAACTACCTTTCCACAGATTTTCCCTCTTTCACGACTTCCAAATGATAATGAACTTAATGCTGAGATTTTAATTACGGGGTCCTTCTTCATCCTTTTATTTGAAGGTATATCTGTAGATAGTTCCATTGTTTTTCTGTATGTTTCGGTGTGGAGGTGTCCTATTGATCTAGATCTGTGTTTACAACAGGCTTCCGTGTGAAATTGTCAAATGATCTGGAGTGTTGATATGCCCGAGTCTGTCTGCGTCTTCCTCGGAGAGTCCTGGTTTCAATATCTTCCTTCTTTCACTGTGCATAGGATAGCTGAGAGTCTTTGGCTGAGAGTCACCCCAGCTAACTGGTACACCTGAGAGTCTTTCACCCTTTCTAGCCTTCCCTCGTGGACGTGTCAAATGATCTGGATTGTTGATATGTCAGTTTCGGTGTGGAGGTGTCCTATTGATCTAGATCTGTGTTTACAACAGGCTTCCGTGTGAAATTGTCAAATGATCTGGAGTGTTGATATGCCCGAGTCTGTCTGCGTCTTCCTCGGAGAGTCCTGGTTTCAATATCTTCCTTCTTTCACTGTGCATAGGATAGCTGAGAGTCTTTGGCTGAGAGTCACCCCAGCTAACTGGTACACCTGAGAGTCTTTCACCCTTTCTAGCCTTCCCCCGTGGACGTGTCAAATGATCTGGATTGTTGATATGGCCAAGTCTGTCTGCGTCTTTCTCGGAGAGTGTTAAATGACTGAGCTTCTTGCGATATTATAACTTAGTTTTTGCATATATAATTATATACTTAGATATATATTTAATTTTGCAAACCACACTAATATTAATAATTATGGTAACATTTTTGACACGTTGTGACTTTTATACATTCCAGAATCATAATGTTGTATTACATACGTCATTACTGAGAGCAGTTATACAATATCTATATACGTATATAGGCATATACTATATACGTATATCTATATACTCTATACTCTATACTGTATAAAGTGTGTAGTTGTAAGTTGATTAGCGGTATTCTGTGATCGGCCTGGTCCAAAAACCGTGACAGCAAAAAAACCGTTCCGCCATTTCAGGACCCCCCCAGAAAAACATCAAATCTGTGCCCGTATTGCTGGACCAATGATGACGAAATGACCATATTTCTTACGTCATCATTTAGAGCTAGTCATACACGTATGTATGACCAGCTCTAAATGATGACGTAAGAGATATGGTCATTTCGTCATCATTGGTCCAGCAATACGGGCACAGATTTGATGTTTTTCTGGGGGGGTCCTGAAATGGCGGAACGGCTGTCACGACAAATGGACCAGGCCGATCACATTACTTGCGCGCTCTGCTTGCGCAAGTAATAACAGCATTGGAATTCAATATTGTGAATTATCTGATCGCTGACATTCCATCAGCTGGGTGTTGCTGCGATTTCTATTTCTTTGTCTTACAACATCATGCCATGAATCAACCCAAGTTAATCAGGACTGTCCTCTCCTCGGTTTCAGCCATTAGCTAATTAACTCACAACATGTTCCAAAATAGTTGGCCTGCCCGGCCCCCGCTTTGGCATCTAAGATGCCTTTTATACCAGGGTTCATTAGGGGTCTGTATGTACATGGTCTTCTTTTCCCCCCCTACACCCAATCTCTTCACTGAAAATAGCCAATTTACCAGCTCACAAAGCAATGCGTTGTGACATGTTAATAATGTTATGAGCTTGCAAAACGGCTATTTTTGCAGAATGTTTGCCTATTATGACGTGCCCACTGCCTAGAGTAGGGACGCTAGAGTTAATGTGGTTAAAGCTTCTAAAATGCTTCTTAGCTTCTTAAAATGCATGATAAAGTTTTGTGTTATTAAATAAAACAGTCACGCAAAGTAATGGCTACTTATTTTTTCCTCCAAAGATATTTGCAAAACTAGGATAGTTAGAGGGGGCACAGTAGCACAGTCGGTACTCAGTAGGGCTGTCGCCGGCCCATACCCTGGGTGGAGTTAGCGAAAGGGCCTTTCTGTGTGTAGTTTGCATGTTCTCCCAGTGTCCCCTAGGATAGGTACCCCGGGCCCGTACACTCACAAAAAGCATGCAGTGTTCCTTCCACGAGCTACATCCAACCGGGAAAACAGAAGCGGATTGACTCCTCATGCATAGAAGGAAGCATGAGGTCAGTCCGTTGCTCTCCCCAGGATGGCAGAGGGAGTGTAGCGCCCAGGATTACAGTAGATAATTGACACTGGGTGGAAAACTAAATTGGTTGCAAAAGCATGGAAAATAAATATAGAAAACAAATCACTCCCGTGTGAGTGAGTGGTGCAACTCTGTGTGGGGGTCCCCAGGAAGTCCCCGGAAGTTGCATACCCACAGGATCCCGGCCAGGGTGCCGGTCCGGTTCCGGCAAGCCGCCCGTGTCCGAAACGGTTGAGAAATGAGAAATGACAGAGTTACTGACACTGTGTGGGCGTCCCTGACTCCCTGTACTGTAACACTATATATACAGTTAATATGTGTGTGTGTGTGTACTGTGTCAGGCTGCGCAACAGTGACACTTGGGGCCCAGGCCGTAGCGTAACGGTCTGGGCACCGGACTGGTAATCCAGTCGCAGTGTGCCGCGGGTTCGACTCCCGGACCCGACACGGCCTTTACTGCATGTCATCCCCCCATCTCTCTCCCGTTTCCTGTCAGCCTACTGTCTGTCCCTTCAAAAATCAATAAAAAGGCGTAAGCCGCAAAAAAAATATCTTAAAAAACAAAACAAAAAAAAAACAGTGACACTTGGTTGTGAAAACCAACCAAAAGCTATTTGTGCTTGGACAGACCCAGGGACACAGCCAGGGACAGACCCAGAGACCCAGGGACACATAGCTGTCTATAGGAGTGGTTGCATGCACCACTAAAAAATAAATAGGATAGTTTTAACTAAGTTTAGTTTTTTTGGAGCTCCATTGTAGAAAGCTATCGTTTTGGGTTTCCACTTCCAGTGGCTTTTAAACACCATACATAAGCTATAGTTCAGGCAGCAAGGTTTTAGTCTCTCTCACAAACAAATCAGGGTTATCAACTGTAGGAATTCATGCAAATTCTCCTTTGAGTGAAAAGAACAAGCATAACCCACATTCATAACACGGATGTTGTGAGGACGCTCTGTTCTGAACCACTGTGACATCGGGCTGCTGCAGCCACAAGATAAGTGAGCCCAACCTTGAAGGGAGGACCCCGATAGTTCACTGCATGATTTGCGGCCGAAGAGGAACACCACAATTAACTACAGTAGTCTTAAGTTGTACACCTAAATTCCCACTGGCATACCATCACAATAGCGTTTAGTCATGCACCCTCCTGTGTTCACAATCACGGGGCAAAGCCAGAGCACTAACCTGCAGCTGACACTGTCCCAGTCGGAGTCCCTGCTGAGCAGGCTCTTGAGGGACCAGCGGGAACGACGGATGGGGGACGAGCTACGCGATGAGGAGCGAGAAGGAGGACGCAGGAGGAGGTCCTGGACATGCTCTTCTCCCTCTGTCTGGGAAAACAGAGAGGGGGAAGGCGAAAGGCTCCTCAGGGAAGCGCTGCGCCTCTTCTCAGCCATCTCCACAACAATTTGTGGTGGCAACTCCCATTGCCGCTTAGGAGAGCTGACCTGCAGTGCCTGTTGCTCTTCCTCTGTCCTCTTCTTTGCACGGGTCCTGCTGCGGTGCAGTCGAGTGTGTCTGTGGGAGCGTGAGGCTCTGGGGCTAGGCGAGCAAGACCAGGACTCTGTGTCAGAGGACGGTGGTAGGATAGTCAGCGTGGGGATGGAGATGGGCTGAGCCAGAGTGTTACCTTCTGGTCTGCCTGGTGAGGACATTGTCATCATTCTCACCACCACTTACCTCAGCTGATTTCAGTCAGTCAGTTAAGGGCCCAGAGCAGTGGTTTGGAGAGATGAGGTTGACTGTGACTGAATGGGAGGTTCCAGTCATGCCAGGTTTCTCTTAGGAACTTTGTGGAAAATCCCTTCCCAACGTCTGTGTCATACACAGCACGCCTTGGATTAAGACTAGTTAAGTTGAAGTATTTCTCAAATTGTATTTTCAAAGAAATGCATTATGCACTATAATAGTTTAACAGCACAACAATATAGATGACACCATTGTGGTGTTTTTCTTCTGAGCTTTCCCCCCAGTCAGTGATGCATCAGGGTGATGGTGGTAGCAGTCCTTCACAAATAAAAACTCTCTGCAACCATGTTTTTAAGATAATCCATTAGATGTCCAGCCCGTCAAAGCTTAGGCCTGTGGCCAAACCAGCAGTTGATTTTCTGCACCTCACCAGGTCTAGAATCCTTTTTCTCCTTCAGTATATTGGCCCACCCTTTTCAGCAGATTTCACATGGTTCCACTTGCATAATGAGTCTCATCAAGCATGGGATCGGGATGAACACAGACCTATGTCCGGTGGTGGCTGGGGTCTGAGAGGGGAAGAGACACTTTGCATTCAAAATAGTAGCCAAACACTAATCCTGTAATAAAGTAGTCTTGAAAGATAACGTTTCCCCATGACCGCTCGAATGAATGATTGTGAGGCAAAGACTGTTTCTGTTGGTTCGCTGACACTGTCTGAATAACCAATTCCAAGAATGTCAAGTATCACATTCCAAGATTGTTAGTTCCCATTTGGATGCAGATCAATAGGCTTAGTATTCAGGTAGGGTTGTTTTTTCACGTTGCCCAGCTTTGTAATATATTTGTTGGATACTATATTAGTAGGAGACTAATCCGCAAATCCGCACTCCCTTCAAGTAGTAACTCTGAAACAACAGCCAAACCAATTTGAACAGAAGAGACTGCACTAACCACCAGAAATATACTATTTTCAGGTAACACCATCATAACCTGCCTCCGCCAGCTGGAGGCAGCAATGAGTTCCTCATCCTGCTCCCATCTGGTCTGTCTCGGGCAGAGACATACTCCGAACAAAATCTGATCAGAGCGATATGCAGCCGTATGCGGCCGCTACTGGCGGGATCAACACGAGACTGGTGACGTATTGTAGCTGTGCCTCAGGGCAAATGTAAACACAAGCTAACAAGCCTACAACTCGAAAGTATTATGGAGATAACAGATTTTTGTCCCGCTGCTTCCGATTCATCGTTTCTGCTTGAGAGACCAGATCAATGTAGGAGGAGGGAACTTGTGAACTCAATACTGCCACAATCTGGCGGAGTCAGGTTAACACCATCACAGGTTTGACCAATATCTCACCACCAAATTCTCAAAACTGTGAGCCGGTGCAATGAATACAAAGCTGTTTCCAAGTCCAACAATGACACAATTCCTAAACCCAAAGTGGTCAGGAGGTGCACGCACATCCCAGGCTAATTCAACAGGTGCTCAAACAAAAAGAACAGACTGCAAACGAAAGAATAAGTCTGCACACCGTTTGGGGAGCTTTAAAAACGGTGTGGTATTCTTTCTTTTAAAATTCCTAAACCCCACACTAAATGTAGACAAATGATCTAACCTAGGCTAGATAAAATATCCTTAAGTGAAAAAAGAGTGCATGTCACCATTTAATAATAATAATAATAATAGCCTCAACAACACAACCACAATCAAACTAAAGCAAATCTACTGCCAGAGCTATAACATAAACAAAACTGTAATACAATGTGGGATTAGTGTATGTGTTAACTATGTGTGTCACTCGTTTGATTTCAATTAAGCAGGCACTTCCAAAGCAATAACCCAAGTCAAGCCAGACAGTATTTGCTATGATATGTTTGAACAAGAACAATCTTGGCATGGTGGTGTTTGCCCAGTGTAATCCATCATAATTCTCCTCCTGCCCTCTGCTCCGCACAGGCTTGTATTTTATACTAGCCATACCCATATATAAAACAAGACAGTAAAGGGCAGAGGTGAGGTTGTGTTCAGCTAACTTTGACCCATAATAGATCATGTAACAACAAAGCAGTGCGTGCACTGCCGTGCAGTAATCGCTACTCATAATTTCCCTAGAAGTCAGCTCGCTGTCTCGCAGGCGCAGGCAGCATACACGATTTGCTGTGTGTGATATCACACTATCATCAATTTATCAGATCCAGTTGGTTTGTTTACTTGAGCTCAAGTGACGCATTCGTCTCAAGTAAAATTAGTGGTTTGAGTGTGATCTGCAACACACGAGAGGCAAACAGCCCCTGGCTTCTTTAC
The DNA here is from genome assembly GCF_964188405.1 of Protomyctophum parallelum. NCBI lineage: Eukaryota > Metazoa > Chordata > Actinopteri > Myctophiformes > Myctophidae > Protomyctophum > Protomyctophum parallelum. The sequence continues at coordinate 15,408,559 of NC_139698.1, read as the reverse complement.
ACAAATTACACTTTGCATCTTTTCTTTATCATCAGAATTAAAACACCCAGGCCCAAAGCTAAACTGTAAATCAGGCAGGGGCCAACTGGGAAGCCGCAAACTTGACATTGTTTCCCATATGTATTTTTATTTCCTACCTCCCATTTGATGAATTTCCTCCATTTCTGTTATCTTGCTCGGCCTCGAAAACGAGCCTTGCGACGGGGCGAGCAGTGATATTAAAATCCACTTTTTCACAGGAACACATCAACATTCTTAGAAAAGCATCGAACAGCTATAGCTAACAGTTAGCCTCAGCCAGCTACAAATTCCGTACTCTAGTCTATAGTGCCGACAGCTCCCGAAAAGATGTCTATCGGGCTAATAAATTATCATTTTCAATAACGAAAACCCTAGACGACACTTCTCGATTTTTTTATTTAAAAACATGATTATATAAAAGTCTCGTCAAACTACACGACCGCCTAACGCCAGTAGAGTTCAGTAGGTATGTAGCTTGCTGGCTTTTAAACTCGCACAGACAAGCTTTTTGTCTCTGAAGTAAAACGAAATGAAGTCGATGTCGGGGCCGATCAACTCATTACGCGGGGGGCGGGGGGCGGTGAGAAAAACACAGTGTTTACATAGTTGCGAGGTAAAAACACAAACCATCCCACACATTTCCGTGTCTTCGTAACACCACGGTTCCGTTATCTTTCTAATTATACAAATAAATAAATGCTATGTCTTCTTTTAGCAGACGAACTACCCCCATGGCAAACTTTGTGGTACGGTCCGGGAAATAACTGTTCAGAGAAAGGATGTGGGCTGCCTGCAACTGCTTCAAGCAACAGCTGAGAAGCGCATCTACACGAGTCTACAAAAGCCCATATTGTATCTTCAGACTTCAGTCAAATACCAACTGTTCTGCAGTAAGATTCAGCGCAAGCTCAAAATTAATATAACTTTGTATTCGCTGTTGCGTATGTTATTTGCCAACCGGTCAGCAATTCGATGTCACAATTTAACACTGTAGTGTAGACTACGCTACATGTGTGACGTTTCAGATCAAAATCTCACATATTCCATTTCCTACCATTCCCTTGTATTCATTCATCCCAGTGATCCCACCTAGTCTGACCTAGATCACATACACATACTGGCTACTGGCAAAATGCTACTATTCAGTATTAATTAACTGACGATGACATAGTACATGCTTTCCTTTTCAATCAAAGTATTCTTAAATGTGTTAAATGTATTCTTAAAATGGGTTTCCTTCCTAGATCCACAACCGAAAACAGCACTACCATTTTACGCGAACTGGGAAAGCCTAAAATATCCTGAAGTGTAGCTAAAAATTGAAGGGACAGGGCAGGGACTGAGGGGAGAGTGAAAATATAATTCAGTAGTAAAAGCATCTGGAAGGAATATTGCGACCCCTTGTGTCGAATAAGATTTCGTGCAGTTATTTGGAACTCGAGTCTTTGCCCCACAATACTGTTATAACATATACTGTACATACCGGTATTTAGTATTTTGTGAAGTGACGTGATGATCGTAATATAATGCAAATGTATTCATTGTATGGTTGGAAAAAAACTTTTCAGGAACTTACCTCTTGCATCCCTCCGCAGCATTGCCTCATATGTTCACTGTTTCTCTATTCTGAACTAGTGGCTTACAGATGCAACCTGTAAGCATATGATATCCTGTCCTCCAAACCACGTGGTTAGGTCACCTTGTCAGAAGACTGAATACAGGAAAGGAGATCTGTAAAATTTAGCATTTAATTTCCTATGAGTACATTCTGAATGAAACATTGGAATTAAATACACACAATTAAATGTAATTAGATTAATTGATATACATCCTTAAATTCAACTAAGTCTATCGTTTAGTTTGTATGCCAATAACATTTAAATTTCCTTCTTCCAGTTCAAATCTCTGCAGCCTCTTGACTACTCTGTTTCCTGTTTCTTAACCAACAGATTTTTAGAGACATTTATGAATACAAACAATGACTGAATTGTTGTTCAAGTAAACATGATCTGATTGGTCATTTCAAATAGCTCTCCTAAAATAATAAACTGTATACAAGCCAGGGCAAGGGCAGATAGGCTACTCACCACAAACTGCCTATCAGCTTTGAGATTGAGCCTGTTGTCGCTTCTGTGTGCCATGTGACAATGGGTGTTGCAATGACTTGGCATTTTTGAATTCTCCAAAAAATCTACAGGACATCTTCTATCTTCTGTCACCTCAGCCTGCTTCTTGCCATTACAACTTGGACAGCTCCACTTCCATCGGTGCCAATGCAGGATGCAAGAGGATGTGTTGTAAGTAACCATGCAGTGCACAGTCTGCACACCCCTCCAAGTCACTATCGGCTATTATGCTGCTGAGCGCTTCTGAGCGGTGGATTGGGGACTGGAAACTCGATCTGAGCTAAAAATAAAAAGCACCAGCATGCACTGAAAGGAGGTGTGTCACTCTGTGCGTGTGTGTTCGTGTTTGTGTGTGTGTGTGTGTGTGTGTGTGTGTGTGTGTGTGTGTGTGTGTGTGTGTGTGTGTGTGTGTGTGTGTGTGTGTGTGTGTGTGTGTGTGTGTGTGTGTGTGTGTGTGTGTGCGTGTGTGCGTGTGTGTGCGTGTGTGTGTACGTGTGTGTGTGTGTGTGTGTGTGTGTGTGTGTGTGTTTGTGTGAGAAAGAGAGTGTTGCACCTCTGTCATCACACACACACAGGTTTATCATATGTCAACATTTCCTTGAAGTTTGTTATATGCAGCTGACCAAGGTCTTTCTCTCTGTCCCTCCGTCCTTCTCTATCTCTCTAGCCCCCGTATCTCTCGCTCTCTCACTCTGTCTGCTCAGTTACTGTACATGTCTGTCGCTGTGCTGCTAGTACTCTGTTGATTCAGTTAGCATCATTATCATTCATTGGCCACCTCAAGGTTAAAAGAGACAAGGAGAGCTCAGGGGTTCCTATGTCATACAGTCACATGACGTGAAAACAGCCTTGACATCCAACTCAGTAAAATAGCACTCATACTCATACCCTGACTAAGAGATGCATCACAACCCAGTTGCATCAATGATATTTCTGGCAGTATACGTAGAAACTATCGAATGTGTGACGTAGCCTATTCAGTCAGAGTTGTAAAGACACAAAGCAAACAGAAAAATAAAACAAAGTTCGTCCCATCATGTCAACACAGTGTGTTAACATGTACCACATTAATCTCTTCTTGATTAAAACAGTGTTTAAGACAAGGACTTTAGTCGATGTCTGTTTTCTCAGCCTTGACTTCAGTACCCTTGTTGGCAGGTTGTTGGCATTGACTGACTGTACGAGCCTCTGATAGTGTGTATCAATGCTGATAATAACACCAAAAGGTTTGTATACAATATTGTAAAAACCTATAAATAGTTGTAGTGTTTGAATGATATTGTAAGTGAGAAAGATGATTATTGCTATAGTACATCGTGGAACACGATTTACAGGTAATGAACTAATGGGAAGATCATCACTGCTGGCTCAAACAAGGCACACTCAATAAAGCAAATATGACATGAAAATATACAGTATAGGCTAACAATATTGTATCTTAAATCAAATGTGCTCTGTTTTTGAGGGGCACTAGCCCCTCCTATATACAGGTTTAATGTTTGTCTTTAGTTCAATGTTTGTTTTGTAAATGCCATTGACGCAATGAAGGGGAAATGTACGTCATAATGTGCCTCATTACGTCATATTGTCTCTTTATTATTAATGGCGTTTATGTTTGTGTTGGCACCGTTTGTTTTACATCACCATTACATCACCTAATCAACATGAGACTTTAATATATTAGTGCCCCTCACTTTTTTAATTTTTCAATTTTTAATGTAAAATGTAATTGAAAAGACAACCGATACTGGTTCAAGCCTTTGTGGACTTTTAATGAACAAATTGTATACATATCATAAACTTTATATAACAATGATTTAGGTAAATAACAATCACTCATAAGGCATCACTGTTTTTTTGTGATGTACGATGGATCAGACCAGGCAAATGCACATGGCATTTGTATTTTGTTTCATTTTTGTTTGTTTTGAATACAATTCAGATCAAACTTCTTAGAAGTGCACATTTTGTAATAGTGCAGGCTTTTGCTGGATTAATAGAATGCTAATATTTCTAAGAAGCTTACTATTTGTTTGTTCACATTCAGTGTTGTTTTGATAATATCAAATGTCTTGATATTTGTAATTAATGCCAATGCAAGGCTACATGACTGATCGCCATTAGTTAAAAATATGATCGACATAGGATTCTTAAAAACAGATCTTTATGTCACTGTTTGTTGACTACCCCTTGTTTGTCTAACTTGATTTGCTTAACAAAACATGGTCAACAGCATCATTTTTCATATCAGACCTGGCAAACATTCTTCTAAGAAGCATGAATTGAAAATTACCGTATATAAAAAATTATAAATTCATTGAACATTGAACAATACACAAGTCAACAATACACAAGACAATGACATAATGGAAATAGATGCCGGCGGGGTAAATTAATTTAGAACTCAGTAATAATCTCTGCTACGGAATTCATAACAATCCTTAAATAAAAATGTAATTGCATCTATGCTACTGAATTCATCACAATCCTAAAACTTAAATGTAATTTACTAAACAACTTATTGGACACGTTTTGTGAGGGTAGGCCTAGTGCATAATTTACAACTATGCAAAACATTAATCAGAAGAGGCAAGCACACTGTACCTAGGCTATGGGTAGCCTATCATGATAGTAGAATGCTGTTTCAACTGCTCCGATTCCAACTTGGCTTACGCTTGAAACATTTTAAACATGCATCACACATGGATTCACACACTCTAAATATAGCTGTCTTAGACTCAGACGTGGCTGCAGTGAAGACTTTAGACCTACTGCTACAGGACCTTTTTTAATGCTATATTGACGCAGTGTTCAGTGTTTCTAATTGAGTCTTATCGTTACTAATTTGATCTCTAAAAATATGAGGAAAAGGCTCACAATCTGCTGATCAACATTCAGGGCAAGAGGCTTGTCGCGATGAACACGGACTCTTTTGGAAACTGTTTGGAATAATGTTATCCTATTCACAGACAATATATTCTTAGCACTTTGAGCTGACAAAAGTGGACAAGACCGAGTTCCGTTACACTGCCAAGTGGGAGTGAAAATGACACGCCACTTAGGCCTATTTATCTCCGTTGTCTTCTGCCTATGCGGTAAGTGAAACGAGAAGGGAAGGACATGGTTCTGCAGGTGCAGTGTGTGTTTTATTTGCTTTTAAAGACCTTTTAATGTAACTTACATTATTATTTAAATAATAATGTTGTTATTGTATTATTATTATTATTATAGTGTCTCAGTGCCATGGTGGCTGTGCAGAGGTGGACTCTATGACAGAAGCTGTGGCTGGTGAAGGATTCCTTCTGGGCTGTATTTCCTGCAAGATGAGAGAGGAAGTGACTGCCCGAGCCACTGTGGACTGGTACTTCCAACCAGCTGGCGACAGTGGCGAGGAGGAATTCAGGCATGTGAGTATATGCATTTGTGATCTGGGCATCTGGCCTGGGGTCAATTAATTCACCGACGGCTAAATAAGGAATGCTGTTGTCAGCCAGGTTGGCTTAGGAGACCTTGTAACAGACAAAGGCAAATTGGACAAATGAAAATGTCCCAGAGAGGACGTATAGGGCCTTAGTCTCCTCCTCCCAGCCCAAATCACACCTTGGAAAGCATGAGTGTCTATTTCAAACAAAGTGTTTTTTGACTGGAATTGCCTGTCATAATTTGACCCCCCATTATCAGGATGTATTAGGATTGATATTCATTCATCAGCCAACACCCCCGGCCCCCAATCACAGGTAGTACCCCCCCCCCCCCCCCCAGAGAGGAGGACGTATAGGGCCTTGGTCCTACTCCTCCTCCCAATCAATCGTAATCTATTATATCACCATTGGAGTCGTGAACATTTTCAGATAATTAGTCATTATCTCTGTTGTCTACCTAATCAGATCTTCCACTATGACCACCCCAATGCCAGCATCCTCCATGAAGACTTCAGCGATCGTCTGACGTGGCAAGGGACGGAACAAGAAGATATTCAAATAGGAGCTATCTTTATGCACAATGTCACCTTCAACGACACGGGTACATACCGCTGCATCTTCCGGCGTGCCCTCTTCTACGACCTGCTGTTTGAGAAGGATGTCATAATAGAGAAGGACGTGGAGCTTAGCGTGGTGGCCGTAGGTGAGGAGTAAACCTAGTGATTTGTTTATGTTGTGTTCCATTTTTATTTTTAAGATATTTTTTTTGCGGCTTACGCCTTTTATTGATTTTTGAAGGGACAGACAGTAGGCTGACAGGAAACGGGAGAGAGATGGGGGGATGACATGCAGTAAAGGCCGTGTCGGGCCCGGGAGTCGAACCCGCGGCACACTGCGACTGGATTACCAGTCCGGTGCCCAGACCGTTACGCTACGGCCTGGGCCCTGTGTTCCATATTTGACCACTGAAAAGGCAAATACCACAGTAAGACGCCCTGAGGGCGAGAAGCGACCTCGCCTGCGCAGAAACAACAGAGCTTCTTAATACGGCACAGTTAAGAAACAGGAGTTAAACTATTAAAGAGACACTTCACCCCTTTTGCAAACAGATCTTATTGTAATGTTTGGGAGACAAGAAACATTTTTATGTGGGTAATATGTGTTTTTAGATATTATCTCTGTGTCCATGAATGTCATGGACTCACTTACTTCCTGGACTACATCAAGGAAGCCCACTATATTTTTTTTAAATTAATGTCATTATCAATAGTCTTAGTGTTTTGCCAATTATTTGCAACATCCTCATTGCTCACCAGTGGTTGGGCAGGTTGTGGCTGCCGCTAGGTTTATTGCTTTTGGGGAAACTTTACTGACTTCTTTCAACATAATGTCTAGAAGACAAATTACCTTACTGCATTAGCATATAATTTAGCTTGTTTTAATAATAATGTTCTCTTCTTTATATGATAATAAATGACTTGTTTCAAGAAATAACTAAATAATGATTAATTAAACAAGTGAAAAATATTTAAAGCAACACAATGTTCTGCCAATACAGTGAGATCATTTGAGGAGAATTCACTAGACTCTGTGTGTGTGTGTGTGTGTGTGTGTGTGTGTGTGTGTGTGTGTGTGTGTGTGTGTGTGTGTGTGTGTGTGTGTGTGTGTGTGTGTGTGTGTGTGTGTGTGTGTGTGTGTGTGTGTGTGTGTGTGTGTGTGTGTGTGAGTGTGCGTTGCGTGTGCGTGCGTGCATGTGTGCGTGCGCAGTACATACCCAAGATAATTCACTAGACTGTGTGTATGTGTGCGTGTACAGTACATACCCAGGAGAATTCACTAGACTGTGTGTGTGTTCACAGTACATATAACAGTATATATGATGAGATATACATATAGTATACATAAAGTCGTTTAATATCAATTCCAGACTTACAGCCATGCTCTCACCGTTCAAGCAAACGCATAACGAAGACCTCCATCAGGTCGAAGTGTTGTTTCAAAAAGACGGTGTGCAGATTCATAATTATTTGGATGTGCCATCATGTGCGTGCAGCACCTGTACTGCATCAGTTCCATAATGCCATCCTCCTTCTCCCCAGCCAATCGAGAACTGACGGCTGTGGTCGCAGAGATCATGATGTATGTGCTCATCGTGGTTCTGCAGCTGTGGTTGATTGTGGTGATGGTGCACTGCTACAAGAAGATCTCAGACGAACACGAGGCCCGCTCGGCCCGCAAAGCCCTGAAAGCTCAAGACACGTGAGTCTCCAGTCTTTATGATGGTCACAGTGACCAGGTCACTGGGGGCAGCAGTACACAAATTCCTTAATACTTTGTTGCATGCTGGAGTCACGCACTGAAAATAATATTTTTGGTGCAAGGTACAAGTCGGATAAAAGTAAAAATATCTATCTATTTATCTATCTATCTATCTATCTATCTAAATAAATAATCTATAGATCTATTATAAAGTACTAACAGTTTACAAAGACAAACAGATGTTCTCATCTCCTAAATATTCTGTCTACGAGCATTACCGTCCAGTGCACCACACAGCACTCTGACTTTTCATTTGATTAATGTGTGAGAAACTATATCAGTTTCTTCAAGTTCTTCAGTCCTGTACTCATTGTATTATTAAAAACATAATTTTCTATGGACAAAGGTCATATGCATGCAATAAAGAATAATTCTCTCTTACATCCTCCAATTCATCCTCTATTGGTAATAAATGTATAATTCTGTATCATTGTAGAAATAGCCTACATCACACTCTCCCAATAGAATCATTAGCTTCTAATAGGTTAGTTAACATTAGATGAGATGAATACCTCGAGCTTGCATTATCTGTTGTTATGTTATTGTTTCTTTGCCATGGTTTAGTTTTAGTCGATTAACATTTAACTTTGTTGTTTCCAGACCTGTAGAATCAAAAGAGAGCTGTGATGGGTTGCAGCCAGAAAACTCTGGTGGTAAGTTAAAGTTGGGATAGTCACTGTTTCTCAACTTCAGGCCCAGGAACCACCAAATAGATGCTTATCGGTCTGTCCATTTGGTTCCATTTGTACACCCTCAGAGTTAAATAAACACTGTAGATCGGGGTCCCAGAGATAATAAACCAAAATGTCACAGATATATAATACAGTTAAACGGTAAAAGCACTATATTCTGATAGTAATCATTTCTATAGACTCCAGCTCTTTAATAAACAGGAGAAAAAAATCAGGTAAGTGACAGAATTTCAGACAATCAGGAGAGAGTAGCTGTTTAGGAGCTTAATTTTTATAGTGTTCCAGTTCCAATTGTGTCTGCTCATTTCTTTGTGTCATCACTTGCAGTCTGTATCCTGACTGCGTTCTCTATCCTGATTGGATAAAATTGGTATCCCAGTTTCAGGGAATGCATTTTCTGTTTAATAAAAAGCTGGAGAGACATGGAGACTCGTGTTACTGAACACTCTAGAGCAATGAGTACTATCACAATATAGAGCTTTTAACATTTATTTTAACCAAAGAAAATGAAGATTATCACTGGTTTGCAAAATATCACATTTTGCAGTCGATGTCAGTGGCTCTTTTTTGGCAGCTAGACATTTGACTATCATTTTTACTTTTGTTTTATTTACCAGGTGAAGAGAACATCTAGCACACTCTACAGTTGTCAACTGGGATTACAACACTACGAAACTGAAGAAGATTCCATTTAACATCTTGATTTTTTAGTGGTGCAGCCACTCCATTACACAGCTATGTGTGTCCCTGGGTCTGTCTGTCCCTGGTCTGTGTCTGTCTGTCTGTCTGTCTGTCCAAGCAGGAAAATAGCGTTATAGTGTCTGTTCACCACCAAGTGTCACTGTTGCACAGCCTAACACAGACACACACAGGCCAGGGAGGAGGGCTTGTACAGTACAGTACAGTACCACTCACTTCAGACAGGTCTGAATTTAGATTTTAATCCCTTAATGAAATAAAATGTAGAATGTTTTAGATCATTGCATAGCATAATTATTAGTGTATGTTTTCTTCTCGGATACTAGGGATGCAGCTATTGATTACTTTATTAGATTCGATTATTCTAGGAGTTTTTATATATATATTTAATATATTATGTAAATGAATCGATTAACCACTTAAGCCCTATTTATACCTTGTAGTGAAAATAGCTATTTAGATTTTCACTATTTTATTTTTTATAAAAATAAACATTTGGTGTATGACATAACCCAAAATATGGACTGATTATTAATCAATGATTTCATTTAATTATTGATGATTTTATAATCAGTGAACCTGTGATTACTAGTGTTTACAAACTAAACACATCAGAAAATCTTGTCTTGGCATTTGGAGCTGCAGTGATAGATAGAAAATTGGTATTACACATGCTACACATTGAAATACTAATTTATTTTAGAGTTATTTTTGTTATACTTGGCATGGCAGTTCCTATATCTTTAATACCCTTTTACCTACCATAGGCTTTTGGTGAACGAACACACAGGATCTGCACAGTCGTTGAGACAAGGACGTTTGGAGGTGATTGCGCTGTAACATAATCTTGTCTGAGTATGGATGTGGTCTCTCCGCTGTCTTGCCAGTCTGAAAGCTCTTTGTTCTGTCACTGCCCAGCTCCATCCTAATGCACGATGACAACACTTGTACAGAGAGTACATATCATTGCTGTCGGACGGTTCATTTTAACCCATTTAGGCCCGACGTCGAAATAAAAAAAACTTTCGCTCTGAAAGAATATATACCTATTCAAAGATTTGTGCCGCATTTTTACGATTTTTCAAAAATAGCAGACCTACAAGTTCATGAGCTTGTAGATCTGCTATTTTCCAATAGCTAAAGTATAACAGAATGCTTGAAACACCAAAAGGGGTTCCCGCCCAAAATGGGTTAAGAAAATGAAATGAAGGAGAAAAAAAATACGTATACATTTTCCAATAGATCCAATGTTATTTAGTACTAACTAATAAGTTCTTGTTGATACTTTTCAATGGTTCAATATTTATAAAACCCACACACCGACAGCAACAATATACTGTGCATTACAAACCTATTCACGTATGTATCAACCACTGTTGCATATAGATTAGTGAATAATATTAAAATAAAATAAGCCTTATACCCTAACACAAACTATGCACATAAAGTAAAGCGTTTGTATTGTCCACAGATGTTACACGTCCTGTTGTGATTTAAGAAGGAAAATCACCCCATTACTGAGGATCTGACCTTGTCCTGTGACCTCCTCATTTCATTAAATGTGTTGACAAGTTGAACATTCTGTGACTCGTGTCAGTGTACATACGTATGAGCTAGAAGTAGGAGGGCAGTTTGTGGCAGAGTTGGGAGATGAGATGTGCATCTTGAGTGTAGGTGTATTTGGATTATACAGACTGCAGAGACGTGCACGAGGCTTATATCTAACCATTAGGAATAACAGTAATAATCTAAACTTTTTGGAAGGATTTTTGGCAACATGCACTAATTACAGATCCTTTAAGAGGTAAGATTGTTTTATTTGTGTTTTTAATGTATTTCTTCCATTATTCAAATATTCAGAAATTTCAGGTGCAGTAAGGTTCAAGTCTTAGTCTGTACAAAAAAAACACATTTCTCGCTTTCACAAAGGTCAACCAAAATACAGACCCAAGTGTGAAAAGCTGGTGCTCCCTCAACGAGAAGTAGAACACATCTCCTGTTACATGTAAGGAAGCTCAGATAATAATTCCTATTTTGTGATAAAATGTGTGTAAAATGTAAATATTGTCAACCTGAACAAACATTATTTTCAACTCCTGCTCTCCGCTCATAGGTGTCTTGGTTGCACTTCCACTGGACAGACATCAGACGTGGAGAATGTTACACATCAACAGCACGGAGCTACAGTCTGTCCTGTATGCCTTTCTGCAGCACTGCCTAAATGGAACAGGCATTCTAGTGCCAGTGCCTCCTCAAAACTACAGCACCCAGCAGGCTGTGCTCCAGCTGGGTGGGTCAAGGGCTCAAGCTCAGTCGCAGGGAATTATGTATATTTTGCTGGTCGTGGGCATGTTCAGTTTCTTCACATTTGGCATCATGCTTAGCTACATCCGCTCCAAAAAGCTGGAAAACTCCAATGATCCCTATCACCAATACATTGCGTATGACTGGGCCAAGGTCAAAACCCCTTCTAGAGTTGTTGTTCAAGCACTGCATGGCCCAGATGCAGTTAATAGAACCAGTGACAAAGACTCTATCGTCATCTGCAACCCTGCAACACTGGAGCAATTAGAAGGCTAGATGGAGGCTAAGGTTCAAACCTCACCAATGATTCACCATGCAACTCCTTGCAACCAAACGGTTGCGAGTAGTTGCATGAAACCATTATCCCCAATGGTAGTTGCCAAGTTGTTGCATTGGTGTGACATGTCGTTAAAACTGTTTTGTTGCAAGGCGTTGCATTGGTGCGGCTTGGGCGTTAGAAATCATATGATTGCGGTTTGAAACATACTGTAATGCAAATGTTTTTAACGTTCATTTACTATATAAATTGTAATGTGCCAGTTATGCCACAGACACTTGCACCATAGAAAGTAACTGTCATAACCAGCTCTTCCAACATTCAGTTCCTCTAAGTCAAGAAAACCATTGCGGAGTCATACACACAACACAAACACATTGCTTGTACAATACATTTCTTAATGTATCTTGATGAAATTGTCCAGTTTCCAGAAAACCAAACAAATCAAACAATCAAATAAATTTGATTAGGAGAAAGCTAGATTGTAGAACTGTATTTATGTAGCATCAATGCTTAGTGACTTATAACTTAGATTTCATATTAAATAAATCCATGATTAAAGTACATCTTCATGACTTGTTTTTGGTATATTGTAATAAAAATAATAAAAACATTGCTGTCAATTGAATTGAATGTTCAGTATTTTCACCTCAGTAAACTCTGCATCCATGATATCAGACCTTGTTTAGTGTTTTTAGGTCTAGATGCGGAACTTCTCTCCTTCCTGTGCTCCCTCTCCCTCTCCCTCTCTTTCTCTCTGTCCTGTCTGTGCTGGCGTGCTCCTTTCTCAGCACGGTTAACCTCCCGTGCCAGACTGAAGTGAACCATTTGCATGTTGAGCATTGGCACGATGAGGTTAAGATTATCCACCATCTTGTTGAGTTTGGACAGCTCTTCTTCCACAGATGCACATAGCTGCTCCCATTGAGCACGTTCCCTTGGGGTCATGGGGTCACCCAACCTGGCCCTACCCTCCAGCAGCCTACTGCGGATCTGAGCGGTTGTCTCACGGATGTCTCGCTGTGTGACGATCCAGGCTGGCTGGTAGCCATTGTCAATGAGAATGCGGTTAAGATTGTGGGTCATAGGGTCGGCATATGGGTTGTGCTGAAACTTGTCCAGTGGCTTTCCAGATCCACTCAGATTCTGAAAGTCTCCACGGGCCATTGACTCCTGGATGAGGTCCTCCACCAATCTTTCCACAGCTTGAGTGATCTTGATCTTGCCGCTGCGCTGACGCAAATCCCTGTCCACCAGAGCACCCTCTTCCGCAGCCGCCTTCTCGTGTACCATCTGACGGTAGTTCAAAACCTCGTCAGTTGCCCGGTCCACACGGAACTGACGGTACTGTCGTTCTCTTTGGCTGGGTGTACCTGAACCTATGCCCTCGTAGCTGAGGTAATGTCTGTGTTGAGGTGCCACACTGTTCCTCTTTTCGTCATCGTCCTCTTCCTTAGCGCTATCGTTCCTCTTCACTTGGCTCTGGTGTGCCAATATGGCACGGTAGGCCTGTTCTACCTGAGCAAAAAGGACGCCATCTGCTGTTGCAGCCCCAGAGTCAGGGTGGTACAGTTTGGCCATTTGGAGGTAAGCCTCTCTCACCTGGACAGGGCTGCTCTTGCCCTCTTCAGGCAGCTGCAGCCGTCGGTAGCTCTCCTTAAGACTGTGACTAATCTTGGAGCTAAGTAGTCGGAACTGCAAGGTCCGTCGTGCCAAGAGGAGCAGAAAACTGCCATGATGGAAGTCACTTCGGGTGACACACAGCTGGAACATGTAACTCATATCTGCAAGCTGTGCAGAGGAAACATCATGATTTGTTAAAGATGACGACAGTACAGTTAAACGTCAATCAATGTGACGATTACATTTTGAGCACTGAGCAGTGAAATGCCTTGTGCCAGGTTTGGTATAAAGACTGCGTCAACATCTCCATAACCAGATCAGCAGCATGGGTAAATGAATTCAAACAATGGCAAGCAGCCCATGTTTTGTTCATATTAATTACTTTTTATGTAACAAACACAATCTCTTATCTGGTGCGCTATCCTCTTAGATTAACATAGTTTATAACTAATGGGCAAGAGTCAAACAGTTAATATTATGCATACAATATACAGCCATAGAACACTATTATCATGCAGACATGGCAGTATCCACGGTTATCCCAAGCCGTGCATGGCTATTCCCACTTAGCCCCTCTCGGAACCCTACATAAAGCTTTTCTGACATTTTGATGAGTTTTATGTAGGGTCCCTGTTCATGACTATATTTTCGTATGGGAATTCTGGAACGCGGATGTAAACATGCTCTCTAAGATCCTATCTGCGGCGTGTGACGGCCTTATTTAGCTTGAGTTATTCTGAATTCGGGAACTTAAGTACCTATACATCCCGCTGCGAATATCTCCTGTGACGCAGAAGCCGTTAAGTATTTTTAATCTTTGTTTGACCGATTTGGTCGCTTTATTTCTTCTTGTTTGTTTACCGTTTATTGTACCGCCTCCCGGTGTGTGGTTGGCTTGTGCGGCTACGTCCCTGCCTCTGATCTGCTCTGTCATAGCTATAGCGCCACTAGCTAGCCAGATAGGCGGTACAATGAGGTGTCAATAAACAAGGAAGGAAGAGAAGAATCAAAGCGACCAAATCGGTCAAACAGTGGCAAACTGTGGCGGCTTCCGCGCCACAGGAGATATTCGCAGCGGCATGTATGGGTACTTATACTTCACATATTCAGAAACCCTCACACGAAAAAATGTCGTCAAAGAGCGCAGACAGGCCATAAACACGTTGTTTATGTTTTAGTATGGCTGCGTACCAGGTGGCAGGATACTGATGCAACAGGACCCAATGCACTGGGTCTAACAAATGTCAGAAACTTCAGTAGCATTGGGTTCTGCTTGGAGGGCTAATTCCCACTATAGGCTGAGGAATGTTTTGATGATTTGAACATGGTGGACCCTCTTGTAAACAAGTGTAATGGTTTATTGGGTCGTCTACTCACAGTTAACAGTCTTTGTATTGAGTTGTGCTTGAAATGTACTGTAATTCTGCAAACTGTAAATATTTCAATCAATCATTATGTTCCCTACGCTCATTCTGTAGCTGAGCGTAGGGACTGAGGGAACATATTGGGGCTAGCTCTGGACCAGAGCTAGCCTAGGGCGGGGGATACTCTATGGGCGGGGGTAGTATGGAATATCAGCGATCAAATCACATTCACAGTGGCAGGCTGGCAGCTAGTTATGCAAGCCGCGGTTGCTGACTTGATGTTATTGCTGCTAGCCTGTTATTCTATATCTACATCCGCATTCTAGCATTTTTTTCAACATACATTTTAAATGAAGAACACAAACCTGTTTGGCGCACGCTTGTGAATCTTGGCACTTTTATTTTTATTTTGATCTTCGCAAAAGCCAAGATCAGTTGTTCAAGGAGACATCATCTAAGGACATCATGTGCTAGCCCTTGTCGCTTGTTGTTATTTGCTTCCTGGCTCTAAGGATGATGGGTAATGTAGTTATAAGGTAGCCCATTTAGCAGCCCAGCAAGTGCAACTGAGCATGCAACAAGGGTCAAGACTTTCTTTTCTCTTTTCCTGAGATATAAATGAAATTGTAAAATATTTTTAAGGTCAGGTAATTCCATTTCCGATTGTTGTCATGTTTATGCTGCTAAAGCTATATGGATGGCATACCCACATTTCATTCAACTGCAACTCGGGCAGGACCCCGAATTAAATGTGTAGCCTATTTGGCCCCGGGCCACATCTGAAAAGGTTTTGCCAGGGATCCCCAGAAGAAAAGATTTTAAAAATATCAAATTATTCAAAACATTTTCTGTATGAAGTGAGTCTTTGACACGCTATGAGCTTGTAGATCTGATATTTTTGAATAGCCAACATATAGGCTAAATGGATGAAGTGGTTAAAATGATTGTGATGCTATGTTAACTATACTTTTACTGGGGAGTGGGGACCCTGTGGGCAATCTATAACACACATATTTTCTATCAATTTCTGCTTACCTTTTATCGTATCTCATTGCTTTTGAGTAATTCATTGAAAAATAAATTGTTACTTCAGTGTGATAACTAATGTGACCTGCCACCGATACCTCAGCAAAATTATATTGTGAACATAGACAAACAAGAGATCAGAACTAATGTGTATACCGGTATGTAGGCTATTATTTTATTTGACAAATGTCATTAATAAGCCACCCATAGCATTCATTGACTTCAGTGCATTGCATCAAACTTTCAGCACCTGTTTACTGCGGGGCAGTTCACGTCGCAGAATGTGACACATCTAATCTTTCCGTCTTTACATAGCCTTGACAAGAACCAGGAAAAAAGATAATATTTTGCCCATATTAGTTTCTCTGCAGTAGTCTGCACTAGCTCCTTATAGTAAAACCTAATCCTTCTCTCCCTACAGCCTTTAGGGTATGCTACATTATGCTATTGATATGGTTGTACATTGTACTATTGCACATTGTAGTTTAAAAAAAAAGCTATTTATGCATAACTGTTTATCTTTAACGAGAGAGAGAGAGAGAGAGAGAGAGATGCACTCCCTATTCATACTGTGCAGTGTATTATCTAGGCATTTGGGCCACCAATGTTATACCACCCCTACAGTATATGTGAATGTGAATAGCCTACGTATCGTTGCTGTCGGGTGTAAACCTTGTACAGTATGCTTGTTAAGTTGTTTTTATGATCTTGTGCAGCACTTTGGTTGACCTCTGGTCTTTGTAAATGTGCTCTAGAAATAAAGTTTGATTTGATTTGTATGACCAAAACAGTTATTTCTTTTATTATTTGGAAAACACGTTTATCCAATCTACAAGCTCACATGATGTCGCATCGCAACGCTTATAGATTAGCTATTTTCACTCATTTTATGTGAAACCCTTGTATGACGAAGTAGGCCGAACTAAACATTACAAAGTCGAAACATGGAGATAAGAGGTTTCCTATATATAATATCCTATATTGCTCTAGGAAACATTTCTTTGTAAGAAACCCACTTAACTTCTAGAGACTAAATGGAAACAAGATGTGTTTGACTGTACTCAGTTGCTGTTAACTTTTTACATTTATGTCTAATACAATATTCAATCAATCAATCAAACTTGAAAATTCAAACATTATGAACTAGCCAAAAATAATTTGCGTAGAATCTTTTATTAAAAAGGACAAAGTAGTAATCAGAAAGAATACCATGTACCATGATATATTTTAAATTCAACAAACATACATATTCTGATCAATAAAATCTTGAGATTAAGAAAACAAAAACAAATTGCTATTTGTACGAATTAGGAAAACATTGGAATTACAAAGTGTGGAGGGATAGGCTTGCATGAGAATTAACAGAACGCATCATGGTCCAAAAAGGTATTCTCAGTTGTAGCCTACATTGTTTGGCCTAAAAAGAAATGTAATTGCCATGCAGCTCCTCAAGAAGAAATTTCTCGTGTTTCTCAAGAGCTTCATAGAACATTTGTCTGGCTTTGTCGTTCTGCAGGTACATATAGAGTTCCCTCATCTTTTCCGGATTGGTGTGCTTACACCTCACCATACTGTAGGCCTCATGATTGATGGCACCATGCTCAAGGAGCATATCCAGGATAGATGAGATCGCGGTCACTCTGTCAATCAGCTTAGTCCGTTGTTGTTTCACAAAGGCAATCCCTGAAGAAAGGAACATTTAGTTGTGGATGAGACTCCATGGTCAAAATACATGCAGTAATAGCCAACAAGCAAGATATGTTTTGGGCTTTTCTGCCTTTATTGGATAGTACAGTAAAGAAGGACAGGAAACAGAGAGTGAACAGAGAAAGACGGAGTGACACACAGCAAAGGCCCCCAACCTGTGAACCTGTGACTCATTGGTAGGCTGCATTAGAGCCTATCCACACTTTTCATGGGCTGTGTGTGCTCCAGTTCCTGTTGATTTCATTGGATATCATTGGTCATCTGACCAGTTTCATTGGCTTTCATTGGATCAAATCGACAGGAACTGGAGCACACACAGCCCAGGAAAAGTGTGGATACTGTGTGTATCTGGTATGCGCCACTAGGCCTTCAGCACCCCAAAATGTGCATAATTAAAGGATATTTTAAGCAACACCACTACAGCTTATACAGTATATATATCCAAATCCTAAGGACTGTGATGGAGACTACAATGTGAATATATAGTAATGCTAAATATTATGCAAGTAAGCCTAAAGGAAATGTCTCAATTTGAGAGTCAACTTTCAAAAGCACCAACCTGGGACAGATGCAGCTGCGCCTTTGGGTTCTACTGCAAAAAATAAAACAGCATTCAAATTCAAAAGGTGAACAAAATCACATGCATAAATATAGCCTATATAAAGTTGAAAACAAACTGTTAATTTATGTCACTTAAATGGGTATTTCACTTTAAAACACTTCTGGGGTCATTTTAACATGTAGGCTTTTCTATGCACCCAAGACAGTTTTTAAGTTGCTTGATTCAATATTTAGTTTTTTGATATAAATTGTATCAGACACGCCTACTTCCCACTGTATATAAAAGCATTGTAATGTCAAACTCCATGTTAGATTCTTTGAAAATATACGTTGTTGATTCTGATGACTGATATTGTCAGCATTGTGCATGAGGGTTTTTTCAATTACTTTGTTTTTTCTTCATTTTTGTGTATCATCATCAGATATCCAGCTCAATGTTGTGGAGCCACCCTGGTGGCCAGGCTAAGCATCCTGCTTCCAGGATGCCTCCATCCATGCCGTTGTATTGACCATTTGCAGACCGCGGCCATCTTGCCATCAGAGTTTGGAAGCACTCGTTTTCAGTAAAGCAATGTCTGTCCTGCTGCCTCCTGCATTGTGTGCAAATTCAATGCAGGTGCTACGCAGGGCAGTTGAGTGATATCCAACGAGTACTTCCAAACTGCAACACTTAGAAAAATAATCACCTTCTAGGACAGAAAGTAGCTCATAACATGTCTACAGTGGATTTTTATGAAATAAACAAATGTTGTGTAATACAATTAGATAGGACTTTTCTGTTTGGATGAATGGGCTGCCAATGGGAAGTTGCACCTGGTTCTTAACAGTAGAACAGCAACAGAGTCTGTACTTATTATGGCAGTGAATGCTGGACCCTGAAGCCAACCCTGCAGAAGTGTCTCTCTAGACAGTGCTACACCAGAATGTTGCGTACAGTACTTATCAGCAAGAATCTGTATGAGGGAATACCAAGGGTGAGCCAGACAATAGCAGCCAGGAGAATTGAGACTAGCTGGACACTGCCAAAGACAAAAATAACTGCCAGCCAGCAAATTGGTGCTGTGGGAATCAACACACGATCACGAGGACATCCCACACTAACATATATGGATGTACTCAAGAATGACGCAGGAGCGCAAAGTACCAACGAACTGGCCAGACGTATGGGGAACCGGGATGACTGTAAGCGACGATGGAAGCCAGGGCAATTTCTGCTAGGACTGGCAGGTAGAACACAGGTGTGAGCTCCACCCAAACGTGCGTCCTGCCCACCCAATCAAAGGTTATGGAGTGTGTGTGTGTGTGTGTGTGTGTGTGTGTGTGTGTGTGTGTGTGTGTGTGTGTGTGTGTGTGTGTGTGTGTGTGTGTGTGTGTGTGTGTGTGTGTGTGTGTGTGTGTATTTATGGCCAAACTACTGTAATGAAGTAATTGTTAATTTTATTAACTGTCCTACGTCAAACTGTGAATATCATGCATGGTCAAAGGACGGCAGTGAAGCAAGACTTTTATTGCAGTGAATGGAATGAAGTTGGCACGGACGATCATCTTTTAGATAACTGTGTTGCTGTTGGACAGATAAGATTAGGTGGAGCTAGAGCACCTGCCCTTTTGCCCTCTGGACAGCAATGTGCCCTATTGAATGTTTCTTTGTTAATTTTATTTTTGTTTTGTACAGTGTACAGTATGTGGCCCATGGTGACATTGATCAATTCTGGATTAAAAGCTTCCAATATATTATTTATGCCCCAAAATCTATAAATCTCACACACTATTAAGGCAACCGGTGGTTCCACGCGCCGCAGTGCCCTTTTTTTTCTTCAGCACCTGCCCCTCTAAATGTCTGTGCACGCCACTGCCAACAGGGTGCGGATGGAAATTGGGTTACTGTTGGTCAAAGAAGGAGAAGATAGATAGCATAGCATTTCGGGGGATTATTACGCTATGTGGTGCGTGCGGAATGCCCCCCCCCCCCATATATTCGCCCTGCCCACCCTAGTGGGCCAGGCTACAGCCGGCCCTGATCAGCAGGCTAGCTGCAAGGAAGAAGTGGATGTGACGGCAACAGCACTTCTAAAGAAACTGGATGACGCCCGAAAGACAAGGTGGACTGAAGTCGTTGAGTCAATCGATTTACCCATAGTCGCAAAGCGTGGCAGACCATCAACCTGCTGACAGGCAGAAAGACTCAAGTATGTGCCTGGTGAGTGGTGACACCAAACACCATCTCATCCCATCTCCTTAACGGCTGCTTCCCGGGTGCAGAACTTTTCCCGATTGGCAGCATGTGAGGTGAGGCGTGTGAGGTGAGCGTGTGATTGAATTGAATTGAGGTGTCTCCCCTCTCCAGGGCCACCAGTGTGGATGTTAATATATCAGGAGACTTCACAGCATCTGAGCTCCAGCCATCAGCAAACTAATGCAAGGCAAATCACCAGACCATGACCCCAACATCTACCCTGATCCATCAGAGAGCAAAAACATCTGCTTGGCTCTGCTCCTTCTACCCATCATGACTCCGGGGACCAAGCTCCAAAAGATCTGGCGTTGTGCTGCTGTCATAGTGACCAGCGATGGCCAGCGCATCAGGCTCAGAAGGCAGAGGAATGGTGTTCCTTATGGGTCTGTCCTTTCACATCGTTCAACATCTACGACTTACCGGAGACAACATCCACAATTTTTTTAAATTCTGGGGTTTAAAAAAAACCCTAAATCTTTTATATTGGATGGAAGATGCGGCCTCAGCCAGCACATGGCAACATTTTGCAGGTGGTGCCTGCATCTCAGCATTGGGAAGTGTCGGTAGCCTATATAGCATATACCACCTCAGCAACAGCAAAGCTGGGAACTGGATATCTTTGTCAAATTACTTTTTTCTTTTTCTTTTTATAATTTGAAAAATACAAATAAAATAAAAAACACATTAGAAGAAAAATATCAGTCACCAGAACCAGGGATGTGTGTTTTCTAACATGGTTAAAATGGAATTTGTAAAAGTTTACCCACTGTTTAAAAGTGAAATACCCCTTTAACACAGTGGGCTCCAACTATGGGTTATTTTCTTAGCAATTATTCTATTGATTTTTTTATTTTATTAATTGAATAATTGAGATGTTGCATGTTTTTTTTGTAATTTATTTATTATTTTTATATAATAATTAATTAATATACATTAATATTAAGAAAATTGTTTTAACTAAATTGATTAATCTCATTAAACACTGAAGCCCTTTTTTACAATTTTGATTGATTGATTGAAATCTTTATTAACAGTTTGTAGAATTTACAGTACATTTTAAGCACAAACTCAATACAAAGACTGTCAACTGTGAGTGGACGACCCAATTAAGCATTACACTTGTTTACAACAGGGTCCACATTGTTCAATTCATCAAAGTTGATGAATCCGTGCAGAATCCGTGTAGCAGTACGGATTATTATTATTATTATTGCCCAAATATAGGAATGGCAAGTTATAATATCCGATGGCTTCAATGTATAGTTTAGATTCATTATTTAATTTAAAGTCGTTTTTTTTTCTCTCTCCAATTACTTTGGTAATTGGTAGCCATGGTTCATGACTCTCGTACGAGAGTCATGAAGAAACTTCACCCTGTTTTTGGCGAACGCTGCATTTACAAGATTTCCGTATATATAAACATTCAGATTTCAAATATAAAGTACTCACAATTTGTCCCACGGGTGTTAGTTAGTAGCAGCTCCAGCGATTAGAATTTCTGCATCCCGCGTTGTTTAATAAAAAGCATTTTTTATCCGAGGTGTTATTTTGCCATTGGCTTTCAACTACGCGCCCCTATCGGTCGGGAGGAGGGTGGCACTCGGTGTGTTCGATATAGGTACGCTGACCGCCCTGCCAATACAGACTAATAGGCGAGTGCGCTCCCGGTGTGCAACTGTGGATATCCCAAACGAACCCCGTTTGAAAAAAGTAGCCGGGGAGCTCGGACAAAAATGCTTTTTATTAAACAACGCGAGATGCAGCAATTCTAATCGCTGGCGCTGCTACTAACTAACACCCGTGGGACACTTTGTGAGTACGGAAATCTTGTAAATGCAGCGAGCGCCAAAAACAGGGCTAAGTTTCTGCATGACTGTCATGATAATCATCATGGCAGTCATGTTTCAGGGCTAGGTAATTGGTTGCTATAACCAACTACAGTAGGCCTACTATACCCAAATTCAACTTACCTCTAACTTCCACATGTGGGGCTGAGGCTGCAGGGGCTGCAAGAAATAAAACATCGTTACGTTTTATGCCCATTGTGGAAGTGATATTCCAATCTGCCCCGCCTTTCAAAAAGAGACTATACGTTTATTTTTTACAGTCTATGGTCAACCACTCACGGATAGGTGCAGTCGTTCCTTTGGATTGTTCTGCAAGACATAAAATATAAACAGTTTAAATTAAAACGTGAATACGAGCTAATAGTTGTTAATAAATAGCAACAAACTGTTAATTTAAGTCGACTAATTTAACACTGACTGACAAGCTAACAAGACAACTAACAAAACTTTCCCCAAAGTGAAAGTGAAAGAAAGATGACTACGGTATGTTGAATGTTCCTGTGCCACTGCCAAATTGCCAAAATATGGTGACAATTACAGCGGACCTATAAACTATAGGTTAATAACATTATAATATATAGCATATATTGCTTGGCCTGCCTATTCATGCAATGATTTGTAATTAAGCATGTGAGGAAGGAAGTGATAGCCTACCCTACTTACTCGCCGAGCTCTCTTCTAGCTCCTTTGCAACTTCGTTGCAGTCGATTTCTTTCAATATATCCACAACAACGTCAATGGCGTGGTTTTCAGTGAAAGCTGAAACTATTTTATCTGTAATCTGTATTATACTCTTATCCTCGATTGCGCTTCGGCGAATGCGCGGTTCTTCTTTGCGATCAATCAAAACGCTGCAGAATGCCTCCAGTTCACGCTTGCCCAGATCATTAAGAGCAGCTTTAATTGCTTTTTTGGCCATGTCCAAAGGTTAAGTCGTACACAAACCTTTGTCCAAAAAGTAGGCCTATAGGCTATGTCAGGCAGCGATTCAAAAAACAGTGGACGCGCTTTCAGGCAGAGGCATGACAATGCTGTTGACTTAATGTATCCGTCAGCCTACGGAAACACAGCAATAAGGTGTTACAGTAATAGGAGAAGTAGGCTCCCCCCATATTAAAGCAAAATCAAAAGGCAGAAGTAGAACGGTAACAGGTCATCTCGCCCCTTTGCCTTTTCCTGGAAAGTCTGTTAATACAATATTTCAATCAATCAATCAATCAATCAATCAACAATCAATCGTCAGGTCTGATGAAGAGCTCACAGAATGTTTTGGGTGCATGTAATAAAGTACATTGGAGCCCTATTATATAGCGTTGATATTTCTATAATATTGTTTCCATAATCATAAACAAAAACACTGAATATATAGGATATACTTTTAATGGGCTGAGGGGCAGAATATTTTGTTCAACCAAAAATTCACTTTTCAATATTTAATGTGGCCAACATTTTTACAATACTTTTTTTTAATGTTTTTTTTGTGGCTTTCGCCTTGATTTTATATTTTTTTTATGGAGGGACAGACAGTATAGGGCAGGCTGACAGGAAATGGGGAGAGAGATGGGGGGAAGACATGCAGTAAAGGCCGTCGGGATCGGGAGTCGAACCCGCGGCACACTGCCAGACTGGATTACCTGCCAAGGTGCCTGGCCCAGGCCAATACTTTTTACAATACATTTTCCCCAACAATAATAAACTCACACAATGACACATGGACATAACCTCATTATGTAGCCTACAGTTTATTGAAACAATTGTCACAGGCAGAAATGTTCACATTAGTAAGGTGTGAATCCCAGGTTAATTTATTCTGATTAGCAAAAGAGGTAGACATGAAAGTTTTGTATAAAAAAATAATCTACAAACAAATGCAAAACCTCCAAATATGAAAACTATTAACATTATTTACAAAGTGATGCATGCACTAAATTAGTCTATATTAAATGAAAACACCAGTAGGCTGCATTTATTAAAGTAAGTTGTTTACACAGTGCTCAAATCATCTGACTATAAGAAATTACAGTTTTTTACAGTTGTTGAAGAGCGCTAAATTGGTCATTTGAATTGGGTTCAGCACCAAAATGAGTTACTGAACCTTTAAAAGGTCAAATCTATTACAGTGTGAAGTGAGAATTTGCGTCCTCACCTTCGTCTTCAACATTTATGTTACGCAATGTTTGTCTCAAAATTTAGGACAAATGTTGGGTTACACACACCAAAAGCTGGACATAGGAGGGGCTAGTGCCCCTCAAAAATATAGCATAAATATTTAACAGATGCTGTCAAATAACATTATGCAACAGTTGACAATATATCACATAATAACAGACCAATTACAGAAATGGAACGATGTACCTCAAATTGGCCAACCATGTATGACTCCAATCATTTTTAGCCAACTGATTTCAGAGCAGTGTAAATCTTCAGTCTTTAACAGAGTTATGGTGTCTATGGTGCCGAGTATAAGCAGCACCATAGACACCAACAGTCCTGGCATATACCGATCCTACTGTGATGACCATGTTTCACTGCTTTGCTCTGACAAGGATGAAGGCACAGCAGGACACTGCCACGACTCGGTGCTCGGTGGCGATACAACATTCAGACTGGTCAGGACTTCCTGTGCGGTCTTTCCCAGCATGCCCTGCACGTCACAGACAAAGCGATACACATAGCGCTTGCCTGCTGTCTTGTGAATGATGTTCTTATGGTAGTAGTATCGCAGGCCACGACTCAGCTTCTCGTAGTTCATCTTGGGTTTGTTCTTGCATTGGCCCCAGCGCTTGGCCACCTGTAGGGCAAAACTAGTTAGGAAGGTGCACAGTTGGGAATAGAACTAGGAAAAAATTATATCCCCAGCCAGGCTACACATAATTCAAACCAAACGGAAATGGCCTCACCTCTGTTGGGTCGGACATCTTGAACTCCCAACCATCTCCTGTCCAGCAAATGAAATGACGACAGGCAGAGTCCAAAAGCAATTCCAGCAAGAATTGCCACAGCTGGATGGGTCCAGATCCTAAACGAATGAATGAATTTATGAAACCATGTTTACTATGTTATAATAAGCAATTATGATTTCTGTATGCTTATGTTTTCATGGTATGTTGTGATTTTTTTTCTGTAAACCCTGTCTGGAAATGAAGACGAGCGCTTGTATCAGAGCTGACGTTACTAAAGCTTAATGTGATGCCATGCATAACTACTTAATTCAGGCCTGTTCAGAAATAAATAATCACTATAGGCAGCATGTCTGGTACAAAATCCTTGCCATCCTATACACAACACCAGAGGGAGCTCCACTAATCACTTTCAACCCAGATTGGGCTCAAACAAGGGGTTACATTAATTTCCTCCGATTCCACAAACTTTTAGAACGCCCTACGAACAGTCGTAAAGGAATGTGAATCCCTACTTTCCTTCAAAACTGCTCTCAAAGAGCACTTGGGTGCCTTCAATTCAAAACTGTCCCCAGTAAACAGTCAAATCGGCCTTTACTGTTGGCCTACTTTTTTATTACGACTTATTTTTGAGTAAAGGTTTAATATTTGTTTTTAGTTCAATGTTTGTTTTAAAAACGCCATTGACAATGATGGGAAAATGTACGTCATATTGTCCCTTTATTGTTAATGGCCTTTAATCAACATGAGTTAGACTTTAATATATTAGCGCCCCTCACTTCACATGGGTGTGATTTTTTGTATATTAAATGTCATTAAATGTTCAGTTTAATTGGATATGAAGATATAATATACACAAGCCATATGCTTTCTTGGGTTTTACTTTTAAATCCTCTTATAGCAGACCCTGTATTGAACTGTACTTTCCTGTGCAAACTTTTAATAAAGTATTCAATCAATCAATCCTGTAGCTCACTACACTTTAAAGGGATGCATCATTTTAGTTTGCATGAGCATGTGTCTAGGAAACAATATTTTATTTTCCATTAAACAGTAATAGCAATACACAAAGCATAATGTATATAATTCTTTCAAAAAAGATTACAACACAAACTCTACACAGAATCAGATCTCATCTGTCTGTCTCTCACCTGGATAAGCTGACATTCCCGTCATCTGGCCTTCCCTGTCTGGCCTCTGGGAGTGTGTGTTTTTCCTTTTTACCACACGGGGGCAGTACTGCCCCGTGGACTGAGGCCCAGGATTTGAGGGGCACGAGGCTGTTGGCGGGTGAGGTAGAGGTGCAGTGTAGCTGGGAGACGGGTAGTCAGGCCAGAAGGATGATGTCCGTCTCTGTGCATCAGAGTCATACAGTTCTGCTGAGTGACATGTGTATGTCTGGTCTGTCTCACCTGCTGCAACAAAGCCACGTGTGTTAATTTACTGGTAAGACACACATATTTGTAATAGCCTATTATTGGATTTAAAAGATCATAGAAATACAACAAAGACTTAATAAGTAAGTATAAATGCTTGCTATATGCTTTGCTATATCCATGCATCAAACTGCTTACTCTGTAACGTGTTGACTCCTTTTCCGGGGAGGAAGGGGTTGCTGTCATTTCCCATGCCTGCTGGGCTGTATTGTCCATTTTGGGGTACTAGACTTTGGTATGTCTGGGTGGACTCCTGGAAGCCTGCTTGTGACTGGTCCAATGTTAGCCCATCTATGAAAATGAAACAGGTATCATTCATTTAAACCAGGCTTTTAGGCAAATAGTCTACTTCAAATTTGATCAACATGAGTAATGAAACACTATACACACTAAATAAGCCCTATCAGCTCAGCCACCACCACATCAGTCCCACAACGTGTAGATGGCAGCAGTGCAACAGCAGTACAACACTATCCCTGTGTTTATGTCTTGCTGGAATATAGGGTTGATTGACACATTTTATGAAATTAATAAAACACTTGATCGTTGGTGTTTCTTTACTCTTCAGTGGTAAAACATGCCAAATCACAAAAATATTCAGACAATTGAGAAATGCCCACCATTTGGATATGAGGCCCAAAAGTTGAACTCTGGGTATGTGTCGAGGTTGAAGAGGACTGGATCGTTAGAAGTAACTGTGAGACAAGAAAAGAAAACATTAAATTGGATAAACTGTCAGACCAGATACATTGATGACAAATCATGACAGTAAATGTGTTAACGCTGAACGTGAGCTGAATGAATGTATTGTGACTGTGAGTGCTTGTATACCTTTGGTGTCATACGTCCGAGAGGTTTTCAGCGGCTCTGCGTAGCTCTCTGCTGGGTACTGTTGTTGTGCAGGTCCTTTACTGTCTAACAAAAAAGACAGGTCTTCACCACCGTAGTCTGGAGGTTACATATACAACAACATTATAGACACATGCGGCTTGAAGTCAGTGTGCATGAAGCCGGAAGGAGAGGAATACATGTTACATATACAGGGTTCTGATAGGAGGTTAAATAACTAGTTGGAAAAGTCCATAAAAAGGCCAATTTTATTTTATTTTTGTGTATACTGCCGAATCAGCAACACTCCACTCAGGTCCACCTCGACTTTTGCTCAATGGGAGAGGAGGAAACAGGGGGGAAGAGATGAGGAAATGCTGGTGTGTGTGTGTGTGTGTGTGTGTGTGTGTGTGTGTGTGTGTGTGTGTGGGGTGGTGGTGACAGACTAGTGATGGAGGGTGGGGGGGCCCTAAATCTGTTGGAGGAGGAAGTCTGGAGGAAAGGATTAGGGAAGGGAGGGAGAGAGGCAGTCAAATGCAGTGAGTATCTATAACCTGACCCCCCCCCCCCCCTCCCTCGCTCTCTCTGTCTCTCTCCCTCTCAGCCCATTCAGATATTCTTCACATGGTGACACACACACACACACACACACACACACACACACACACACACACACACACACACAGCACACACACACAGACACACACACACACACACACACACACACACACACACACGGTTTGTCAAGGTCTCATTCAGTACATTTTGACAGGAGTGATGATACTGGCTTCAAAACATTTCCTCTGTCCTTCAACATAAGCAGGCTCAGCGGAAACAGAGTTGGGCGGTTGATCATACAAAGATTTGAAATGTCCAGAAATTCCAAATCTATCTATTAATTATAGGCCTATACTGAGTATAGGCCTTGGTGCTGCTACGACCATTACAGTATAGTATACTGTAATGATCATAGCAGCACCAAGTGGAACAAAATCCAACTGAACTTTAAAAGTATCAAATATAACAATATTTCAATTGTTATGAATGATGTGATGGGTATAGGCCCTCAGGTGATATAACATCAGACTTACCATATGATGCATCAAAGCCAGCTGGTACTTCCTGGGTCCTGAAGTCCTCTGTGTAATAACCTGACTGGTATATCTCCATCTGTAAGAAACACAATGTTTCAGTCACCCATGCAGGCATATTGTTTGTTATAGACCTATAACACTCACTCAATTACCTTGAGTGGCTATATAATTCTGTAATAACTGTTATAACTATGACGTTTTTGTAACTGAACATGAGGCTAAAGACACTCTGACTCAACATGTATTTTTCTTTCTTTTTCACGAAACAGGCTGACAAACAACCCCCGTTCACATCACATAAAAAACCTACCTTTATTTTTGCGTCTTTGCTGTCTGTGTTTCTGTCGCCTGGTTTTATGAAGGAATCCCAGTACATAATATTTTCTATTCCCGGCAAAAAAGAATCCTCTTCCACTTGCAGTCAGATCGTCTCCACAAGTTAACACAGACAGAGTATAGTCAATCAGTGGCCAGCCATGTCCCGTTATAAAGGGGGCCCCGGGGGGCGTGGCAGGCAGTGAAGGAATGCGTCCTAGCAGCGTCGTGACCAACACATTGTATCCAAAAAAAAACGAGCTTTAATAGAGCGTGACGTCAGACACGATTCACGAACATAAACATTCATTCACAAAAGACTCCAATTATCACCCCATCAATCACCCAAACGACTTTACAATAGTGATTGGTTGGATATATTGATGAGGCTATAAAGAGAAACAAGACAGATAATTGGCCTGTAGGCTGTTATATTATATATTTGTTCTATTGGGAGAATTATAGACCAACTAGGCCTAGACTAAAATATAGTCTAATATTATAGCCTATTAAAGCCTAAACGAATCTAAACGAGTGAGGCCACTAAAGAGAAAAATTGGGAAACCCTGTACAAAACAAAAGAGCGCATTAACATAACAAGATATAGATAATAGATAGGCTAGGCTATAAGGCAGGTTAAACAATGAATCGGCTACTATCAAGTATTTTGTCATATTAATACCCTGACATCCTTGACTAAACACCAAGTCATAATCTGGGTGGAGTTGAAGTGCATGGGCTTTTGAAATCAGAACTTGCGAGTTGTGGGTCTAATGAGGTGGGAGGCCATGAGCATATCTTTAGAAGCCATTCGACAGAACAATGGCCCGTAAAAACTACTTGCTGAAGAAGTTTGAAATCACGGCGTGAGTGGCTTGAGTAGATAAGGCCGACCCAAGGGCCTTGTATAAACAAACATCTCTAGCCATTCTCCTCCGACCGAAAAAAAATAGCCTACATCTGGAAAAGTGAGCTGCGAAATCGTGCACGATGTGATGTGAGACACACACGAGTCGTGATTGGGAGTGGGACTCCCATCAAGACAAGGACACAACGGGGCTCGAGTTACACAACCTTGGTGCGCTGATGAGATGATTATTTAGAACATGGGGAAGGGGGGGGGGGGGGGGTGTCGCTGTGTCGCAAGAAAGGAACTAAAAGGAAGAACCACAGAAAATAATAATCTAATATAATAAAGATGTTTTGGGGATTGGTTGATACAATCGAAAGTATTATTAAGATGTAAGTCAAATTAATCGAATGTCAGTTGAAAATATAAAACTGAAATGTTTTTTGGGGTTATATGAGCAGCAGGTAGTCCTATTAAATGTTCCGCATATAGACAGACAACAGGATAGTATAGGCTATAACTTTTGTGTTGTCCATAAAAAAGGAAAAATAAATCCCATTGAAAACATATGGCTATAGGGCCGCCTATATGGATATATGTTAAACCCTGTTTTTCCCTCACTGTATATCGTATCTTTTCCCTTTTTTGCTTCCCATATGATGAATTCCTGTTCTGTTCTTTACCTACAGAGAAATGTCTATTTGTATGTCTCTAAATGTTTGTATGTCTTTAAATGTTTTGATGAATTGAACAATGTGGACCCTGTTGTAAACAAGTGTAATGCTTAATTGGGTCGTCCACTCACAGTTGACAGTCTTTGTATTGAGTTTGTGCTTAAAATGTACTGTAAATTCTACAAACTGTTAATAAAGATTTCAATCAATCAAACCCATATCGACTGTGGGTCCATATACATCACTTAAGTCAATCAGATATACTGATTGAAATATTTATTAACAGTTTGCAGAATGACAGTACATTTGCACAAAGACTGTTAACTGTGAGTGGACGACCCAATTAAGCATTACACTTGTTTACAGGAGGGTCCACCATGTTCAATTCATCAAAAGTACGTATGCGGCCTCCCCGCTATATTTAAACAGCTTCTTCCCATGACTAGTTTACTCATGCGGCTCGGGTTCGATTCCCGGTCAGGGAACGATTCTGTCATTAAACCCAAAGAAGAAGAAGAAGAAGAAGAAGAAGAAGACTAGTTTACTTTATGAGGTGAGGTCCCCCTAAATATTTTAATAATTTGTATATGTATTGTATTTTTTATATACAATGATTGTATATAAATAAAATAAATATAAAATTGCCAGAAGGAACATATGATTCTGCATGATTGTTTCCCCAATGTTAGGCCTATTTGCATGTTATGATTAGGCCTACCGGTATATAATAAGCCAATGGCACAACAACAACCAGTGTTGTAGTTTATGATTATGCCTACCGGTATATAATAAGCCAATGGCACAACAACAACAACCAGTGTTGTAGTTTATGATTATGCCTACCGGTATATAATAAGCCATTGGCACAACAACAACAACAACCAGTGTTGTAGTTTATGATTATGCGTATGCCTACCGGTATATAATAAGCCATTGGCACAACAACCAGTGTTGTAGTTTATTATTAGGCCTACCGGTATATAATATGCCATTGGCACAACAACCAGTGTTGTAGTTTACGATTAGGCCTACCGGTATATAATAAGCCATTGGCACAACAACAACCAGTGTTGTAGTTTCAGTATAGAGGCGCGCAGCTTCAAGGCACTTGTTCAGAGTGACTTCACTTCCCAATTTAGAGAGCGAGCGAGAGAAAAAAACGTTGTCATCCGGTTATGGTCTCTGAGAGAAAATTGCTACTGCAATGGTTTGCGCCAAAGAGTAAATGCTCCCCTCCATGAATTGATGCGATTAAGCGACGTTAAAAGGACTCAGTTAACGTTAACATTTCTAAACGACTAAATGACAAAGAAGACTGAGACGTTTCTGCAATGGACTGTACGATAAAGGTAGGTGTTTGATCTGGTTTTAACATTGCTTGTGAAAGCCACCCACATCAGTTCTCTGTTTGCTGAGTGAAAGAGGCAAGGCGGTGATGCGAGGTCCCCACTCTTTCCTTCTTGTACAAAATTTCCTCTTCCTTCCCGTTCGTGGTTGTATGTCGGTTCTATAATAACACAAGTAACCACTACATCTTTACACTCGGATAAAAACAAATTGGTGACTCGTAGCCTATACGCGTAAAAAGACTATTTATTACCCAAATGAATTGCTTCGTTTGATCAGGGTGATCTATAGGCTAAAGGACGACACAAAAGACAGGACCAAATATTTTTAGTTTGAGTTTTACTTTTCAAACTGTAAACAACTGTTGCGAACTCAATTTAATTAGGAATAGCAAGGATATTGGTGCGCTGCAGGTGCCTGATGGCGCCATGGACCCAGTTGGACACAATGAGATAAATCTCCAAAGAGACGAAGGCATTTCATGAGGTGATACATTTGATACTACAATAACTACATCCTAACATTGGCTTATTTCTATAATAGTCAGCCGCAGAATTCGTTGACGCAATAATCTCGAAAATGTCAGTTAAAAAAGCATACCGGTATAGACCTAATTGGTCAGGGGGCATATGATAATTCCTTTTGTTTTCTACTAGAAATACTCTTCATATTGATACATTATAATTCAGGTTCAGGTTCAGGTTTATTTGTCATGTGTATATAGATATACAGAGTATAATTAAAGTGAAGGCAAAACATGTATTGGGGTAATATCACAAAGGAAATTAGAATGAAATGTTTAATATTACTCTAATGGCACAGCCTATACTTTATTAATCGAATGGGGATTTTTTTTGCACTGAGCATGTAGCCTACGTCACGCTGAATGCTAGGCCTATATTTTGTCTGTGCGGGCTAATCTTTTTAATAATTTGAGGCTATGAGATATATGCCCATATAATCCTTTCACTTTTGGGTGCACAAATGTGTAGATTTTCGATGCAATGGCCTACCGCTTGGAAAGATAGCCTACTGTGGGCTACTGCATAACATGTCAGTTTGGATAAAACACAAATTAAGTTTTCCTCCATCAGCTTGAATGAAAGACGACTTTTTAACGTATTAAACGGGGAAATAACGAAATCCTCGTCGAAGCTATCCCGTCTTTATTTGTTCTTTATAGACGTTTAGCCTGCGCTATAAGAATCCAATGCCCATATAGCCTAATTTAAAACAGACTGGAGTTTTACTGTATTTAAACATCATCATTCCATAATTGGGTTCCAATCAGGCTAGCCTACTAGATGTATACATTTTACAAATTATTGGCAAGATATGTGACATTGCCCCCTGCGGCCTGTCACATATAGGCCCACACACTGTAGCTTACATTTGCAACATTTATACAGTTGAGATAAATGTTCTGGAGTGCTCTTGTGTTAAGTTGGTGTTGTTGTAAAAATAAGGTTATTTAAAGAATAATTTATAGTTGCAAACGGGAGTACTTGTCAGGTGTCGTTATCTGAACTGAGCAGGCTTCCTGTCTCAAACCTCAGACTTTCCGCACACATTTCCGCTCCCTGGACGAGAAAAAAAAACAAAAATCCAACAAAGGCTTGCCAAATAAAATTCAGCGGATAAACTGAGTCAATGCATTGTTTTACATTTTGATTCACGCATGGCATGCAGTGTGACACCAGTGTGTCCCTGAACGAAATGTGCCTCGATCGCTTTGCCTTGACAATATGTTCTAATAGGAGGCCAGTATATTACAATTTACAATTTACAATTTAGGCATTTAGCAGACGCTCTTAATCCAGAGCGATTTACATTAAGCAAGAACAAAAAGCATGGGAATACATCACAAAAAAGCATGTATCATGAAACATGCGTAAGCTAAGAAAGTAACAGTGGAATATCTATATTATAATTTATGAGACTATACATATAAACTATATATATATACTACTATGTTATATATGTACTATGGCGTGCTATGACTATATACAATGCAATTATAGTGCTATCTACATAACATGCTATAAGTCTGTATCAAATGCTATCTAAGTCTACAGAAATGCTATCTAAGGGGGTATAGGGTAGGGCCATGATGGAGTCTATTGTAGACAGTTTTTTGCTCCCCCTCAGAGGTCGTGATGTTGCCAAACTTGCCAAGCTCGAAGTTGTGAAAACCACATCACGATTGAAGACGCAGCTGCAAAATCAGCTCGACTGAACTTTTACTTCTGCTTTCTGCCTCTCAAAACGGAGAGGGACACCTTGTTTCTTTGTTAACATGCATGCTCACCAGCATGGCACAACATCATTTGTTTTGTGTAGATTTATTTTGAAGAGATCACTAATATAGTAATATTGATAGTGTGACACCAGTTTTCTGTATAGGAGTTCTACCTATAGAGTAGGCCTATAGTTTGGAAGCAGCTTTTTGTAGAGTAAAAACAATAACAAGAGTTCAATATGGTTGATCATAAACAATCCTTAAACAACACCCACTGTGACAATAATCACATGGACATGTTTAGAAAACCAGGCCTATTGTCATCTTTAGTTAGTAAATATAAGAATAACTCTAGAATATAGAATAGGCATTATGATTTACATAATAGTATTATGTAAGTATTTTGTAATGCCTATAATTAGAAAAACAGAGCCATAATGTTTAAACGGAAATAATATCAGCTGTTTGCGACAACAATAAAAAAGCGGAACATCTTATTTAGGAAGGATGCAAACCCTATAACTCCAAAAGTGTCTTATACCATTACCATTACCCAGACAGAGCTGGGATTCCAACCCAAGGTGATGAGCAAAATGGATGCTGCATGTGAATATATTCAATTAGCTGGAAAAGGACTGCTGTGACCAATTTGTAAGTTGACTTTATATATTGCACGCAAAGCTTACAAATATACCCTGGTATTGATCCAACGAAAAAGTACACAATAGGTGTAGCCTACTCGAAAGAAAGTATGTATAATTAATTACTAGCACATGATGCAACATGCAATGGAAGTACAATTTTCAAAAAGTACTAACAGTACAATTCCCACTGTATTTTTCAGGTTTATAATATATTTAATAAAAAAAACAAAAAACTTATAATCTTAGGGGTGCTGTCTACACAATCCAATCCAGTCAAACTTTATTATCCTTTATAAAACACATTTTAAAATAACAGAGTTGGCCAAAGTGCTATACAGACTTGTTGATCAGGCTACAGTAGTAACGAGACATGTTAGTATAACAAATTAAAACAGCATGCCACTCGTTCAACTAATCAGTGACATGCAGATGATGCATGCTTCATGAAGCTGATAGCTTGGGCAAGACTCCATGATGCAATCTGTAAAGCTGCTGACAGGCACCCTGCACTCAGCTTGAGTTTGATCACTATCACAGAAGAGAGGTCACATAATTCACCATCGTATTATTATTTAACAGTATTTAATTTGACGAGTATAATTTGGTCATTGATTCTGCAGGCAATGTAACCTGCCCAGGCAATGTTTGGAACCTTGTTTTGTGTCACTGTGCAACAGGTCTTGCTTAGAAAGAGAAACATTGAACAGGAAGTCAGTTGTGGCTTTGGCGGCCAGGCCACATTTATATGAGTATATTTGTATCAGCGTGCAGAGGAGAAGGAGAGCACGAAGGTAAAGACCAAAGAGCGCGAGAATGTGTTTGCGACTGTCACTGTGGTTGCATGAGCTTTATACACATGTGGACAAAATAAAAATCTAACCAAATGGACCCAGAATAATGAAGTTAGCTGAGCCTGAGGAGGTGATGTCATAGGATTAAGCTCCATTTGAAAATACACACTATTTGTGGAGTGAGTTTTGTTGAAAAGGGCCATGTCATGTGACAAAGTATACATTTAATAAACAAAATCAGTGTTCTCTATACCATTTGTTCGCATGATAATTTGCTGCCCATGCAAAGCCTTTTAAATATATGTGAAGTCAGCCAACTGTTTCACTTCTGCACTGACTCAGGGCCTCAGAAAAGGCCAAAGAAAGACACAGACACATACCATGAAGCAGGGTGAGAAAGCAGTGGACTGAGGAAAAGACAGCAGAGGAATTACAGATCAGTCAGTTTAAAAAAATTGAATTAAAAGAACAGTCAAAGAAAAAGAGGCAGAACAAATCTGGAAGCTGACCTGTATTATGAATGATTCTGTTTAGAGGTTTAAGACCTAGGCTCTTTTTGTTTTCTGTAGCCAAAAAAGCTTCAGTGAATATATAGTTTTGTTCCAAAATGAGATTGCAGTTTAATGTGTGGAAATTATTGGTGGCAAGAAATTAAAAGTTGCCATTGAACTTGTACATATAGGATTTAATGGACATTATTATTGAACTGGCATTCAGTGATTCTAGTATCAATGTGCCTTGATTACTATTTCTATGCATTTGATGTATTACCTTGTGTTGTTGCTTACTGTAAATCGCTCTGGGTTAAGAGCGTCTGCTAAATGCCTAAATTGCAATAATAAATAAATAAAATAATAATTATAAATAAAAAATAATCTGTAGATATTAAACAATTAATAATGTGGCACCTAAAAGTGACTCCAGGACCTCTTTGATATGTGGTTTTGACCTTGTAGATAACAAAAAGTTGGCTTTTTTGTAATTAAATTAAGAACAAATGCCATAGTAGTTAGATTTTTATGTTTTATGTATCAAAACAATAACAGATCATATAGACTTTGGTAGTTTTTACTATAGCTACAGGTTGATGAATTTCAATCATCTCAGTTGTCTGCAGGAAATGCCAAACTCTGCACCAAGCACCATTAAGATCTATTTTACAATACAATTGAGCCTAAAAAAAAACCTAACAAAGACAAAACATGCATAGACATAAAAACAGGCACGCATGCGCACAAGCACGCCACAGCACTTCAAATCAAGCACTTCAATCAAGGCATACCCTTGCTGTCCAATTCCATCCCTCTATCCTTTCTAACCCGACCATGGGTGCTAGAGTTGTTTTCCACTTTTAAAATGACCCACATTTTTTACACTGTGCCCCCCGCCCTGTTTCCTCTCCCTTGGCCTGTGCCAAAAGGTTTCTCTGCACATGGGGGCCAGGTTTCCTGTGAGCCACTGAAAAAGCACGCCACTGACGTACAAGGACCAAAGACAATACTCAACTCCTCTAAACAAACATGCACTTACACACACTTAGACTGCCTTGGATTGCACATGCACACAATTCACTCAAACAACAGGTCTTGTCCGTAATGCTTTACCCACCTTGTACAGAGTACAGACACAACATCTCTCTCTCTCTCTCACACACACACACACACACACACACACACACACACACACACACACACACACACACACACACACACACACACACACACACACACACACACACACACACACACACACACACACACACACACACACACACACACTCTCTCTCTCTCTCTCTCTCTCTCTCTCTCGTGGTGTTTGAGGCCTTTCTCTGTGCTAAACACAGGAAGCAGTGCAGAAAGACTCAAATCTTGAACAGACTCCACCCTGTGCTAAACTTCACCAACCTCAATCCTGTAACGAATTCACACAGTGGCAAGCATTAGATGGAGAGATTGGAGATAGCATATATAGCGACTACTGTACCATATCCTAATCTGAATGTTTCACATACAGCGTCTTAGTCTTCACCTCTGCACTTTCATCACACAAGCTTCCAATAACTCAACTTTAGAATGACTTACCTAGGTCCTGAGGAAATCAGATTATCTATAAAAAGTCTATTTTTCTTAAACAGCAAAATTGCATTTTGATTTCCCTCTTTGGTTTTATTAACTATTTTGCTGTTTTATGGCCTTGCTACATTTACTGTACAACGCACACAGATATTTCATCTTGTAAAGCACTTTGTAATAATAATAAATGTAAAGGTGCTACATAAATGATTAGACACACAGGGCCCCATCTTGTGCCACCCCTTATCCCTAAACTTATTTGCCATGTTTTACTATTTTGAAAAACATTGTAAAATAGTTCAACTAGCTTGTAGATAGGCCATATAAAAATGGCAATTACGTTTAGGGATAGGAGTAAGGGGTGGCACAAGCCCACAGTGTGCAAATTAAATGCTCTTCATTTCAGCTCTAAAAATATGTTATCCATATGCCCTTGTCATTTTCGATTTTGATTCTCTTCTTTTGTCTTGCCTCCCAATATGTGATGTCATGTGCTCCAGGGAATTACTTAAAAAAGGGGGGGAAAGGATGGAAATTGAATGCTACTGCTTTTCCAGAGATGAGGGTTAAATTCCATTCTCAGATGTGTGGGGGCTTTTCCAAAGATTAGTCTGAAATTCCATGTTCAGATGTGATGTTTCCACTGTATTATTTGGAAATAATATTTCAAATAAATGCATGGTTCATCCAGTCAATCTTACACAATAACAGCCCCAGGCTCTAGATTCTGGGATGGTAGATCATGTCCATCTAAGGCTAAGCCTTTTATATACTTACACATTTATTTTAGAAATGTTTTTTAAAAGATAAAAAATAATATTGCCTATAATGTTAAAAAATCGGTTTAAAGTGGTTAATACCCAACGATTGGAAAGGGTTCTGATATTCACTAATAGTGAGTAGACTTCCCATGATCCTTCAAATGAGTCATATTCACCTTTGATTTGACTATTGTGAATGGTAATGGCCTGTTGAACCTGTTGCGTGAACACATTGCAGTGAAAACGTCAGTTTCCCTGCAGTCAACACTGTTGTGACCCCTTCTTACCGCAATGGCTGACTCCATGTTCTGGTTTCTTTTGGACAGGAAGCGCTGTCTGTGGTGAGCGAGGACCAGTCCATGTTTGAGCCGCCCTACACCACAGCCCCCGCCATGCACATGAAGACAGAGATGACGTCTTCTGGTGGATTCAGCCAGGCCCCGAAGCAGAGTCCTGATCCCCCTGAGCCTGACTGGGTGGGGCAGGGAACACAGAATTCTGGGAAAAGAAGCGATCATGTCAATGGAGCCAGGTGAGGAAGGACGTCTGAAGGCCATGATGAATCACATTCTGAAATGCTTATGATAAACGTGTCACACATGACACTCTATCAGGAAGACTTCCTGATAACAGCGCGCACGCACGCGCGCACACACACACACACACACACACACACACACACACACACACACATCACCATCAGAAAGCAGGAATACAATATTACAATATTGAAAGATGCACGGTATTGTATAGCAGTCAGATATACAGAACATTTACTCAACTGTTGTCAAGCACTGCCAAGAATGGCATCCACATCCACTTAGCTTGTGTCTTCTATCCGTCATGATGGATTTGTTCCAGCTTAGCAATGGAGAGCATCTCGTTGAGCCATCTCTTGAAACATGGAGAAGTTGGAGATTTCCAGTTTATCAGTATAAATCTTTAGGCAGCGACCATACCAGTCTTAAGCATCTGTTTTTGGTGGGAAGGAAGGGCCCTTGTCTCATCAGAGCAACCAAATATTGCTAAACAGCATCTGACTGAATATCCCTTTTCCGGTTGTCTGGAGAACCAATACAATATCTTTCCCAGAAAAAGGAAAAAAATCCCCAGAAATTGGTATTACTGGATACTACTGGCAGAATTAATGTGATACACCTCTGCAATACCACATCTATTACACGTAGGGGAGACTGTTGGTTAAATTATACTAACTTTAGATTTGGAGTAATGCAATCTATGCAATACTTTAAATTGAATCAATCTATATCTATAACACAGCTCATCGGATATTGAAATGCCCAGCTCCTCAGCCCACGCATCTCTGAGAGGACCAAGTCCACCGACACCCCAAAGGTGGCAATAAAGCTAGAAACTGAGGCATAAATAATAATTTCTTATAATATATAAGAAGAAATATAATATCATATCACAATGTATGATAGCTCTTAAATCCAATGCATAGGTTTAAATTAGAATGACTGATATTTTCAAACCTTC
Organism: Protomyctophum parallelum; assembly: GCF_964188405.1. NCBI lineage: Eukaryota > Metazoa > Chordata > Actinopteri > Myctophiformes > Myctophidae > Protomyctophum > Protomyctophum parallelum. Next base: position 15,368,884 of record NC_139698.1, on the reverse strand, counting down.
CAAGATATGGAAAATCATTAATGTCATTTTCTATATAATTCACTTTCCAGATAACCATTCACAATTTGCCGGTGCTCTCTTGTTTGTCGTTTGTAGTCGTGAGTCCCCAGTGGACTGTAGTGTCACCAAGCGGTCCAGACACATGAGTAGTGACGGGGCCCATGAGCCCCAGATGGCGTACCAGTCGACGTACCCGGAGGCCCGTGCCAGCCCCCAGACCAGCAGCCCACCCAACACCAGCACAGATGAGAAGAGGGTCATTGTGCCAGCGGGTGAGTTGAGTCACTTGTATCCAAAATCTTCAAGGTTCAAGGTTCTTTATTATTTGTCTCCCGAGGAAGAAACTTGTCTTAGACAAAGGGCCCGCATGCTTTTGTCCATGTCGCCGCAATGCAGTGCCAAATACAAGTCATACTTTTAAAGTGTATATTTAAGTCAGAGAGTATAACATTGATACATTTTGGTCCAATTTTACACCCAGTTAGCCTAAATAAACAGAGGCTTTTACTGTGCACATACATTTGTCACAAGATAGTTTGTGTTTCACAAGAATTGGCACATAATTGTCTTGTGCAATGCCAATCAAGATATGGGTACAGCATATGTACTGTACTCTCTCTGTGTGTGTGTGTGTGTGTGTGTGTGTGTGTGTGTGTGTGTGTGTGTGTGTGTGTGTGCGTGCATGTGTGCGTGCGTGCCCATGCTCGTGTGTGTGTGTGTGTGTTTGTGTGTGCATGCATGTTTGCCACTACTCCCCCACATTGTCAGTGTTTTTGTTCCTCTTGCCTGATTGAATAAGTGTTATAATGTTTTATGAATACAGTATATCAGCTATGATCTTACATTATCATAAATGTATAGAAATAAAAGGTTATTGTATTGCTTATTTGTGTTGATGGCAGAGAGAACATGTAAGAAGTGTACACATGTGCGGATGCAGTCTCTTTCCTGTTTAACCATCTCGCTACATCTATGTTTCAACCACAAATGATCAAAGGTCCTTTTTAAACCCAATCAGGTTTCCTGTCTGTAAGTCATTTGGAGTATTTGTAAATAAATCACAAAAATCACATAGTTAGGTCAAGTTATTGTAGGTTATTTCTTTGTCTATACTGCACTCAACTATGAGTGAGAGTCTCGGGGAACACATTTAGACAGTGGGGGTACAGTAGGGTGTACAGTAGGGGTTCCCTCAAATGTAATAAAGTGGAAGCAGACAATCTGCCAATGAGTCATTCAAGCATAGCTGCTACATAATAATACACGGATGTTACATCACTGATGTGTTAAACAAGGACAATCAGAATCCAAGGGTGTGGCGTCTTCTAATCTGTACAATCTCAAACTCTGCTCGTGTATGAATATTATGGGCTGTTGCTACTGGAAATGAGCCGTGTTCACATACCTTGATAAGACCAACAATAATATAGATAGCATATTAAATTCAATCAAAAATCTTCTTATACCAGTTTAATCAGTGGTAACACTGTAAGTAGCAAAACAATTTAGAGATTGATTCAAAATGGTTGGTACAAAATGTTAATAATTCTATTCATACCACCAGTAAAACAAATAATTACTAATGAAATATTAGTTACACAACACTGACACGTGATTCTCTCTCTTTATCCGTTTAATGTGTGATCTTATCTAGACCCTGAGGTATGGACACAGGACCACGTACGCCAGTGGCTGGACTGGGCCATCAAGGAGTATGTCCTTGAGGAGGTGGATGTCATATTGTTCCACGCGATGGATGGAAAGGCCCTCTGCAAGATGACCAAGGAGGACATGATGCGTCTCACATCTGCTTATAATGCAGACATCCTGTTCTCACACCTTGCATACCTCAGACAGAGTAAGGCTCACTCTATGTTCATAATAAAATGCTGGCTGATAGCATTGTATTGTGGTTCTGTTCTATGTGCTATCTCCATTAAACACTTAAAAGGTCCTGTAAGGGGTATATATTTCTAGGGGCTCTACCCCTCCGACGTCTGTTTTCAGAAATGACGTCATGTATGCCCCCCAAAAAAACAGGACCCCACTCGTGACCTCATGCGGCAGCCACAGTGGGAGGCTGGGCACGAGTGTGATTTTTATTTGAAAGTTTGCTAAAAGGTTAAAGCCCTGTATTCTGATAGTAGGCTAATCAATCATTGCGAGAGAGAGAATTGATCAATTTATCCAATTTCCAGGTCCAATTTTGATAGCAATTTTTTTTAGATTAAATTCCCATTGACAATGAATGGAGAATTTAGCTATAAATGCACCATGTCTCTGTCTGTCTGTCTGTACGTACGTGTGAATTCCACGTAACTCGAAAACTGTTCGCCCCACCGACTTCAAACTCGACACACGAATTCCGCACCCCCGCAGGGGTTGCAGTGCCCGGTGTCGAGTAGGTCGGACCCACGGTTGTCCAGAACCTTTTTATTTAATTTCAAATGCTTTTAGTTATAGTTATGTTAATTGTTTTATGAACAAAAACGGTCTCTCACTTGGTTATAGGGCTGCAGCGATAGTTGACTGCACATCTACATTTTTAAGGGCTGCTATGTTTGTGTGTGTATGAACACGGAACGGGCCCGGAATGCACAGTTTTGTGCGTGTGTGTATGAGCACGGAATTTGCTCAGCTGATTGGCTGAGCATGGAATGTGATGTAATGATGATAAGAGCACAAGTGTGATTTTAACCATTATTTAATCATGCAGGTCACTGAAAACCAAATCATTTATGTCTCTTGTGATTGTTTCTCTTCTGAGGTGTAATCTGGCTCATACATTTATGGAGTGAAAGAAGAGCTCTGTAGTTCATCTTATATACTGGTGATGTCACCTGGCATACACTCTGGGACTTTGTAAAGCCATTGTTGGCTACAATATCGCAGCCATATATTTCATTCAAGAATCAAGACTCACATTCACGCCAACAGACAGAGATCAAACTGAAAACTGACTCAGTTTGATCTCAATGGCATTTTGAAGTTAAATATTGTATTGGTTCTTTGTTATTATTTGTATTCAATCTATTCTGACATACATCTTTTGTTCTCATTTTCGTTAGGTAGCCCAACGTTCTCCTACCCCACAACTCCCACCAACACCACCCCACAACAGCCAAGACTACAGGTCAAAGCGGGTAAGACAGACTTCTCACACTCTAGACTCTCCATCAAACACTTGATTGTACAGGAAATGAATAAGTGGAAATGAATTTCATTCTCAAAGCCACGAATCTTTCAAACGCATATGGCGGGTGTCACGACCCAGCAGACATAATAACATGGTCCGTCTGAGAGCTGAAGAATTTTGGGTGTGAATCGTCTCCGAGAAATTTGAGATCACAATCGTGGATCTATCACAAAAGAACAGCAGAGAAAACTGCTTGAATGATTTAAGGGGTGCAAAAAAGAATGTGTTGAGTTTCAATACCATATTACATAGTTTCAAGAGTGCAAAGGTTTCATAGCACAACGGTGGCCTTCGATGAGGAGCCTGTCGAGTCTGCAACTCAACAGCCAGTTTCAGAGAGGAAACAGCTGCACCGACACAGGAAATGGGGGCTATGGGTCCCACTTTTGGACACAATTGACAATCTTGTGGTGACATGGGTGGCCTTAACAAAAGAACAGTCACCCTAAGAAATTGTGGGTCATCTTCAGCTCTCCCAAGTCCTCATATCATTCCTTCTTGGTCTCCATTTATGGGCTTCCTTCCTAGTAGTGGCACTGTCAACTTCAAAGGCCGTTTGAGCCCTCTTCCTGTCCTTGTCTAGTCTCATCTTTGGTTATTGTTTATCTAGAGAATACCTATGATGATATCAGTCGCAGGAGCAGTTGGCCAGCAAACACCATGGCTGCAGTACCCAAAGGTATGGTATGAATCCACACATTAGGACAATTTCATCCTTGAATGATATCTAGAATGTATAGCTTAGAAAACTGTTCTTTACAGATTCCCATCCGAATAACATAAACCACAACGATATACAGCCCTAAACACACACACACACACACACACACACACACACACACACACACACACACACACACACACACACACACACACACACACACACACACACACACACACACACACACACACACACACACACACACACACACACACACACACACACACACACAGCCAACAGATGCACAGCAAACAAAACAAACATAACTATCAGCCATTTTGCGATGCTAAGGTGTTCCAACAGCTCTGGAGTAGGAACGCCTATTTATGTTAGAGATCTTAGCGATGGGGCAGATTTTGATAACAACTTGCTTTATAAAGGGGAGGGGGGAGGCACACAGTTTTTATAGTTGACATGCACACATTGGTCGGTAGCGCTACATCTACATACAACCTCATACAGTTCATCTTTTTCAGGTCTTGTGACTATCAAATTATATCCCACAAAGCAGCTTTATGTAAATGTTTTTAAATTTCCTGTTTTTAGGTTCTTCCATGGAGCACCAACACAATACTAGAGTCACAGAGGCTGCACCAAGAATCGTGCAAGGTGTGAATTCCACTCCTTCCTACTCATCAAATGCTTGAAAGGGAAAATATGAGAACATTAATAATAATACATTTTCTTCTTCCTCACAGACCCATACCAAGCTTTAGGGTCCATAAGCAGTCGACTAGCTAACCCAGGTAAGCATGAAAGCATGCACCAAAATAAATAGAAGCCGCAAATGAGGCCTTTACACTGTCTGCTCTGGTTTTTGAGTGAGTTGAAGAGAGCAAGCCAGGGCTGAGACATGGCTTATAACAGAATGTAAGCTCCTACAGTACATTCTGGAATAGGAGTGAACATCAAAGCATCAAGTCGACTCCCCAATATGCAAAAAGCCGGTCCAAACTTTTGAGTTGCCTCCCTCTCATCCAAGTGACTATTTGCCCTACTGTTTTCCTCACAGAAGGCCAAGCCCCCAACTCCTCCAAGAACCGAACAGGCAAACAAAGTTCAAACAGGCTCCCTGACCCCAGCGCTCACAGGCCTGTGGGTACGTTACTTGCCGCTCATGCCATTACTTCCTCCATGGCACACAGTGAAAAGGTCACATTTGGTGAAACATAGGCTCTGATCATAAATGCATTTCTATGTGATAGGTAGTCATAGAAAATATGGGATCTTTTTAGACTTTTGTACAAGTAAGTTCATTTGAAATTAGACTTAATTTGTAATGATTATTGCACTATCCCAAAAGACGTATTAGCATTTTCATGAACATCTTAAGATGTCATGACAAAACCCTTATACTTTCCTACCCCTTTTATCCCCAAGGTTCAGGGCAGATCCAGCTGTGGCAATTCTTGCTGGAGCTCCTGTCTGACAGCAACAATTCCACCATTATCACCTGGGAAGGCACCAATGGCGAGTTCAAGATGACAGACCCGGATGAGGTGGCAAAGCGCTGGGGGGAACGCAAGAGCAAACCCAACATGAACTATGACAAGCTGAGCCGTGCTCTTCGCTACTACTATGACAAGAACATCATGACCAAAGTGCATGGCAAGCGCTATGCCTACAAATTTGACTTCCAGGGCATCTCGCAGGCACATCAGAATCACTCAGCCGAAGGATCGATTGTGAAGTACCAGACTGAGGTGCCTTACGTACAGCCCTACCACAGCCACCAGCCCAAAATGAACTTCATGGGAGGGCACCCAGCTCCTATGTCCGTGTCCCCTGGGAACTTTTTCGGCCCCCCCACAACATACTGGAACTCACCCAACAGCCCCATCTACCCTGGGTCAACCATGCCTCGACACCCTGCAGCTCATTCCCATCTTAGTTCATACTACTGAGGACAAGGCATCTCATGCCACAGTGAAGTTGGCAGAAGAACCCCGACACGCTGCAAGACATCGTCTTGTCGAAATGAAGGTGATATGATGCTATACTGTAGTCTGTTTAAAGGGGCGTTGTATAATGTACAAAGAAAAGTAATGTTAGACGAAATAAGCCTATTCTACTACGTCTGTGGTCATTCCTGAATGGGGCGATTATCTAATGTGATTCATTAAAAAAAAGCCAAGTAGCTGGCTTGATAGTAGTGGTTGTGAAGGCAACAGCCAAATGGTTAATCTGTAAGTAGCATTATCACTGCTTTTCATTATATCTTTCTTTTCAAAATCTTTTTATTTTCGTTTTATAATTGTGCAAAACATGGCCCTTCAGACAAAAGAAAAACGAAAAACATTTAGTATAGCCAATTCCCCAGCCTCTCTACTTTTCATTATATCTTAAACGTCAATTTCTTTTTATAATAATTGACCTGACATTTGTAAAAGTTAAATTGTACAGAATGTTTGACACCATGTAGCAATAAGACATTTAAGCTAATAAACGCTTATACTTATATATAAAATTGACTCTTGAGATGATTTGTAAGGTTTGAAATGCTTGGTCAGTAGGTCTGTTATTACTGCACAACCCCATTTTGTTAGATTTTCATAAAAGCAAACCTTTTTTTTTCAATAATATTTTTTATTGATTTTTACATATTATGACAATGACAAAGACAAGACAGGAAAAACAAAACAAACGACAAAAACAGACAGCTCAGCTCAGGCATGTTGTGGAACAAAGGACACAGTTATACACATATACCAAAAAATTAAATACAAAAATAAAATACAAATATGGACACATTTGCAGTTTGGTGCTTGAAAGTCTAGATGGGTTTAGAAAATTAAATAAAATAAAATACATACATAACAATATTATACATAACTAAGCAAACCTTCTTGACATCCACTTAGAATACACGTGGACAGAGTTATGTTGTGTACTAAAGTCAATAAAGGAAAAGGTATCAATACACGTCAAGAGATTTGAGTTTCAAGTGCTAGGACATAAGCTGCGTGCGTGGCTGGCCGACTTGGGCCGAGAAAATGTTTGATAAAATTGCTAAAACTGGGTCAATTTTAATATATATATATATATTTTAAAGACACTTTTGCCCTAGTCCATATTGTTTATTGAACAAAAATACAACCTGCATGTTACCCTTTAAGATAGGTGTCAAACACCAATATGTATTCCAGGTTAAGTATTTATTTGTTGAGACCAAAGACATCTTCAAATATGCGTGGTCTGGTGGCCCCCCACAGAGGAGCCTTTCACTCGTCTGTTGAGTCCTCACACCCCCACTGGCCGTTTTCTTTATGGCTTGTGCATTTCTGGTTGTAGTTGTCAACTCTGTTGTCGTCATAGTTGTTAACTTGTTGAGGTTGTCTTCCTCTTTCTTGCCGTTGTGGCCGTCAGTGTTGATGTGGTCATTGGTGTTGCGGTGGGCTTGACTTCATGCTCAATCAACCACGCTTTGCTGCTAACCGTCTTTGTCACTGGAGAGCAAAAGGTTTTAATTGAATTATATCCAACATCCTCAATGTTCAGTTGATCAAAACAAATGTAACCATATTCAATATATTGATATATCTTACCAGCAGAGGCAGTAGATCTACAGTTGGATTTACAGCAGAGGCTGGACCATACAGTTCCTCCCATCTACTGATACATGAAACATGTGTGTTGAAATAGCGATTGGTAACAGAGTGTGTGCGTGTGTGTGTTAACCCGACACAGATACATCAATGTACTTGTACTTGAAGGAGCCATTCTGCCCGTGTGTGCCTTTAATCCGTTAGATGGGCGGGTTCACCATGGGGGGTGTGTGTTACAATGATTGACACACAGTGACATAGGGTGTAAGGTATGGGCACAATAGGCTAGATATCATACGGTTTTTGCTTGTGTAGTGGCAAGCTCAAACTAACTTTGCCACTCGGCTGGGCACATGCGTGTATAGAAACCGTTTTTGACACGTTCAACAAAAGCATAATGTCCAGGCATGTAAATTCATGTGTTGAATAAATGGGAACCCTGCACCCAACAGCAGTTTATGCCTGGACATTATGCTTTTGTTGCACGCGTCAAAAACTGTTTCTATACACGCATGTGCCCAGCCGAGTGGCAAAGTTTGTTTGAGCTTGCCACTACAGTACTTAATATTTGTATGTATTGTTTTTTAATCAAAAATTTAATATAACCAGATCTCACCTTCCAGCTGTTATGTTGTAATTACACGACTTGGCTGTGGAAGTGGGGATCGAATTCTCCACAGATACTGCACAGTGTATGAACATTAGTTCATACACTGTGTTTATGTCCCTGTAATATACTCTTTTTTTCCTAGCCTGGAATATTCCAGTCCATAGTTAATGCAACAGAACATCAACTATCATAGGGTAAAATGAAATGAGTTAAGTTCATTATAGTATCTGTGAAATGATTATCATCCCAGTTACTTACTTTTCCTGTCATTCCTTTAAGCAAGAATGCATCCACAAAGAATCTCACAGTATAGAGCACCGAAGTCCTGACGTAACTCGCTCATCCCGACGATTCCCCTGGTTCACGGAAGTAGTTTCTCTATGGAGAATAACATGGGGTGATCTTAATATCGTCTACTATAAGCGTTGTGGTCCAAAAATAAACAAGCTGTCTCGGCGTTATTGTCAGGGAGGTGTCTCTGTATCGTTTGCAACAGTCAGTCACTCATATATGATACAGTCTGCTTCTAGCGAAAATCTAACTAATTCAGCAGCAGTAACATTAGCGTTTTCTCTCAGTCAGTTGATTCTTCATATCCATGTGAGTGAAGCGGCCGGGATGACATGTTTATTTTTCAAACACAGTTCTTATATGAATCAATCTAAAACTCCTCCTATGGTGATTTCAATGCAACTAAACAAATACATGAACCTGGGGACTGACGCCCTCTACTGAAAGTGACGTCAGACTTCGGTGCTCTATTCTTTTTGTATGGGATGAAACTGAATGTCCCTCCTTGCTCTCAACCATGCACCTGTACCAGGACAGCACACGCAGGAACAATCAGATGAACAAACATGGGTGTTGCATGAACTCAACAACTAAACCTTGCCAAAGTTGTGCTCTGCACAGGTGAGCTGAGCATAAGCATTAAGCATTAAGCAAGTAAGCAGTCAATGAATGAATGAGACATTACATTACCCGGAGTTCTCTATGATTGGATACTGGGGCAGGAATGGAAAGTCTTTCCCACTGAGCTATCAAGAGATGAATAGTCACATTTAGAACATAAGTGGCTGTGGGACAGGACTCATAGACTATTTATTTATTTTGATAGCCTAGAAAGCAGGCTCATAAAATGTTTACCATTTCGTGCAGTGAGAATCACTTTGACCCTGTTCTTCAATGGCTTGAAGACCTTTAGAATATCCACCTTCGGTGCGTATAGCCAACAGCATAAGTATACGTGTATCTGAAAAGAACGAGTGTAATGTTGATCTTTCAGACTCTGGGGTCAAATATTGGCATAGGCCTACAATAAAGCTGCAATGACTTCAGCCTCACCTGTTGTAGTGACAGGCGATGGGCAAGCTGAACGATGCAGTTTGCCTGATTGGTCCAGCAGGTGTTGGTGGATCATATCATAGAATTTATGTGTAAACCAAACGGTTGTTCATTATCCGTTACGAAAAGCACATATAGACCTACTAGCACTCTTCCTGAACTTTAAGATTTGTTTGAATTAATGTCATTAATTTGCTTAAAAGGTATAGGGAAAGTGGTTTTCTTTGGTTAAAAAGCTCTATAATGTGATAGTAGGCCTACTCATTGAGTGCTCTGGAACAGGAGTCTCCGTATCTCTCCAGCTTTAAAACAGAAAATGCATTTTCAGATCGGGATACCAATTTCATCCAATCAGGATAGAGAAGAATGTACAGATAAAAAAACAAGTGGAATTGTAATTGATGACAAAGAAATGAGCAGACAAAATTGGAACACTAAAAATGGAGCTGATAAATGGATATGACTACTTTCTCCTGATTGGCTGAAAATGTGTCACCTACCTGAACATTTTCTGTTTATTAAAGAGCTGGAGATACAGGGAGACCCCTGTTATTGAACACTATAGCAACAATTACTATGAGAATATAGTGATTAATTTTATTATTTTTTACTTTTAAATAGCTCTGGTCCATAGCATTAGTTCTTGCTGCCATTGCATTCTAATGAAGGCATTCGAACTATGGACCATGCAGAGAGCTCTAACTTTTAACCAAAAAGCATCACTTACCCTAGCCCTACCTTTAATTTATTAATCATTAATTGCAAAAAGAAGGGGGGGGGGACTTACAGCTGTCTTGTTTCCGCAGAGCCCATGGTCATATTTAAAATAAACCAGTTCCTTCGTGATTTTACTGGCTTGACCTATGCCGAGTGTGAGCAGGGAAGGTATCACAGCAGCACCCGAAGCGCTCCTGCGAACCTCCACCACTAGGATTTTGTTTGTACACTAGCTTCCATGTTTATCAAGGAAGTTGAAAAGCTTTAGCGCCTCCACGGCGCCTCCCCTGGTCGAAAATTTCCAACTGACTTCAGTTTACTCGACATGCACGCGCACACGCACGCTTCCTTGATAAACATGGAAGCGACTGACAAAATACGGGACGTAAAGACTCAGTTCAAATCTCTAGTTCTGTAGTCTGGGCCGATCCTAAATTTGAATTAGTGTAAACCTGCATGGGCCCTACACGTTTTGGATTAATGGTGTGGTAAGGATAAGAAACACTTATTGTGGAAACTTGCGCCGTTTCTGAAACGCGGTGGGAGGGGCCCAGTGTGTGACCTCATCTCGGAGCTACAGAATGAGTGTAGGGAGAGGGCACATATGGGGCTATTTGTACACAAGCACTGGAACTCTCACCATAATCAGGAATGCCTGGACTCACTGTGGCCCAGAATGAGTGTCTGTCTCAGACAGCAGTCACAGCACCGGAGTAAGCTGCAGCACAGCGCTTATGGTATCTGCTCCAGTCCCAGTCTTCGGAGAGAAATGTTATTTTTCGATCAGTACGTGGGACTCTCGAATGCATCATCAGCGGTAGTTGTGGTGTATTCCCACTCCCAGAGGCCTTTGACTTCACCACAGAACCACATGCTATATAGCCACCAGTGAAAACAACACGGCCACGACGACACTATAAGTTTACTCACTTTATCAGCAATATATCGATGAAATATCAAACCTCTCCGAATTGTTTTTAGCCTAGCTACTGCTATCTCCTGTGAGTTCTGCCGCGGTCTTCAAAGTCGAACTGATCACAAATCAGTAACACCTGTGACCTGATGAATTCCTGTTCTGTTCTTTAACTACATAGAAGTGTCTATTTGTATGTCTCTAAATGTTTGAACAAACAATTGAACAATGTGGACCCTGTTGTAAACAAGTGTAATGCTTAATTGGGTCGTCCACTCACAGTTAAGTCTTAACAGTTTGAAATGTACTGTAATTCTACAAACTGTTAATAAATATTTCAATCAATCAATCAAACCTGTCACCTGGTCAGGTCATCCTGGGCAGAGCCTTAGAAATAGACAGAGTTCTATTATACGGCTCTGATCCTGGGCCGCCTGCATGTAACAGTAAGCCAGGCTGTGCGGGGACATGTTTAATATTTTATTGTCAGCAGGAAAACACAAATGGCTATGGCCTAAATAATCTATTATTCAATGTGTTAATTATGTGTTATTAACTCATGTTAAACGACACTAATTAGGTTTAATGTTATTGTTATAGGCCTATGGCTAACATGCAAAATAGCAACAAAATTGCAAAAAATCGTGTGCTACATTGAATTGACCATAGCCCACACGCTCATATATTTGCATTCAAAATGCAAATGAAAATGAGCAGTTATCTAACAAAAACAATTGTGTTTTTTATTCGTAGTGAAATCATTGTTTTTGGCGAAATACATTATGGGTTAAAATAAATGACCACATGGCTGCTTACGGCTCTAGCAGTGATTCTCAACCAGTTTAATTTCAAGGACCCCAGGTTTGACATGCATTAGTCAGCCAGCCAACAACCCACTAGTGTGTGTGTGTGTGTGTGTGTGTGTGTGTGTGTGTGTGTGTGTGTGCGTGCGTGCGTGCGCGCGTGTGTGTGTGCAGCTGGTAAAATATGACTATGTCATTTTGGGCTTGTTTCTTTCCTTTCTTCTTTTTGTTTTTCATAAAAGGAAAAAAATACTGTACCAATTATATAATAATTTATAACATTAACATTAAACATTTAACATTAAAAACTAATTTGACAAAAAGAAGAAAAAGGAACACTGCATGGTATGATCCTATAGGACGGTGTATGATCACATATAGTGTACAATTGCCTTTTGTTGAGAATGCATAAAGCACATAAGCTACAGTAGACTAGAGCACCGAGTCGGTAATGATGGAAGTTGAAGATCCATGGCCCATATACAATATCCGTTGTACCGTTCTACCCATCAGTCTGTGTCCTTTTATGCCCATATGAGATTTCTGTATGTCTTTCTGTGTCCCTTTATTCCTATATATGGAGTTCTGTGTCAGGCATGCCAAAATATTAAGTGTTGTGATGTCAGAACAGGCCAGCTCCATATGGCAGGTGTGTCCATTTTCCAAAGGGCCCTATTAGAAAACACCCAAGGGCCAACTACATCTCCTCAACTGACATAATGTGCCTTCAAAATGTTCAAATAACAAAGTTACATACATATGCATCTCATTTAAACAATTTTATGTAACTATCATCATCAATATTTAATATTAATGGTCTTTTGTTAGGTGTGCTATGTGAACAAAACACAAAAAATAACAAAGTTACATACATATGCATCTCATTTAAACAATTTTATGTAACTATCATCATCAATATTTAATATTAATGGTCTTTTGTTAGGTGTGCTATGTGAACAAAACACAAAAATAACTCAGCCTTTTTCAGTCTTATTTCACTACTAAATGTAGCCAGACGTGCAAGGTAAATCATGAAATAAAATAGCTGTGTGTCAAATTCGGTGGGGCGAACGGTTCTCAAGTTATGTGTATTACAGACGCACACACACACACACGCACGCACGCACTTGGTGCATTTATAGATAGATGGCAGTAGCTTACAACTCAGCAGTTAGGCTTACATTAAGAAAAAGTATATTACTCTTGGATAACTTATACAAGGATTGGAAGAGTAATGGATATTACTCTTGCTTATCCTGGATAAGTGCACACACTTATACAGGATAAGTGTGTGCACTGCAAAATCTTGAACATTAATGTACTGTATGTACAAATGTACCCTTGCAGATACATTTTACACACATGGGCTATTGCAGTTCTCAAACATTTTATTTTAATGTCATGAACCCTCAAATTAATATTTGGGCCTATTTGGCCCCCATCTGAAAATATCTTGTGCCAGACAGGGACCCCTCCTAAAAGGATTTGTGTTGTTAAAATCTTTACAAAATATTACAAATTATTCATGTTTTTATTAATAGCAGATTTACAAGCTCACACGCGTTGTGATCTTTAAATAGCCAATGTATATAGGGTTAAAGTGGCTGAACAGATTTTCATGCTATACGAACTCATTTCGCTAAGGAACCCTGGGGGTCCCCTTGAGAATCACAGGGCACAATCACCACACAGAGTATGAGATGAGAAGTGTGAGTAGTGTGCCCGTCCAGTAGGGGGTGATAGAATAAGCTCCGCCTGTATTGCACAGGTGTGTGTTGCAGCATTCATTGGTGAAGGTGAAGTTGAGCCCCATGGTGTACTTTTCACCACTGAGACCACACAGGGCTGTAAGGACGCAGCTCCTCTCATAAAGAACCACACGGAAGTCTCCTGAAAACAGAATTATTCATGTTAGTGTGGTGAAGGCACCAACCAATGAACCATAGTGTGCGCACGCACGCGCACACGCACGCGCACACGCACACGCACACGCACACACACACACACACACACACACACACACACACACACACACACACACACACACACACACACACACACACACACACACACACACACACACACACACACACACACAAACTGATTTCATTTCATCACATTTATATAATTTGGTATTTGGAATGCACAACAGTTCAGGGCATATTTTGAGGCCTGTGAACACAGGCTGCCATTGTAGATAAACAAGTAAAGAGAGCACGCACATCCAAAGTAGTCCTCACCCTGGATCCAGCTCCAAATATATTTTGTATTTCCACATTGGTGGTTAATAACATCAAATGCATATGGAGCTGGATCCAGTGTGCAGATTCTATTGCTCTTTCCATTGTCAATAAGAAGTTGTTCTTAACATTAAACAAAACTAAACACCAGTAAGACGCCTGAGGGCGAGAAGGGGCGAAGTCGCGTGCATATCTGCCTGGGTGACAGCAGACTGCTGGGCGAGCACTGGCGCTTTGGCATGGGGGGTAAGATCTTAATTTTCGGCCTGTTAACAACTCTAGTTTTTGCCAGCTGCCGGGCGTGGCTGCACTACTAACTTTGGGGCAGGCCCGTCTCTTTGGAGTTTGAATGGACAGGGATCAGTCAAAAGGGAGACATCGAAGAGGAAGGATGGATGGGGAAGGATCAACATATAGAATGTCAGAATAGGTCAGCTCCACATATGGAGATCTAAGGGTTTGAGGACAGATGTAGAGTTGCTGGCCAATATTGATGACATCAGGGATCTCTATACCCGGTATGGACTTAATATTGATGACATCAGGGATCTCCATCCCTGATGATGTCACGTGATGTCACATGCTCCATCCCTGATGATGTCACATGATGTCACATGCTCCATCCCTGATGATGTCACGTGATGTCACGTGCTCTCCCGTGCACATGGGGTGACCAACCAACCAACACACACACTGACGGGAAATGCAAGATTCAAATCACACCCATGTGATGTGAGGGGAGCTCTTATCATACATCATATCATTCCGGCCAATCACAATTTGCATCTTCAATGTTTGTGTTTCACAAACCCTCAAAGCTGGGCATAGGAGAGGCTAGCGCCCATTAAAAATCCACCGTAGACATGTTATGAGCTACTTTTTGTCAAGAAATTCCTTGCAGGTGATTATTTTTGTGTCAGAGTTTGGAAGCGCTTGCTTTCAGCAAAGCAACGTCCTGCTGCCTCCTGCATTATGTGCAAATTCAAAACAAGTGGCACGCAGGGCCGTTGAGTGATATCCAATGTGCACTTTCAAACTCCAACACTTCACCTGCAAGGAATCTCTTGAGAGAAAGTATCATAACATGTCTACAGTGGGTTTTTATGAAACAAACACTTTGTAGATGGAAAGAGGATAATTCAAGCTTTTCATACAGCTACAATGTTGCTAAGTTTGATGTTGTTTAATACAATCACATAGGACGTTTCTGTTTGGATGTATGGGCTGTCAATGGCAAATTGCAGCTAGTTGCCACCCTGCCATTAACTTAACCCATTTTGGGCGGGAACCCCTTTTGGTGTTTTAACTAAGCATGCTACGCTAGCGCACTACGAGCTTGTAGGTCTGCTATTTTTGAAAAATCATAAAAATGCGGCACAAATTTTAAATATATATTCTTTCAGAGCAAACTTTTTTTCAACGTCAGGCCTAAAATGGGTTAATAGCAAGATGTCCTCAATCTGCATAAGGTCAATACTACAGTATATGCATTTGTTTAGTAGCTTATAGCACTGGTTCTCAACATGGAGTCGAACTAGGGGTCCAAATGGACACTTATGGGTAACTCCAACAGTGTACAAATGAACAAACCTTTTTGGCCTAATGCATATCAAACTAGACAAAGTGCCAATCGGCACAGGTCTCCACCAGGGCAGGTCAGGTTGTGGCCTCATGGTGGCGCTATAACAGACTGTTGAGGAAGATTTGGGCCGGAGGTTCGTGTTGGAGGGATGCAGGTACAATGTTTTTCCATGTGTGCATACATAAGTTGTATACAGATCGATGCAGTTATAGCTAAAAACAGGAATTGGCCTGTTATAGCGCCACCGTGAGGCTGATTTTGAGGAAAGAATTGTGGCATGTCGTCCTCGGCCTAGTGAAAATGTGCATGTATAATTTAACGGAAATTGCACACTGTGTTTGTGATTTGTGGCCTTTTTTCGAAATGGACGAATCGTGTGAGCTTTGGAAGCCAATCTTAGCCAATCAGGATGGAAGATGGGAAATGGTGGCGCTCCGTGTTGATCACATGACTATGGAGATAGTGTATACCGATTTGCGTGAAATTTGGATAAAATCTGAAGGAGTAATAATAGAAAATGTGTTTTACATATGTCGGCCTCCTGGTGGCGCTATAAAGAGCAGATGTGAAAAATTCCAGGCAAAGGTTTTTCCTTGGCCTCTAGGGAGTTGGCATACAAAGTTATCCACAGATCGTGCAGTTAGAGGTAAAAACACTTTTCGGCCAGTTATAGCGCCACCTTGAGGCTGAGTTGAAATTGTTCATGTGGCATTTCGTCCTCGGCCTAGTGGGAATGTGGGTGCACAATTTCACGGAAATCACGCGATGTGTTCATGATTTGCAGCATTTTGTTTGAAACTGAGCACTCCTGTGAACTTTGGAAGCCAATCTTAACCAATCAGGATGGAGTCTGAGAAATCTGAAAGACCGGTTTCGTTGAATGGCTCTAGAGAGACTGTGTACCAATTTGCGTGATGTTTGGCCAAAATCTGTAGGTGTACTGTGCAAAAACTTGTTTTGCACAAAGCGGCCTCCTGGTGGCGCTATAACAGGCCGTTCTGGAAAGTTTGGGGCAGAGGTTCATCGTTGGCATCCAGGGAGTGTGTGTGCAAAATGTGGCATCGACCGGGTTAACGGTGGCCGAGATTAGCTGCTCACGGACACACGGACGGACGGACGGACACACGGACGGACACACACACGGACGGACACACGGACGGACGGAGTGCAAAACATACTCTCCCCACATGCCTTCGGCCTGGTGGAGACAACAAAGTCCTTGAAATTGGAAAGGGTGCTTACCACTGGCCTACAGCCTCTTGGGCAATGCTTGATTAGCTGGAACAATTGGGTGTTAAGTTTAAGTGGCTTGCACATGGACATGTTGGTGCTGCTAGTTATATACTGAGTGAGGGTTGTTAAAAAATTCTTTCCTCCTCAAATTAACACGACCACACCTCTATTCTCACATCTACCAGTGCTACCACTTGCCAGTGAATATCAGTAGCTGACAGGAAATAAACATGTTCCCCAATTATTCCTTAGAAACCCATTTAGCACTGACAAGCCAAGGTGTATAAGAAATTATTGATATATGAAATCAGACATGGTATTGAACTGAATTGTTGTGTGTTATGTTCTAATGTTGCACACACATTGAATTTAACAACTTTAAACCTGCAAAATCTTTAGGCTGTTTCATTGTATGTAGGGCTTAAGTGGTTAAATGGTGCACAGTAACTTTAGGCCTCCTCACCTTTTTGGCCCACAGCTCTGCTGGACAGACATACTTGGCCCGGAGGACACTTCATAGGATACCTGATGCAGTCCAGAGGCGAGATGGCAGGGAACACACAGGTGTAACAGAACAGGGGGACTGAAACACAGATTGTTTACCATCAGAAGAACTGAAACACTGAATGAATAGCCTTTGAGTGGCGAGACATTAATCTCATCAATATTTAAAAAACCCTGAAACTGTTGAAAATCTGCAAACTGGATACTGGAAAAAAAAGTGTATTGTACAAGCATGCACTTGTGCACGTGCGACACACACACACAGACACACAGACACACACACACACACACACACACACACACACACACACACACACACACAGGGATATTATTCACTTACCCACAGCTGGGAATAAACACAGGAAAAGCAGAGGACAAAGGAGCTTCGACATCACTTTGTGTTATTGTCTCTCTCCAAACAAAGACAAAACTGTATAACTCACTAACTTCTTCTTGCTATCGCCTATATCAATGTTGCTGCACTCATCTTAGCCTGGAGTTACTTGATATAGAATATGCTCTTATCCACTCAAACCTATTTCCTGGTCGTCCTTATCAGTATTATCCCAGGTTGTTTGTCTTTGGGTTTCGTCTCTCCTTCCACCCAACCAAGCTACTGAGATCTGATCAGTAGTACTCCCTACTTTCTCTTGAAATTGTGTTAATTACCTCCAAGAGTCTCCCCACCCTAGCAGATCTGATTCAATTTGGCCAGTGTTGTAAAGCCTGAAGTTACTATGGTGCCGGGCTTAGCTGTGGTATATTCTTTCATGCAAGCATGGGAATTGACTATAAAAGGAGCTTGACAGGACAATTTTCTTTGGTTTAAATCTATTAAAAACTAATTTTAAGTCTGCAAATTGAACCTCACAAACAAACTGCAAAATAGTCTTCCACACACAAAAGGTAATGTTGATCGAATCATCCCTTATTTCTTAATGAAAGACATGAAGTTTGGTAGGAGGGCTGTCAAGTGACCAGCAGTCTCATGACTGGGAAACTGAATAAGAGGAACACTGTGCAATCCTTAGTGTTAATTCAATTCTGAGAGTGTGCAGATGGACCATATGGGTCCATCTGTACACTCCCAGAGTTGAATTAATACTCAAGGGTTTTGCAGTGTATAAACAGGGACAGGAGTATTGCCAGCAGACTCAACTTTTTTATTTTGGGGATCAAGCATGATTGTAAACATTCAATTATTGAAAGAAAGCATGAATATGTTGATCAAATTTCAATAACATATATATTTTATTTTGTAGTTAGTAAGACTTTGCAGACCTGGCTAAAACTTTGCAAATACACTGATCCAAGATCTTATGTTACACACCATAACATTTGACGTAAAGATTTCAGAGATTTCTAACTTGCAACAGTACAATATTTAAAGGATTGGTGATTCCCACAAATGGTCAGGGCACCTGAAGAAAGAGGGGTGATCCGAGCACTCGAAACGGTTAAAAAAGAGGAGAGGGCAGATATAAAATCAAGGTACTTTATTAAAGTAACGCCAACATGTTTTGACTCAACAAGTCTTCATCAGGGTGCCTGTTCAGGGGAGGAAGGAACTGGGGAGGATACACCCCCCTAATGAGGCCCTTCACTGTCAGGTGAAAAGAAGATGGTGGCTTGATGGCCCGGGTATCGGAGGAGACTCCCAATAATGACCTATTGTGGGGGTTAGCAGAGATGGAGCACCCGTAGAGGGCAGAGGAACTGGGAATTGGCTTAATTATAAAATTGGGATATGAAGGGGGGGACATATTTCCTTTTGTCTGGGAGGGGCTTGAGGTGTTCAGCTGCATAGTCCATCCATCCATCCATCTTCAACCACTTATCCGTAGTCGGGTCGCGGGTCAACAGCTCCACGAGAGAGCTCCAGACTTCCCTCTCCAGGGCAACATTAGTGACTTCCTCCTGGGGGATCCCGAGACGTTCCAAGGCCAGGGAGTCTATGTGTTTCCTCCAACTGCACCTTGGTCTGCCCCGGGGTCTCCTCCCAGTGGGACGTGCCTCGAGGACCTCCCTAGGGAGGCGCCCGAAAGGCATCCTATAACCAGATGCCTGAACCACCTAAGCTGGCTCCTTTCCCGGCGAAGAAGCAGCGACTCTACTCTGAGTCTCTCTCATGTGACTGAACTTCTCACCCTATCTCTAAGGGAGATGCCAGCCACCCATCGAAGAAAACTTAATTCGACGACTGCAATACCGCCCCTGCCGCTCCGGTTCTCCAGCATGATCATCATCGCAGCCGCCGTACACTCGGCTGCGAACTGGTCCAGTGAGAGCTGAAGGTCTTGGACCGATGGTGCCATCAGGACCACATCATCTGCATCATCTGCATTCCTGTCCATGAAAATCACAAACAGGATAGGCAGCTCTGGCGGAGGCCAACCTGCTGCATAGTATTTTCATTATTTGCGATTGCAGTCATTGAAAATTTAAATAAAACGATTTTTAAAAGAAGGAAAGTTGATAAAGGTATCATGAGAGGAAAACTATAATCACCATTCCTTTCCTGTTTCTAAAACATCCCAATATACTGTACACTTGTACAGAGTATTGCTGATGTGTACTAATCAAACATCTTTTTTAATTCCATCATCAACACCCAAACGTCTCTTTCACACATCATTTCAAGAGACTTGAATACAAGGTGTTTATTTCAGTATGCCCCCTGCTGGAGGACAGTGGGCATGGCTCGTTTATCCACACGCTGACGCCTCATGCGGACTATGGCAGAGTCCACCTGGGCCGCCACCGTCTTGCCATGCATGTTGTCTAGAAGATGTTGGCAGGTGCCATGTAGTCTGGCCAGCTCATCCTCAGAGGACAACAGACAGCGCCTCAGCACGGCACTGCCCTAAGAATCACAAACAATACATACATGCTCAGCTGGTCTAAAGTTCAAACGGTAACAGGTAGACCTACGGTCGCCCGGGCCTTTTCCATCTCGCCCCACTAATTCATGGTGATTATATAAATCACCATGAATTATCATATTAATTTATCATTGTTAAGTTCACTCCACGGGCATAATAGCATATGATGATGCCATTACAAAACATGGGCTACATGGAAGAAATGTGTTTAATAAAACGAAATGAACTGCTAGACGGTCCTAAATTTAATAAATTAAGCAGTCACCAGCTCTGTCATGTTATTCTTTCTTAATGAGTATAGAGATCGACTACAATCAAATAAATCTGTATACAAGATCATTTCAGATTTCAGAGAGGGAGGGAAATACTAAATTAACTACATTAAAACATTTCGCGGGTGCGAGTTGGTAAAGGGGCGACCACATCATTCAGCATCATTGTAGACATGCTTGACTTGAGCTGCAGTTTTACCTGTATGAGATGAGCCGCCTCGGGTAACTGTGTCCCAGGGTGTCTATGGTAGACCTGGACTAGAGGCCTGTTCAGTTTCTCTCTGGACAATATATCTCCACTGTATTCTGGGCCCTTGGTAACACATGAATAAAATAGAAAACATTGTCTTCTTTAATGGCAGATGTGCTGACCCTGTGTAAGGATATAGTGTAGGTAAACATCCTGAAGTCCAACCTAAGCACATGGTTATTGTAGGAAATACAGTTGATCAGCCACTCACAGTTAACAGTCTTTGTATTGAGTTGTGCTTGAAATGTACTGTACCACCTCCTCAATGGGCCACGCATCTGAAGCAAATGCTCTTCACACGACGTCTATTTTATTTATGCTAACTTGACCTAGTATAGTGTTTATGTTACAGAAACAAACAATATATACTGTATATCTCACATAAAGTGCCCAAATGAACAACTCTGTAACATGTATACTGACCTGTGCTCTACCGTGGTTGTGTCGAATACAGTTAATTTCCCTCTGTTTGCGAAACAAGGCCTGTCTGGTTGCTGTGGACATCAAAGTTAAGTTTTGCTGAAAAAGAGAAGGAGAACTTATGCTGTGACATGCAAGAATAAAGTGTAAAATAGGTTAAAATAATTAAATATTACACAAATGTCAAAACTGTTACACACCATGCATCATTGAAATGTAAAATGACAAAGGTACTTTTTCTTAATTTTAGTTTTAGTACAGAGAGAGAGACAGGAAATACCTCCTGTAACAAGTCGTAAATCTAGATTCCCATCAGTGATGTCACATGTGGTACAACAGTGTCACTCACTGACAATCGTCAAGCTATCAATGTGACAGGATCCATCTTGCAACACAGTTTAAATTAGGGTGCTCTGGGAAATAAAATAAAATGTGGTGTTGCTAACAGTGTGCCTATAGGGTTAGTTAAGTGTGTGGCAAGTCTACAGTTTACTCCCCACACACACACACACACACACACACACACATTTTTACTGGAAGGAAGGAAGAGGAAGGAACACCTTATTGAATTTAAGACCTTATTGAATTTAATTGTTTTTAATATGTACCTTAAGAGTGATGGTCTCTGCTATTTTCTTTATCAGGCCATTATTAACACAGTGGTGAGCAGCTTTCTGCCTGGAAATAGCACTGGCTATCATCTGTCTGATGTTCTCCCTCAGAAGCTGGGACTGACTCACAGCAGTGGCAGCCAACTCCAGAAACTTCTGACTATCTGTGGACATACATTGTACATTCTTTGGACCTTTAACCGTAGAGCACAGTGTTACTTACAGTAAAGGAGTAGTTCATTTAAATGTAACAGTGAGTGAGTGTAGCCCTATTAGCCTACACACTTCCTAATTGTGATTATGTACCTGGTGTGAATGGGCTGACAGGGTCTGTTTTTGTCCGAGAGGGAGGGCCACGTCCTCCTGAAGACAGAGAACCACTGTGTGGCAGCAGCTGTATGACACGAGCCCTCTCACAGGCACAACCCAACAGCTGCCTACTGCACTGACCCAGGGTCTGTGGAAGTTGGGAAGATCTAGCAAGCCTGTGCAAGACTTTTGTTGTGCCAACAACTGTGCCCATTCATTATGCAGAACTGAAAATGTAATTGGATTTGATAGGGAGAGTGGTGCTTTGACAGCTGAGACAGGGACAGTAAATGATAGGCAGCCTAGCATACTTGACAAATATAATTGGGTCAACTGATAATATTTAGTCACCTGTAGCTGGGTCACAGTGTCTCTCAGCGTTCCCTCCAGATCCCGTTTCAAATCAGACAGCTCTTGTCTCTCACATGCCAGCAAGTAATCAGCACCATCTCTCTCCTGCAACAGTAGATTTACACTTCATCATCATATCACATGCATGGTGGTGTTGACATGATTCTGGGTCAAAGGTCAAACTGCTTGTCTGTATTTATTTTCTTGCAGCACTGTCTGTGTTATTGAACACTGTCATCCCCAGGACATTCAGTGAGGAAAATAATTGTATTGCAACTGTGAGAGAAAGTACAGTGTGTAACGTATCTGTATTTATCCATGCAATGATTCCATCAGACTGCCTCTCACTCACTGTCTCAACAGTGGCCGGTCTTTGGGTTCTCCCCTCCACACTCTTCATGTTGACTTGGAGGTCACACCTCAAGCTGCGTATCATCTTCTCCAGGTGACCCTTCTCCCTCTCAAGCTTGGTTCCCTCTTGTGTCACCCTGCCTGCCTGCCTGCGGAGTTGGCCCTCGACATCCCGCACTCTGCGCATGTACTCACCAGCTACTGCAATGCTAGCCTCCGCACACTGCTCACGCAAACTGGGAGGGGGGAACGGCGCCACACCTGTGGTTTGGGTGCCATGAAGAAACTAAATAGAAGGAAGACTGTCAAATTGTGTTTCCCTTGGAAGGAGACAACAAGAACAGGGTAATTGCAATAACTGCAATAACACACTAATTAAATATAGGCTATAGATAGGGTTGGACAAAAATACACCATAATGTATCTTGTAACATATACCACCCCAAAAAATATTAAAATAAAATACAAAATACTAGTATAATACATGAAATAAACTTTAGCTAAATTTGGACAATGAATAGCAAGATGACCTAAAAAATTAGCATCGCGCCTGTCAGACATGCGCAGAGCGAGTTCAGTCAGGAAACTCAGTGCAGTTGCTGCCTAAGCATCACTTCTGATTCATGATTCACTTCATCCAATCACACATTCCACTCATTCCAGTTAAGTTTGCTCTGCTCAATCTGCTTGCTTACTTGCTGCTGCACACTGATACTGTTGCGCTGCTGTCTGCTTAAGCTTTTGCTGCTCACCCTCCTCCACCCCAGCTATACCATCTATGATTTTGGATCTGATGTTTATGTACAGGGCCCCGGGGGATTCGGACAGAGTCCCTATGGTTGGGACTGATGCGCTTGATCTCAGTACCTAAAAAGCAGATCAATTCATCACTAAACCATAATAAATCTATTGCTCATTTTATATTCAATAAATATATAATCCATCCATTCTTGAGTTGTCCTGACTGAACTTTTTAAGTTTAATTTTGACCTCCAATCATAGCCTTCAGTTATAAAAGTGAAGGCCAATAATAATGTTGCATGGAGGGCTAAACAGAGGACCCCTGAGAGGGGCAAATTCTTCTTATAACTGTCAGGGGTGCGCCCCGCCGCAACGGGAAAAAAAAACATGTTTTTCTCCGTTTGGTACTTTATTCAGTTTGCTAATAAACAGTGGTACGATTTCAGATCACAACGAACACATGATTCACTCATGCCTTGTTTCAACATTTCAGCATGATCAATGATCAACAATAAACTAAAGAATTAATGAATGTCTATTGTAGCGTAATTGTGGCGGGCGCTTATTTAAAACAAAAGCCACTACATTAGCATTTGAATACCTGTTCGGAGGACACCCCCACCACCCCTGTAAAGGTGTGACTACTGAAATAATTCATATTAGTACATATGCGAACTGTGTTCAATACTTCTATCTGTGAGAGAGATGCTGTGTCATGTCCATGCTCTGAATTATATTAAGAACAAGAATGCCCATCATCCACTGACCATTTGATATGACAGCGTGCAGAGAGCACAGCTAGCACCACACTGACCATTTGATCCAACTGACCATTGCCTAGTATGTTGTCTCATCTGTAATACACATCTCAAATTTGAGATGTGTATTAGCCAATCAGCTTAAAGGCCAAAGGGATAGAGAGAACTACATGATGTATTAGTAAGGATATGAATATTTCTGTAAACATCTGACAACCGTATATAAAGACTTTAACTCTCGAGAAAGAAGGAGGACTGGCGGGATAGTGAACATCACAGAGAGACAGAGCTGGTGGTCTGGGACACCTTTCCAGGGTCTTGGAATCTGTGCTATGGCTGTCTCTAAATAAACACGAGATGACCTACAACTCTTGTCTTCTTAATTTCCCTGAAAATAAGCATCACTACGTGACAAAAACAGTCATGGGGGAGGGAAGCTCAGGGGTGCCATTTTGTGTTCCTATTTTCTTCAGAGGTGCACCAGCTACCAGGAACTATGGTCACATCCTGTGACCATAGTTGCATGCATAGGTTGTATGCCACTGATGACTTGTGTGTGTGTTCGCAATGTAGTCAGCTGGATGACAATCTCTTGCCAGGCAGTGTGAACTACATACATTAATTGGAAAACACCTAAATTAATGAAATAAAAACTCAAATGTTAACTGTGGGAATTTGCATCTTTAGTTTAGTCCAAAGCAGACCTAGTATTTATAATATGCCTATACTGCAGCCCAGGTCGGTACTCGGTATACAGTAGATAAGACTGACCATTATGGTAATGTTACTATAACCCTGTAAACCTGCCCTGTTTCTCTTACCATTGTCCCAGTGGTGTAAGGCCTTGTCAGCTTATGTTTACAAATGGAATCATGATGACTGTCATTCATTTCCTTCTCTTCCTTCTCATCCTCGGTTGTCCGTACATCTCTGTCCTTAGGAGAGAAGCCAACAGTACAGCTCAGAGGCCGGCTGGTGCCTGCCCCACGTCCTGCATGGGTTTGCCGCACCAAGCGTTCAGCACGGCGGATGGAGTGCACCGTCGCGTCGTGCCACAAGTGTGGTCCAATGGTCACAGAGCCGAGTGGAACTGACTGCACCTGCATTTCTCCTCCCTGATCAAACACCATTGGCATTTACAATCGCTTATTGGCTCCTTGCATTACAAATACTTTCAAAATGAAATAGTAAACCATCGACTAGCAGGACACACAAAAAAAAACTTTTGTATCTGCTCCATAGCAACAGTTCCCGAAGTAACTAGAAACTTACAGGCTTTTGATTGGTCAGTGTGGACTGGGAGGGCATGCCTGAGGAGAGCCTTTATTGTAATACAATAGCTGGAGATCAAGTTCTGTTGAGAGAAATCTACAAGTCATTGGGCTCAACATGCATAGGCGATTACATTTGTTGCCTACATCAATGGCTACACTACGATAGGTAACGAAATAAAATTAAGTCGGAAATAAATTAGATTAGAGTAGTTTATTCTCTTGAATAAAAAAAAAGAAAATTAATAGACATCACACTTAAAGAGTTATTGTAAAGCAACGCGCTTAAGGAAAATTATTACGGCAAGTTCCCCAAATAAAATGTTTGAGCCACATTACTTTTTACAAGTTACGGTAATCAGGTCCTCAATTTAAGTAAAAGTAGCTACTGTAAACAAAAATGGCAAGATTTGTACTTGAAACTTAAAAAGGCTCATCAAAATGAAAAAGAAACACAAATAAGACAGCATGACTACACTTTAAAGAATTATACAGAATTAATCAATAAACATGCGATTCAGAAATGAATCAACCATCCAACAATCAACACATTTGAATGAAAATTTAAATTAAGTGATGCATCTCCAGTTTTAAGAAATCAATAAACCATTCCAAACTATTGCCCCATCATAAATAATCTTGTATTCCACTCTGGACAGCTGAAATGTCAGTTATGAATTAATAGTCAAGTACTCAAGTAAAAAATGTTCCTTTGGTCCATACTAAGACAAGGCATGTACAGTATCTCAAGAATGAAGAAGAAAAAGACGTTTTTAGTCCCAAGCGTACACCACAATAAACATGTCCATGCAAACGTGGTGCCAAAGTGCAAGTTAGTATAACATCTCTATACAGAACATGTGCATTCTGTTTCAACTTCATGCTACTGTATGCCCAGTGCCCTCAATCACAAGGTGTGTTTAACAGCAGTCATGGGTTCATATTTGTTCAGCAGGTTGTGCTGCAGCTCTTTGAAGAGATGGTCACGCTCCTCAGAGTCTAGGAGGATTTGCTGTGTTGAAGAATAATAAATATAAGTGTCAATATAGCGTTGAAAGGTGAAACACTTTAAACATTCGCAATGAGCGCTTACCTCTATGAGTTTGTCTCGCTTCTCCAGGCTCTCTCTCAGTTTCCTCTCTTCACGCTCTCTGTCCTCCCTGTCATGCTGCCAAGATCTTTCTGCCGCCTTCTTCTCCTTTCCATACTCCCTCATCTCCCTGCGAGTGTCTTTGAGCTGCTCTGTCAGTGAGGCCACAGTCTGACTGTGGCTCTTCTGCTGGTTCTGATGAGAACATTAATGCATGTTTTTTCCATATTGAAAAATGTATAAACAAACACTGCTATGTCTGTGTGTATCAGAGGAAGCGTGTGGCCGTGTACACTCTCCCCAAGTAGTGAGGGTTAGCAGCAATAGGGACCATGTGCATAAATATAAATATAGATTGTCACTCAGGCAATTGTCATTGACCAAGTTTATCCTACCAAGGCCTGCCACGGACTGGGTAGTAACACACCAAGAACACCAGAATATTACCCTCAAACTAGAGGATCTTTGCTGTGTACTGTATGAAGCCAAGTGTGTTATTTATCATCTGTGTTCTAATGAGTGCTTTATTTGCCCATGGTGTATGAGATAGTTGAAAGCCCTGCAAGACAGAGAAACCGCCGGAAAGCACTCTTTTATGTTAAATTAAACAAATTATGGTAGTCTTGTCTTGTTGCTGGCATGCCTGATGCCTCACTGTCGAACGGTCACCGTTTTCTGTTCTGGTTCCATTCCACTCGGATAAACTCCATTATGTTCTCACTCGTGAATTTTACCAAACCATCAGCAGCAATTGTGATGCAGTCGAAAATATTGAGATGATTTAACACGTCAATGTGAACAAATGGCCAAAACGTGATGCGTGTCAGTGGCAATTACAGTGTGTCAGAGCCTGAAGGTCTCACCTGCACCATAACCTGGTAGTCCTGCAGAGTGGTGGTGAGCTTGGTGACATCCTGACACATGGTGGCGCTGTTGTCCTCTCTCTCCTGTATCCAGGCTGCCAGCAGCCTCTCTTTCTCCTTCAACTGGTAGGCCAGTGCTGACTCTGCCCCAGCCCCTGGCAATCCCTGGCCAATCACAGACTCGGAGAGAGCCTGTAAGGACAGCAAGACAAGTTATGAGGGAAAACTTTCCCTCCAGCGAGCCAGTAAGGTCAATATTTACAGATCAAATAAATGTGGCAGGAAAAAGCAGTGGGTGAGAGCAGGGAGGGTGGGAGAGAGCTGGGTGGGTGGAAGTGAAAGCCAATGACTGGGGAAAGGTTTGGCTGAAATTAAAGAAATTATCATTATGTCAACAAAATCAATACAGGATGTTTTGTGAGAAAGGGTGTGACATTTCTCACAAACCTGCTGGATTTCTGTTGGGCCAGTGATTCATGGTCCCTCACCTGTACATCTCTCTGACAGCTCTCTAGCTCCACCTTGAGGCAGTGGAGCAGAGCCTCCTTCTCTTTCAGCACTGCTGCCAGGGCCTGGTCCCTCTGTCTCCACACCTCCCTCTCTTTCACCGTCTCCTGCAGCATGCGCTCCTTCTCTCCCAGGAGCAATCGCAGATCCTGGGGTCAACATGGAATGCAGACCAGTCTAAATAACACTTCTGACAAGAGTTGTGTGAAGGAAAAAGTACAATGTACGCAGTGTGTGAACGTGGTAATGGTGTGGCGGTGTAAAAAAGGTATCCAGTGTGTGTGTGTGTGTGTGTGTGTGTATATGCTTCTTTACATTGATAACATCCTGGTTGCACTGCAGCACAGCATTGAGTGTGTTGAGGTCTCTCTCTCGTTCTCTCCCAGCCTTCCTCAGTGCTTCTACCTCCCGCTCCATGCTTTTCTCCTTCTCGTTCATCTCAGACCTCAAACCTTCCAAGGCACCCTACAGCACATTTACAGCCATTTATATTTCACACTTAACGAAGAATAACTTTCAATGAGTGCTACAGTGGAATTACATTAAATTACCAGCGTGACAATATGAAACGGAATCAGCAGTAAGGAATTGAAGGATCAAAGCCACAAGGCTCGTAGGAAACGGGCAACAAATATAACGTTTTGTGTCATTAGTACATCTGTGTATTGTGAAGAAGTGCCATGTAAAGAGACAAGCCCTAGTCATATGTAATTAATCAGTAAGACATATTAAGCCACTGTCACCCATAATAATATTGCATTACAATTACAGGTATAAGGATATTTTTTGTACCCCGAAATCCATTAAGGTATTGAATTGATATACTAAGCAAATACTATGTGCTTAAGTTGATTATGTTAATCAGTATGAGTGAAATATACAAAGACTGGCTGCTATCAGCAACTTCTGTCCGTCAACAATCTGGATGGACTTTCAGCACCAATAACTCTTACCTTGTTATCAGAGAGAGTTTCCTTTAGGTTCTCTGTCAGTTTCTCAGTCAGCCTATCAGCCAGGTTAGTCCCTGCTCCCTCCTCCACACACAGCCTCCTGATCAAACCTATGCACTCCTGGGGAAAACAGGAAATTGTTGTCTACTGTGTGGAAAGTTACTTTGGAGAATATTTTCATTCAGCAACAAAAGTTCCATTAGAAATGAGCTTTTATTCCCTCCTGGCAGCAATAACAGGTTACTAATGGAAACTAAAGCTAGTACCAGTACCTTTAATTGCTGTTATACCATAGAGATTTTCTTTCATGCGTTTTCTCTTGTCTAGAAGTGTAAATTGTATGAAAAGGTGTCATATAATGGGCCACATGGTGGCATGACACTTACATAAAATAATTCATTAATTCAATAGTGACAGTAAAGATCTGCAAGGTGATAATATAAATATTCTCAATATGGCATTATTTCCTTCAATCACCTTCAGCTCAAGAAAAGAGAACCGTGGTCAGACTCAAAACAATAATATTTCAAGACATAAATTCCACAACATAGCCTGAAAGCATTTTCCACTGACTCAGCCGAACTCAGCTGTGAGTGAGACCAACACATGTTTTGGTGGTACTGTCCCTTTAAAGGTCATACAGCCAATACTAGGAAGACAAACAACATTCCAGTGAGCTTTGAACCCGTGGCCCAGCTGTAACAGAGTACCCCGGACACCATGCATGCATGACTGAATCCTGTCTACCCTCATAACTTCACCCACCTGGATCAAACGCTCACGGCTGTGAAGGGAGTGGCCTAGGCTCTGGAGAAGCACACTGCTACCTTCCCTCTGGGGCAACTAGAGAAAACAAACGACATTGCACTCTTCAAAAGTGAGAGTGGTTTTCACTGCGTCACAAAAATAAAGAGCGAGAGACAAGGTCATTCAGGACACAAGATACGAAACAACAGCTTAAGGCCCTGCTAATGATATCTTATCGTATATGAAAAGCCTAGTGAGCCCTGGGCAAACTCTACTGGTTGGGGAGGATTCCAGAGAAGATCCCGTGTATATTGTGTGTGTTGTTGGCTTGTGATCAGTACCTGCAGCTGCACCCTTTCAAAGTGACAAAGATATCTGCACCCACCCACCATGCCTTGCATAATGCTATATTTGTGCTCTGTCAACACAATATTTAGAGTGGCTCAGGGAAAGCAGCAATTTTAACCACGTGACTAAATGGAGGTGTATGCTGTGCATCTGTGCTTCTATGCACTGCAGAATAAACCTGTTTTTCTCTTGTGAAAAGGGTTAGAACTAAGCCGATTCCCACGGCAGTTACAAACATCTGGGCTGGGCAAACTGCATTAGCTTGTAGAATGTTTCTGATATTTCTAGGGCTATTGTGTAGGTAGGAGCTATGGCTGGAATTATTTTACACGATTGAGTGCTTGTAATGATCCTCATCTAAGGTTATATGTAATTACTGCACATATTTAGGTAGCTAAAGATTTTTTGTCTCATCTAAATGACTGAAAAGAGATAAGAAAACCAATAGCAGTGCATCAGAGCGGTGGATACTTACTGGGGCCCAGTCCTCTGAACCAATGACCTCCATGTCAGCAGTTGTTCTGCTGCTGCCATGTTTCAGTTCAGCCTCCAGGGTCCTGATGCGGGCCATGGCTTGATCCAGCTGACTTCGCATCTGCCTGAAAGCGTGGTGTACTCTCCCTGTAGTGTTCTGAAATAACAGGGACTTCGAATAAATGCATGGCTCTAATTTGTCAGTGTTCACTTTCAAAACATGGTGAATATTTTTTTACAGCCTTTTCATAGATTCTGGATAGTGTTGCAGCCCACCGAATCAATATTTACACGGAACCATCACTGCTGGTCTGCTCGGTCAGCTGAATGCAAGCCGTCAGATTATTACTTTAAAAAATAAAAACATTATGGTAGCCACTGCTTTGTAAGTTTACCCTGCAGTTGAGAGCTGTACACTTTTTGAAAGTTCTTGGCAAGTTCAATTAATGTACATCATTGACAGAAAAAAAAAACAATTAAATAGTTACATTATAGAGGCACATCAATCAACATACTGTATTCATTCATATCATTTATAGCATGGAGTGTGTGTGCTACAACACGTCACCATGTACTACATGTCCTTGCGCATTACAGATTATTATTGTTGTTAGCATTGATTGTCTTGGCAATTATTGTCCTATATCTATATTTCATGTTTTGCCCCTGACCCTGTCATTTGTGTTCTACACACTGGCAATAAAGTGTTTCTAGTACCACTACCACCGGAGTAAGAAAAACTCACCTCTCGATGTAGTGGCATGAACTCATCTCTTAGCTCCATTATCATATTATCACCAGTCTCTTCATCCCGTCCGTTCTCTCCATTCTCTGCACCTCCAAACGTCAGAACCCTGTGCAATACCGGTGATATTGTCTCATCTGACACTTCCGAGTACCTCCCTTCCTTCTTGCCCAGAACAGGGATCCTACTCCCTAATGGAGAACTGATTGGCTTTCCCTCAATACCTTTCAGCTCTTTAAGAACAAGACTGAGTGAATCTGGTGAATCGAATGGGTCGGCACCGTCCAGCGACGCCAGAGACTGGATGGACTCTGTGCGAGACGGAACCAGTAAGGAGAGACTGGACCCAGCCAAAGATGCAGGGCTGGAACAGACAGATGACGACCTTGACCAATGGAGTGGCATGCTCTGGGACTTGTCCCGTGACAGGGCTAATGGGGAAAAGGACTGGAAAGGCATGCGGCGGGGAATGCCACAAACAGACTCATAATCTGAGTCAGACACCCGTAGCGCGGTACACCCCTCACAACCTTTACCTTTTCTACACCTTTTACCTGTTCTTATGAAATATGGACATGTGGCCCATTTCTCGGACCAGCACTCGTACTCTGAAAGAGCCATATTATCTCGGAGCATCTCTCTGTATCCCTCCTTCTCAGCCTCTCCATCCTCCTCACTTGTGCTGCCCATGGTCTTAAAGTCATGTGGGTGTCTGTGGCAGTAATTGTGGCGCACCCACTGTCTGATCTTGTCCCTCTCATCGGTCATCTTCTTAAGCCTCTCGGATGAGAGCACCTTCACCCTGGCTATGACCGAGTCAAACTTGAAAACCCGCTCTAGAACGCCCACACATTTGCCACACAGGAACTCTCCGAGTCCACTGCCTCGCGGTACCGGCTGTCCCAGGATATGCGTTAGCACAGAGAGCACATCTACTCCTTTTGAGGGGGAGGACGGCGATAGTAAGGACTGGGACAGAGAGACGGATGATCCCAGAGACAGTGTACTACCTGCAAGGGACACAGAAAGTAGTCACTAAACCAGGCATGGAAACCATATATGTGGCAACCAAATAAGACCGTATTAATTACTCAGATATAAAATATTCAGATGTAAATTACAAGATTTGGCTAACAAATGAATAATTCCTCATTCTATTCAACAATCTTTTATGTGAACAAATAAAATCCTCATTGTTTTCAGACTTACCCCATGGGCTACTCGGAGAAGATCTGGACACACTCCCATCTCTCAGGTATTCAGTAGGAGTCTGTGGCTGACCACCCCTCTTGTTCTGACTTGCAAACAACCATCGTCTTTGGTTACCCTGGAGAGGGCCCCCACATACACGACACCCCTCCTTTTTCCCTCTGGAGGACATTATGGATGGAGAGATGAACTTCTCCCTTGATGTCCACACAGGAAGATCTGAAATAAATGTGAATCCTGCTTTATTATAATTCAATGTGGAAACCTCAAGTAGAATTCATTTTCAGCATCGCTTGTAGCCAGGATTGCCACTGGCCGTACAACAAGTAATCAATGTACACTACACTGACTACAGTAGCTTGAACTTCTAAATATTCCAGTCTTAACTGGATGATCAAAACGTTGTCTCTATTATCCCACTAGAAAACATTTGCTCCAATGTTTTAACCCTGAATAGCCTGTCTCTTATGCTTTGTCTAGCACTGACTAGCAGTAATGGTTTTTAATCTACTCCCCTTCGGATGTTGTGACCGGCCGGACAGAGTGCTCTCCCAATAGCAAGCAGCTCAGCTGGGTGGGTGTTTACAGTAGTTAACCACGGGGCGTACACGTCGACCTTCAGCCACGCTGACAGTAAAAATCTGTCAGGCTGTGACTGTCGATGCAGAAAATGCTTTCCCCAAACTATTAAACTTGTCCACCGCTTTTCGCAGCACTTTTGAGTTCGCCTCGTGCGCACACAGGCAGGCAGCCCATTTATTCTACTGCGTTAAATCAGAATAAAAACACGGACTGCATGGAATCAATTCATATGTCCTGGACTCGTGGTCAAACTGACCTGCCGTCTATCTGGTTCTATTTTAGGCAACTGAACTGAAGTGCAGCGAGTCAAACGCTGAGCATTAGAATGAAGGCTATGAATGCCGCGCCGTGGTGATTCAGCCGAAAATAAACCTGCCAACTCACTGTTCTCAATCCCTTCGCACCTTCGATTTAGCACCAGTAGGCTACTACACTTCGTTCGATCTCATCATGACACAATGTGATAGACCGTGAGTTTTCATACAAAGCATAGGCTACTATTACAGCTGCTACAGGTTCAATCCGGAATGAACGTGATAAAGTAGAGAAATATATCACAGCCGAGGAGATAGCAGCCTATCTATCGTTATCTTTCTATAGTACAACTCAAACCAGGCAGAAACCACACAGTCAGCTGATGAAAGCCGATCTCGCGACACACACCGTAATAACTGAACATTGAATCAAAACTATTTGTAAATTGGTTTAAAAAAAAGTTTCTTACAAACTGAAACTCCTCCAGGAACTCGACTGCGTTTCAACACCGGAGGGAAGGGAGAGCTGACTGTGCGCGCTACCTTGTTGACGTCATCAATGCTACCTGTTATGAGGGCTGGCACTCTGGCCATCCCAGTGTTAAAGCTGCAAGCCTGCAATCCGTAACTTTTATGTCTTTTATGTCTCCCTCTCCTCTCCCTGGCTTGCGTTGTTTCATGTTTCCCACACGAGAGACCACATTTCTACCCCAGGCTACAACACTGTTCCTCACCTATCAATGAGTTTATTAAGGTCAATTGATTTGTTCAAATTGATTGCCTGCAGGCTGAGTGGCTGCATTGATCAACTGAAAAGGACAAAAGTATGTGATGTGCACAGTGCACACAGCACAGTGAGCACACTCTAAACAGATTGGTAAAATGGAAAAGGGCATTACATTTTTTTATATGTCCAGTAGTTTGATGGCTATAAATGTGAATCTAATTTGTGCGAAAGTAGTTAAGTATAAGTAGTAGTATATGTTCGATCTATGATGAAGAAAAGGATAGATTTATCATTTATCTCACTGCAGTCACTGGAAATGTTGTTTGTGACTAAATTATATTTTCAGGCTACATGAATCTTGTCTCCTCCAAACAGTAAAACACTTTACAATTTGTCCAAAACTTGTCTGTCCACAACACTGGGTAGCCTAGTAGGGCCTACTAACTAATCAATATCATGATATTGGAAGGATGATACAATATAAATCACGGTGATATTATATATCGTGATATATCGCGATACCGATATATCTTCCCACAGTCCCACCCCCAGAAAGCACTATGGCTTGGACCCCAATTCCTTCATATTCAATTAATCTGAAATTGACAAATGTGAGTCTCCATTATACTGCGTACATATGAAATGAAAGCAGACACTATCAAATTAATTTAAAAACAATCATGGAATAGGTCTCCACCCGCTCAGGTCAGTTTGTGGCCTCCTGGTGGCGCTATAATAGGTCAATGTGAAAAGGGTGCCATTTCTTCTTACGCCTTGGATGGCAATTGGATGATTTGAGGCATTTTGTTCCAAAAATGTGTTTTGCAAAAATCCACCTGTTGGCGGTATAACAGGCCAATGTGAAAAGGGTGGGATATATTCCTCAGCCTAGTAGGAAAGTCCGTGAAAGATTTCACGTAAATTGCACACTGCGTTCATGATTGAACATTTGAGGCTTGAACGGGCCAATCCTGCAACGTAATGTTGTCCAATTAAGATGGAATATGAAATATCGGACAGATCCGGCTTGAACACATGACCATAGAGTGTGTAACGATTTGTGGGATTTTTGGACAGAATCTAGAGGAGTGTTTTTCAAAAGTCGACCTCCTGGTTGCGCTATATCAGGCCGTTCTGGAAGATTTGGGGCAGAGGTTCATCGTTGGCATTCAGGGAGTGTGTGTGAAAAATGTGGCATCGACTGGGTAAACGGTGCCGGAGATTAGCTGTATACAGACGGAGGGACACACGGACATGCACATAGACACACGGACGGACACACGGACGGAGTGCAAAACATACTCTCTCCGCATGCCTTCAGCCTGGTGGAGACAATTTACAATTTACAATTTAGGCATTTAGCAGACGCTCTTAATCCAGAGCGATTTACATTAAGCAAGAACAAAAAGCATGGGAATACATCACAAAAAAAGCATTTATCATAAAACATGCGTAAGCTAAGAAAGTAACAGTGGAATATCTAAATTATGAGACTATACATATAAACTATATATATATATATATATATATATACTACTATGCTATACATATGTACTATGGCGTGCTATGACTATATACAATGCAATTATAGTGCTGTCTACATAACATGCTATAAGTTTGTATCAGATGCTATCTAAGTCTACAGAAATGCTATCTAAGGGGGGTAGGGTAAGTGCTATGGGCCATGATGGAGTCTGAAAAGGTGGGTTTTCAGACTACGGTGGAAGATTGGGAGTGATGCTGCAGTTCTGACTGCAATGGGAAGTGCATTCCACAGAGACAACTAGATAAAGTTCCCCTTGGGGCACAGGGCACAGGTCTCCACCAGGGTAGGTCAGGTTGTGGCCTCCTGGTGGCGCTATAATATAGCCATAGCTTTCTGAGGCGCTTGCAAGATATGTTCCTAGCAGAGCTGTCATATAAGTTTGACTGAATCATTGATTGATTGCCAGAGTTTTCACCTGGACTGCCACGGTGTGATGACTCCATCATCTGGTCCTCCAATCAGTACAAGCTTCTTGATGTGTAGAAAGTTCTGCCTCCAGGCTGATGAGGTGAAACACATATCCATAGTAACGTAGTAACAAAAATACACACACATGTGTATTACACATACAGTATGTTACATGAACAAACTGACCAAAACTAGAACGGACCAGGGAAAAGGGGAACGCAGTGTACATTTTGGAGGGTCATTATTAGTCATACCTTTCATTTGAAAGTTGGGTATATCTCCATTTAGAAGAGCCAGGAAGGTTCTGCTCTGTATATAGCGAACTCTCTGGTGAGGGTCTGTGGGAGGACATCAGTTCACCATTAAGGCCTAGTCACAAATGGACACTTTCTGTCCATATCTATTATAGCAAGCATGAAAGACTCTTCATATGGTCAGGAAACAGGCATTTAAGTGTCTGTGGAGAGAGAAGTGATAGTTACTGCACGTGAAAAGAGGACATTTATTTAGGGAACAGCGAAATGAGAACCACATACAGTACATACCAATTGCACACTTATTATCTGTTAATTCCCTTATCACTACTTTGAGCAGTTGTGTGAGTTGTATTGCACTTTCTTCATGTCGATAAACTTCTAAACGGAGGTAGGATTAAATTTGTGCTGCTGTCTGCGCTGTTCCTCCACATGCCCAAAAGAACAGTGCGTGCACACACACACACGCACAAGAGTGTGCACACAAGAGTGAGAGAGAGACGTCTAGTCCCCGACACACGTTACCCCTAATTTTACGTCCTAACTATTACTTGAAGTATTACTTGAATGGAACACATTGATGAAGTTCCCTGCTGCGTTTCCAATCGCTGCTAGCGCAGTGTGAAGGCAAACCGCAGCAAATTAAATATGCAAGAATCCCAACTTCTCCGCCCATTTGCATCGAGTCTACCAAAGTATTCGGTGTGAATGCGACCTTAGTCTAAAAGAATATCACACAAAAAAAGTCCATGCAGTCTTGTTTCCATTCAGGTCTTTTGCAAGAGCGTGTCACTAGCCATTTTCAGTGAGGTTTCATGTTCATGTTTTCATAACACTGTGCAGGAGGATGCTAAACGTCTTAGTAGTGGTGCCAGCTCACGGTAGAAACATCTAAAGAGTTAAGTCTTAAAAAGTCAAAAGAGTGGCACACACAGATGGCCAAAGTGCCGATTATTTATTAGGATGCAGAGTAGGGACCAACGTTTCGGCAGATACAACTGCCTTCTTCAGGTATTCCCTGAAGAAGGCAGTTCAGTTGTATCATGCCGTTGGCTGCATTTTGCATGATTTTGGGTAGGTCTTGAATCCTTGAACTTGTTTCCACATTGGTCGAAGGCTGCCCAGATTGTCATACAGATCTATCACTGACAAGTTGGTGCCTGGATGAGCCTGGAAAAATAAGTATAATCAACTATCCATAAAGACAAAACCGGTATTGATTATGATTAATAACTATTTGGAAAAGATAACTTACAAACCAAGTAATAGAGGTTTTATTACTAACTTAGTATAACTAATTTTTGGTTCCTTTAAAGCTATACAGTATAGCTTTCTGTTTCTATTCCTTAAAGGAATAGAAAGCTAGGAACCAAAATTAGTCGCTCAATCTGGTGAGGAGAGGCTCTGACTGTAGTTGCGGCTATAGTCTAATGTTGCCTATAGTCTAGAGTATGAGCAGTAAGTAAGTGATATGTTTTGGTTAAAAAAAGAATTGTTAAAAGGTTACATCACTATTCTGATAGTAATCATTGCTAGAGTGTTTGTTCAGTAACAGGTCTCCTGTCTCTGGAGCTCTTTAATAAATAGAAAATACATTTTCAGGTATAGGTGACACATTTTCAGCCAATCAATCAAGAGAGAGTAGCCATTTATTAACTTTTAAATCATTTAAATTAATCTAATTTTGTCTGCTCATTTCTTTGTGTCTGCATCACTTACAATTCCACTTGTGGATGTATCCACAATGTATCCTGACTGAGATTCCTTTACACTACAGGATCTCCTCACTGGTCAACAAAAACACAGTGAAGACCTTAACAGGAGCCCTCTACAAGGTTTCTTTGATGCATGCACCTCCTACATCACCTCAAAGACCCTTAAAACAAGGCTCCAGACTTCCCAAAACAAACTGGTCAGGCTCCTACTTGGCCTCACCCCCCGAACACACCTCACCCCTGCCCACTTTGACAGGCTGTAATGGCTTAGGGTCAGAGTTCAGCATCTTGCAATGGGTCTGGTCCACAAGATTTGATACAGTACACCACACCCATGTACCTGTCTAGATACTTCCTTAATATAATGTTAACGAAGTCCACAGTCACACCCACAACACCAGAGGGAGTGCAACGAACCATGTACAACCCAGATTCGGCACAAACAATTGACTAAATTATTTTCGCTCCTATGCCACCAAAATGTGGAACGCCATAAACACCAGACATGCGAATCCCTTGACTCCTTCAAAACAGCTCTCAGTCAAAGGTCACCTACGGACGGCTGCAATTCTAAATCCCCCCCCCCCCCCCCCCCCCCACTACTCACCCCTTTCCCCCTCACTGTATATATGTGTTTCTTTTCCCTTTTTACCTCCTTTATGATGAATTCCTGTTCTGTTCTTTCTTCTTTGGCTATATTATATAGCCATAGTCGTTGACTTGACACATGGTGACCGCATGAGGGCAGTATGCCATTATAGTTATAATAGGCCTATATCACACAGTGTCACCACTGTGTAGTTATGTTATTGCTGCATGGCTTGTTATTGACGTTGACATGTTATTCTGTTTTTCCTAATGTTGTTTAAACCATTGTTTAATTTTCAAGTCAAGGACCCCCAAATTAACATATACCGGTATTCGTCTGCGCCTCTGCGGACCCCCATCTGAAAACATGTTATGCTTATGCCAGAGGGAACCCCATACCCATAGGTGCTTGTTTCTCTTGCAAAACCAACCTGGTAACACTGCGTGTCGCCCCAGAAATGACGTAATTCTATTTCCGACGCCAAGTCCAGCGTGAGAAATATTAACGAAATCCTGTTGTGATCATTTGATTTAGCAACACTGTACACAACATTTACCGTAACGTTCGTTCGCTTCATATACATGGTTACTTTGGTTAGGCATCACACGGGAGAGATAATGTAACCACTTTCGTGAAATTGTGAACTTTATAACTCAGGGTAGGAAGGAAGTAACATGCACGTTTGACTCACGTTAAGCACTTTGTTTACAGCGTCCTGCATAGACTGTAGAGGTAAGGCTCGTTTTGATCTGACTGACGCTGGATCTTTCTCTTGTTCTGAAACTAACAGAACTGTAATACATTTTTATAGTCGAAACGTGTTTTTTTTGTTCCGAAATTACAGAAAGCATACGCAACCTGGCGCTTTGCTAGCTTTATCTTTATCTCTATGTGGTGCTAGGGCATCTTTAAACGGTTAAACGGTTTAAACGTCATGTGAACCTTTAAACGGTTCACATGACGCCCACCCACCCACCCCTTTTTCCCCTCACTGACTGTATATCTCCCCCCCCCCCCTTTTTTTTTACCTGCTTTATGTGATGATTTCCTGTTTTTGCCTATATAGAAGTGTATATTAAGTGTAATGCTTTATGGTGTCGTCCACTCACAGTTAACAGTTTCTTTATTGAGTTGTGCTTGAAATGTACTGTAATTCTGCAAACGGTTAATACATACTTCAATCAATCACGCTCGTACTTATGACAGTCATGTTTCAGGGCTAGGATTGCAGATTTTTTAACTCGAAAGAAGTCCGACCTAATACTGGGATGATGTTGGTTGCCAGGCTTAAACCCAAACCACACCAAAGGGTCGGGTCGGGATGAGACTGTTTTAAGGTCAACCACACCAATGCAACTCATTGAATTATTGCAATGAGTTGCATTGGTGTTGGTTAACCTTTAAACGGCTTTGTCCCAAGGAGACAAGGAGTCCCTACCGGTGTGGTTTGGACTTTAGGCTTAGATCAACTAGACTAGACTGGAAAACTTAAGAATTTAATGTTGGCAGCATTGTGTGTTGCTCTGTGTTTCACAATTTGACTGCAAAACATGAAACATCCATACTTGACAAACATTCTGTCATCTGTTTTGACAGACAACATGGCTAATCTAGAGCAGTGGGTGAATGACCGTCTACATGACATCCTGGGGATGAGTGACCGGTATGTGGCCCAGTTCATGATTGGCACTGCTCGGAAGTCCTGGGACCCTCAAGACTTTGTTGATCGCCTTAAGAAAACTGGCACAATCGACATTAACCAGAGAGTGATTGACTTCGCACAAGAACTCTATGGAAAGGTAAATGTTTTGTGTAGGTCATTTGTGTTTACTGTGCTCCACTCCTACTAGAGGCTGCCCAACCAATGCCAGATCTTTGGGTCAGATAGACCACCGGTTACCAATATTTTGACCTGTTTGAGAAACGTAGCTTTGATAACATATTATATTTGACAAAAGCAAAGGCATCAAATAAACACAACTTTTTGATATACAAGCTCAGGAAGGATGCCTTGTGAGCTTGTCGATTGGCTGTTTTTGCACATTTCTTATTATGACCAGTTTGAAAGTGTTTAAAAATCAGGACACACCTGCTGCATACCAATGTAATAAAGAATACACAAAAATGTTGGATATATCGGCCACACCCATATATCTGTCAGGCTCTACTAAATACATTCTGCCCAGGTTTCCACACCAAAGACTGGACTCTGCAAATAAAGTAATATGTGGACCATTTATTCATTTGTACACTCCTTCAATAAGAAGGCTATTAAAGTGAACTCGAGTCTGGCAGTATCCAGTGTGGTCTTACAAAGTCAAGTGGTTAATCTCTACATCTGTCTTAAATGATGCATCCTAGATTCCACGCGCGCAAGTTGTTGAGAAGCCGGCGAGAGCGGTAGAACGACATGCCATAGAGATGGACAGGAAGAATCGGACGTACACCTTACTGGAGGACAGCGAAAGTGATGGAGAGGCAGAGAAGGAGAAGGAGAAAGGGAAAAAGAAAAGCAAGGACAAAGGAAACAAGAGGAAGCACATCAGGCAGAAAAAGAAGAGCGAGTCATCAAGTGAAGATGAACCCACAAAAAGGTATCCCCAGTGCTTGTGTTTTCTGTGTTCTTGTTTCCCTCTATACGTCATGTTACTCACTTGAAGTTGAGATACGCTCTTAGTTTTCAATTATGTTGTTGGTACAACAGGGTACTGTAGGTGGCCCCTGTGTTGTAGTTAGTTAGTTAGTTACTTTATTGACACAAATGTATAAAACATTGGGTCCAAACAATAATAAAAAAAACATGAATCAAAAACTTAAAAAAGGTACAATACATTAAAATATACAGTACACAATACAGAATCCAATATGTACATTGATATTAATACCTTCTACCTTGCAGTGTTTAGTGCTGATGCTTGGATATCTTTTGCTGCCCTATTCTACATTCTTATTGTTATACACGTAGAGACGAGCAGGAGCCCAACAAGAAAGAAGAAGTAGAAGAAGAGGAGGAGTGGGAGAAGGAGGACAGAGAGCGAATACAAGACCTAGAGGAGAGGGATGCTTTTGCTGAGCGAGTGAAATTGAAGGACAAAGACAAGACACGGAACATAGCGGAAAGGACAGACAAGAAGGTGGGGATGACTTTATGAAGCTTTATGAATTCATCAGAGTTGACCCATTATTGTATATGGTGTACTGTAATGCCTTCCATTTTGTTTTACTCCAGGCTTATGAAGAGGCTCAGAAGAGACTGCAGTTGGCTGAAGATGACCAAAGGAAAATGGTGAGTGCTTTGACTGGCACCATTGTGATGAACAATTTTTCTTTTACCACAAACTGATTTATAGACTTAGGGAAGCTGACACCAGATTCACCATCTTTGGAGGATAGTCAGGATACCATTAATGCATGGGGGAAATCCTGGAATCTTTTAATGCATTTTTCAAATCTAGGAAAAAACCCATTTTGATATGAAAGTAAGCTCATTAATATTTAAATTATAATAGTATCTGTGTATATGCAGCCGATTCGCCTATCAGGGAGACCGATGGTGTCCTGCTGGTAGGTACAGTAGGTAGGTAGGTATCAGTTGGACGTAGTAGCTCAGTTCTGAATACATTTAATAACATTTCATTTTACAGTTTTAGTATTGACTTTTCTTGTGACCACTGTGCTCTGTCTTCTTATCCACTCAAAACAACATCATGGAAAAAAGGGGGGTGATGGATCGCAGACAGTGGCAAGAGTACATTTCAATTATTTTTATAGACTGTTCGGATATCCAGCCTTCATCAGTGTCTAGAGCGAAACCTACACAGATTTGTCTGGATAGCCGATACGTCTTTGTGATGAACAAAATAAAAATAATTTAAATGTACTCTTGCCACTGTGCACAGTTTTAGTATTCACATGTCATCCTTGTCTTTGGTTTCCGCTTCTTCTGTTTTTGTTGTTTCTCTTTCTGTTTATTATCTCATCTCATTAACATTAGCTATTCAAATGTATCTTAGAATGTATACGCCAAAGATGATATGTAGCCATTATTCAGCATTAGTATAGCATGCCCCAAAGTGTCATCTCAAATGATATTTTCATCCATTTATCCTCAAGTCCATAAGCAGCATGCCTTTTGAACGACCCTCACTGGAATCATTCACCAGGTAACTATCAACATAATGACACAGTCCAGTGAGTTCTCCCATCCCTGCCATCCCTTCCTAGTTGCCAGAGCTGAGGAAGCGATCCCGCTGGGAGTACCTGCAGAAGAGAGAGGCAGAGAAGCTGGAGGACCTTGAGGCCGAGATCAAAGACGACGAGTACCTGTTTTCTACTGAGGAGCTGACAGAAAGGGAAAAGAAAGAACTGGAATACAAGCGCAACCTCCGCGACCTGGCCAAAGACTACAAGAAGGCCGGAGCCCACGAGAAAGATGAGAGAAAGAACAGATACTACATGCCAGAAGAGAAGAGAAGCAAGGTAGGAGTGAGAGATGGGACATGTGAAGTTGTGATACAACGATTGCTGGTTTGGTTTATTCATTGAGGATTTATTTTGTTCTCCCCGTTCTCCTCTACTTCCGTGCACATTTCTCCCTCTCATCCACCCTCCTCCAGGAGGTGCCACAGAGGGACATGGAGTTCGATGACATGCCCATGGAGCTGGGAGGAGAGCAAGGTCGCTGGGAGGAGGAGAGGCTGAAGACTGCCTCCTTGAGCTTCGGGGCCAAGAAGGAGCGGGAGCAAGGCATGCAGGAGGAGCGAGAGAAGTACCAGTTGATCCTTGAGGAGGATGAGATGATCAACTTTGTCAGCAGTGCCATCACCATGAAGGGTACCCTGTCAGAGAAGGTGGGGTTGTCATGACTGCCATGTTATCAGCCTATTTAAATTATAACACCTTGACGGGTTGTACTATGATGGGTACAACCTGTATTTAACTCTTTTTTTCCCCCAGGTACGTCTTATCCCAGGTCCGTATATATACGTACCCCAACGTATACTCAGTCTATATAATGGTTGAGGCCTACGGAAGCTTTTAACATTGGTCCGGTAGCAACGCCCCACCGTTCCAACTATGGGATTGCAAATATATTCACAGTGCTAAACAGTTGAAAACCTCTATAAGTTGGACTCCAGGATTGCTGTCCTTGGTGGACTTTCTGCCATCCACATTTCGGATTTAATTTGTGCCTTTGTATGGCGATGCTGCCGCCATGTAAAAGCTTCTGACGAAAGGTAAACAGTGTGTGCTTGTTCCAATGTGTAGCGAGTGTATGTAGCCAGTGTGTGTGTGTGTGTGTGTGTGTGTGTGTGTGTGTGTGTGTGTGGGGGGGGGGGGGCATTCACTCTGTCTTGTGAATGCGTATGCTGGCACTGGGAACTGGGGTTTATGCTAACAGCTAGCGGTAGAGATAGAGTTAATCAATTATTTGGACTGCTTTGAAATCATTTGACTATGGCATTGGCTGGTGAAATAATTAATCCACTGGACTTGGAATATTTTGTTAACTAAATTTAGAAATTCATTATTGAATAGAGCTGAATGGAATTGCAGCGTGTAGTGAGCATGGCTGTGTTTGCAATTCACTTACAAATATTCAGTCCTTTTTTAATTTGCACATAACATTTTTATTGCAGGGTCTTTTTGTATGTGAATTATTTTCATAATCATTTCCATGTTAAAAATGTTCATATATAACCCCCCAACCCTCAAAAATAGTGGATATAGCAGCAGGTCTACATGCCCAAGATGGACTGTAGATTGGCTATTTCAACTATTGTT
Organism: Protomyctophum parallelum; assembly: GCF_964188405.1. Classification (NCBI taxonomy): domain Eukaryota; kingdom Metazoa; phylum Chordata; class Actinopteri; order Myctophiformes; family Myctophidae; genus Protomyctophum; species Protomyctophum parallelum. The sequence goes on along the minus strand of NC_139698.1, from coordinate 15,324,468 downwards.
TATTTTTAAGTATAAAGTAATTATTTGTCATATCTGCCCTGTGCAACTTAAGTTTACAAAGCCTAAAAGCTACACACAAATGTATTCTAATTTCATTCATAATGTTCAACGACAGAAACACAATTAAATCGTTAATCGCAATTGTTTGAGTGACAATCGGCAAGTACAAATTCATAACAGCCCTAATGTGGTGTTCTCCTTGTGGGTGAGTTCAGGAGCAGGAGGAACCGGCCGTGTCTGAGGCACAGCGAAAGAAGCAGTCCCTTCAGGAGGTACGGCGCAGCCTACCCGTTTTCCCCTACAGACAGGACTTGCTGGATGCCATTAAGGAACACCAGATCCTGATCATCGAGGGGGAGACGGGCTCCGGAAAGACCACACAGATCCCACAGTACCTCATTGAAGATGTAAGTGAAAGGCTGCTTGCCGCTGTAAAAAGAGTGTACATTGGTCAACAGAAATGTGGCGTGCAAATATAAACGTTATCAATTTGGATTAAAGTTAAGTAACAAGCTACCTGATGATGATGATGGTTGTACATTAATCTGTTTTTTACCCTTCTCTAATCAGGGCTACACCAGAGGAGGCATGAAGATTGGTTGTACGCAGCCTCGCAGAGTGGCGGCAATGTCTGTGGCAGCCAGAGTGGCAGAGGAAATGGGCGTCAAGCTGGGCAATGATGTGGGTTTATCTTTTCTCTCTAGGTGTTCTGGTTTAAGTAGTAGAACATTTCAATGCATTTCTGTTCCAGAATTGTTATTGTGTCTGGAGGCTACATTTCTGTGTAAAATGCACATAAATACATTTCTGATTGATCATTATTATTATTTGGTTTGCATGCCCTCTTCTAGGTGGGATACAGTATCCGTTTTGAGGACTGTACCTCGGAAAGAACAGTTTTGAAGTACATGACAGATGGCATGCTGCTCAGAGAGTTCCTCACCGAGCCTGACCTAGCCACCTACAGGTATATTGAATGGACCGAGTGACTATAGTTTACTCCTTTTCTGGGTGGTGCAACCACTCCAAGGAACAGCAATGTCCGTCCTTACTGACCTATGTGACTGTGACTATGTTTAGACTACCAGTAGGGGCAAAAGTGGTGCTGTTGTGCCAGAAACAGAGAGAGATAGTGTTGCACTGTTGCCTGCTAATTACAGAGAGAGAGAGAGGGGCAGCTGTGGCTCAGGAGGTAGAGCAGGTCGTCCAATGATCCATGGGTCGGCGGTTCGAATCCCGGCTCCTCCTGTCTACATGTCGAAGTGTCCTTGGGCAAGACACTGAACCCCAAATTGCTCCCGATGTGCTGGTTGGTACCTTGCATGGCTTCCGCCGCAATCTGTGTATGAATGTGTGTGTGAATGCAATCTATACAAAGCGCCTTGGATAAAGGCGCTATATAAATGCACCATTTACCATTTACCACAACAAAACGCAGTCATTGAACCGTGCACAGAATCAATGTATATAATGTATCGTGATTCGTGTCGAGTCTCCGTGTACCACCATAGTGTTGTATAATTATTTGCAACAGAGAAACATACACGTTACTAAAATAATAATAACAATAATATGGGGGGGGGGGGGAACAACGGAGACGGCGCCTCTTTCACCTGAGCGCTATGAGCTTGTACATCTGCTATTTTTCAATAGCTAGTACAACATAATGCTCAACACCAAAAGGGGTTCCCGCCCTGAATTGGTTAAGTATGTTTCATGATTGGTGTTACAGTCTCCTCATCATCTCCTCTGTCTTTAACCACAGTGTGGTCATCATAGACGAAGCCCATGAGCGGACCCTGCACACAGACATCCTGTTTGGACTGATCAAGGACATAGCCCGCTTCAGACCGGACCTAAAGGTTTTGGTGGCCAGCGCCACTCTGGACACGGAGCGCTTCTCCAACTTCTTCGATGACGCTCCCGTCTTCAGGATACCAGGCAGGAGGTTCCCAGTTGACATCTTCTACACTAAGGTTTGTGGCCAGCATTGCTAGGTGTATAATGTTGCCTAGCTCCAGCCACGCACCACATGCACACTGCAAAGACCATAAGATGACTACTTTTATTGTGCATAGCATCATAAGAACATTTAACTACCATCACTTTTATCTTTTTGATCAGTACTGTTCTGATAGTGCTAGATGTTTGCCATTATTTTCTGTGAGCACTGAGAAAAATGCACAAAGAGGGGACTGCAAAGCGATGTAAAGTGCTGTAGCACTCTCGGATAGTTACGCCTACCCAAAAGATGTAATGTTAATCAGCAAACCTCTCTTAGAATTTCGTCTGGCTGTATTGGACAGGTTCAGTATTCCGTTGTAGGCTCTTTTTGTCTCCGCTAGGCCGAAGCCGTGGCCGAGACTATCCGTATGTCCGTCCGTTTTCTTTCTATCACTCCTACAGATTTAGTCCAAACATCAAGCAAATCAGTACACAGTATGAAAGGAACTGGTCGGAATAACGTGTTCCTTCCATGCGCTACGTCCGTCCGGGGAAACTCCCCTGTCAGGTGAAAAGAAGCAGCTTGGACTATTCATGCATAGAAGGAAGCGTGAGGTCAGTCCGCTGCCCCCCCCCCCCCCCCCCCCCCCCCCCAGGTTGGCAGAGGAAGTGTAGCGCCCAGGATTACATTAGATAATTGACACTGGGTGAAAAAAATGGGTTGCAAAACTATATATTAAAATCAGTACACATTATCTCTAGTTATGTCATCAAGAAGGACCTTTTCAACATTAGGTCAGTAAGGGCAGGGTTTGGATATCCGATAAATATCATGTATCCTATATGGGCCGTTCAGATTGTGTTTTTTAAGTGGTTGTAAGTTACTTATACAGCAGGATCTACTCTGGTTACATTATAGAAGGACTGAGATGAGTAAAGCCCTGAGGTGGAGTACATGTAATATCATCATTGTTACATAAATTGTCACCTGTATTATGTAAGAATAACATACAGTAGTCTTTGTCTAGACCAGTCTAGACCAGTACTAGTGGCACATATCTGCAGAACACACAAACCTGGCTGCTTCGTGGTTTAATTTTGAATGTGTGATAGTTTGCTAAACTACTGCATCTGTGCAATATGTTCATTTTCAACACCAGGCAATGCTGCGGTTTGCGGCGTAGAGAGTCTTTGTTAATGAACTCAGAAAGTTTAGATTGATGTAGGTGTTGCCACGGAAACGGTCGACAGAGTGACGTCAGGCCATGACGTCACCCTATGCCAGTCAGAAGCAGTAGAAAGAAGATCAATAATATTATATAATAGTATACTTCAAGCAATATAAAAAGGAGGTACCCAAAATAAGATGCCGGGCTCAAGCTATTTGACTCCCTCCCCCAACACCTAAGGCGCCTAAACCATCAGACCTCCTCAAGGAGATTCTTACACAGCCCACTGACAGTTCCCTGCTAACACTGGAAATCATCATTAGAGTAGGTATTGCGTTTCATGGAGTGAGAGGATAGTCGGGAGACACTGACACTGAACTGTGACACTGAACTGTGACACTGAATGCACTTATACAACACTAGTGTTGTGTAACTGAAATGCATATTGGAAACAATATATGAATATTGACATATCAAACACAAGTAGAGCAGCTTTACAACAATAGTCACTACACATTTCAGTTCTATTTGAAGTTGATATTATTATGTAAAATATTTTGTCAGTTTGTTATGTCAGTTTGTGTCTACCCCATTTTCAACACTTTAGTCTCAAACAGGATATCTCAAATGCTCATCTGTTATTTCATAAATCTATGATTGAAATTGTGTTTATTAAAAGATAGTACGATATCGGGCTGAAAGATTTAAAGTATTTTTTTATAATTAAGATGTATTAGTTTCCCTGGCACAAAAGGGGGAATGAATAACAACAAAATAAATAAACAAAAAACACAGACATCTGCTATTGGCCAAAAATGGTTCAATTAACATTTTCACCTCTTCTTGGTAACTGGTTCAGTCCACCCGACGTGCCCACACGTCATAAGCAATCCAACCGACGGGTTGCACGTCCTAGCACACGTGCTAACACAGGAAATCATCGTTACAGTAGGTATTGCGTTTCATGGAGTGAGAGGATAGTCTGGAGACTGACACTGAACTGTGACACTGAATGCACTTATACAACACTAGTGTTGTGTAACTGAAATGCATATTGGAAACAATATATAAATATTGACTTATCAATACTCATTTCAGTTCTATTTTAAGTCGAGTTCAATATTATGTAAAATGTTTTGTCTGTTTATGTCAGTTAGGACGTGTGTACACGTCCTAGCGCATCGTCCTAGCGCATCTTCAATGGTATCAAAAGAGAGAAGAATATTCAGATTTCTTTTTAGTTTGACTCCAACTCCACCATATGCTTCGCTCTTCGTTCAGTTCCGGTCACTTCCTAGTTTACCGCTGCAGAAAGAATGCCTCGTATCTCCTAATCTCCGTGGTTTTGATCTGATGGATATACTAAACTCTTCATTTCTGACTTCAACATGCCTCTCGTTCAAAATATGAACGCGAGGGATCATCTAGTGATAATAATGAAACGAGGTAAGCAAGCAAAAATGTCAAAAAAAAAAAAAATCTGGAACGGAAGGGGGGTACAGACTAGAGTAAAAGCGGCCATGTCTTCCCGGCACCCCAGAGCTTCTATTTTGAAGGAATCCCAGCGCTGATTGTGTCAATCTATTCTCTGTTTAAGTAACTTGTGTAAAATGTATTGGTGCTGATTTATTTTCCTCTATTCTGTAGGCTCCAGAAGCAGACTACCTGGAGGCATGTGTGGTGTCTGTGCTACAGATCCACGTCACTCAACCTTTAGGCGATATCCTGGTCTTCCTTACTGGACAGGTATTCTCATAACCAATGCAGTATATTATAAGCATAATTGTGCATGTTTACAACTACTTATTGTTCTTTCATCCATGTGTTCTGCAGGAGGAGATTGAGACTTGTTGTGAGCTGCTTCAGGAGAGATGCAGACGACTGGGTTCCAAGATCTCTGAGCTGCTGGTGCTGCCCATCTACGCCAACCTGCCCTCTGACATGCAGGCCAAGATCTTCAACCCTACACCGCCTGGAGCTCGTAAGGTCAGACACAGATATGGGTTTGTCATTTCCATTATACTGTGTAGTCTGGCTCTGTTATTCGCAACATTTTTTAATTTCAAGGACCCCCAGTTTGATATGTTAGGCCACATTAGGTTCCATTTTGTAGACCCATTGTCTGTTTGGACACCCTGGTGGTCCCCGGACCCAACGTTGAGAAACGGTGGTCAGTCGTACTCGTTCTCAGCATGATGGAGGGGCGTTCAAGGAGGTCCAGGAGGCGCTCGGCTAAATGATTGAGAGTTATGTTGAACCAAATTGACGCTTTCGAGTCTGTAACTCAAAGAGCACAAATGGAACTAAATGGAACCTCACGGATTCAGTTGGTTCCATTTGTCAGAGGTAAATTAACAATGAGGATTTTATAGTGTATACTGGGTTCCTAATCCTAGTCATTCCAGAGGTATAAAAAGTTAAATTATATCAAATGGTCTGTGGGACTGTGGCCTAATAAGGCAATAACATGGGATGTATCCTCAGTGATGTATCCCAAGGTCATCGGGGTTTCAGGTCTCTCGAACATCATACCCCTCACTCAGGCGACCCAGCCGGGGTGATCAAGTCCCGACTTACGTCCCAGTAGCTACCCTCAATCAGTCCCACTAGGGCAAAACCAGGGCGGTCACCAGACTATACTTGGTTGTCACATACAGTAGTCTATTACAAGTAAGACGCGCAAACGCGGGAAGCGAACGCAGCTCGTGTGTGTGTGGTTGTGTGTGTGTGTGTGTGTGTGTGTGTGCTACAGCTGCGCCCTGTGTGTGTGTGTGTGTGTGCTACAGCTGCGCCCTCTGGTGGCGGGCGGGTGGTGTAACAGCGGGACACACACACACACACACACACACAGACATTCAGCCCTTGCTGTCATAGTAAGTGGCTCACTGCGTTCGCAATCAAATCAAATGAAATTGGGAGTGCTTGAAATTAAAACGTTTGGGGATCACTGGTCTAGTTGGTATTGTGTTGACCAGGAAAATATTTAGTGACACTGATACATTGGTATTTGTTTCCTAATTTCCTATAACCTTTTTATTTTTTTGGTAGTGAAGCAGGCTTGCAGTACAGTATGTTACTCTAATGTTATTATTTAGCAAGGTTGGATTCAAAAACACTAATGTCTTCTCTCTTCTGCACTTTATCCTCCTTTGAATAATTACATGAGAAACAATGTTTCTGATAATCACCATCAATGTACTGTGTTACTGTCTAGTGTCTATACAAAGTGTTTACAAAGTTGCATAAAGCACCTCCTGGACATACCTGTTCTTTCCCCTAGGGGGTGCTGTGAATGAATGACTTTACTGTAGATGTAAGCTGCAATCATTGGCTGTAGTAGAGTTGTTGCATTATCACTAATATCAAGCCATTTATTTTTAGCTTTAATCTACAGATCATACTTATGCAAGGCTTACTGGCTTTTTCTTATGGCTATGTGTGCTCTCTCCCTGTCATTCCAAGGTGGTTGTGGCTACCAACATAGCGGAGACCTCTCTGACAATAGACGGTATAATCTACGTCATTGACCCCGGATTCTGCAAACAGAAGAGTTACAACGCCCGCACTGGCATGGAGTCACTAATTGTCACGCCGTGCTCACGGGTAATTCATTTTGAATACTGGTCGTGGACTTATGGCTCCTGAACCGGTAGCGGCACCCAATTTCTACAAGCTCTGACACAATCTCATTGGCTTACCTGACCTTGGAGGGCACCAATCCCTTACCTAAACTTAAGCCTTTCTTAACACAATGTCTGAATACAATACATTATTATACATTATACTTGAAGTTAGGTCTGCTTTGCTCACTTCTATCGCACAAATTGCACAATGCCGCCTCCGGAGGAGTGATTATGCTGTTTGTGGAGTCACTGCCTTTTAATTGTTTCAAGCAGCTTTTTCACATTGATGCAATGTTAAATAGCATTTAAGCTTAGGTGATCCTTAATATAACATTCCTGGGTGTTTTGTATGGCCTCAGGCGTCAGCCAACCAGAGAGCGGGCCGTGCTGGCAGAGTGGCTGCTGGGAAATGTTTCAGGCTGTACACGGCCTGGGCCTTCAAGCACGAGATGGAGGAGACCACAGTGCCTGAGATCCAGAGGACCAACCTGGGAAATGTAGTCCTTCTGCTCAAAAGTCTGGGTGAGGGAAGAAATGTTTGTGATTCTACAAATAACAGACTCTTTTCCACATGCCCTTGATTCAACTAATTGATTTTTTAGCTTACTAAGAAGTAAGCTAAAAATGAGCATAGTGAGTAATGTGATCTCACATATTAAAACGCCCTGCAATCATAACAATAAGCATGTGGGTCACTGTTTGTTCGCTATCATCTTATCAGACTATTCACTTTTGCTTGCAGGTATCAATGACCTGATTCATTTTGACTTTATGGACCCGCCCCCTCACGAGACCCTGGTATTGGCTCTGGAACAGCTGTATGCTCTGGGAGCTCTAAACCACATGGGAGAACTTACTAAGGTGTGTACATGTGTGTGTGTGTGTGTGTGTGTGTGTGTGTGTGTGTGTGTGTATGAATGAATTAATTCAATGTATGAATGAGAATCAGTCAAAAAGAATAAGTAATTGAAAACCTTGTCCTTGAAATATCATGGACAACTGAAAATGTCTTTGAGTGGGTACCCTGTCCCCTTAAATGAGGGGAACCTAAATGTATCATTGTTAAATGGTTTTTCTTTTTCCTTTTCTTTGTAAAATCCTGTAAATAATACCTTCTCAAATGTTCATGTTAAGTTAAAAATTTCTGGCTTGTTTTAGGTCCGCCAAACTTCTAGTAAGTTACAGATACCTTTAATTATAGTTGACTCCTCTGCTCAACTTAAAACATGCGGGGCGTGGAGCATGGAGACAACCTCGATCACTCTGTAGGCTTTCTTGGGCCCCTTTGTTGACTTTCCTATATCATCTATGGGCGTCTTCACTCCATTCCTCCATTCTGTGCATACAAACACAAAGTAAATACATCACGCACAGCCAGTGGCACATTTTCAGTTCCCGTGACTCCCTTCCTTATTGACTAAAAACTGATAGGTATGAGATACAGTATGTGATACACAAAGTCTCCTTTCATGCACAATCTCACTGATCAGCTAATCACTGATACTCTGCAGGAAAAAGCGGCCGTTTTTCAGACAAATGAGCCACTGGGCCTCATTACAAATTGTTAGACAAGAAGGATGTAAAACACTTTTTGTCCTTTTGACCTAGTCTTGGAATGTGTAATGAGCAGTGAATTGACTTGTTGTTTTGTTTTCAGATGGGTCGCAGGATGGCTGAGCTGCCAGTGGATCCAATGCTGAGCAAAATGATCCTAGCCTCTGAACAGTGAGTGTCTGCTGATAACAGAACAATGAACAACCCAGGCCACATTTACACGGTCTCTAGAGAAAAATATATCATCCATTTAGACGGCAATGCCGTTATTGGGGGTTGAAACGCAACAAAGTGGAACTACCTTCCAGTGTGGAAATCTTTGAAAACGCTGCACCTGACGTCTCCATGTAAACATGCAATGCGAAGGAATCTGCAAAACGTGTGATGTCATGGCTCTGTCCACGTCGGGCGATGATGTAAACAAACGCCATGTGCGTTGTCATCTAAAAAACGTGGCCTCAAACTCCACAAAATCCTGAAACTATAAAATGGCTTCCTTTTTCTCTTTTTTTGTTTGTTAAAGATTCCCATTAGAATGTACAAGACATTGTAGGTACAGAACTTTCAAAATGTTATATTCTTACAATTGAGTAACAACATTGATTCTGAATATTTACCCTTTCAGTAGGTGGTGGGATGTTAATTTGCCCCACTTAATTTGCCCCACTTAAGGCACACATTGGCATGTCATCACGTGCACTTTCTCACAAAACACTGCATGGACACAGGCACCACTTAAAGGGATATTTCACTTTCAAAAAAACTTTTGGACATTTTAACGTCCACTCAGGCTTATGTGAACACCCCGGGCAGTTCTTAAGTTGCTTGATTCAGTATTTAGATATTTGATATTAATTTTAGCTTCCCTGCCCCCTTCCTATACAAACCCATTATAACTTAAAACTCCATTTTAACCATGATAGATTCATCAAAAACACCCAACCTATTTTCTGTTGACTAATATTGTCCTAATACGTGAGGGGGCCGTGGAGTTTAATTTACTGTTTTCATTTATTTGTAATCATTATTTTGGAAAAGAACCTCCTGCAGCTCCAGCTCCAGCTCCTCCTCAAAAATAATTATTAAAAATAAATGAAAACAGTAAATGACAAACCACTGCCCCTCACGTATTAGAAGGACATGATCAGTCAACAGAAAATAGGTCGGGTGTTTTCGATGAATCTATCGTGGTTAAAATTGAGTTTTAAGTTATAATGGGTTTGTATATGAAGGGGGCAGGGCAGCTAAAATTTATATCAAATATCTAAATACTGACTGAAGCAACTTAAAAACTGTCTGGGGTGTTCACATAAGCCTGGGTAGATGATGAAATGACAAAGTGAAATATCCCTTCAATATAGTTCTATTCTTGGAGAGGTTGGTACCAGGTGACGGCTCAAACACGAACCCTTTCATGTCTTCTTAAGTACTAGGAAAGCTGGCAAAGCCTCAGTCATTTTTATATCTCCTCCACCCTCTGCACCACCCCAATTTCTAATAGGTATAAGTGTTCAGAGGAGGTGTTGACCATAGCAGCAATGTTGTCAGTGAACAACTCCATCTTCTACCGACCTAAAGACAAGGTGGTACATGCCGATAATGCCAGGATGAACTTTGTGGTGCCAGGAGGGGACCACATGGTGCTGCTTAACGTCTACACTCAGGTAGAGTTGAATCATACAATAACAATGAAATCAAACTGTAGTATCATGTCAGACTCGGAAGCTCATATCTTTGTTTTTGCATGGGAAGATGTAAACCGAATAAAATATCAATAGGAATTGAACCAATAAACAGGAAGTAAAGGTCTAAAACTTAACTTATGGGAAAACTAATGCCTATTGAACAAAACCTTGCAGAAAATGCTTTCGTACCCTGAGTAACCTGATTCCCAGGAGACGTTGACCTTAATAATCGTATATCCTTTTCCGTCAGTGGATGGAGAGCGGCTACTCCACCCAGTGGTGTTACGAGAACTTCATCCAGTTCCGCTCCATGAAGAGGGCGCGGGATGTAAGGGAGCAGCTGGAGGGTTTGATGGACCGTATAGAAGTGGAGGTCGTCAGCTCCCATGACGACATCACTCCCATCCGCAAGGTCAGTGCTTTCTGGACATGCTGAATGGGGAACTTGTTGACCTGTTGCTCGTGCCAAAAACATGTATTTTAACATCAGCAATTTCACCATGATTTTGCAATATACTGGACACTGATGAAAAGAAAATATATATATTTGAAAGGCAAACCAGAGCAATCATCTACACTAAAGGCTGCCTGTGTATGGGCTTTGCAGATGAACTTCTACAAACCTTATCAGAATGTATCAGTTTGAACACACCCCAAAACCACATGAGATAAGCCTGGGTGTTTCTTTAGTCAGTGGCTAATGGAATATTTTTACAGTTTGAATTTTAGCTGGTTACTTGTTACTAGTTAATCATGTCACATTATGGGAAATATATCATGTGCCAGTTTGTCTAGAAAATATGCCAGACACTGCGAGCAGTAAGCAATTTAGGAAACTCAACAGTCGTTGAGCTTGTTTTGACCAAAAATGCAATCTCGGAATGCTTTTTCTCTAAATCTGGTAGCATGGAGGTGGATGGCAATTGGCAGGCGATATGTTCAGTTGTTCACTTCCGGTTTTATCTGTTGCTTAGCCACCTAGAACCATTTATATATTGGCGAAGAGCGTGATTTATCGCAGGGGTCCTCAACCCGTGGGTCGCGACCCCTCGGGGTCGCGAAATTATTAAAAACAAAAAGGGGGGGGGGGGGGGGGTAGGGTTTGCAACTGAATAGCTGGAAAATGGAATTTACATATTATGTGGTGCATGCATAAACTTTACTTAATGATTATATCTGGTTTCAGTTCATTTATGATGTATTTTCTCTATTTTTAAGGTTATTTTTGCACTCAGTTTGTATTGGGGGTGGTCGTGGGGCAGGGGTCGCGAGACATGGCCAAAGCATTTCCGGGGGTCCCCAGCCTCAAGCATTGAGAACCCCTGATCTATCATACTACTGAAAAGACCACATGAGGGAAATCTCCCTCATCGGCAGTGAAGCATTGGATTAGACTTGACGGAGATCTCTGTCAACGGCAGGGTTAATAAGGCATCTCGTGATCTGCAGTGTATCTATTTATCCAGCTGGATAGCTATTAGCTAGAGATATTGGATATATATTTTATATATATCCTGTCCTCTCTAGATTTAACAATCATAATGCTTTTTGGGCATTATAAGTAATATGTTCTTTGCCATACTGTGAGCATATCCTCAATAATTGTTGTAACCCTGCAGTATATATGAGCTATAACTAAATAATCCGCATACATTAATGACACTCCCCAACAATACAACCTGTTTTACAAGCATTTAGCTGCCTTGAGAGGTCATCCATAAAAACATTAGATAAAAACTGAGATAAAACTTGACGGACCCCATTGCCCAGGTGAAATGGGGTGGAGACAGCATTATGGTTAGCTGGGCATACCAGCTAACCAAGAATTCTAACTATGTATTTTGGGAAACTTCTTGCAATCAGTTTCATGAATAGTTTTTCATGATTGATTTGATCAAATGCCTTTGATGGGTCAATAAAATATACAAATAGAGAGCAACTATGACTTTCATATTTAGCGAATAGCGATCAACTCCTTTAGAGCATAGATCTATGCATATATCTGTACTGATTGTCAGTAGTTAAAACATACATTTAAATCCTGGTTAAAATTACTCTTTCTAACACCTTTGACAGGATACTGGCATAGGCAATAGGCCTGTTATTGTCCCTGCTGTTTGGTGCCGTACACACTATTGAAACTAAATCGCTCTCTGTTCCGGTGGGAGAGGGGGGGCAAAGCAGCTCGCAATTCATTTTCAATGGGAGTCACTGGGTTTCACAGAGCAGCTCTGCTCCATGCATGAACTACACCATGAACCATAAAACCAGTGAAACACATAGATAGCATTGGACTAAAGCAGGTTAATAGCATCAGATACCTCACTTGACCTAACCCACATTACTGGAGAGATCAATATCATCAACAGCAACAACAACATTGCTTTTAACACAGTTGAAAAGTTTATATAAATGTGTATATACCGTTTTTATACCATAATATCCCTCTCTTGCCTCTCTCTCCCCCCAGGCAGTAACAGCGGGGTATTTCTACCACACTGCACGGTTGAGTAAGGGCGGCTATAAGACGGTGAAGCATCAACAGACGGTCTATGTCCACCCCAACAGCTCCCTGTTTGAGGAACAGCCACGCTGGCTCATCTACCATGAGCTGGTCTTCACCACTAAAGAGTTCATGAGACAGGTCTGTCTGCATCACACTACTGGTTGGATTAGTGTTTGCAATGCCGTTCGCTGCCCAAAGGTCACATATAGACGAATTCAGAAACGGGTCTCATGCTTACGTATGCTTACCATAGACTGTAAAAAATATGGACAAAGCGTTCCCCGGGTCTAACATGAACGTAAAATGAAGCCTGTCAGTCCTTGAATTGTAAGTCGCCATCTTTCTAGATCCGTTTGGGCCCAGCTGGCCCATTGGCTGGCCCAGACAACGAGGCGGGACTTCCACCCTTCTTCTTTGTTGTTTTTTATTTTGACTTGAGTGGGTGGGGGATCCCGTTCATAGACTGTAACGGTAGCCACGCCCCTCAGAACATGCGCAACTTTATGGTAATTTTTTTTATAAATGGGACCATAATTTTCCAAAAACAATATTATGACATTAGAAATGAGACTTTAAACTAGTGACTGGAAGCAAAAAGTATTCATGACCATGTTTATTAAGGTAATACAGTCTAGGTGAAGTTGGGCCCAAATACATGGACTTCTATGGGGCTATGGTTTTTTTGGGCCCAATGACAGCGCCACAACAGGCCATTATATGAACTTTCAGGAAATCCCGATTTCCTTGTGGCTTCACAAAATATCTGTCTGACTGCCCCCCTGATGCTTACGCAGCTTACGTATTTCCTGTAGGTGGACTCGACATAGCTGAGGGGTTTAAACCCTCACCAGGCGCCCCTCTTCTACTACAGTGAACGGTAGAGTGACTGATGTTAGTCTGCCTCAAACATTACTCTTTTAACTGCTTTTTACTAACACTAACATTACAAAGATGCCCAGAACATCGAGATAAACCTGTGTAGTTTATGGCTGCTCCAACAGTAGTGGCAACATTCCCAAAAAAAACGGAATGTCAAAATATGTACCACGGTGGCTGAGACCAGAGCCATTGAGTAATGGTTGAGACGAAGCAGTGAAAGGTCCTGAAAGATGCATAACGGCAGTCTTACCCAATACCCAATCTTTCTGTTTTATGAACACAAGGCTGCTGTAATTTATACCTCATACTAAGCATTTAAAGTATTGTTAGTAAAAAGCAGGTAAAAGAGTAACGTTTGAGGCAGACTAACATCAGTCACTCTACCGTCCACTGTAGTAGAAGAGGTGCGCCTGGTGAGGGTTTAAACCCCGCAGCTATGTCGAGTCCGCCTACAGGAAATGCGTAAGCTGCGACCATGAGACCCGTTTCTGAATTCGTCTATAAGTAACAGTCATATTTATTCGATTATTTGTTTTGAGTCCTGGGGGGTGGGCTCTTTGGACCACAAGTTCATGGGTTCAATCCCAGGCACCGCCAACTCAGCGTATGAGTAGCACGGCTTGGGTGCAGCAAGTCGTGCGTCCATCTCCCAGGGGTCTAGCGTGTTGTTATGGGACAGACTCCCATGTGTTACCAGCTGATACCGACAATAGGCCACTCCCGACCTACTTCTTCTTACTTCAGGCTACTGGTGAATCATAACATTTACAGAATAAAATGTTTTATGGTCATGGGCTAGGTAAGGCTTCATACTGTAGCCAGTGCCACATTGTGTCCAGGTCATAGATGAACATCTTATAATAGAAACCTTCCATCCCAGTAAGTTCAAACTTGTATTACTCAATGTCAGTTGCACATAGTGTTGATTATTTTTGCTGGGAAAATGAGACCATGCCCAAGCATTTATTCCAAATGGTCCAAGAACAACAATCAATTTTCTTTGGGTATGCTGTGTATAGGCGTTTTTTGCAAATTATACAGGATTGAACTCAAATGCAGAAGTTATTGCTCAATCATGATTGAGTCATGTCTCAATCAAACACATTGGAAAGTCTTCTTAGAATGATTGCTTTGTGTTACATCGGCTTATCTGGTTTCCTCATTAGCGTGTGACCATGTGCCAATGCAATGAAGAAGTCTGAGCAGAGATTACTGTACCACCATAACAATGTTTACCTTAGAATTGCCGTTAATTGATTTATCCATCTTCCCCCTGTGTGAAGGTGATTGAGATAGAGAGTGGCTGGCTTCTTGAAGTGGCTCCTCACTACTACAAGACCAAAGAGCTGGAGGACAGCAGCAGCAAGAAGATGCCACGCAAACAAGGCAAGACAAAAGAGGAACTGGCTGAGCATGGCAACAAGTGACACAATCCCACTAGCACTGGTGACGGCTCTGTTTGCCAACACAGAACTGAGTGATCGGTCCAGAAAAATTACAGTTGATCAAAACCTCACATGGAATTGTGGATACACTATTATCGTTGTGTGAGTTCAGCCGCAAAAGGGAATGCTTATGTCCTTACATTTGAACTCCCTGCATCAACACAGCCATGCCTTGCAGCAGCAGAATCAGGACTTGCTGGGTTGGTTTTTACGCCTCAGTAGAAAACATGAGACTACTACTGCTTTGTTTTTCGAAGTGCACATGAACACCCACCGGAGGGGGGGTTAAAGCCCATTGTTTAAGCTTATGGATGTGAAAGCAAGGCGACTTAGGTACTCACAAGCAAATGTCAAATGTGTTTTTCTATGACAATAAACATTTCCAGCTACTTTTTTCTGGCCTGGGATGTGAGTTTTTGTGTTTAAGATTAGAGAATGAAGGTAGGTCACATGGCTTTCTAATATTGCAGAATACTCATTAGTCATGAATCATGATAAATACTATTCATTAACCATTGCCATTCACTTCAGTTAGCCTAGTTTTCTATTTGCCTTTTTGTATGAGGAAGTTCATTGACATGCACCAGGAAGTTATGTTTAGACAGCTTGTTTGAGTGACCCACTATTATCCATTGTCAAGCTAGAAAACAGCAACTTAGAATTCACTGAGAATTCTCCCTGGGATTGTTAAAAATGTCTTCGAAGGTTGATATTGGTTATAATAAAGAAACCAATCGGTAAAAAGGAAAAAATATTTTTTTTTTAACCTTTTGTTTTTCATTATGTTAATTCCTACTAATGACACAACTAGGTGGTGTTGACAGATTCTTTTGAAACTATTGTTTATTTCACTCAACTTTTTGTAATTCACATTTAATAAGGGTGTTCTATGTTTTCAGGCATTAGTGAGCAAATTTTTAAATTTTCAATATTTGAGGAAGATATGTAAGTGATGAAACTGATGTATATTGCCATTAAGCATGGTATTATTAGCACATTTATAATTGAGTTGGAGTGTATGCACATCCCAACTAAGTGAACAGTAAATAATTGTGTTTCTGGTAGCAGCAGTTTGTTTTAAGCTTTTAAGTGGCTCTTCTTGTCAGGGCAGTAAAATCTCAAAGATACTAACTAGACAAAGACAAGTGGAAGTATGAGAGGCATTTGTTGTTTGACTTGTTGTAGGTCATGGTTGACAGTCTGGTACCCTTGTTTTTGCTTCAGTGACAGGAATTTTCCACTGACTGTGTTCCCTGTCCCTATGTCACATCAGGAAATATCAATGGGAAACATTCACATTATAAATTAGACCGTACAGTGTCCAGAATGCAAACACTCTTTGTTATGGCACTGAGGAGAAATGTGATGCTCTGTTGAAATGACAAAGGTCTACCTCAAGGCACTTTCTTTCAAGATAAGACATTTAACTAAAAAGCTGAGCTTTGTATTGTATATTTATATGGGTCACTGTCATATTTTAAATGATATATGCTATACTATATTGTATAAGTTCAAACACAGACGTGCATACACACATCAAGTGTGGCCACGAATTCCATACATACAAACTTAAGTAATGTTTCAAATGCCACATTGACTTGCTTAACTGGTCGGACGAGAGATTGGAGTGGGAGGTATCTATCGAGCGAACAGAGGCAAGAAAAGGAGGAGGGAGGGACAATCAAGGAAGGCAGTATAGTATCACAGGTAGAACAAGTGACACGCAGATTAAAAACGGTACAAGAGGGGGGAGTGTAGGAGATCAGATGAGAGTCAAGTTTTGGTGTCGATGGAGATATATTGAATGGAACATAACTAATTAGAAATATTTTACATGCTGGATTATCTATGGGATTCATCCAACATTCACCTACCTCAAAAACGTAAGTGCGTTTGAATGTCTACAGTACACAGTGAAATCTTGAATGCTAATTCAACTGGACCTTCAATTTTACAGAGTTATGGAATTTGTTGTGTAACCTTAATGTCAGACATCCTGAATCATATTGCTTTTACTTATGTACATGAATGCATCTATTTAAATTACCCTTTTAGGTGTTGAGTAAAAACTCAGTACCACTCAGTCCAATAAAACAAACAAACAATCATCACATATTGCAAATGCAATGATGCAGTGGATTATATGAAAAAATATGTATGACCACAAAGCTGCCCGTCATGAAAATAAGAGATTAGTAATGGTTAAAAGGTTGGGGTTAATGATTGAGTGACTATGTAAAGTAGATTGTCATTATGGAATGTTTGCTATGGTATCTCAGATAAATGGTGGCTTGCTTTCAGTCAGCTGCACATTGTCAAAAAGTCAATGAGAAACCATTAAAAATTGATCAGTACATTGAAATCTATTTGACACACTTGAGTACAGTAAGCTGTGGTCATTACAGAAATGTTTGCCAATGACTTCTGTACAGGAAAGCCTATTAAGTAAATATGGCAACCCATTATCGAGACAATATTACCACATGCCTGTTAAGTAAATGAAACAATCAAACCAAATTGATAGCTTTAGACTACAATAGTACATTAGATTCTTATAGATTAAAATTGCTTCATCATCATGAAAGTGGTTTTTTTTTCAGGCATGCCTTTCATGGGTATGACAGCAGCTCACCTAATCCTGCATTTGCTTCCTGATCTGTTTGTTATTAAAGACCAGTCATCTTATCACATATTTCATTTTCCACAGCTCTTCTGAAGAAACTCTTATATAGGCAGGCCTGCATTTGAATCCAGCCAGCAAGGGACTGTGACTGCATCCTGCCATCATGAATGAGGACAGAGAGAGACAGCAAGGTGAAGGGAGTCGGGATGAGACCTGTGGTACCGGACAAGCCCCCAATGTCAAACCTAAACCCAAACCTGACCTTAAAGACAAGGCCACCAAGCAGGATCAAGGGAAGAAGGAGAAACCTGCAAAAGTGAGGCGATCCAAGAGCACCGACTCTGAGAGGGCTGGCAGAGATAGGGGGAGGAGGAG
Organism: Protomyctophum parallelum; assembly: GCF_964188405.1. Lineage (NCBI taxonomy): Eukaryota > Metazoa > Chordata > Actinopteri > Myctophiformes > Myctophidae > Protomyctophum > Protomyctophum parallelum. The sequence continues at coordinate 15,306,665 of NC_139698.1, read as the reverse complement.
AGAACGAAGCACACATGGTCGGAGGAAACGTGGGAGGAGTGAGGAGACCAGACGGGATAGGAAGGAGGAAGGTAGGAAGGCGCAGCAGCCTGAAGATGAAATGGCTGATACAGAATGTGTTGTGTGCTTCTGTTCCTATGACAACATCTTCAAGACCCCTAAGCTGCTCTCTTGCGGACACACCTTCTGTCTGGAGTGCCTTGCACGTATCAATGTCTCCTCTCTAGAGCTCAAATCCCTGTCTTGCCCAGTGTGTCGTGAATTGACCGAGCTCCCCCATGGACGGGACCTGCCTCAATTAGGCAACAACCAGGACATCTTCCGCAAACTCCCTCGAGAGATGCAGAGGGCGATATCCATTCGCTTCAAACGCAGCAAGGGTCAGTTGGTCCTGAAGAACCCCCCTCCTAGCAGCCCTACCAAATCTACCACACTCTCCCTGCCCAAGAAGAAGCAGGATGGCTCCTCCATGGAGGGTAACGACGTCAACCTCAGCAATTTGGAAGAAGGCATTGCTCCGACCACTGTTGTGGATGTAGGAAGGCCCCCCAACAGAGTCAGAGGTCGCCTGCGCAGTTGGTTCCGCTCGGACCAGTGCTACTATGCTGTGGTAGCATCCATCATCACAATCACAGTGGCACTCATGCTAGTAGGGATTGTGGCTTTTGTTGTCATGCCCAATGTGGTTGTTCACGGGAGGCCTCACCATGTTAATAACCAAACTCTGGCAGATCAACAAGGAGGTGGCAACATACTAGGCTTTCCAACCACAGCAGCAGCACCATGAAGAGAAGGGGGTGAAATAAAGGACAGAAAACCCTCATGGCTCATATATATATGACAATGATTGGGATGGTCTGTGAACCTTAAATGACAGTGACACCAAAAGCAGCACAGACATACTGTATATGTTTTGGTTTAATGCTCAGTGGACTGAGTGAAAGAAAACAAGGAAGCAAGGAAATCTGTCATTGACTAAAACGTATTTGCAAGCATGAAGAGCTGTTAGCCTAGATTGTCATTGAACGATACCGGCTTAAAGGAGAATTCATTGATTTGGGTGATTTGGAAAACCCCTGGTCCGCCCAGTTAACAAGATGTGCAAATGCACACTCTACAGTGGGGGGGGGACACGCAACAGGCCAACAGCACGTGCGCCAAGGCCCACTCGATTATGATTGGAGGAAGGCCCCTCTCATCCTGATTGGATGAAGGCTGGCAAACCCTAGCCAAAAACGAAACCTAAGGTGTTTTGACCCCAGGGGTTAACTGGGGACAGGGAGGAACTCCTTATATGGTCAACACACTCTACAGTAGGGAGGATTATAAAAAATAAAAAAATATATTTGAAATCACTGAATATACCTTTAACAGGCCCAGAGTGATGTAGGCTACACGAGAACATGGAGACCAACTTATTTTTATTTCCTTTTTTATGTTTCCTTATGAAGTACACTGTGAAAGGCACTCTTGCAATGGACATAGAGAAGGCTATGAACATTTATATGGACAGCATCCATAGTGATGAGAAATCTGTAAGTATTCAGATCAGATGCACTAAACTCCTTCATGAAGAGTCCTAAGGATCTTTGTCTTTTTTATTGGGCCGATCAAACTGTTTGACTCAGGATGTCTACGTTTTGTATGCCATTCAACATTGTAAAAAGATATATAGATTTGTATTAAAATAAACTTTTGATTTTCATTTATTGTCAAATGTTTTTTAAATGATGTGTATTTTTCTCCAGAATAGAGTTTAATTTAAACACTCTAGATTTTTTTATAATGGGTTGAATCTAGAGTTGCAATACCTTCCATTGACTCCCCATTCATCCAATTTGCGTTTGCGATCTGCTTGTATTAAACAATGTTAAACTCACCAACATTGCAGCTCTAGGCCAAGCTTGAATTATCTTCTTTCAATCTGCCAAGCTTTTGTTTCGTTAAAAGAAGCAGTCACTGAACGGCCCTGCGTTACTGCGTACCACCTGTTTCGCATTTGCACATAATACAGGAGGCAGCAGCGCGACCCGTTATAAAAACGAGTGCTTCCAAACTCCAACACTTGGAAAAAGAATCACCTGCACAGAATTTCTTGACAAAAAGTAGCTCATAATGTCTACGGTGGATATTTATGAAACAAAAGCTTGGCAGATTGAAAGAGGATAATTCAAGTTTGGCCTAGAGCTGCAATGTGGTGAGTTTAACGTCGTTTAATACAAGCAGATTGTAAACACAAATTGGATGAATGGGGAGTCAATGGAGGGTATTGCAACTCTAGATTCATCCCATTATAAAAAAAGTGGTGCAACTCCCCTTTCCCCCTGCCTCTCTCTCTCTCTCTCTCTCTCTCTCTCTCTGTAATTAGCAGGCAACACTATCTCTCTCTCTCTGTTTCTGGCACAACAGCGCCACTTTTGCCCCTACTGGTACTCATAGTCACATAGGTGAAGACAGATGGACATTGCTGTTCCTTGGAGTGGTTGGTCAAAAAATCTAGAGTTGCAAATTGCGGCTAAGCCTAGTATCTGTAGTGTAGGCTATGGTTAATATAGACTATCTTCTGGAAAGCTTTAATGCCCGAAAAGATTGTAAGATGTTTACCAGCGATGCAAATGGTTGATGCTTGCATTCACCTGGAAAGTCAATATTATGACAGTCACAGCCAGTGTCAATGATTAATAAATAATGATGACCATTGTAGAGACACATTTCCAGTGACACCTGATTGCTGACGTTAAAGACTATTTGCACGTCTGCCTTTTGGAAACTGGTTTTGTTTCCTGATAGGCGATAGGCTACTAGCCTACTCCTGAAGACTAAGGTGTCAACAAACTAGGTTACTAGGATGATGATGCATTGCAGACTGTTACATAATGTGTTCAGGAAGAATATCTATGACACTATACAACTGTGACACTTTTGGGGAGAGTGATTTGCATGTGTTCAGTCACAGGGGCCAGGGCTGAGAAACCAGTTTGACTACCATGCAGGGGAATTTATGTGCTCTATGAAGGAAATCAGCTGCCATATTTGACTAGCAGATATGATTTGGTCAGTATTAGTAAAATGCTTCAACATACAGCACCAGTCCACAAATGAGATGGTCTAAGAAGTGTCTTAAAATAAATCAGCTGGGCTAAACTTTATCTAGGCTAATTTACCCCAAGTAAGAAATGTTGCATGTAGTCTAGTTTTTCCAAATCTTAAGTTTCCAAGATGTTCCTAAGGGTATAGGCCTAAACTAAATGCAAAGTTATTTAAAAGAATTAGCTAGGTTGCCCAATTATTTGTGGACTCTTATGTGGGCAAACCTTAGCCCTAGGCAAACCTTACAGCTGCCTTGACCCTAGCAACAAAAGCCACAAACACGCACACTCTCTCTCACACACACGCACACACACACCTCCTCCTCCTTTGACAACATAGCCTAGCTGCTATCACCCATTACCCCCGACCGGACGAAGCAAATATGGTCTGGGGGACTGACGCAAACTACTGTAATGTAACTGTAACCTATGTGCTGACTGCCTCCAGTCCTGAGCTGTTGTGTAGCTGTGAATTATTATATAAAGGTGTTGGTTAGCTAGGGAGAGGTGGCCAGTGATTGAAGCGTCAAGGAAGTCTAAACTGGAGTGCAGACAGCTGTCATAATATGCTCAGATTATGGCTTCTACTCCCTCTGCGTCTGCCCTGTCTGCTGTTCTCCGGTGTCGGGGGAATATTTTAAGCAGGAATCCACCGAACAAGCGGCCTGTCACACAGGCACGCAGCCTCGGGCTGTCTTATGGGGCGGTGCGCGACTCCACCAGTGAGCGCGGTAGCGCGTGTTTTCTGCGAGGAGAATTTACTGTGTCGAGGGGGGAAGGATCGTCAGCCACGGTGAAATCAGCGCCGCTGGAGGACAAAACGTTGCTGACAAATACAAATGATCGTGGAATTAAAAATCTCCGTCGTTCACACTGGAGAACGTGCACGCCGCCAGAGGACGCGCGCTCTTACGTGACAGGTGCAGGTGCCCCGAATGCACCGGTGCGCACATTGCAGTCTACGGCACCTGCAGCACACATTTATACAATAAAGTGTTTGCAGAATATCAAAGAACTTCCAGTTTTGAATGTGTCAGTGATTTTGCCAAGTTCGAAGGAAAGTGTAGTGCAAATGATAGTACCCCTTTTCATTCTAAAAGGGTGGTCGACTCTGAAGAATACCTGCATATCTTTTTCTATTTTGGTGTCAGAAATTATTTATTTTAACCTGGGGGTCTTGTCCTGCAGCCCTGATAATGCAAGAGAGATGGATGAACAGGGAAAAAGTACTACGCAAAATGTCTCAAATGTCCAACAGGTGAGCAGTTAAATCGTTATAAATGTCTAAAATATGGGGTCCTAAAAACCCAAACTAAGTGTCTGTTGTTCACACTTTCAGGTAAAGGGAGCCAGTGATCCATTGAAAGCCTGCTCCGATTCTAGACCGAAGAGCAAAGAAAATCGACCTGATTGATGAGGCCATGGCACCCTATAGCCTACTGCAATTTATCATAGGCCTATATATTTTTCCATTGTTGTGATGTGATCTCAAAATTGAACACTGTTCATTAATAAAATGTATAGAATCAGAAGGACTACCGAAGCATCAAGTTCACAAAGGATTTATTTCCTTTTTCTGAAGTGTATCATAATAAATGAAATGCTGAAACTTGAACTGACTTTATACGACAGTATTATAGCCAGGCTTTATTACCGCACAATCGAGCTATCAGCTATGTTGAGTATTTCTTCCAAAGTATTCGCAAATAATTAGGCCACTTGAATATGTGATGTATTTTATGTACAAAACATGTGGGCATGGGCATTAGGCATTTGTTTAATACATGTAATGTGAGTTTAAACTTTCAATTGTGGAGAAAACATGGACAAATTCAATTGATTAGCCTACATTTCACTCCACCACAACTGCTGCTATTATTAGTTTTTTATAGCATATTTCACATCTGACCAATAGACCTAGAATGCCTGTGATCATTTAATTATACTTCGTAAATTTTCATGTATGTGAAATACTGTACATACTGTATGTAACAACAAGAGCCGTTCTAGGGCTAATCTGACCTATGTTTTAAAGTGCAGAATAAACTTTCAGTGAAGGTTGTCCTAATAATTAGAGCATCGCGTTATGTAATTTTCTAAGGTGACAGTAGGGGCGGGACTTCCTGTTAACATGTTATCCGGAAGTTGTCGTCCGACTTCTTCAGTCTTGTGAGAAACAAGGAAAAGTAACGAGATTAGTTGACTTTATCGTGTATAATTCGCTAATGCGACATTTCACAGCGACACAGTACGTTCTTGTAATTTCGCTCGTTTACTTTCGCCGATTGTCATCGAAGAAATAGCCGAGAAATGGCTACAGAGGGAAGAAACTCTTATATTGTCAGGGTAAGGGCTAATTTCACTGAACACGTTCTTCCTTCAGCTGTACGTTATTTTGTACAGCCAATATGTCATTCGATCTGATGGACATGCAACAAGCAATTATGTCTTTTCATTATATAGTTATTGGTCAGTTAGAATAACTCTGGTTTAGCTTCATTTGTGTGCTAGCTACAGGTGATAATAAAATCGATTTGTGGCACCGGGGTTGGATGTCACACATTCCTCTGTGCACCGACTGCATGGCAGTGTGCAGTCCAATACCCATATGCTATTGCTAACCTCATTTCCTCATAAACGATAATATTGTAACTATTTAATTTTATTCATGTAATTGAATAGGTTATGGGATTTAATAACTTTGATAACAGGATCAGTTTTATATAGCCTTTTTAACTGTACATATGCTTATCTATATGCTTATGTTTGTATGTTTTATTATTATTTCAGGTGGAATTGGATAATGCAAGTTGAGGATCCAGAAATGCAAGATGCATCCTTTGCCTACCTGAATCTCTGCAGTGCCCAGCTTCATCTCTTTGTCACTGTAGTATGGCTTGGTAAATAATAATATTTAGTTGGTATACACAAGCGGAATAAAAGTGTGGGTCTTACTTAATTATGCTCTTGTGATGAGTCACAAGGTACTCCTCCCTGTGTCCTGGGCAGTACAGTACATTTTTATGACACCATTCCTTCAGCACCCTGTCTTCCTGACCCCGCTCCACCCTCTCTCCTGAGATTTGGGCCATGCTTCGCAAAAGAGGCTCTCTCATTCTCGGTGGTACGCTACTATTTGTCACCTGGAATGCCATACTGGTGCTTCTGTTGTGGGGGAGGCCCCCGTCTGGGCAGTCAGACAACAAGCCAAACAGAGAGCAGAGGGAGCTGGATGAAGGGCCAGCTTTTGATGTGGCGGCCGATGTGCTTCGCATGGCTGACACGTTTGAAGCAGAGCTTGAACTGCAGAAGAAGATCCTCCTACAGATCCAGGGTCATCGGTCACTGTGGGAGCTACCGAATAGAAGTGGACAGAAGCTTGCACCCCAACAGACTGCAATTCCTATCCTGGTTATTGCCTGTAACAGGGTCACCGTGAAACGCTGCCTGGACAAGCTCTTAGAGTATCGACCGTCAGCGGAGCTCTACCCGATCATTGTCAGTCAGGACTGTGGACATCCTGAGACGGCGGAGGTGATACATTCTTATGGTAATCAGGTGACTCACCTAAAACAGCCAGACTTGACAGATAACGTGGTGCGTCCGGAACACAAGAAGTTTCAGGGTTACTACAAGATCTCCAGGCATTACCGCTGGGCTCTCAACCAAGTGTTCAAGACCCTGTCTCATTCCTCAGTTGTGATTGTGGAGGATGACTTGGAGGTAATACCATAGTTCAGTGATTTTCTACCTCGGACCCCCATCTGAAAATATTTTGTGCTCATAAAAGATTTGTGTTATTTTTTTTGTCAATGTAAGTACTACAGTATTTACATTGGCTATTTAAAAATAGCCGATCTACAAGCTGAGCTCACACTCACTTTAGTTTATCCCTATTTAACCAATTTAGGCCTGAGGCCGATTCTAAAAAAAACTCAAACCTAACCTAAGGTAAACAATGCTGTTGCTATAGCCTATGAGACACCGAGATGGCTCACAGCATGAAAACTATAACAATGTATAAGTTACACACTGTCTAAATGGGTTAATGGGTATAAGCCATAGTGATGAAACAAATTTTTATGTTATAACTCATTTTGCTGGGGACCCCCTGAAACACCTTCAAGGACCTGTGGAGGTCCCCGGACCTCACTTTGAGAACCACCGCCATTAGTATAGTTAACAGAAGTTAGGATTGTGTTAACTATACTTCAGTTCACCTATTGTATACTAGTACAGTGTTACGTTGATTTGTGTTAATAAAGTATATTGAAATGTTTATTTTCTTCCTCTAGGTGGCACCAGACTTCTTTGAGTACTTCCGATCCCTTCATCCAATGCTGAAGTCTGACCCAAGCCTGTGGTGTGTGTCAGCCTGGAATGACAATGGCAGGGATGGCTTTGTGGACCCTGGTAAAGCCAACCTGCTCTACAGGACAGACTTCTTCCCTGGCCTGGGCTGGATGCTCCTCAAGGAGCTATGGGATGAGTTGGAGCCTAAGTGGCCTGCTTCCTTCTGGGACGACTGGATGCGCCAGCCGGCGCAGCGCCGTGACCGGGCCTGTATCCGCCCAGAGATTTCACGCACTTTGACTTTTGGTAGGAAGGGTGTGAGCCTGGGCCAATTTTATGACAAGTACTTGCGCTACATAAAGCTGAATTCTGAATATGTGCCTTTCACTAAAATGGATCTGAGCTACTTGAAAGAGGAGACCTACAGACAAGAGTTTGAGAATAAAGTTTATAGTGCTCCTGTGGTGAGTTATGAAGAGGTCAAGCAGGGTCAACTGACTGGATCGGGGCCCTTTCGTCTGCAGTACTCTAGCAAGGACAGTTTTAAAGTCCTGGCCAAAAACCTGGGGGTCATGGAAGACTTAAAGTCTGGAGTCCCACGGGCAGGATACAGGGGCGTTGTCAGTTTCATGTCGAGGGGGAAGAGAATCTATTTGGCACCCCCTCCCGGATGGACCCAATATGACCCCACCTGGAGTTGATCTGATATGCAGTAACCTGATTGAAATCTGTATGTGTCAATGAGGAAGACCATTCTAGGCCAAAGAATGAATTAGTTTCAAGTTTGTATTTGAATGAATGCTAAGATGTAATCTATCTCTGTGTCGATTATAAAGAATGGTTTATCCTTCTTCCTGATATAAGACTTATTGCCAATACCACTCAGGTCTTTTTCATGATTCCAAAACATATTTTTACAGTGTAGGATAAGCCTTAGCCTACATAATGATTTAACATAATTGCTGTAAAAATCAAGAGATTTATTTTTATATTATGCTATGCATATATTAATTCATTCAATGTCACATTTGTTTAAATTAAATTACTATTAACCTCTGTTCTTGATTTTTATTTGTCCGTAAAAATGTCTGTACAAACTGTGCAACTGTTTTGTTTTGTTATTTTGGTGGTGGTCACACTGGTCACCAATAATGGGCCTAACTAATATAATCCCTCTATCTCTCTGCCCTGTGGTAATACTTTCTCATTGATTACCTTTCAATCATACTACTTTTGATTTAATAATTGTCCAAAGAGGCCTCCATACATTCTTGTCACAGTATTAAAATAATAATAATACGTGTGTTATATTTTTGGAATAAAATCACCCATTTAACCTTTCATGGAAGGAACATTGTGTTTACCGTTTCTTCATGTAAGAAAAAAAACAATGTAATTCAAATAAATGTTAATATAATATGCAAGTAATGACTGGCCTACGAATCGATGTGGGTAACCAGCAGTAATAAACTTTTGTGTGTGTTGGGGAGGGGCGAGGGGGCCTTGCGTCCTACGGTAGCCGTTGGGTTTCAAGTGGTTCGAGTGTTTACTTTTCTTCCACAATGAACTGAGCTGGGAAGAGGGGCTGCTACGGGGGTTCATTTGGAGAGATGGGGGTAAAGCTCCGGGTAAGCGATGGGCCTCCGTTTTCTTTACTTTTACATATTTAATTATACCTGAGTAAAGGCCGGTTTTATGCAGAGATAATTTGCCTATTAGCGAGCTACCCTGCTGTGCTAGCCTTGTCTGGTCAACATCCAGAAGGGAGGGATTCAATGGGTTTCATTTCGTTAAATTCGTTATGATCTGATGGTGCTTGTACATCGCTAACCAAACGACATTATTTGCTCAGTCGTTATTTTATGGCTGTTCCAGTCTATACCGTTGGTTGTTAACAGGGGTTGTCGCGGTTCGATCACCACCGAAGTCAGCTATCGTTAGCTACGTAACCTGAGCTCACGTTCGCTTCCAGCAGCACTAACGTGTAGACTGACTTGGCCTGTGATGGAGCCAGGCGACTTGCGAGAAAGCCCCGCCGGGTCTGGGGACTCCGAAGCGGGTGAATGGAGGGAAGAAATCGCCGGTGGTGTTGCAGAGGTCAAAGTTGTTGAAACTAATAATAATGAAACTACACTAGAAACGTCCCACGAGGATGGTGGTCGAGAGAGACTGAAGAGCGAGGGGCCACAGAGCCCCTACGAAGAAGAACTGGACCCCAGAATTCAGGTACGAGATGAGAGTTCATAGAGAAGCGTGTGCTCGTTTGGAAAATGGAAATTGTGGGAATATAACTAGAATAAAACGTGTTTACAATTAATGATGATTAAGTCAAATGTGCTATGCACATGCCCACGTAAAAGTGGCCACTGTCCTGTTCTCCTATATCCCAAGAGACCACCATGGTTAGAATAAGTTTAACTCAAGGGGAGACTTAATTATCCCCCCTCTATACTGTGTATCTTTTCTTTTCTTTATCCTAACCGTTTATAATTTATATGATGTTTTGTTTTTGCACTGTACTGTATATTTGGATGTCATTAAATGTTCTAATGATGAATTGAAAATTCAGGACCCCAATGGCCATTGTGCTTTTTGAGTTGCAATGCGTTGCATTGGTGTGGTCTATCTTAAAAACTGTTTTGTCCCAACCTGACCCTTTGGTGTGGTTTGGGCTTTAGTCTTTGCAGACCTTGTTTTGAACTGCTTTCCTCGAACTGGACTTACTCTACAAACTGTTATACAATTTTCAATCAATCAAACCAGAATGATGGTACTTTTCATGAAGTGAAGCATGCATGTTTTGACAAGTGACAGGAGGATACTATAGCCTACCTTTATTATCACAATACTGAGACAATTTGCAAATATATATACGCACTACGCAGGCTACAGTATATATACATTGTGTGTGTCTTAATATCAATACATAAGTGATAAATCATGTACATATTTGTCTTACAGGAGGAGTTGGAACACCTCAATGAAGCTAGTGCCGAAATCAACAAACTAGAACTGCAGTTGGATGTAAGTGTAAATAGTACAATAGTTGTTGTATAAGTAGCCTTGAGGCTATAGTTGTTGTATAGTATATGGTAATTAATAATCTACAAATGTAAGCAAAGGTCTTATGAATATATATATTTTGTAACATACACCCACTTTCAAATGTGCCAAAAAACACACAAAAGTTTAATCAAAAAGTTTGAAGTTTACCGTGTTAATGGCTGTGGCCACAGAATGATCTGTCTGTCACCAACTAATTAATTAAACTAAATGAGAAAAAGGTAGCACATCCCAAATCCATCCAATGTAATAAATGGTGGACAAAGTACTCACATTTCCATTTCTTTATTAGCACACACCAAAAAGGAACGATTACGCGTTTGAGCCTTCATCAGAGCTCTGGGTTTGAGATGCTCTACCAAAGAATAAACACTCATTTCCCGGGCCCTTTATGGTGTTTCAGTATGGTCAGTTGTTATAATACAGTGACATTATAATCACATTGCCTTATCTTCCATCCAGGATGCCAGGTCAGGGTATAGAAAGATTCTCACCGACTCTGCCAGGAAACTGAATGCCCACAGCTCCCAGCTCGGCAGCTGCATAGAGAAAGCCAGACCATACTATGAGGCTCGACGTCTTGCCAAAGAGGTACGCAAATTAAATTGTGTGTCCCGTAAAATGAGCGTGTATGTGTGTTTCTCTGTGCCATACTCTGTGTTCATGTATGTGGAAAGTCACCTATGAAAACATGAAAATTATATTTTCAATTCAGCAACGGAAACAAATTTGGGGAGTTGGGAGTGATTAGGTCAGATAAAGAGCTCAAGAAACAGTTGTTTTGGACAGTACTAGCCCCATGATGCTCAAACAAAGAAACAGTTGCTACTGTTTTAGGACAGTACTAGCCCCACGATGCTCAAACAAAGAAACAAAGGAAGTAGATTACATAATCCGGCAAGCATCATGTGAACTCTTACTAAAGATTCCTGAAGCTGTTACAGAGCTGAGTTGTTATGAAGGAAAAATAACTAGTTATAGTATAGTAAGTTCTATTAAATGTTTACTAAGAATTCTTTGACAATCCCAAGAATGCCTAGAATATAATTTCATTTTCTGACTGTCAATGTAAGGGCAAATCAAGTTGATTAGTTAGAAGTATTCCATGAAACATTGCATTAGAGTTAAAAAGAGATGGGAGATTTTGCACTTGTAGGAGTGCAGAGTTACAGTATAAAGATCTGAACAGCTGAATCACTCCTTTCTAGTCTAAACGGTAACGTCATCACTTTGCAATGGTGATTTAAGTAGCCTAAACATGATGGGTCACACTGAGAGAGGAACTTGTTGCTAATATTTTAAACACATTTCAATAAACTTTACACATTCAGAGAGATGTGGTAACCTTCTTAGTCAATCCCAAGAATGTTCTTTAGATCCCCAGACACAACGCCATGAAACTAATAATTTTGCTTTGAAAAAGTCATGGCTCATTTATCTTTTCAACTACTCCGGTATCTTGGTATCACCTGTGTATCTGCTATTTGATTCAAGTGTCTCTACACGTCCTAGCTCTGGTCCATAGCTCTAAAGCTCTAATGCGTTTAGAGCTATGTTACTCTCGACTTCCGCCTCTCGTCTTTAGCGTAAATAAAAATAACGTTTTTGCTACTCACCAAAACAAATGCAGGTTGTGTCATTAGAAAGCCTACTTTCCTTAGTGGGAGCACTCTTTTGAGCCCCCCACCACACTTATAAACGGTACTTTTTGGCCAAAAAAGGGGATTTTGTTGCCACCGAAAAAAATAATACTTTTAGTTACTCCAATGCGCCCTCTACCGATATTGCCCAGAGAATTGCCTCATAGAGAATATTTTTCCTCCGGAGAAAAAAAGTAGGCTTTCTAATGACACAGCCCGCCTTTGTTTTGGGGAGTAGCAAAAAACTTTATTTTTATTTACGCTAAAGACGAGAGGCTGGTCTGAATTCATGCGAGAAGCGGAAGTCGAGAGTAACAGAGCTATACACGTCCCAGACTCTTCTCCATATTGGCTCCAACACTGTGGAACGAACTCCCAATATATCATTGCAATTAGAACTCCAGACTCACTTCCAATCTTCAGGCTTATGCAAAGACTAAAAAAAAGTAATTTAGATAGCATGTTATTTAGACAGATGCCAGGCAATTTGTAGACCTGACATCATATAGTGTGGATAGTTTCAATGTACAGATTACCTTGCTTACTGTAAATCGCTCTGGTTAGCTAAATGCCTAAATTGTATGCAAAACAGGTAGTTGTCTTTTATTTTTCTGTTGCATACACACCAATCAGCAATTTTGTTTCACCTGGTGTTGCTGTGGCGATCAGTGTGAAAGGGCCATCCATAGCCTCGGGTGAATACCATTTTGGGTCGTCTAATCTCCCCACCCCCCACTGATAAAACAGGGGGTGGGGAGGTGCTGCAATACCAGGTCAAATGTACTTGATGACTCCTGGTATTATTCAATTGATTCAATTCATTTATCTTGACTACATACTTGATGCTCTCTGAAATGCCACCCATCTGTTCCTCCAAACAGGATAAACTAAATTCTAAAACAATATATGATAATATGCTAATATGTAGAGCTGGGTCAATTTCCGGTTTACCTGGTCTGGTCCAGTATACAAACTTCCAGTACACGTCTAGCCACATCTTAAGAACAGCAACAGATGCAGACAAACATCATGTCTGAATCCATCTTGTATTGATTAGTAATAAGGCATATGTCTTAATTAACATAACATTTTTTGGTTATAAAGGGAGCCATGTGTCACATAGGGCTTTACTGTTGAGGGTTCTGTGTAGGTGACTCTCCAATTGCGGTAGTGTGTGTGTTGTGTTTATAGTACACCACATGTGCAGCTTGTAGCTACTAGCTGTACACATATAACACAAAAAGTGGAAATGCAAAAAGAATGATCAGAGAAGGGAATAACTCTGACCTGACCGGTAACAAGGAGGACAGACCAGATGTCACTGACACTAACACCATGTTGTTTACAAAGCGGGACCTATCAGTGTGTATCAGTATTTCCAGGTTGCTATTAAATAAAAGATCACACCAGTTTGGAATTTTGTTTAATCGTTTTTTCCTCGTTTCACAGTTGATTTGTTATGTTATGTACAACTTCCTTGCCTTATGATTGGTTGTCCCCTTCCTCTAGGCACAGCAGGAGACCCAGAAGGCTGCACTGAGTTATGAAAGAGCCGTTTCCATGCACACAGCCGCCAGGGAGATGGTGTATGTGGCAGAGCAGGGTCTGATGGCTGACGGCAAGAACACCCTGGATCCAACCTGGCAAGAGATGCTCAACCATGCCACCTCTAAGGTAAGGACTCCGTAATTATTTGCTGGAAAGGAAGGGCCTCTATCATTATGACACCAAACACAACTTTTCCTTATACAAATCCTTCCTCATCAAGATTTTGCGTGACCTTACTTGGAGACAGACCTGGTGTGAATTGTATTTGTATTATAAAATGTGAAGGGAGTAAAGAATACACACATACATGAAATTGTATTATGTTTAGGACAGCCTCAGGGAAATAAACTCTCTCTGAGCCTGGTACTACAGGCTTGGTTATTTCTGCTACAGTATGTGTACTGTCGGCCTTAACTCTGTGTGTTGACATGTGTTGTACATGTGTCTGTCCTTAGGTGAATGAGGCAGAGGAGGAGCGCCTCCGCAGTGAAAGGGAACACATGCGTGTCACCCACGCTTGTCAGGAGGCAGAAGCTCGCGTCCAGACACTGCAGAAATCCCTCAAGAGAGTCATTGTCAAGTCCAAACCCTACTTTGAGCTTAAGGCTCAGTTCAACTACATCTTGGAGGTAATTCCAAGTGATGATAGTTCTGCAATTAATAATCCAATCAACACACACGCACACACACACTTGTGAGGGTAAATGTACTGAAAGCTGCAGACTTGACAAAAACAGTCTGTAGTTCATATCATGGATTTACTGTAGGTCATTATTTGCTCAGTGGCATGAAATCAATGCAGGTGTTGATCAAATCAATATCATGATTATATCAAACCTGTGCCTCGATTACCATTAATGAACGATTATTTAAAGAAATAATCTACAAGCTCACAATGGGTTGTGTTGCGATGTGTTGTGAGCCTGCTTCAGCTAGCTAGCTTCACTATTTTTACACACCAACATTGGCAATGAAGTACAATACAGGGGTAAGTGGTTAATCAGAATAATCAATTTGTTTTTATACAAGAAATCTCATCTCATTCTGGCCAATCACAATTTGTGTCTTCAGTGTTTGTGTTTACACACTGTTGTCTTCAATGTTTGTGTTTACACAAATGCCCCTCAAAAATACTAGTATAATTCAGCTATTGGTTCTAAATATGGGTTTTGATATATTTTCGGTTAATTGTCCAGCCCTACTCTGCATTCTTTGTGACTCCAGGAGCACAAGACCAAAGTGATGCAGCTGGAACAGTACGTGGCCAAGGTGAAGACCCGCTACTCCATCGCTTTGCGCAACTTGGAGAAAATCAGTGAGCAGATCCACGCCCAGAGGGGGCAGGACCCAGTGGACGGACCCATCAGCTGCGTCGTACGGAGCCCCCCAGTGGGCGCAGAGTGCGACAGTGGTTTCCAGAAGGAAGGCGGAGCCTGTGGAGGCGGGCCGGTGGAGAGAGACAGGCCGGATAAGACCAACGATCTGGTAGAGAAGTACAGGGAACGGGAGGGCGAGAAGGAGAGGGAGCGTGCCGGGTCAGACTCCCTCTCGGTCTTCAGCCTGCAGACCATCGCTTCCGACCTGGAGAAGTGCGACTCCGTGGAGCACCTTGGGGACTTCAGCGATGTGGGGAGCGTGACGGGCGACGAGGTGGACAGAGACAGAGGGGGGATGGATAACAGAGAACCCACCATTAAGGAACGCCAACAGCAATTCTACAAACAGCACCACCGAAGCTTCAGTTTGTGAAGCTGATGTCATAGTCGTCGTATTAATCCTGGAAGACAAAACCGAAAACAAGCAGCAACAGCGTTTCTACTTGTACTCGCTTAAAAAGAAAACACGAGTTACCTAACCTGACAATATAGGCAAATACCAAAGTATAAAAGCGTGAGTTCAGTATGAAAGTGAAAGAACTGGAGTAAAGCAATGATAGAGGTGTATGATAATCTATAAACAAGCACAGGTACATTGACTGGCAACACTTTATCATGAGACTGATATATTATTGCATCACAGTAGAAGGAAATTACCGGTATTCCTAAACTTTACAGACCTTTTGAGGTGAGTTAAATCAGTGGTTCTCAGTGGGGGGATATCAAAAGCCATCAAACTATACTAAAATAAACTGTTCAAACATAAGCCAAATTGTCTCATAATATAAGAAAGAGGCAGAAATTGTGAAAATAGCCGATCAACAAGCTCACAACGCCTCGCTATGTGAGGCATTGTGAGCTTGTATAGATGTGCTATTTTCATACCATGTGGAGCCGAGTCACAAACCGAGTCACAAACTTGAACGCCTCAAATCCTACATTCCAAGTGCTTGTCAGGGTGGGGGGCCCCAGTTCAAATCTTATTATTTTGGGCGGTCACAGCATGAAAAGGTTGAGAACCACTAAGTGAAATAACCTCTTATACTCTGGTAGTAAGGGAACCTGGGAGGCGTAGCTCCTATAGCACGAGAGAGCTGCAAAGGACCAACCCTATATGCAGGGCCTGCATCATTTGTTCCTTTCTGAGATAAGTGGTTGATCTAATTTGATTAGACTGGTAAAAACAAGCTCTTCATTGTTTTCACCATGACATGTCAAGTAAAATCAGTGTTTCCTTCAAGGTGGAGCGGTGCAGGATCCATCCGCGTACGCTGAGATCTCCACTACTTTTAACAATACGCATCAACTTGTTCTCTACCGGAAAGAATGATAAAAACAGTTCTCTTTCTCTGCTGTGAGAAAAAGCATGTTCGGGTTCACATTTCATGTATTTATTTCCAGTGTATGTAGTGTTTTGGGAAGAAAGAAGAATGCGTTTTTGATTATTCCTAAAACAAAATTAAAAGAAAAGAAGAAAATGTTGATGAAATGTACTGGATAGAGCCTTAAAACAATTAATAGAGCCACAGACTATTCTGTTTGCATCAAGACAGCATGCACTCCAAACTAGCTATTTATTTAGACATTCTGAAATGTCTCATTCAGGGCTATATATGATCAAATAAACACTTAAGAACATTTATGTGATGATGAACCTGAGTTGTGACTTAATTTGTTTTATTGCATCAGTAGTTTTGCTGTACTTTGCTGTGTTATTCAAAACCCTGTCCCAGATTTCCTCATTTCAATATTGTTTACTATTGTAAAGGTAGATTTCATTTGTGCAAATTCAAATTGCACATGAAGCTTTATTTTTTCGTCCTCAGTTGTAATTTTAAGTGTGCCTTGACCCAAAACACCTGACAAATTAAGCCTGTATAGTGACGTCATTTTAAACTGAATAATATGAAATTCTAGCTGTATTTAGAAACACTTGGAAGGATTTTGTGTACCCTTTTATGATCTTTTTTTATTATTGTGAATCAGCTGAGTATGAGTTTTTAGATTTAATTTGACTCATTTGTTGTATTTTCTGACACATAGGTATACAGTATATATACTGTATTATATAGTATATATCCTGTATCATATATATTACATATGTGATATATAATATATGGATACTATATATGTATATATATGTTGTGGAAGTTCTAATGTGAAAAACAATTAAGTCAAGAGATGACTTGTACATTTATGTAATTATTACAAAGTTGGAAAATAATGAAATGTACAGAGACATATAGTGGATTTGAGTATTTGAGAGATTGTACAGTTGTTTTCGACATTCTGATATTTTAAGCATGTCGTGCACACTTGACCGCCTGTCTTAATCCCACTCCTTGCTTTATGTTTAACACTCCCAACATTTACATTCTCAAGAACACTCCTGATGTCTTCAACTCTTGATGGTATTAGTGTGACTTTGACATGCCACTCATATTATATTGTTCAACTAACTGACAACCATGTATGCAATAGCCTAGTGTAAAAAAGAAAAGAAAAAAAGATTCAATATCAATAAAACATTGCAACCTGTAACCGTTATTTTTCTTGTGTGTTGTTATTATATACTTTGTCTTGTTTCTTCTTGCTAGGTTATTTTCGTGAACAGGAATGTAGGGCCAGCTTGTTATAGGAGGAGATGATGTGAATTTGTGGTTTATGGCGTTAGGAAGAGTGATGGTGAGACACAGCAGAAGCAGAGGTTATCTATTCCCGCCATGCTTCAATTATTCAGTAGGGATATAAATATGAAGGAGAGCCGTGGTCTCGGAATAGATGGCAGGGGAGGAGAGGCACTGGCAGGAGAATGCAAAGACAAAAGGAAGCAGGAGTCTGGTTTGTTAGAATGACCTGCACTGACCACTTACAAAAACTACTGATTGTTGCTTTGATGACATAAGCTCCAGGGGGCTTTACGGCAGCTTACGTATAGCCATAGAGTGACTACTATAGCCTACTAGTGGACTCGCCCCATGATCCAGTCTTCAAACCCTGATAATGATCCACGGTGGGATCAATAATACACGAGCATTTAATAAGATATTTAAAAAGCCTCCTCGGACGTATTATGAATCTGATCATAATAATATGGTAGGCCTAAATAGGCGTGCTTCATCATCCAGGTTGCTGCTGAGCTGACAGTGACTATATGCGTGAGAGAGGGAGTGTTACGCACCCTACGTCTCCATCATGACGTCGTGGATATAGCTGGAGATTGTAGGGGGGGAAAGCGGGGAGTGTGGTGGCAAATCGCTGCTCCGTCGTATACGTGATGCGTTTTGTATATAGTCGTGCATGTACCTCTGTGGATAATTGTCATGTATTTATTTTGGCGTGCGCCCAGCCCCAAGCAATAACATAGCCTACACCGAAGAACACAGCATACGTTTTGTTTTTTTGTGGCATTCTGTTTACGCACACGGTGCTATAGTTGCACATTTATAGCCATATCGACAATAGCCATACACATCGTTATAAAGACATTTTTTACCAAATAATCCGACACCGCGCGGGCTTTATTCCCCGACGAGTCCCACCCCGAAGGACCTTATCTTCACTGAGCGCATCGAAACTAATAGTAAGTAACGTATACATGCAGCATCGCTTCAGGGTGTCATATGTTACTGTTGGATGCAGGATTTGACTACATAGATTTATATGTGAAAATATAATTCGATTTCACAGCATATATACAGTAGTATAGGCTACTGTATACCAAAGAACGTTATTTATCATATTTTATATGTGTACAATGTATCTGTATGGGCTATTTTCATAAAACAGAGAGCTGTTTGTTTTCATTTCTCTGTTCCACGACCATCCTAATCTACCGTTTACCATTCTGGTGCTTTGGGGAGAAAAACGTTTCGAAATGTTGCGTCTTGATTTTTGAAATAATCATCCAGTCCAGTTAACTGATTTGAGCTGAACTGAGCTGGACATTAATACTTTTGTAGGAGCGTTTTTAGATGCCGATTCTGTGTGCAGACGTCTTGTATAATGGTCGGCCTTATATGCAGGCCATCATCACGGATTCCCTTGTCAACAGCCTACCAGTAACTACCGGCAGCATACGGTTGGTGGCACCCTCACTGTGACCCTCACGTCTCAATAGTTCATGCTCACTCATACACAAATCACAGTATCTGAGTCAGTACATGTGTGCATGTTGTGTCATCATTACGACCAAGAGCTTAATAATTCTCCATCCACCAGCAGGCTGCTGGCAACTGCGCTAACAATCTGAACATGCCGCCGCTGTCCATGGTTCTGAAGCGGACCAGAATTGTCCCGTGGCTGCCTTCGGGATTAACATACTGTATACTCAATGGGTTTTATGGCAATGGATTTGTTTTTATGTCCGGAATCTACCCCGTCCAGGACATGCAGGCAATGTGTGTGGCCGCCGCCTAATTCAGCAGTAATTCAGTCGAGGTAGTGTAGTATATATTTCATACCATACAGGAGAGAAATGTGTGACGGCAGACAGCAGACGAGATGAGGTTCCATGATTCCCATAATTCCACAGTAGCAAGATGATAAAGATGGACAGGACAACACACCCATTAGCACATGATGAACATAACATTTAAAGGTTCTTAGAATCGATCCTGAGTAGACTATATGGACAACTGTACATGTATAGTCCATGCAGGGTGCATGCTGCCTGAAATTGGTCTTAATTGCGCTGTAAGCTTGAGGCAAGTTGATAACCACATCAGTGGTTGTGGTGGTGGGGGGTGTCTTTCATATTTCTGCATCATAGCCTCCATATGGATGAAGTTAACTGGCTTTGTACTTTCTAGGCTGTCTCATCCATGCCAGACTCAGAGTCAGACTGTTCACTTTTATGTTACACAGTATGGTACCAGTTATATTAATGTCTCCTGCTGAGGCGCATATCCAGTATCTATACACAATGCAGTGACATATGCTGCACAACACACATACTCACACATGCACAAACACTGACACACACACAAGCAGACCCCCTACTCAACATGTATGTATTCACAAGTCCTGCACAAACACTCTAAAAATACACTGGCTAATGCTAATGAAATATCCAGCAGAATTTGTCTGTCTTCTATAAGAAATCCTTGCTGCCATCTGTCTCCCTCTGTGGTGCTTTGCTTTGTTGCCACACCACCACCCATCACACAGTGTATATTTGTATGTGGTGTGTGTGTGTGTGTGTGTGTGTGCGCGTGCGTGTGCTGTGTACGACATGTGTGACTTTGTGTATTTGAGACCACAGTATAAATCCAAAATAATGTATTATTCAACACCGCAAATGAGCAGCTATATATAGGGTTGTGTGTTATACTTTGATACATGCAAACTTAATGGCTGTGTGAGCGTGCGTGCGTGTGTGCGGCTGTGTGCGTACTGTTACTGTATACACATACACACAACATGCACACTTCATTGTGTATCTGTCATGCCAGTGTTTCTGTGCGTGTGCATGACATGTCTGTGTGTGCTTGTGCATGTGTGTGTGGTGTGTGTGTGTTGTGTGTGTGTGTGTGTGTGTGTGTGTGTGATGTGTTTGTGTGTGTGTGCACGCTTGTGCGTGTGCGCACGTGCGCGTGTGTGTGTATGTGCGTGCGTGAGTGAGTGTGCCTGGGCACAGTCCCCTGGGCCTGTGTGTTCCAGCAGTAGTTAACTGATGGACTAGTGTCAGGGATCTTTTTCTTTTCTTTTCTTTTTTTTATCCCACAAATTTGCAACCCATTTTTTCACCCAGTTTCAATTATCTAATGTAATCCTGGGCACTACACTTCCTCTGCCAACCTGGGGGGGCAGCGGATTGACCTCATGCTTCATTCTATGCATGAAGAATCCAAGCTGTTTCTTTTCACCTGACATGGGAGAGTTTCACCGGCCGGATGTAGCACGTGGAAGGAACACGTTATTCCAACCAGTTCCATTCCCCTCCATCAGGCGCACCGGCTGGCCAGGGGGAGGCAGTTTAGAGACCAGGATTACTGCATGTTTTTTGTGAGGGTACCTACCCTAGGGGACACGAGGAGAACATGCAAACTCCTCTTTGAAGTGTCAGGGATCTTTTGAAGTGTCACAGGTTAACTCATCACTCCCACAGATGCAGGAAACTGCTCATGAAATGTATACATTGTGTAGTCAGTTTAATTGGCCAAGTGGTTTGTGGCCTAACTCTATCCCAGAGAGCCAAAAGAGAGTCTACTACTGTATGTACTCTTTAACCACTACAACTTTCTATCCTTAGAGAACCAGACTTGAGCTACAACTTGGACTTGAGCTACAACTTGTGTTTGATTGATTGATTGATTGAAATATTTATTAACAGTTTGCAGAATTACAGTACATTTCAAGCACAAACTCAATACAAAGACTGTTAACTGTGAGTGGACAACCCAATTAAGCATTACACTTGTTTACAAGATGGTGCACCTTGTTCAATTCATCATAACATTTAGAGACGTACAAATAGTAGTCAAAGAACAGAACAGGAATTCATCATAAAGGAGGTAAAAAGGGAAAAGAAACATATACAGTGAGGGGGGGGGATTCAGATTTTACGGGGGCCAGTTTTGAATTGCAGCCGTCTGTAGGTGCCCTTTGAGAGCGGTTTTGAAGGAGTCAAGGGATTCGTCTTAATGACTGTTGGTAGGGCGTTCCACATTTTGGTGGCATAGGAGCGAAAATAATTTAGTCCCTTGTTTGTGCCGAATCTGGGTTGTACATGGTTCGTTGCACTCCCTCTGGTGTTGTGGGTATCTTGGGTATCTTGGTGGTGTATCAAATCTTGTGGACCAGACCCATTGCAAGATGCTGTACTCTGTCGTCGACCCTAAGCCATTCCAGCCTGTCAAAGTGGGCAGGGGTGAGGTGGGTTCGGGGGGTGAGGCCAAGTTTGTTTTGGGAAGTCTGGAGCCTAGTTTTAATGGCCTTTGAGGTGTTGTGGTACCAGTAGGTGCATGCATGGTCAAAGAAACCTTGTACGAGGGCTCCTGTTAACCCATTCAGGCCTGACGTCAAATTTAATTTGAGGCACATTTGAATGATTTTTCAAAAATATGTTCATATCGCGCCACTCGGTGGCGTGCTATGAGCTTGTAGATCTGCTATTTTTCACATGTGGTAAACTGAACAGGTTATTTAACTGTGGTGTATTCCTTATGTCATTATAGGCAAAAACAAAAGACAAATTGCTAAACAAATTATGAAAAAATAGCAAAAATAGAAGATCTACAATTCTACAAAAATGTGTTGATGCAATGTGAACTGTCCACAGCTCTCCTAAACTGAAGATAAGCTGAAAAAGGGAGATGTCCTCCTCTTTAAGTGATTAAAGGAGAATTCCATGCTAGAAGGCTTTTTTACCTGTCTTACCTTTCTTTCTAGTTGTTATGTCCCCATCAAAGAGGTCCAGGTGTTTTTTGTGCAAAAACTCCTTATTGGCTATTTCCCCTACCATAAGCCCTCAATGAATTGCATTGAATTGAATTGAATTGGAATTGAATGGGGCTATGGGGTGTTGTGCTAATTCACTTATTTCCATCGAAATAAGTAGTAAAGTGTACCGCTTGGGATATTATTTACATTATGAAGAGAGGATATATACAAAAAAGCGATGGAAATAAGCAAATTAGCACAACACCCCATATCCCCATTCAATTCAATGTAATTCATTTAGGGCTTATAGTAGGGGAAATAGCCAATAAGGAGCTTTTGCACAAAATAACACCTGGACCTCTTTGGTGGGGACGTAACAACTAGAAAGAAAAGTAAGAAAGCCTTTTAGTATGGAATTCTCCTTTAAGAGTAGCATCAGTAGGTTTGCATCAGTAGTACTGTATGTGTGCACTATAGTCATGATACTCTCACTCACATATGATGACAGCCCCCTTATTGGAAGAATACTATTAACCTTTCTAGATTTATTCTGTTCCCGTGCTTTCTCTGTTTCTTTTGCCCAAAGCCCCACTTCCTCTTTGTGTTTTATTTTATGCAATATTTTGTGCATAAACTCTCCCTCTCTCTCCCCCTCATGTCTCTCTCTCTCCTATTCTCCCCCCTCTCCCTGACTCCCTCCCTCATTCTCTCATTCTCTTTCCTCTCTTCAGATCCAGAGATGGCACAGCTATTGTTTCTGATAATTCTCTATGCTCTTCCATCTCTTGTTGTGCCCATACATAATTCATCAACTGGAGGTAATTTGCTTCTGTTTTTGTCTCTATGTGCATGTCTGTTTATGTGCTTGTGTTTGAGTGTGTGTTTATATGCATTAATGGGTAGAAGCAGCTCCATAGAGATTGCTAAGTGACCTAAATGGAGTGCTGTTATTTGTGCATGTTGGGAAGGCACCAAATTGTACAGGGATATCATGTTACAGTAATATATCTACTTTTTTTCTGGAGGATGAAATTCTTCTTTCCATCTTGCCTACAGTACCTCCTTTCACTCGTCTTTTCTTTCAGGCTGTGCCATCATCCGTCCTCCTAGGGATGGAGGGATCCGTTACAGGGGGCTGACCCAAGAACAGGTACACAGCTTCTAGATCTGCTCTGGATTAAAAACGCAGGGATCAAACAGTGTCCAATATAAAATAAATAACACCCGCTCATACATACCGGTATGTGCGTCAAACACTCTTGTGTATGCACTGTGCAGGGCACAAAGACATTGACAGACATACACATACACACATGCACACAATGCATGCAGCATCGGAGTGCAAGGTTGAAACATAATCACACTCACACATGCTCAGAGAGATCCCCCTCTCTTCCTATATCCCCTCCTGAAACCAGTCAATATGCATTTCAAAACCACAGAAGCTTGTTAATTCAGAAGATATTGCCATGATATGTTATTTATAACACAGCTCAACCAATAGCACCACATGGGCCCAGAAAGCCAGTGTATTAAGACAAAATTAAAGGAGTCCCTAAGTGAATGCGACAAATGGTATGAGAGAGCATCAATCACTGTAATTACTCTCTCTCTTTGGCACTAATATAACTCTCTCTCCCTCCCTCTCCCTGCCAGATACGCAGTGTGCAGATTCTGCCGATGGATTATGAGATCGAGTACATCTGCAGAGGGAACAGGGTGATTGTGGGGCCTAAGGTCAGGAAGTGTTTGCCCAATGGCACATGGACGGACATCATGCAGTCCAGCAGATGTTGTAAGTGCTCTTTGATCCAACTCTCTATTAGACTCTCTCTGGTTTAAATTGAACTGCTGCTGCAGTAAATTAAAGAATGGAAAAAAATTACTTTGTGAGTGCAGACTGTTTCTCATGTTTCTGCACTGAGAGCCTGCACCTTTAATTCTCTTAATCAATTGACAGTAGAGCACGCTCAGCTCAGGACTTCTGTCCCCTGCTGCTTTATTTCCTTTACCGTATGTCCTTCTATTCCCCATCAAGATGTGTATTTCAACAAGCCAGAGTATAGTGGTTACTATACATTTTCTCTGATATTCCCTGGAGGTTTAATGGCAATCTTTGATACAAAGCAAATGTATTTCATTATCACAAATCTACCATGTTACATAATTTACAATACACCAACTGGGGATCGAGGTACAATGTGTAATGCACTGTATCTTTTCCCTCCATTTTTAAAAGTCTAGGAGTAACCTAATAGTTATTAATGTCAGGGGAAGGCGTAACCTTCCAGTTAGTTAGTTAGTTACTTTATTGATACAAACAGTATGAAGTTGTTAATTTTGTATACCAGTCTTACATTGACACATACCCTGCTCAGGTGGTATGCAACTCCACCCTCCCTTCTCCACACGCAGCCTATGAGAGAATAACTAGAACCGTGTAAAGCTTCAAATAGTCCCCAATGTAAGATGTACTGCCGGTGCTGGTATAGAGTGGATGGACAGATAAATCTGGGTTGATCTGGATTCTGTGTTGGAACTTGGTAGGTCTTATATCTTGATCCCTCTTCGATTGCAGTTTGTCATGTCTCCTCGGTCACAAATATGATCTTGTTTCTACGTTTTGTTAAATGAGAATTCATGACTTGGTTCTCCTTTTTAGTAATTTCAGAACACTAGAGAGGTGCCTGTGGGGCCTCTACAGTGGTGCCCGATGGGCACTGGCCTACTTGGAACAATACAAGTTGGAAATGCATGCCCCACCCAGATATTTTGTCTGTGTTCCATTTATGCCCAACGTCAGAATGATGTCAGATTTCTGTATGTGTCTCTCTGTGTCCCTTTATTCCTATCGGAGTTCTGTGTCAGCCATGCCCAAATATGGAGTGTTGGGATGTCAGCCAGTTTAGCACTGCACCCCCAGTGATGGGGTAGAACGCGTGTGTTGAAGTTGGTGGGGCGAGTGGTTCTCGAGTAACGTAGATTACATATGTACAGATGTACACACAGAGACTTGGTGCATTTATAGTTAGATAGATTATAGATATCAACGGGGTTACTGAACAAACTCTTACTCTATAGTAAGTCCACACCCCAGGCTCTTTAAGACTTTGAACAGTGTTCCCCTTGGGACCCTGTCATCATAGGCTATAAAGGCAATGTACAGATGCAGCTTCTTTCTGGCACAATGTCTAATTATAAGCCACACTGTGTTCAAAGCAGCTTATTTTATGTTGAGCACCTGCCTGCTCTCGGAATGGCTGTTATTGAGCACATATTCATAAACCTTTGCTGCACTATTAATCACACTTATCATGGGTAATTGTCACAATCAAGGTTACCTTTCTTAAATAACATGATAAGTCTAGCAGGGACCCGGCTCATTGGATAGCCAGTTACAAATATGGAGTTGATGAGTGTGCATCACCCATTCAAGTTTATTTTTCTAATATATATTTATTTATTTTTTTGGCGTTTTTTGCTTTTATTGATAGGGTACAGTAATTAGACAGGAAAGGGGGACAGAGATGGGGAGTGACACGCGGCAAAGGCCGTCGGGCTCGGGAGTCAAACCCGCGGCACGCCGTCCGGCTGGCTTGGCAGCCTAGGTGCCCAGACGGTTGAGATAACCGTCCAGGCCACTAAGCAGAAGTTTCAACACACCTGGGCTTACTTCACCATCAGGGCCCACTCCTTTTCCTGCCTTTAGCTGGTGGGCAATCAAATATAGAAGCTCTGCCATTGTGATAGGCTCGTCTAGAAGTGGCATGTAACTGTTGGCATTATAGCCCTACATATACAGTATGTAGTGGGTGTTCTCCCTTGTCAGCAGGAGGGTTCAGCAGTCTCTCCATATGTTCTTGAAAGTCACTTTGAGAAGGTATCTCTTGTCGAGGGGATGAGGAAAACCCCCGCTTCCAATCAATAGCTTGCCACATCTTTGCATCATCACACTGCAATATGCGCTGCCATGGAAATGCTTCGTGCTTTCCTGAGCGGGTTGTGTGCCAGGGGTCTAGGTCAGGGCTCCACATGTGGCCATTCCACAGTTTCCAGAAGGTAGAAGATTATAGGATTCATGGAGCATTGGCCAGGGTGTTGTAGGCCTGTGTAGGGAATGGAGGAGCAGGTCGACGTCCTGTGTTACCTGATCAAAGTGTGCGGGAAGGGGTGTAGGGGTGGATCGTGTACTGATTGTAAGCAGGTGCCATGCCATTGATTGTCTTCGTTGTCATCACACCAGTGTTTTGAATTGGATTGGTGGCAGCAACTTGAAAATGTTGGGAGGTTGAAGACCAGGCATGCTGTGGCATTCTGGATGGAGTTTGAGTGAGTGTACTATCAGACCAGCAAGCAGCCCTAATTCAGCCCTACTTTGACTATGCTTGCACCTCTTGGTTCTCAAACATCTCTATGTCACTAAAGTCCAAGCTACAAACCTCCCAAAACAAAATACTCCTCCTCAGTGTGGGGCCCATGACCCATCTTTTTGCAACACATTTTGATAGTCTAGGGTGCAGGCTCCGGGTATAAAACATAGTTAAGCAATTGAAATTGGGACTGACATTTAAAATTGTAAATGCAGCTTTGCTCTCTATGCCCTCTGTATCCGCATACCTGACAAACTACCTAAGAAAAGACACAATACAAGAGGAAGCTAGAACAACAATCTGGTACCACCCTCTTTCAAAACAAACTCCCTCCCTGAAAAAATGCTAATCCCTGGCGTCCTTTAAAACAGGCCTGAAAATCCACTTTTTAGCATGCCAAAGGGAGAGGAAATGATTACCCCCCCCCCCCGCCCTTAGTCTAGTGACTACCCCCACCTCCTTATAAGCCCTTCTTTGTTCCCCAACCTGTACATATTTTTGTTATTTTTGAGTGGTGCAACCACTCCAAGGAACAGCAATGTCCGTGTTCACCCGCCTATGTGACGTTAACCCACCCACCCATGCACCTATGTGACTGTGAGCACACGGGTGTGATTTTACCTTTTATGACTACAGCGGACTGACGTCATGCTCCCTTCTATGCATGAGGAGTCCAAGCTGCTTCTTTTCACCTGACAGAGGAGCGTTTTCCAGGCCGGACGTAGAGTGTGGAAGGAACACGTTATTCCGACCTGTTTTTTGTGAGGGTACCTACCCTAGGGGACACAGGGAGAACATGCAAACTCCACACAGAAAGGCCCTTGTGTCCTTATATTATCATCACTTTACCCAAATACAGTACAGCTCAAGTGGAGTTAGGACATTTTTGACCATTAATGTGGCCTGGCTTTGTCATTTGAATTAATGATGGAAAAAACAACTGTCTCCAAAGTTGGAGTTACTGTAGTGTTTGACCGACAGTTTGAGGATCCAATGGAGTTAGGAGGTTTAGTCAGAAGCGTTTTAATACTTTTCATTGCTTCAATATTTGTAAAACCCACACACAGATGTAAAGGGTGTTCAATAGCACTGCTTTATAAAAAGAGCAGCTTACTGGCTTTCTACAGCTACTTAATTATCTTTCCCTCTCCCTCTTTTCCAAACTTCAAGTGCTGCTGTGCCCACGGGTGTGGACGTCTCTGGAGAACGGCAGGGTGGCGGTGAAGCCCCCGGGCCCACCGGTGGAGGGCACAGTTCTCCACTACAGCTGCCATGCCGGCTTCATCCTGGAAGGCAGAAACGTCAGCCACTGCACCAAGCTGGGCAAGTGGGACTCACTCAAACCCACGTGCCTCTGTGAGTGACTCAACTGCCTCAATGTAGACAGTAAACAGATTTTATCAGCAAGCAACACTTGTCAGTGTGTATGAACTAGGCTAAAAGAAGATACAGTAACAACACACTGAAACATGTCCTTGCTTGTGTTATTTTGAACAACATGTAACAGTAATCAAATTCACAACTGTTATGTCTGGTCAGTTGAGTAATACATAAAAAGGCTAGCACAAAAAAAAGATCTGGGCTGGGCAGCATTCACAACCACTTCAGCAACAGTTATTTCAGAGTGATAGGCCTACAGGTATACTATCTCTGTTTTACTTTCATTGATTCAGCAATGTAGGTCACCAAATTTGGAGGAAGTGCTATAGATTAAATTAAACCCTTTTTTGTTCACATTCTGGCTAGTGGACGATAGGCTACTTTCTCCTGATTGGCTGAAAATTGGCCACCCACCTGAAATGTACCCTTCGCTAAGGCCCACTCACCCCACTCTGCCAGAAAAGGGACTGGCAATTTAGGCTGTACTTCTCACCCATATAAATAATCGATCAATTCAGTAGCAAGAGCTTCAAAATGTATTTTAAATCTAGTCAACAATGCACTGGAAAATGTGCATGGCATTATTTCAGTAAACTAGAAATATGAGGAGCCGAGGAGGAGATGTTAGAGGGAGAAACAGTATCCAATTCCAACTCAATCAACTTTTCATGTAATGCACGGTACGGTATTATTGCCATCACCTGGGTGTGTGAGTCGTGTAACTTCCCCGACGTTAAGCTGTGTATGGCTGCTATGGCATGGGTTCAACAACACAGCCATGGAATATAACATTGACAGCTATGAGGTGACGGAAGCTTGCCATTCTTAGCAACAGTTGCATAACTATTTGGATTGGCATTGGACAATCACTTTTGGGGTCTGGGTTTAGAAGGGTCCATTGTATTTTGTTTCTTAAAGAGCTGCCTGGAGAGATGGGGACTGGGGAGACCCCTGTTACCGACAAACAAGTCTATAGCAATGAATATAGTACCTTTTAACACAAAACCTTTTGTTTTTACCAAAATAATAACCCTATACCTTTAACTAAGAAATTAGAGTGTAATCTGGGGACTAGATAGGATAGCTACATCATAGGATAGTCAACATAATAGTATTATTATAGCTGTGATATTATTAGCCTGTCCAATAAGTATGTTTCTGTCACTTTGTGGCATGAAATAATATGAATTTTGAATACTGAATGCACACAATATTCCTCTGGGAAAATACACACCATAACAATATTTTAGTGAAAGATGTCCTCTTCTCTTGTTCATCAAACAGCTCTATGTTTTAAAATGTTGAAACATTTCACCCAAACCTTCTTTGCTAGTTGCTAATGAACTTTTTCCTTTTCCTTTTTTTCTGCTGGCTTACCAAAGATGACAGAAACTACACAGGTAGGATTTTGGCCCTGGCCGGGTTGTTTCCTCATGTTGTTATGTAGCCTACAGTATAATAATCGTCTTTTATCTCAAGCTGCAATGCATTTTATGGACACAAGAGGGCAGCCGTTTCTAATCTATGAGAGTTGGGTAAAATGCTCTCATAGACTCATACGTCTACAAGTAGGCAGCTTGTAACAGCAACAGCATTGTAGGCTACTAAACCCGTCGCACACCAAAAATAGACGATCTACATGCTCGAGTTAAAGTACTGGAGTACTTGCCTTAAAAAAATAAATGTAAGTAGGCCTATATTTAGACACTTGTACAAGCTCACACTTTGTGCTGTTGTGTGTGCTACTAGAGCTGCTATATTTCAACTAGGCCTATATTTGAAAATATTGTTTAAGTGGTTAATTCATAATGTAATTCCTTACGTCCTAGAAATGTAGTGGAGTTAAAGTATAAAAAAAATACAAATACTCAAGTAGGCTACAGAGTCAGACTCAGACATACTCAAAAACGGAACTTGTATGTAGTATAGGCCTATTGTACTCAAGTAAATGCATGTTGTTACTGTCTGTCCACTGTGTTCACTCTCCGCTGTCCACGACCACTAAGCTGTTGTATCATTCAGAGACAGAGCAGAGGCTTTCACTTTTTAATAAAACAGGCAATAGAGATACATTATCCTCTCTCTCTCTCTCTCTCTCTCTCTCTCTCTCTCTCTCTCTCTCTCTCTCTCACTCTCTGATGTAGGCAGCAAAAAGCAAGACACTTGTACACAGTTTGATTGACTGAACAAAATTGACACAAGGAATTAACAATCAGGGTTAGCAGATTATGGAGAATTACTTTCTACTAAATGTGTATTAGTTTGAAGGATGTTGGCGACGAATGTGTGCACTGTTCTGACAACCTCTCTTGGCTAAATAAAAGTTACTATATAGGCTCTACTGGTGAAATAATGTCACTGGAAAAATATAATTATTTAGTTGTTAACCCATTGCTCTTAGTTGCAGTCAAGGGAAATAAGCATTACTCCACGGTGTTGAACCATCGGCATATGGAGCTGTTGTTGGAAGGGCTTGAGCAGAAATGCTACATAAATACATAGAGATTCACAGACACAGCATGCACTGTAATGAATATTCAGCCCTGTAATGAATATTCAGCCCTCTGAGCCTCAGTGTACGTGTTTGTATTGGTCAGGGGCAATCATATGCAACTGCAGCTGGTTGAGCTTAGTGACTGTTAATGAGATTGCCTATCGTGTTTAATTCATTAATACGTTTTAATTGCGGTTAGGCACAGTTACTGAAGTTTATGCATGGGTTTTGTGATTTTATTTGTTAATTTAATTAAGGTTAGGCACTGTTAATTATTTTTTGTTTAATTCATGAATTCAGTTGTTATTCAGTTGTTATGATTCAAATATAATTTTGAGTATAAACTATATAACTTGGGGTGGTTTTGTCTCCCTGCTCTTCTATTGAAACATTTTGATTGTGTCAAAGTTCATGTCTCACATGACACAGGATCTGACACAAATTTTGACTGGGTCAATATTATTGTTTTCAAATTTCAATTCAATGTTTCCTCTGAGCAAGCAGGCAGTCTCTAGTAGCTCAATAATAAAAATGTCAGCACTTGTGCAGGAAACCGGGTTCAAATCGAGGATAGAAGAGGAATGTTACATAGTGCAGCTTTAAGATTAGGCACTGTTTGTTATGTTTAGGCATGGGTTTGGTCTGGTCTGGTTAATATTATGAGTAAGGATCTGTGGAGGGTGTTTAGAGCGCTCAAACAGACACATCAAAACAAGTGTTTCCTATACCAATGCCATGTGACACACCTGTGACAGCTGAATATCCACTGTCAAATTTAAAACCATGCACTCAATTATCTCAGCCAGGATTTATGTCGACATGGGCATGACAACAGAATTCACATAACATAAAGAGAGGGCAGAGACTTTACAAAGACACAATGACTAAACAGGAGATAATTTCTCCGGTCCTGTCATTACCCTGTTACAGTAATTCAACTCTGAAAGTGTTCATTTGGGTACATTCTTACACTCTCATAAATGAGTTGAATTAACACAGATGATTTGATGGTGTGCTGCACTGCTGCCTGTTGTAAAGGTTCTGTAAGTTTAGCTTTTTTGTTAAAACAAAAACAAACATTTAAAAAGGTTAAGCTTTATATATTCTGTATAGTAATCATTTCTATATAGAGTGTTTGCTCAGTTAGAGGGGTCTGTATCTCTGCAGCTCCTTACCAAACCGAAAATACATTTCCAGGTGGGGTACCCATTTTATCCAATCAGGAAAGAGAATCCATTTATCATGTTCAATTTTATAGTGTTCCAGTTCCAAACTTGTCTGCAACTTTCTTGTTTTTGTTTCATAACTTCCAATTGCACTTGTTTATCCTGTATGAGTACTCTCTCCTGATTAGATAAAATTTCTATACCCTGACCTGAAAATGTATTTTCTGTTTACTAACGAACTGGAGACATAGCAAGACCCACCCCTGTTGGTTAACAAAGTTAGCAAATAGCAATGATTACTATAGGACGATAGAGCTATTTACACTTATTTTAACAAAGAAAGACCTTTTAGAACTTTCTTTTTATACTCTGTCAGCATCTCTTATTTTGTTCCCTCTCCGCTCAGTGTGTGTTCACCACCCACTTACTGCCTCAGCAGGAGAAAGGTTAATACCCTGCTGTGTGTGTGTGTGTGTGTGTGTGTGTGTGTGTGTGTGTGTGTGTGTGTGTGTGTGTGTGTGTGTGTGTGTGTGTATGCGTGTGTGCATGTGTGCGTGTGTGTGTGTGTGTGTGTGTGTGTGTGTGTGTGTGTGTGTGTGTGTGCACGCACATGCGTGCGTACGTGTGTGCGTGTGTGTGTGTGTGCGCGCACGTGCGTGCCTGTGTGCGTACGTGCTCATACAGTATGCATATACCTTCCCAACTGCAGAGCCCATGACTGGTAAGATTACATCCACTATCTGCAGACAGAATTGTCCCAAAGGTCCCCAAAATAATAACATGAACATGAATAATCATGAAATGCCATTTGTATAGCGTTTTATCAGCATTTACCTTTGTGAGTGTTCCCCATACAGAACCAATTTTTTGTCAGAAAAACAAAAACACTTAATCCGGCTATTATAGGCATAGTGCACATACCCTCATATTGTCTGACATTCTCAAAACACATCAGAACTTACACAGACCAGCGTTGGCAATAACATCAGAACAGAGGTAACTAGAAAGTCTGGACCCAAGACCTGGTGCGGGTCACATCAGAGTTCAGTGATTTGGCTAACCAAAATGATGTGGATGTAGGCTACTTCATGTATCTACTATGAGTTCCATGAATTATCTAATGTGTGATTATCTTTGCATAACACAATGTTGTAAATCCCAGCTACAGTATCTGGTATCATGGTACTAAGCATGTTAAAGATGGAGTGCCACCATTTCTTTCCACCCTAAAACATGATCATCAGGTATTATTACAATATAAGGGGGAAGAACTTTTTCCAGAAAGTGTACAGTATTTGTTAAAATCATGCTTTTATGTGGACACGCCCACCAGTTCATTAAGTATGCCTGGTTTGCCTGGTGGGTGGTGATGGGTGGTGATCCACCTGAACTGAAGCCGCACCCACAGCTGTAGTTGTATGATAAAGGGGGAGGGGTTAGGGGAGGGGCTGATAGTGTGGTGTCACTATATTACTGTTTACTTCATTGGCCCGTTTGACTGTCAAGGGTTCAGCCTCCAAGAAGAAACCCTAAATACAAAGTTAATACACCATTGCACATAAAAACAACTCCAGGGTGTCTAATGAAGTACTGTCACCTCATAGACACATGAAAAACTGGAAAAATACAAAAATTGTGGCACTCCATCTTTAAAGAAAGATACTGAAAATGAATTAATCATAAATACTATGTGACAGAGGACCCGTGTCTGCAACAATACTGACAAAACTATAGCTTACATGTCAGCTTCCAGGCAACACCCAACAAACCATTTTGAATGGTGGCCTTGGTATTCTGGGCAAGTGTGGAACTATCTGAGAAATATCGGGAAAACATTATTTTTATTCGATTTATTGTGCTACCAAAGACAAGAAAAGTGAGTAAGAAAGCAGGCCATTATTATCCAGGGGAATGCCTATTGCACAACATATTCTACTGTAGATTCAAGAAATCCAAACGCCCTCATTAAATTGCCTCAGCAACAGATTGCAGCTGAAATGTCCCCATAGTGCACACTGCAGACTGCACCTAATACCTCGGCAGCAAACGGCTGTGCCTTCACAGGGGTTGTTTACTGCATTCTTGGACGCTGTGCGTGCTGTCAGTGCTCGCTGCTGGTGGTGTGGATTGGAACGCCTTATAAAAGTTCAGGCTTAAATAATTGATGCTGTGGTGGATGGGTCATGGGGTGGGATGGGTGTGGGGGGTGGTTAAGGGGGGTTTATGGGGTAATAGAGAAGAAGGGGAGGGGAAATGCCAACATAATTATGATCACTAGATTCACCTCGGCCTCTGGTGGCTTATTACAGCAATGGGATCTGCATGAATTGCACACTCCAACATAATGAGATTTGGATAATGAAGTGAAGTTATATAATATAATCGTGTTTTATAAAATCACTGTAGAATTTGTTCATTTGACCTAAAATTATTTGGAGGAAATAATGGTCTATTTCACAGCTGTTTGAATAAGGAACTTTCAAAAGTGAAAGTATCCTATTAAAACAGTGTTCTTAAAATGTTCATAGAACATTGTTGACTTGATACTTGTGTATATGATTGTGGAAAAATAGTATAATTGATAGACCTACACCTACACGATTGTATTGACTATGTATTTTTTTACAACAATCCAAAACCTTTCCCTAGAGTAAAAGCCAATGCCATTAAGTATTAATAACGACGTCAACTGATTCTTGAATATCTTGGCAGGAGCCAGACAGGATTCTCCACGGAGGTGCATGCATACTCGCTTTTGAAAAGGGCAGAAATAATGACCAGCTGGATCATAATTGAATTTCAGCTCTAATTCTGTTAGAGCCATTGACCTACCGAGGGATTTCATATAAGGTTGGCAGCGAGAAAGTGCTGCATTGGCTGCTGCAAGGCCAGTGTGTCTTTTTGGTCTGAGTGTACAGAATGTGTGTGTATCTTCTAGTATGTATACGGTGGCAAGTGTGTTTCTATACCAACATACGACATTCATATGATCATGTTTGTGTTGTCATTGATTATTTTCTCAAATTAGCTCCACTGTAGCGCATGGGGGCTATTTGTAATATGGAGGTGGATGAGCATAGAGTGAACACACAGTACTGAGAGGCTTTTACAAAGAACGAACACTTTGGAGCATTCTTGATTGATTGTGTAGCTGAAAGCTATAATCTTACTGATCAATTTCTTATTTAATGATCATTTTTGTCAATAGTTCAACATTGGCATTTAGGGCTCGATTTTCGTCGCCGCCGTTACCTGCGGCCCACAAGTCAGCCGGAAATTACGAGTATAGTAGCTTGCAAGCTGTCCCTTAATGGTATTTTGGTCCAGCGTCACCCGCAATCTATTTTGCAGACATCGGTATTTGCGCCTAGAGGTGTGGTCATGGGCGTGTTGTGCTACTAATTCGCTTATTTCCATCGCTCAAAAATCAAATGTATGTAAATAGTATCCCAAGCGGCACACTTTACTACTTATTTCGATGGGAATAAGCGAATTAGCACAAAAACCCAACCACAATTGAGGGCTTATATTAAGGGAAATTAGGAAACCAATCACCGTGCCACATGCCATTGCCTTTTAAGAGATCTCTTATCCTTTGCCCGTTATGCCCAGTTCTATATTGCTTCATAGCCTTACGGTCTATAGCCCATGGCATGGAAGAGTAATGCGTTGCTGCCTTGAAGTCTCACTTGTGCACAGAGCCAAGAACACTTTCCATTGAGTCACAACTCGCTCAGATCTCGCTCATTTTTAACATTTCAAAGTGCTGTGTTGGTATATAGATCGTGCGTGTAGGCTGTGATGAAACTGAACGAGCAAATGGAATCACGCACAATGTCTGGCACAACAAATCAAATAACTTCTTTGACTAGACAATTATATAAACACAATGGACACAAGGAAGTGACAGGTCACAGCAGTCACTATTATAGGAAAATTACAAAGAGATGCAATAAGAAAATAAGGAGGGATGATCAAGCAGCCTGACTCGGACATCTCCATTGCAGGCGCACGGCGCGCGCCGCTCTACCAAACTAATTTGGCATACGGCATAAGTACTTTTAAACTCCACTATCGCCTTCCCAAATGTGTGTGACCAAAATAGCAATTTAGGGGAAAGCGTGCCAACACGCCCATGACCACACCTCTAGGCGCGAATACCGGTGTCGAAATACCATTAAAGGACAGAGCAAGCGGGGGCACGGTGGCACAGTCGGTAGTGCTGTTCGATTCCCGCTCGGGACGCTGGCAGCGTGTCCTCTCCTCCGTGTCATCAGTGCCCATATCCGAGGCGGGGTTGGCGAAAGGGCCTTTCTGTGTGGAGTTTGCATGTTCTCCCCATGTCCCCTAGGGTAGGTACCTACCGTAGATATACCCTCACAAAAAACATGCAGTAATCCTGGTCACTAAACTGCCTCCCCCAGGCTAGCTGGGGCGCCTGATGGAGGGGAAAGGAACTGGTTGGAATAACGTGTTCCTTCCAACCAGGGAAACTCCCCCCTGTCAGGTGTAAAGGAGCAACCTGGACACTCATGCATGAAGGAAGCATGAGTTCAAGTCCGTTGCTCTCCCCAGGTTGGCGGAGGGTGTGTAGAGCCCCGGATCACAATAGATAATTGACACAGGGGTGAAAAATGGGTTACAAAATCGTGCCTGCAATGGAGATGTCCGCGGAGTCAGGCTGCTTGATCATCTCTCCTTATTCTCCTATTACATCTCTTTGTAATTTTCCTATAATCAGCAGAAGTGAGTGCCTGCTGTGACCTGTCACTTCCTTGTGTCCATTGTGTTTAGAAAATTGTCTAGTCAAATAAGTTATTTGACTTGTTGTGCCAGCCATTGTGCGTGATTCCATTTGCTCGTTAAGTTTCATCACAGCGCAGCAAATGTGGTTTAATCCAATTTCCCGACATTTCATTTTCGCTTGATACCGTTTCGTAGAGACTGCCTAAACGCACGATCTATATACCAAACGAAAGCTCGAAATCCGTAGATCAAACAACTTTGAAATGTTAAAAATTAGCGAGATCTGAGCGAGTTGTTGGCACGGGGAGGGGGTGGGGGGTGGTGGACAGCACAAGTGAGACTTCAAGGCAGCAACGCATCACTCTTCCATGCCTTGGGCTAGACCGTAAGGCTATGAATCAACATAGAACTGGGCATAACGGGCAATGGATAAGGGATCTCTTAAAGGCAATGGCATGTGGCGGGGTGATTGGTTTCATTATTGTAACGCCCAAACCACACATAATGTAACGGGTAGCAGAGGTGTTTTAGGGATTTAGACAGGTGACCAAAATAGCCACTTTACCACTTTAGTGCGGGAACGCCCCTTCCCCACTGCTAAATCCCCAAATAGTGTATTTAGAATGCTCGAATGAAAATGGAGCCCTTAGTCTAGGTAACCTCTTTAGATGGATAATTGGATATGTCAACATATAAACCAAACGTTGATTATGAATGCATTATAGGACCACAGTATATAGGCCTGTAAGCTATATGGGACAATGTGGTGATAAAATAAGTTGTAGCTTGTTCAATGAGAGTGAAATAAGACACTGGCTCACAAAGCAGTAGTATAGTGTAACAGTAGCTGGCCTGCATGGTCATTATTGAATGTGTGCTTCATTTGAAAATCTTAAAGGACCACTTCACCACTTTTCAAATGTTCATGATAAAATAGCACAAACCCGTCCACCAGTGACATCATCGATGGGGAATCCAAGCTAATAGAAACTGCAGGCGTTCTATTCCTAAAAAGTTGCAATGCGAAAATAGTAGCCATTGTTAAATATATATATATTTTTTTTTTAATCTGCCTAACGATGATGTCACTGGTGGATGGGTTTCTGAATTGCCCACAGCCCTTATATGAGACACAGGCCAAGTAGAAAACAAATTGTGGTATTTTATATGAGGACCAATTATATGAAGATAGGTTGAAAAGTGGTGAAGTGGTCCTTGTACAAAGACCCTTCTCAACCGCCTTCAGGTAGGTCTCTCTGTCCCTCTCCCTCTATCCATCTCTCACACCTTCCCTCCCTCTCCTCTCCTCTCCTCTCCTCTCCTCTCCTCTCCTCTCCTCTCCTCTCCTCTCCTCTCCTCTCCTCTCCTCTCCTCTCCTCTCCTCTCCTCTCCTCTCCTCTCCGTCTCTCTCAAGTCTCAACCCTTCCACCCCTCTCTCCCTCTCCCTCTCTCCCTCTCCCTCTCCCTCCCTCTCTCTCTCTCTCTCCCTCTCTCTCTCTCTCTCTCTCTCTCTCTCCCTCTCCCTCTCTCTCTCTCTCCCTCTCCCTCTCCCTCTCTCTCTCTCTCTCTCTCTCCCTCTCCCTCCCTCTCTCTCTCTCTCTCTCCCTCTCCCTCTCCCTCTCTCTCTCTCTCTCTCTCCCTCTCCCTCCCTCTCTCTCTCTCTCTCTCTCTCTCTCTACTCTCTCTCTCTCTCTCTCTCTCTCATCTCTCTCTCTCTCTCTCTCTCTCTCTCCCTCTCTCTATGTTCTCCTCTCTCCGCACACATTTCTGTGCGAGTTATTCTGGCTAAGACTCCCATGCAGCTAGTCAGTGTGCTGCAGTGAATGATGCGCAGAGCTCAGGCGCGCCTGATTCCGCAGAAAATCCTTTTCATGTTGGAATACGAATAGTTGAACGAGGATTAAATATCTGTTTCTTCCACACACAAAACCATCTTTTAATTTCTAAAGTCCAACTTTTTTTATTTTGGTCAATTTGACCCATTCTTCGAGGATTCGAGACGAGTGTTGCTCGGTGCGCGTGTTTTATTCTATTTGTAAAAGTCGTGAGTATGGGCATCATTTGTGCATCGTTGACTGTAATTCGACTGCCTTGTGCACAATGTGTACAAATGCATGAACCCTAAATTAATTTCGTCAGTTTGCATGTGCATGATTGCAATGCAATAGCCAGCTCCGAATGATCAGAATCGTATCTGTTATGCCCAAAGTAGAAATGCTATGGATCCCAAATTGAATTCGTCCCAGCCGCTAATAATCAAGGTAGGCTACCAAATAGCCTAAATTATAGGATCGATTGCGCCTATACGTTACTAAAATGATTATGGAATTAATGTTCTGTCGACAAATGCACACGCACAATAACAAAGTAAAATATTTTAAGATCTAATAGGTTATTTAAAGTTCTCCAATAAACCGGACACGTGTTGAGATCAATTTTCGCCGACAACTATAGTTGCGATTCGAGTGCACGAAATTCATAACAGCAGTAGCCTCTATAGTCCCCCATCAAGACAAGTAGGCCTACAGACAACTGCAACTTTTACCATTAAAAAAAAGAACAGCGCTCTATCTTACTGCACCACTTCAAAACAAGTTCCAACTCACCTGATCATGTTGGGGCTTCGGAGAAGTCTACGGCAGTCACACGGGGTCGCCTCCGGCCACGAAGCAAGTAAACTCCGGGCGTCTCTTATGTTGCTTCTCTTGGTCTGGCCGTGTCTGTCCATAGGCAAAAAGAAGCTGTACATCGGGGCGCTGTTTCCAATGAGCGGCGGCTGGCCGGGCGGCCAGGCGTGCCTGCCCTCCGCGCAGATGGCCCTGGATCTTGTGAACAACAGGACTGACATTCTGCCAGACTACGAGCTGGAGCTCATACACTACGACAGCATGGTGAGTGTGACTGAGCGACACGGCGCTTAAGGTGGTGTGTGTGTGACTGTGTGTGTGTGTGTGTGGCTATGTGTCTGCACAATCAATGCGATTTTCTCCGAGACAAATTGCTCTGACAGTTGGGTCTCTTGAAAATGTAACGTGAAGTCATATTATTATTGTTGTTGGTGTAATTTCAGACAGTTTAAGCTACTGTGTAGGTCTTTCTTTTTCCTGAATTTTAGTTTTGCAAGTTAGCTCCACACACCGACTTGACTAGCCTAAACCACCCACAGACTCTTTTGGAGTTATTATTTTCTTCACAGTGCCTGCACATATATTCTAAAAACAATATGGCCTAGTTATTGTTACTCTATTGTGTTTGTTTGAGGCACTGCCAGTCTGCCACTGCCTTATCCTGAGTCTCCATTGGAGATCATCTGACCACACCCCCCCCCCCCCCCAGCACTGTTCAAAGATTAATTAAGACACATCAGTCCTCTTAATGAAATTACTCTCGCCATAATAATGGAGACTGCCTTGTGTTAAATGAGCAAAACACCTTCTTGCTCATCAATCATTTATCAGCGGTATTCTTTTTTTATGTCAGCATTATTCAATCACTGCATGGGCTATACATTGAGCATATAGGCACTGGTTTCTGTCCCAGTTTTCATTATGCCTATACCCCAGGCAAAATGTTTAAGGTTTGTTCTAAGTCTTCTGTTTTGCCATAGTAAGCCTAATTTATTCTTTGTGGTTGTGGTTATGACGAAATATACAACTGATTTTCAAGTGATGCACGTTTTCACTTTAAAAAGAGGCGGTCATACAGTTACAGTATAAGGCTTTCTTTAAGCTAGTCATAAGCTTTGACATTATTCGAGGACGGACTAAAGGGGGAATTTCATGGGGAACACAGAAACAAATGCGGATTTCCTCTTCAATCCGCTCAGTTTCTCCTCCCTTGAGGGTGTTTATCAATCATACTGCAGGACAGATGCTTTGAGAGGGCTCGGGTGCCAAACGGTTAACTGTGCTGCTGCGACTGGTTAGAAATCGCTATGAGCTTTGTTCTGATTGGTGAAAGAGGCCCTGCATTGGAATCCTGTTTAAGAGAATAGGAGAGAGAGAGAGACAGAGAGAGAGAGATAGAGAGAGAGTTGGCATGGCAACACAGTTACTCTTGAGCAAAGCACAGAAACAAACAAGGTTTCAGGGTTGTGTGTGTTAATATGTTTGCAAATGTATGCAGAATATGTGTGTCCAGTGTTTGTTACATTACATTGTCCTTCACATTGTATTGCATACTCACACACGTATTGATGCATGTTGAACATTTCTATTTAATTAATTAAGTGTGTGTGTGTGTGTGTGTGTGTGTGTGTGTGTGTGTGTGTGTGTGTGTGTGTGTGTGTGTGTGCGTCCGTGCGTGCGTGCGTGCGTGCGTGCGTGCGTGCGTGGCCTCCAATTTGGAATTTACCAACCAATTTTGGACAGATTTCATGGGCTAGAAAAACTTCACTTGTAGAGCATGACTCATTGAGGCCTCTGACTCAAAACAGATATGCAAATGCAGAATAAAACAAGTTAGAATGATGTCAAGAGGAGTTTTTG
This sequence comes from Protomyctophum parallelum, assembly GCF_964188405.1. NCBI lineage: Eukaryota > Metazoa > Chordata > Actinopteri > Myctophiformes > Myctophidae > Protomyctophum > Protomyctophum parallelum. Next base: position 15,265,630 of record NC_139698.1, on the reverse strand, counting down.
GTATTTATCCCATTTTTTGTGGCAATAAGTTCTCAGTTTTCCAGATAGAAAATGTTTCACACATGGCTGAAATATTAATTAGAAGCTTGCCCTCTACAAAGCAGAAAAAGCAATTAGAAGAAAGGGATTAATTAGGCCTGCTATTTACTTGCTATTACTTGCTATTAATCCATCCACAGCTTGTTTGGTCAAGGACCAAACCTGCACCTGGCGAGCTCCGCTCTCATCTTCCTGTTTAGTGGTCAGATTAATACAAGAGCATAACCGCTGTATTTATCTTGGTATAATTGCGTCTCACGATCAAGGCTGGAGGACAGCAGGTAGCACCATTGTCACACAGCCTGTATTTGTTTTCATGTTTCGCCAGTTTGTTTTTGTTTGCATCTCTCAGACTATAGATCTGAGAGATGCATTCGAATTTCAGCTCCGTTTGATTTGGATTTCCAAACCCAATTCCAGTGTATGATTATCAGGTTTTTCAGTGTGTCAGTTTAAGTGACAGACTTGGTCAATATACTATACAATATTCATGAAGTTCAACACTTCCCAGACTGTCATTTTTTAATGGATGCCGATACCCTGTGGTGGGGGAATGGCTTTGGAGAGGGCTCGTTGGCAGGGTGCAGAGAGAACATTAGGCTATTTACAGCATTCCGAGATCTTTATACACAAACACACATGTGCATACCCAAGTGCAAACAGGCACACACATACACACACACACACACACACACACACACACACACACACACACACACACACACACACACACACACACACACACACACACACGCGCGCACACACAGGCACGCGCGCATGCAATCCAGCTCCGTTGCCATGGATATATCAAAGTGGAGACTGCAAACTTTGATCAATTATTGTGTGCAATGGAGTGAGACAGTGTTGGTAGAGAGAAATGGTATGAATCATGATGGCGGCTTTTCTCACTTGCGTGCTTTAACTGGCAGCTGGGAACACTGTTCCCAACTTGAGATCCATATTACGTATCCTTGCTTCACACATGGCTACCGGAATACAAGCCTAGAGTAGCACTCCAGGCATAATTATAAGGATGTTAGGAGGATGTTGCTACACCGGCTTTGAGATTTAATACATGCCACCCCCCCGGGCCCTGCATGTCTTATCCCATTTTGACCTGAGATCAGATTCTAAAAATGTCTTTTACATCCTGACAGTTTTCCGAAAAAGCTATGTTTCTATGTCAGTCGATCTTTGATTTTTCAAAAATAGCAGACCTACAAGCTCGTACGAGCTTGTAGATCTGCTATTTTTCAATAGCTAAAGCATAACATAATGCTAACACCAAAAGGGGTTCCCGCCTAGAATGGGTTATTCTCTGTTCACGCTTCTTTTATATTATTCAATCTGCAGTGTAATTAGAGAGTACGTTAAGAAGAGTCTTCTGTCATTCTCCTGTAGGGAATCATCATTTTTCTTCAAAGGCATACTGCACTGCAGGCAGGGTGTGTGTGGCTGGAGAGCCATCAAAGACATGTTAACATACACTCATTACACTGATATTGGTTTGGGGAATTTCAGCACCAAGGACAGCACCAGCAGTGGCGGTTATATGGGTATTTGGTGTGTGTGTGTGTGTGTGTGTGTGTGTGTGTGTATGTGCGTGTGCGTGTGCATGTGCACGTTCAACTTGGCAACCTGGTACCCATCAGCACACGACCCACACTGCATCCTACATCCAGTACCACATGACAAAGAAACAGTCGCACACATCTTAAATGGTTGCAGCCACTATAAAGGACTGTACATTGCCAGACATGACCGTCTGGTGGACCTGGTCTCAGACAAGATCAGAGGAGTACAGGACAGGACAACAAGAATGTATAAACACAGCACTGTAAAAATAGACTGGTTTTATCACAATGACACACATGTCAATTCACTACAAAATATTCCAAATACCCCAGCTATTGTGTTCATCAATGAAATTAGAAAAACTGTCACTATATTTGAAATAGGCTGCCCATTTGATTTGTATATGGACACTTGTTTTACATCCAAACTTCTGGTGGAATGTATTATGGCCTTGGGATATAACTGTCAACTTATTGTCCTTGTATTTGGAAGTCTGGGCCATGTCCATAAACTTGTGCTCAGGGGTCTGCAATTGGGTGGATTGCTAAAAACAAATGCAAAAAAGCTGGCTAAATACTGTTCTGTCTCAGCTACTATGGGCAGTCTGTCTGTCTGGAGAAGGCGTTGTTTCATTTATCCCTAGGTGGCTTAAAAACCCCAAAACAAACATCCTGTCTAGTAGTGTCAAGTAATAGTCAACAATGTCAACAATGTGCTATATATTTTTTTTTCTCTCTTCTTTTCCCTCCCCAGCTATATCTGGTTGGACCATATGTGACATAATCCAGCAAAAAGGCCCACAATTTTTACAGATTTTTACAGATTATTAAAGTACAGAATGTAAATGTAATGCAAATCTCGGAACTGCGCTTCTCTGCCCCCAAAACCGTGTTGAAATACAAGCCCACTTTGACATTTCATTTGCCCAAATGAACAATATGTTGGAATGGAAAGCCTTCAACATTCAAACTGTGTTAATATGAAAAAAAAGAAAATCACATAAAAAAAAAATATATTTATTGATTTACTCAATTTTCATTCTGGCGAGATGTGGCACTTTTTGCTGGAGTCTGTCACATATAATGTATAACCTAATTCTGATCAGTGTTTGGGTCTATTGTATTACGCCTCTTGTGCAGATCCAAATAAAATAAATCAAATGTGTGTGTGTGTGTGTGTGTGTGTGTGTGTGTGTGTGTGTGTGTGTGTGTGTGTGTGTGTGTGTGTGTGTGTGTGCATGTGCACGTGCACATGCGCGTAGGGACAGTTGGCCGGTAGGTTGGTATAGGTAGGCTACTATATGGTTATCCATTCCATTCACATGCACTTTTGCCCTGGCTGGCCCCCTGGCCAGCCAGCGCCTGATGGAGGGGAAAGGAACTGGTTGGAATAACGTGTTCCTTCCACGCGCTACATCCAACCAAACTCCCCCCTGTCAGGTGTAAAGGAGCAACTTGGACACTAGGCATGAAGGAAGCATGAGTTCAAGTCCGTCTCCCCATGTCCCCCATATATGGGGACTAGGTTGGCGGAGGGTGTGTAGAGCCCAGGATCACATTAGATAATTGACACAGGGGTAAAAAATGGTTACAAAATCGTGGGATAAAAAGAAAAAAAAAAAAGAATCAGCAGTGGCTCGAGTGACGCAGTGGTAAAAGTGCCTGTGCACCACTGTGGAGGTTGTGGGTTCGAATCCACCCTTTGTCGAGCGTCTATACGAAGACAATTAGTCCGTATTTGCACTGTTTGGGAGTGGAAAGCTGGGCGGGGAGGGTGATATTTGTCACTGAATGTATTCCCGGGCTGGGGCCTGTCAGAAGGGAGTGTTGGGCGGGAGGAGAGGAGTAGGATGGAGATTATGTATGTTCTACTCTACGTCCTCCTTGACATTAAAAGGTTTGAGAAGCACTGCTTCAGAGGAGTCACACAGCTACAGTCATCCTCAGCCGGGGAATTGTTTTGGTAGGCCATCACCCACTGCCGTGCAATTCTTCATGACATTCAGAATGCTGGTGGGAGGAATTATTTTCTTGGATGGGCATGTAAATGTGTATTTGTGCGAGTATATTTTAGTGCATATTGTCGCAGTCAGAAACCTCATATCTATATTTTAAGTTTTTGTGGGTTTTCTTTTGATCATACTGCAGCGTTGTACAAAAGCATCAAAACTGGCATATCTAAGTCCGAAAAACGGCAACATGTTTTTGAGCTTGTAGATCGGCTACGTTTGAGGTTTTTGAATTTGAATCCTGCAAAGTAACAGTTTTGTACATATGAGGTTTCCACCTGACAGACACAATATACTTTATATATTGTCACTGTCAGGCAGAAACCTTGTATATCCAAAACCATGACTGTTCAGGGAATGGAAAAAATAACTGTTCCAATGGATCTAATGTAGTTTTTATTTGGCTCTCATAATGCCAATTTCATTGTTAAATATTTTAAAAGCCGTAGACAATCAATCAATCAATGGGTCATCCAAGCATATAGAAACTGCAGGCTTCCTGAAAAGTTGCGATAATTGATACATAATAAATACAAATTTATATAAACTTGTACATTTTTTTATTATTAATGTTATTTCATCATAAATGCACCAAGTCTGTGTGTGTGTGTGTGTGTGTGTGTGTGTGTGTGTGTGTGTGTGTGTGTAATCACGTAGCTCGAGAACCCTTCGTCCCACCGACAAATTCACCACACGTGTTCCACACCACCACAGGGAGTGCAGTGACCTAGCCTCGCGTTGCAATACTAATATACCACTTCGCTGGGCTCCGCCTCGGGGCATATGCATAATTGCATATGCATATGCAATAGGGGCGGATGAAGTCTGGCTGCGCCAGGCTAGCAGTGCCCGGCCTTGAGTTGGTCGTACCCACGGTTGTCCAGAACTGCCTCTGCCCGGGCTCTGGACAGAGGCCCTAGATCTCCATATATGGAGCTGGCCTGTTCTGACATCACAATATTATTATGCTTATGGATATCGTGTTGTACTGCTATAAAGGACAGTGAGAGCTTCATGGACAAGTTATGTAATGCATTGTGGTTGTTTCTTTCCTCTTTTTTACACATATACACCTGTGAGGTGACAACTTAAGATGATTCTGATTCCTTTCCTCCTTTACCACTCTCTCCTCCCTTCTTCTTTTTTCTATCATCTGTCTCATTTTCATCTTTCCTCTCTTCCATCGCCCATGTCCTCTGTTTCCTGTGTCATAAACCGTCTCCCTCACCCTATCTGGTCTCCTAACCTCTCCCCCCGGTCGACTATCTCTCCCTTCCTGGCTATATCTCTGCCCATCTTTTCCTTTCCCATCTGTCTTTCTCCCTCTCTGCCGTGATCCATCCATCCATCCATCCATCCATCCATCCATCCATCCATCCATCCATCCATCCATCCATGCACACACATGCATTCATACACCCACGAATAAACACATACATGTACATCCACTCAAACAAACACCCATACTGTACTTTCCCATCATCCTCTCTTCATCCTTTCCTCCACTTTAGTGTGACCCCGGTGAATCCACCAAGCTGCTCTATGACCTTCTCTACACGGAGCCCATAAAGATCGTCTTGATGCCCGGCTGCAGCGGTGTCTCCACCATCGTGGCTGAGGCTGCCCGTATGTGGAACCTCATAGTGGTGAGTATTCTTTCTGTGGTTTCATACCCAGAGAAACCAATGTTGAATTGGTGATTTTGTCTTTGCCGGGGGACGCTATGTTGATGACATCAAGCACACGTCGCACCTACACTACAGGAGTTAGTCACATAAACATAATGGGCTTATTCAGGCTTCCTATGTTAATAGAGGGTATGCCCATGCTTAAAGTGAATGGCACATCGAGTGGCAAAGCAACATGCAAAGTGAGTTTAACAATGTTTAATGTTAATGCAATCAGATAGGACTTTTCTATGTGGATGTATGAGCTGTCGAGGCCAGGAAAGTCGTTTTTTTGCCACTCAGTAGGCGTTCCTGCATAACTTCCTGGTTTGATGATGATGTCACCCGCATACCCTCTATTCACACTGGTGTGACACTCTGCAGTGTTTTGTAAAAATGTGTTGGTGTGAACCTATGGTTGTTTTTGATCGATGCATGTGTGTGCGCGCATGTTCCTGAAAGATCTTAGGGGGGGGGGGGCCATGGTACTGCGTGCAATGACCAATGCAACACTGAGAGAAACCTATAGAGGGAGTTGGGTTGGGTCCGCTTTTACTGGTAGCCAATGTTTACCTGACTGCCCTGCTCCATAGCGCAAATGGAGTAAACATGTTTCTTAGCCACTTAGTAATCAAGTCAGGATCTACGAAGGTGAAATCGGCATGCTTATGCACTTTACAAAGTGACCAAGGGCACAAAGGCAAAGCAAGGCAAGTTTATTTTGTATAGCACATTTCAACCCTGAAAAGGCAATTAAATGTGCTTCACACATAGAGCAAAGGAAACACTATAAATTATAAAAGGACATTAGGATTTTATAATAATATGATTACAGTGCAAAAACTCATGAAAGGCAGCGGCAAAAAGAATGGTTTCTATCAGGGTTTTTTTGGCTCCACAAAATAAAACAACATAAACAGCTCATGTAACTTCAAGTGTGTTTGAGTATTTTGTATGCCTGCTCTTTCTTCCATGCACTCTGTAGCCGATGTACTTCATATTTAGCCCTTTGTTCTCTTATACAACTTTCATTAAGCGGTTAGGCAGTGAGTGCAAACAACCCCTTCTTTCCGCACGGCCAGTATTGTTATTTGCCATTTTATGTTGTTCAACAGTAAAATCTGAATTCTCTCCCTCTCTCTCTCTGTCTCTCTGTCTCTCTCTCTCCCCCTACTTCCATCCTTTCCCCTTGCCCGGGGCCCTCTGCTCTATTTCCTTCCCTCTATCTTTCCTCCCTCTGTGTCTTTATTCCGCTCTTTTTTTCTTCTCTATCATTACTGTCTGCGCCTGTTTCCCTCTTGGTCGTTCGTCTCCTTGCTCCCCCGCCTCAACTCTCCCTCGTAGTCGTACACTGTTGCACTCTTTACTACTGTACATGCCACCACTTGCTGCGTAGTAACTGCCACAAGCAATTACTTCCATTGCCGTTCTCTGTCTGAGTAGCAGACAGTGAGTATCTCTGCCTGTAGCCCAAAGGCTTAGGGGGGAGGGGTGGGGGGGATTCCCTGCTGGTCAAGTAGTAAATGTTTGGCTTCCCATGCAGGAGACCTGGGTTCAATGTTAACCTGGCATTGCCAGCTAGATCTCTCCACGATATCGTGGCGAGAACGTGTGAATGAGCCCATGTGATCAGTCTGTCAATGCCAGGCTAGGTGAATGTGACAGAAATAGCTGTGCCTAAAATCCATAAGCCTATAATTTCTCCCATGGCCAACAAGGATTCCTTTTAGGCTTAAATGATTGGTTTCCCATATGCGAAAAATTTCCTCTGTTGGCATGGTGTTAATTTGATACCACATTGCTCTCCTTTGGTGACACTAAGCCAGGGACTGCCACTGATCTGCCACTACAAGGGCTGATGTTGTGGTGGGAATCAAAAGATTTCCCTTTGTCTGTCTTTTTGAAAGCAAAGCAGAAATAGGGGATTTGGCTTGTCTCTTTGGGAGTGCAGCTGCATTATCAATTAAATCAATTTTGCCACCTTGGTGCGAACACCCACAAAGCTGGGTTGGAGATGCAGAGGTAAAGGCAGTGACGTATCACGGCCACAAAGCACAGGCGTAAATGGCACTTCCGCATACTTGTCACAGACTCACGGTCTTTGACTTGGCCAACCGAACCACACACAAAGCTTTGCGTGCACAAAGTGTGCTCTTCTCAATTGTATATATTTTGTGTGCATGTGTTGCATTATGTGAATTTGTTTGACTGCTCTGTATATATTACTTTATTCCTGTGTTTCTCCCTGTGTGTGTAACAGTTACCTTTGTGATACATCATTTAATCAATGTACACAAGTATGTCAAATAGCGGATTTACAAGCAAAATATTTACCTATTTTAGCTCAATGTTAACCTATATTTACATTCCCAGTTTTGGGACATAGTGTCATGTGTTTAATGTACGTTGGCAGTGGAAGCTGCAGCTATTTCCCCCTAGTACACATAAATGCTTTCTGCCCCTTTCGCTTTCGCGTCAAGTTAGAGCTCAGCTGTCACTATTTGTGTTGTTGTATCAACACCTTCTTTACCTGTGTGTACGGCACGCACGGGGATGTTAGTGCTGGGAGCACAAACAGATGTCTACATGACATGTGACATCTACTGTATCACAAAGTCCATTCCAATGTCCTCAGTGCTCAAAACTATATGCATTGTTGGTTGTTTGCATTGTTGGTTGTTTGCATTGTTGGTTGTTTGCGGTGTGTGTGTGTGTGTGTGTGTGTGTGTGTGTGTGTGTGTGTGTGTGTGTGTGTGTGTGTGTGTGTGTGTGTGTGTGTGTGTGTGTGTGTGTGTGTGTGTGTGTGTGTGTGTGTGTGTGTGTGTGTGTGTGTGTGTGTGTGCGTGAGTGAGTGAGTGAGTGCGATAAAACGTATAAATGGTATAAACGGTACTTTTTGGCCAGAAAGGGATTTATTTTCACCGGAGGAAAAATATTTTCTATGAGGAAATTCTCTGGGCAATATCGGTAGAAGGCGCAGTGGAGTGGAAACAAAAAACCCTTTTGGCCAAAAAGTACCGTTTATGTGTGGTGGGGGCTCAGAGTGCTTCCAGTAAGGAAAGTAGGCTTTCTAATGACACAACCCGCCTTTGTTTTGGTGAGTAGCAAAAACTTTATTTTTATTTACGCTAAAGACGAGAGGCTGGTCTGCATTCATGCGAGCGGCGGAAGTCGAGAGTAACATAGCTCTAAATGCAACGCATTAGAGCTATGGACCAGAGCTACAGTATCCCCCATAATTATGGGTGATACTGAGGCTGCTACCTTGGATCCTCCACACCAAGGCAGCAGCTAGTAGCCCAGAACCCTCCTCTGGGAACATGTACTGTAGCCTACGTATTTATGTTTTTATGTTTCCAACCGTGAACAATATGTATATGCCAATGGTTGTTCTTCATCCAAAGTCAAGTTGTCTTGTGGGGTCCCTCAGGGGTCTATTCTTGGACCTTTAATATTTATTGTTTACTTGAATGACCTGGCTGCTGTATCCTCATCTTTTACCCCAATTCTGTTTGCTGATGATACTAATTTGATTTTAACTCACAAAAATTTCGAATCTCTCATAAAGGAGGCCAATTCTGGCAAAGCTATGCTATCCGAATGGTTTCTTGCAAATAAGTTATCACTAAATGTAAATAAATCTAATTTATAGTTTTTGTGAGCAAAAACAAAAAATACTGTCATCATAGAGCTAAGATCTCTATTGGTGGGATTGAAATTAGTCAAGTTTCATCCACCAAGTTCCTAGGAATCCTGGTGGATGAAAAATTGTCTTGGAAAGAACACATACATACAGTAACCAACAAAGTTTCAAGATCATTTGGTATCATCAGAAGAATTAGGGGCCTGGTTCATCAGGCTTGCCTCTTAACCCTCTATTACAGTTTGATTTATCCATATCTCATTTATTGCAATACCGTTTGGGCAATTACATATCCATCCAATTTACACAAATTATTAATTATTCAAAAGAAATTTGTAAGAATAGCTACCTCTTCTCACTATTTGGCTCCATCTGCTCCTTTGTTTAAGGATCTAAATGTACTGTCTATCTATGACATTAACATAGTACAATCCTGTTCTTTCATATATAAATGCACTTACCTTCCAAATATGCTTCCTACAACTTTCAAAGAATATTTTAAGACCAACTCTCAAGTTCATGATTATAATACTAGACAATCCGACAATATTCATCCTCCCTTCAGCCGTACCACTCTTAGCAAGTTCTCCATAAAAGTCAGAGGTTCTTTACTCTGGAATTCACACATACTTATTGCCAACTCCGCATCTTCACTCTGTAACTTTAAACATAGATTGAAGGCCAGCCTCTTGAAGTTACCCTCTCCAATTGATTCTAACGTAATGTAGCCTTATTGTGCATACTCAGACATACTCTGACTCAGTCACGCGCACATGCGCGCACATACACACGCACAGACACACACACTTCACAAGTGTAAATAATGTATTTCTTGTTGTTTTTGTTTTTGTTATTTTCCATACCTATGTTTGATTACTTTGTCTTACTATTTGTATATTACTATTTGTTAAATTTTATATTAACTTTGGTGAGAACGACATATAAGCCCTCCCTGGGTTTCTTTTCTCACCTGCACACACTTCACACTTCTATTGATGTTACCTTTTTTGTACTGTTTTTATTGTGCAAATAAATAAACTAAACTAAACGTAACCAGGGAAAATTAAGGTGTGATATGGTTCTTTCTTGTTCTTCATGTGTTTCAATTTTCCTATATCTGTCAATCATTCTGTCTCCCGCTGTTTGAACTCACCGCCACAATACAGCAATGTGCATATAATACAGAGGGGACATGTTCTGATCTGAATCCATGGTGAATGATGTCTCCTCACATCAGTCACATGCCGATGTATTGAGGAGACATCCTCAGGAAACTGCTCAAAAGTGTAAATGTTGTTTCTCTCTCTCTCTGCCTTCCCTCTGTCAACAACTTTCTCACACATTCTGCTTCCAACTCCACCAGTTGTCCTACGGCTCCAGTTCGCCTGCCCTGTCCAACCGACAGCGCTTCCCGACCTTCTTCCGCACCCACCCCTCAGCCACGCTCCACAACCCCACCAGGGTGCGGCTCTTCCAGAAGTGGAAGTGGACACGCATCGCCACCATTCAGCAGACCACCGAAGTGTTCACTTCAGTCAGTGGAACTAAATATTTTTTACTTCATCTCTGTTTCATCTCCTCTGTCCTCTCCTGTCATTTGGTCACCCATTAGCTCACTCTTCAGTTTACTCTACCTTTTTATTTGTCCACGGTCCCCACTTTGACTGATCATTTCTTCTTGTCTTGTTTGAGTGTGTATGTGTGTACTATGTGTGAATGATGCCTGCGTTACAATGTACTGTACATTCTTGGCTTCTGTATGTGTGTGTGTGTGTGTGTGTGTGTGTGTGTGTGTGTGTGTGTGTGTGTGCGTGTGTGCGTGTGTGCGCGCGCGCGTGTGTGTGTGTGTGTCATCAGCATGTCGTTATTACATGTGTGTGCAGAAGTGCCTGTTCCCAGGCTATAAGAGTCTACTTTTAAGTATTCATTCCAGGCAATTGTTGTAGGATTTCTGAAGTAATTTGTTGGAATATTGGTTGCGAGGAATATTGATTAGGCAATGCATCTCTCCCAGGCACAGCGCTCAATACCATGGCACTCAGGTTCTCTCCTGTAATGGAGGTTAATGATCCCTCTTTCACGCACGCACGCACGCACGCACGCACGCACGCACGCACGCACGCACGCACGCATATGCGTCCAAAAGGGATAGCACCAAAAGAACCTCCATGCGGTCTTGTTTCCATTTAGGCCATATGCAATCAATTCATAGACATGACATAAAAAATAACAACAAAATTCAATATCATCACAGGAAAAATAAATGTACAGGGAGGGGGGATCATTTCCAGCTGAAAGGTGGATTTTCTAACCTTCTAAAACTTCCTCCTCACCCTCTCTGTCTGTCTCCGTCTCTGTCTATTAATTGTCTTTCATCTCCCAGACGCTAGATGATCTGGAGGAGAGGACGAAGGAGGCAGGCATTGAGATCAGTGTTCGTCAGAGCTTTCTCACCGACCCGGCTGTTGCTGTCAAGAACCTCAAGGTGCTTTGATGTAAAATTCACCTCAGCTGCTCACAGGCTCACAGCTGCATGCGCGATGCCATTAGCATAGAGGCGATTTGATTGAGGAAATTTAATGCACAGGGCTAATTAACAGCTCCCGAACAGCGGCACGCGGCCGCCCTGTGAAGTAGCAGGAACTGCATAACAACTTGGCTGTTATTGTGCTGTTAATGTTATGACTAAGAGCTTTTATTGGGTTTGTGTGTGTGTGTGTGTGTGTGTGTGTGTGTGTGTGTGTGTGTGTGTGTGTGTGTGTCCGTGCGTGCGTGCGTGCGTGCGTGCGTGCGTGCGTGCGTGCGTGCGTGCGTGCGTGCGTGCGTGCGTGCGTGCGTGCGTGTCACAGCGCCAGGATGCTAGAATCATTGTGGGGCTCTTTTACGAGACCGAAGCCAGGAAGGTGTTTTGCGAGGTGAGTTTTCCTTTCCACTCAATTGATCACAGTAGATTCATCCTGACTGGCTAGTGGCTAGGAACTGGACTCTGTAATTAGTTTCTTTGTGGAATGTCTAAATTAATTTAGTCGTTTTCATAGCAACACAATGCGCTGCTGGAGTCAGAGAGGAGGCACACATTAATCGCGTTACTTTAACTCTCTTAACTTTTCCCACAGGTGTTCAAAGAGAAGCTCTATGGGAAGAAGTATGTGTGGTTCCTGATTGGTTGGTATGCAGACAACTGGTTCAAGATTAAAGACCCAGCCATCAACTGCACAGTGGAGAACATGACGGAGGCTGTGGAGGGACACGTCACCACGGAGATCGTCATGCTGAATCCAGAGACCATCCGTGGTGCCTCCAACCTGGTGGGTGATGCTTTAATACGCTAGGCCGGTGCTTCTCAAAGTGGGGTCCAGGATATCCCCCAGGTGTGCCCATTTTGGGCGGGAACCCCTTTTGGTGGTCAGAGCTCAGATCTACGAGCTTGTAGGTCTGCTATTTTTGAAAAACCGAAGAACCACTGACATAGAAACAGCTTTTTCAGAAAACTGTCAGGATGTAGAAGACATTTTTAGAATCTGATCTCAGGTCAAAATGGGTCAAAGGGCCATTTTGCAACCAGATCTTATTTGAATGATGTTTAGGACACAAGAAACACTTTCCTGGGGTTTTTATGTGTTTTTAGATATTTTAGTCATGATACCATTGTCATGAAAATGTGGTCTCACTTCCTTCCTCGACTACAAGTCACACCTCCACACCAAAGCATTATTGTCATTGTAGGAATTCAGCAATCCACTTAAACAAACACGTAATTTTTATGGTCATAGGGTGCAAATTTCAAATTGTGCTACTGTTATCTACTACAAATAGTATTAACATTGAGTGACTGCAGTTTCTTCCAGCGGTGAAATGTCCCTTAAGGTCCCTAGCAAAATGAGGAACTGTTTGAAAATAGTCTATCTACAACCTTGCAACGTGTGTGGGCTTGGTTGTAGGGCTTGTAAGTCGACATAATCTTCTCTTATGGGATCCCTGGTACAAAATATTTTCAAACGGGGGGCAGCGGCCAAGTGTATATTTAGCCTATCAATTTGGGGGTCCTTGACATGAAAATGTTTGAGGAGCACTGAGCTAGACTCCGCCTTACTGTCTTACTTTCCCTGGTCACTGTGCACTGTGTTTCCTTCACCCACCATCATCTCATTGACCCGGCACCTTGCAGCTAATTTCTCCTGCTTTCTTCTTTTGTCCGCTCTTCTCTGTCCCTCCTCCTGCCGTTACCCTTTAACCCATTAAAACTAGGAAATCATCTGTGTCATTTTAGATTATTACGTTGGCTATTCAAAAATAGCAGATATACAAGCTTGTACATCTGCTATTTTTGAACATTTGTGGAAAATCTTGAAAGAGTTTGAATTTGTAGAATCGGCCTCAGGTCTTAATGGGCTAACTCAGCCACCTCCTACTCCTCCTCTGCTCGCCTGTCTTTCTTCATCCCTTCTTTCTCAATGTTATGCTTCTTTTCTTCAAACCTGAAATGTACCTCCTACTGCTCATCTCCCCCCTCCCCCCGCCTTCCTCTGACACCGTCTCCCCCCGCCTTTCCCTCTTCCTCTGACACCCTCTCCCCCTCGCCGCATCCCTCCCTTGCTCCTTATCTGCAGCGGTTGTTTATGTATGCATACTGTACCTGACGCTACCTGCTGATGTATAGTAGCTGTTGAGGTACCATATCAACTCCCCACAGCAATAAGACCCCACAGCACGGGCACAGTTCCCATTCACATTCAGTATATTCAAATTCAATTTCCAAGTACAGAATTGGCATATTTTTCCGCCAGAAAGTGTGCGCAGATGAAGCCGCTGTTCCAATATTGAACTGTCTGCGATGGCACACTGTCAGCTAGTCTTCGGTAGCTAGTCGCAGTTTTTAATACCAAATGCCAAGCTGGAATTTCAATGAGCTGTAATTGACATGGCTGAGTTGGAAGTGTAATTGACCTCAGACATTTCATACCTTGGAGATTGGTTATTATTTCCTGTCACACATGCGTCACAAATGAGTTTTCTTCGACGGGTGGTTGGCATCTCCCTTAGAGATAGGGTGAGAAGTTCAGTCACACGAGAGAGACTCGGAGTAGAACCGCTGCTCCTTCGCCTGGAAAGGAGTCAGCTGAGGTGGTTCGGGCATCTGGTTAGGATGCCTCTCGGGCGCCTCCCTAGGGAGGTCCTCGACGCACATCCCACTGGGAGGAGACCCCGGGGCAGACTAAGGTGCAGTTGGAGGAAATACAGTACATCGACTCACTGGCCTTGAACTGGCCAGGAAATCTAAAGCTTAATACATTTTATGTCTATTGCTAGATAAAGTTAGGGCTAAGCCAAGGATTACTTTCTGTTCATTCCCAATCAGACATCCCAGGAGTTCCAGGCAGCGTTGATGTCTCGGCTGGGTGGGCTGAACCCGGAGGAGACCGGTGGCTTCCAGGAGGCCCCTCTAGCCTACGATGCGGTGTGGGCCCTGGCTCTGGCCCTCAACAAGACTGTGGCCCCGCTGAAAGCCAAGGGCCGGCGCCTGGAGGACTTCAACTACAACAACCATGACATCACCTCAGAGATCTATAGGGCCCTGAACACAAGCTCATTTGAAGGGGTTTCGGTGAGTGCAGTAAAAGCAGTAGAAGGGAACATGCCATGGGGATGTTGAGTATAGGATAATGGCTAGTGGCTTATACTTACTTCATCATACGTCCGCGTCCCTAGCAACAGCTTCATACGACAAATAATACATTAGGCTGAAGGTGTTTAGTTTCATATATAACTGTGGGCGGCTGGGGGGGTAGTTACCTAATCAAACATAGCTGCAGTGCAAATATATCACTATGCTGTTGGTGTAAGAAACTACGGCGTCATTAAGTTGAACTGGTTAGATTAAAGCAAAATTTGTTACACTAGTTACACACATTACAGTTTTTCTATTCATTTACTTCTTCTTTTTCCTGTGTCTTAGGGCCATGTGGTGTTTGATGCTCAGGGTTCCAGGATGGCAATGACACTTATTGAACAACTGCAAGGTAAAATTAATGACTCTGCTATCTCAGCCTTTTTGTCCTCCCACACATGCCATTCTACACTGAATCCCTCATGGCCACACTCTGTCATAGACTTCCTATTGCAGAAGGATGGTCTGAGGAGTAAATGTCACTCATTCATCAATTAGGTCATTGCTGACTGTATTTTTCACATTGATTCATGCCTGCTCTCTGCTCATTACAAAGCGAAACCTAGGCCTATTATTTTTTGGGAGGGACTGCTACGGTGGGATTTCACTGCAATTGGTCTCAATGTCACATAATTGCGAATGCGAATGCGCTTGATGCAGAAATGTGTTGATTCAAGGCTTCAGTTTAATTGGGCTCAAGCCTTTGTCTTATGCCATTCCTGGAAATGGCACCCTATTTGTCACCGCTGACTTAATGAGTTTCTCCTGCACAGGATAAGGTTGGGGATTATTTTCTACCTCTGTTCTTTTTGGTGTCCTAAGGATGAGATTTTATAATCCCTCCTCCTCCCAGCTCCCACCCACCCAGTCTCATATTTCCTGTTATGGTGTCGATGCAATTTGATTCTACAATGAGACAACCTGACTTGAATTCCTGAATAATTCAAGGGCCTTATCAGTATTCTTGGTCATGAATGCCACTCTCTCTTTTTTACTAGTTCCAGTCACTGCACTAGTCGTGACTTTTTCATGACCTTTTACTCATTGGCTGTCCTTTAAGCCAATTGGGAGTGCACAATAGTCAAATAAATCAGTGGAGCTGAGTTTTTCATACCAGTGTTGCAGACTAGAGTGGAGGTGCATGCTCTATTTCCTTTGCACAATGCTTTCCCATAAGGCGTAAGAGCTCCAGTCACAGAATTCAGCGCAACACTCGCTAATTTACCATCGCCAATTTACAGTAGACTCAGCCACATGCGACTCCGGCAAGTATTTAAATGAACACAATTTCCACGCAAAAGTAAAGCAATGGAAATGTAGCAGACAAAAGGGCAACATTTATGAACTCTTACAGGCACAAACAATCCAACATCTAACTGTAAACAAAACAAAAATAACTTGCAACTAGTAGGCTTCTGCAGTATTAAAACACTGTTTCAGAGACATAATGAATTTAATTTGTATTAATCTACGACAAAATTAATCTATTAACAGTCGGCCTACTAATTGATCTCTCTCATTTTCTACTTCTCTCTCTATTCTTTCCATTTGTATTACACTCTGTCAGTCTCTCCTGCCCTCTCCAAGAGAAAGGCAGCTTAAAATAAATGAATGTGATGTAATTGAATTTAGCCGAATCATATGCCATGCCTCTCTTTCTATCTCTCACTCATCTAGGAGGCAGCTATAAGAAGATCGGGTACTATGACAGTTCCCAGAAGAACCTCTCCTGGTTTGGCAATGACGTCTGGATAGGTGGGGTGATAGCTGATTATATTGCCTACAGTGTGTGTGTGTGTGTGTGTGTGTGTGTGTGTGTGTGTGTGTGTGTGTGTGTGTGTGTGTGTGTGTGTGTGTGTGTGTGTGTGTGTGTGTGTGTGTGTGTGTGTGTGTGTGTGTGTGTGTGTGTGTGTGTGTGTGTGTGTGTGTGTGTGTGTGTGTGTGTGTTTCTGTCAAGCCGCGAGTCAGCGTTGTTAGATCACATTAGACCTCTGGTCGCTTAACTTAGAATACTCTCTTGAAATAATATGTAATCATGTCTATCAGGATAACTTACATCTAACCGCTAGTTGGGATGAAACCATTCATTTGGGATGAATCACTCGCTCTCACCCTAAATTAGCCCCTTCTCACAACCACCACCATTCATCAGCACGTGTTAAAATGTCACATCACAGCAGATGCACAACAATCTGATGCTGAAGCAAATACAGGCCAGCTCTTGGCTCAATCGCCCAGTCTGACAAGGGAAAAATATGTCTTTGGTCCTGTGTCATTTCCTATATTGAGATGCCTTAGCTTACAGCACACAAGCCAACAGCTTGCTTTCTCTTTCACTCTGTGCATGGGAGGCTAAGACTTGAGGGCCACACTATCCATGTTACAGTCTGCTGTCTGTGAAAAATCTATTACTGTTGATTTTCTTCAGCCACCAAGACCAGGACCAATTCTGTGGTTGTTTACTGGCCCACCCCTCCCTGGAGAGGTGACACACTTGAGCCTGGACCGACTGGGCCAATAATCAATCCTGCATGCTGGCGGGGATCCACAGAGAGTTGCTTTTTAGGCTATTAAGGAAATTATTTGTTACCAGGGCTTAACTCAGAAAGCTCCTCTTCCTGGGGGTAACAGAGTTGACATTTTGTGCATTGAAGACTGGAAGAGCTGAAATTGGTTTGACCTTTTTTTGACCAATATGCTTTTATCGACCAATAAGGATGACAAATCATATTGATTTCCTGGGTTTCTGAGTTGACTCAGTTTTTTGTACATAGATCTGTGGCAGAGGTATGCTTAGTTCACTGCACTCTCACAGAACCCAGTCTGAAGCTTAATCCCTCCATCCGTGATGGAAGAAATACTATGGTATTTTACTCGAGTAACTGCAAAGTAACTTATTACAAAGTCAAATATTTGTAAAATATAAATAATTTCTCAAGTAAAGTAAAAGTACCTCAAAATTGTACTTAAGTACATTTGACATTGCTTGAGTAAATGTACTTACTGTACCGTGAATGCAACCTTACTGTACTAAATGTTAGGCTACTTTACAGCGTTGCTCTCAAGCTGTTTTCCTCCCAGTTTATTTAGCACCTCCCTCCCTTACTTTCTCACTCTCTTCATGGTCGCCCCTAACAACCGTTTTAAACTCAGCTCTTCTAATCGCTGTGGCAACTGTTACAGAGCTGCATGGGTCTCCATGGCAACTCCCTGTCCTGATTCCCTGATCAAGGACGGAGGAGGGTTTAAATTGTGCAAGCACATGCCATTTCAACAGACTACGTACACGCATGCACACACACGCACGCACGCACGCATGCGCGCTCGCACACACACACACACACACACACACACACACACACACACACACACACACACACACACACACACACACACACACACACACACACACAGAGCAGCATGCATAGCTGCAGTTCTCATTCAGAGTTCATACCTGATACATATGTCACATGTGTCAGTGCTGTGACTCCACTGACACTGTGTCAACACCATGTGCATGAAAACACGGTGAAGCGTTGGCTGTGACCCTGTGCTGTCCTGCCTGTGACGCCAACACATCACCCTTATCATCGCTGACACGTCACCCCACCCCCAACCATACACCCACCCCCACGCATCCTTACCCTCCTGGCGACACAGAACATGATTTTATTTCCGCCTGGACATGCACAGATGCTCTCCCTCTCTCTCTCTCTCTCACTCTCTCTCACTCTCTCACTCATTCACTCTCTCACTCACATACAAGAAATGTACATAAGTACACACAGATGATCTGGCTACATGCACAACTCTGTACATGCATGCATAAACTCATACATGTATGCATGGCATGCACACACAGGTAAGAAAGATATGCAATTTGCACTCACACTCACTTGTGCGAACGCACGCGCACACACACGCACGCACGCACGCAGCTGCAGGCCATCCTAGATTAGACTAGACAGAGGTTTGTCATTGCCAGAGGTTGGTGATAGTGTTAAGGCTGCCCCCATCCATCTGCCCACATGGAGCCAGCTTCACTTAGGAATACTTCACTTTCCAAACTACACTGTAAAGATTCTCAGTGTTACTTCCACTCTGAGTGTGTACAATGGTAACCAAATGGACCCGCAGATAACACAGAGGATTTTACAGTGTAGACTACTAGCATCTGTGTGCACTTTCCCAAACCCCTAAAGCTCATTATGCTTAATTAACACCAAAGCTAATTTGTGATGTTTTGGAGACTTACATTTGAATGGGTTGTAAATGTTCTAGAGCTGTTGAGTCATTGTAATAAATATTGTTTTTCCAATTGTCACAACCCGTCCCGTGGGGCCATGACAAATGGAGGGGGATGCAGGCAGTGTACACCACCAACTCATTTATAGAGCTCCAGGGAGCAGTGATCAGGTGCTCCCAATGCACCGATATAGATCTGTGAGGGGAAACACATAGATAGGGGAGTACCGCTACACTAAAGGGAGACAGACAACACAGACCCTGCAGGCCAGGCCAAAGGGGATGTGACACAATTGATGATGCCCATGTTTTCTTCGTAATATTCTTTTCCCACGGCGAACAACACTGTTGTTTGACATAGTGACAATTAGGCTTTAATTAACCACAGTTTTGTTCATGTAGATGCTATAATTTAAAGATGGAGATAACACACGGCACAGTGAAACAAGTGTGCCATATTTTGACATCCATTACTCAGTCCTGTGTGGGGGACTGGGGGTACATACAGCATCGTTTCACTGTTCTATTGGTCCCTGTGACAAGATAACCACACTCTTGACAGATTGACTGGCCTATTACCAGGCCTTGTTCTAGACATCGAAGAAGATACCTTTACCAACACACAGATTAAATGAAAGTTGTATTGATAAATAACCCAATCCTTCCAGTACTGTGCCATAAATTTGTGTTGATGTTTTATTCACCCTTTATCTCTTAACTCTTCACATCATTGTCAACTCATAAAGTGGTGCTTAATGCGGCCAATGATTGCTATAAACTGCTGCTACTACCTTCTTTTATGTTCTACTTTTAAGTTTCACTTCGTTTTCCCTTAACACCGTAACGGCTAATTAAGTTCAACCGTCTCGTATAATCATTGAGGCCCTCTATATGTCCAGCTTTTGGTGTGTGTGTGTGCGTGTGTGTATGTGTGTATGTGTGCATGCGTGCGTGCGTATACATTGAAGACGAAGGTGAGGACGCAAATTCTGATTGGCCGGAATGAGATGATGTATGATGATGTATGATGATAAGAGCAGCCCTCTCTCTGTCTCTCTCTCTCTCTCTCTCTCCCTCCATCCCTCTGCCTCCCTCTCTCTATCTCTCTCTCCCTCCCTCCCTCTGCCTCGATCTCTCTATCTCTGTGTCAGGTGCCGGGCCTCCAGCTGATCGGACGGTAGTGATTGAAGACTACAGGTTCTTGTCTCAGAAGCTGTTTGCATCCGTGTCTGTGTTCGCCGGCCTCGGAATCTTGTTCGGTATCGTCTGTCTCACGTTCAACATCTACAACAGCAACGTGCGGTAGGTTTGATCACTAAGCCCAAAGGGTCGAGGCGGTTTTAGCGCTGTCCCAGCGGTGTGATACGTCCTGTTGCACGTTGACGCATGTCGTCCCAAGTTGTCCCAAGTGATTCAATGCATGGAATTCAATGGCCCAAACCACACCAAAGGGTTACCATGCAACTCCTTGCAACCAGTGGCCGGATGGCATGTGCATGGGTAATGACAGCTTTTTATTGTTTTTATGTTATGTTTGTCGAGTGACCATTTGGCGCCGAAGCAGAAATCGGAGTTAGAGAAGTATGTGGGCTTCTGATAATGATGATGGATCGTCAGTTTGGGTCGGGTCCAGATTGTGTCCGGGAAATGTGGATGGGGTTAATGGGGTTAAAAGTTATTTAATTACTTGTTACTTGCGCAAGCAGAGCGCGCAAGTAATAAATTCTCCCGGTCATCGTTCATCGCGACAGCAACCCGCCATTTTATGCGTATGCCAATAAAACAGCAAATCTGTGCCTGGTTTGCTGGGACCAGATCACATAAATGACCATATGTCTTACGTCATCATTTAGAGCTAGTCATACGTATACTATATACATAATCAGTGAAAGAAACTAGCAAATTGTGCCTGATCTGCTGGGACCAGAGTATGTGGTGTGTATATGTATGACTATAGCTCTAAATGATGACGTCATTTGATGACGTAATTTATGTGATCTGGTCCCAGCAAACCAGGCACAGATTTGCTGTTTTATTGGCATAGGCATAAAATGGCGGGTTGCTGTCGCGGTTTTTGGCGCAAAGTAACCACAGTATACCGCTAATCAACTTACAACTACATACTCTATATAGTATATGTATATGTATATGTATACGTATGTCTTACGTCATCATTTGGAGCTAGTCATACGTATACTATATACATAATCAGTAAAATAAAATAGCAAATTGTGCCTGATCTGCTGGGACCAGAGTACGTGGTGTGTATGACTAGCTCTCAATGATGACGTAAGAAATATGGTCATTTGTGTAGTCTGGTCCCAGCAAACCAGGCACAAATCTGCTGTTTTATTGGCATACGCATAAAATGGCGGGTTGGCTGTCGCGGTTTTTGGCGCAAAGTAACCACAGTATACCGCTAATCAACTTACAACTACATACTCTATATAGTATATGTATATGTATACGTATGTCTTACGTCATCATTTAGAGCTAGTCATACGTATACTATATACATAATCAGTCAAATAAAATAGCAAATTGTGCCTGATCTGCATAATATGCATATATGCATAAAGTAGGTAGGTAGCAAATAGTTACACCTAATAATTATACATTTCAAACGTTCCTTCACAGATATACTGAGATTTGACAGTTTACAGCGGTCGAAAGTACTTGCGCGCTCTGCTTGCGCACTAGTTGGCCATTTATGGCCTACTAGTGCAAGTATGCAGTTCTAGTTACTATTCGGTTACCACTGGCGCAAAGCAATTAGGCTAACCCCACGCTACTTCCTCCAGTGGGCCTTATCACTGGTAAACAGACTGTGGAGGTACAGGGCAGGTCCCAGGTGTCAATGTATAGGGCATGCATGCTCAACAAAAGCTTTCATGGATGTATTAAAGATACTTTATTTATTATTTAAAAAAGTCACAAAAGTGAGAGCAAAAGTAACTTTTCAGTCTATCTGTATATGTGTACAGTATATGCTGCACTCAAGAAAATGCCTCTTGACATCATGACATTTTGAATTAAATCCACATCACCACTACCTGATCTCACATCCATAAACCTCCCTGAAAGGAGTTGCAGCCAAATGTTATAAAGTTAACTTTTTCACCTGCATATAGCCTACACACAGAAAATGACTTAAAATATAAAGTAGCTTCATTTTCTTCCGTCTTCTCCGTAATCTCTTTGATTACATTTATTTTTGTAGAGGTCAAATTGATTTCATTTTATAGCACAGTTGACAGGGAGGACTGTGCAATGACAACAATCAGAATTGAACAGGCGGATATCTATGCAAGTATGCAGAGTGAATGGAAGCTAAAATTTGAAAATCTGTCAGCTAATTTGACCACCAGAGGGCTAACTTCCAAATGGAAGGTGATGAGCTCAACTACTACACCTCTAGGCTGCCTTTGTTTAAAAACCCTGGTTTGTCATTATAGTCAAAAATCTTAAACAATAGCTGTGCTATAACCTCACAACGCACCACGATGCAACATTGTGAGCTGGTAGGTCAGCTATTTTTTTAATAATTTAGGTCTGAAGAGGTTAAAACAAGTGGACTGTTATTTTCTTTATTTGACATTAGTCACATAGTGGTAAATTAAAATATCTTCCCCCCAGACTTTGAAGCTTGCTATTTGGGTGTGGCATCATACTGTAACATTATCTTCCATAGTCATAGGCCAACTGCAAATAAAACTCAACCACACAAAAAATGAAAATGAAAAAGATAAAAGAAAAAACCTTTTGATGGAGGATTTCTAGACTTAATCCATGTCGTGTGAACCCACCCAATGTATCTGATGCCTTTTTAATACAGTATTTTTATGTGATTTTAAGTCCTGTAAATCTGTTGGCTTATCTGCTGTTTTCCGGGAGTGGATGAGGTTCCTTCTTTGGGGAATATCAAACAGGTGCCTTCTTGGCAGTCAGGGCCTGACCAGCTTTGATTATTTCAAACACTATTTCACCCAGGACTGCACTTGGCAGCCAAACATATTCTGTCAATTCAAATCAAATCAAGTTTAGCACTTTTTACAAATTAAGTTTGCTTTATTAGGCAACACAAGTACAGTAAGCCTACATCAACATCTCAGTTTAATAACAATAAAAATAAAATAAAACCTCACATGTTCTTTACATATACAAACAAAATGAATGTGCGTGTGTACAACTACATGCATACAGTATGCGTACAGAACCAGGTCAAGTTCATGGCATAAAGGAACACAGTAAAATTCTGCATATTAATCGAACTATTAGAGTCAGAGTGTACATATTGACCAATTTGTGTCCATTTGTATACTCTCATAGTTGAATTATCATTCATATTTTAGCATGAATAAAATACGCACAAAGAGGAGATCAGAGGAAGTGAAAGTACACTGTGAAGTCTTAGAAATTCACCCATACAAGTGTCCATTCTTATACTTGCAGATTTGAAATTCACAGTCTATATTTTGCCTTGCAAAATAAGTGGGATTTAACATCTGAGCATAAATGCTGAGACTGTCTGATAACGCACTTAGATGAACATTCTTCTCTCTTAAATACAAATGACCATACTGCTTAATCTGTCCATGCCACAGCGCAGATGAAGGCTCCAAATGCATCTGGTGATATGAAATGATTGATATGAAATTATGTAATGCCAGCTAACAGTGAGTTGTAAGGATTTTAAAATCTTTCCATTTTCAGCGCCACCGCAATAACAAAATGGTATCTCTGGTTCAAATGTATGTCATAGATATATGGTACCGCAACTGAAATGAAACATCAGCTGTTTAAGTATGTGCTCGACTGCTATGGAATGCAGATAACTTTAAAATAGTTTTTTCCATAGCTGGGAATGACCTTTTAATGACTTTATAATATATATTTATGCTTTTGTGTGTGTGTGTGTGTGTGTGTGTGTGTGTGTGTGTGTGTGTGTGTGTGTGTGTGTGTGTGTGTGTGTGTGTGTGTGTGTGTGTGTGTGTGTGTGTGTGCGTGCGTGTGCATGCAAAACCATGTTACTGTCACAGCTACATTCAGAATTCGCAGCCTTACCTGAACAACATGACAGCAGTGGGCTGCATGATGGCGCTGGCTGCCGTTTTCCCGCTGGGGATCGATGGCCTCCACGTCCACCGATCACAGTTTCCTGTAGTGTGCCAGGTAATGGCAGAGAGAGAGAGAGAGAGAGATGGATAAAGGTGTGTCAGTGCATGTTAGGTTTGAGGTGATGGTTATTGGAGGGAGAGACCTGCTGCTGAGAGACAAATAAACACCTCTATTTATTGTTACCTCACTTCTCTCTCTCTCACCTGTCACCTCCATCTCTCTGTCTCTCTCACCACCATGTCTGTCTGTCTGTCTGTCTGTCTGTCTGTCTGTCTGTCTGTCTGTCTGTCTGTCTGTCTGTCTGTCTGTCTGTCTGTCTGTCTGTCTGTCTGTCTGTCTGTCTGTCTCTTTCTTGAACACACCTCATCATCTCCCGTCTCTTCACCACTCATTTATCGCTGTACTGCTCCCACGTATCTCACCTCTCCTTGTGTGACTTTCCTTCCATCCTTCTTCCACTCGTCCTCTTTGGCGCTCTGCAGTTCCGCCTGTGGCTGTTGGGCCTGGGCTTCAGCTTGGCCTACGGCAGCATGTTCACCAAGATCTGGTGGGTCCACACCCTCTTCACCAAGAAGGAGGAGAAGAAGGAGAAGAAGAAGGTATAGCGAGGAGCAGTGGATGAAGATCTTTCGTGTGTAGGGATGGACCTCGATAACCAATACCCCGAAAACTTTCGATAAGCAGCTTATTGAGTACCCGTTATCAATAAGCTTTTGGCTTATCAAGCTTGTTATTGAGCATAGCGGCATATAGTGGCCCGGTCATGTTTAAACAATCAAGACAAGAGGCAATCAAGAAATAAATGCCAACCAGCTCTGTCCGTGTAAACACAATTACGCTTTTAAAGTGGCGGTACAAAATAATAGAAAATGCTCGATAGTGGGCTCGATAAGAACCCGGCTCGATAAGGTGATCGTTATCAATAAAAATTAACGAGCTCCATCCCTAGTCGTGTGTGTGTGTGTGTGTGTGTGTGTGTGTGTGTGTGTGTGTGTGTGTGTGTGGGGGGGGGGGGGGGGGGGGGGGGGTGTATGGGCGGAGGGGGGGGGCGCATTTTTGAGGTATTGGCAGTAGTGGAAAATAACTAAGTACATTAGCTCAAGTATAATTCTTATAAGTTTAGGTCTATTTTTCAATACTTTATACTTCTACTCCACTACATCTCAGTGGCAAATATTGTAATTTGTACTCCACGACAACAATTATTTAACTTACAGTACTTCATAGATTTAGATTCTCATTACGAAAATACATATTTTTTTAGTTTCGAAAGTAGCCGATCTACAGAGCTTGTATAGATTGGATCGCAATGGGTGAGCTTGTAGATCTACTAGATTTAGTATTTATTTAAAAACATGGGAGTAGTTTTTTTCCACCACGGCCAGAGAGAGATCAGTAGTGGAAAATAACTTCAACTGTTAACGAGATTACACAAGACGGAGGGTGAAGGCGAGATTTATTGCAGATAGATTGATTACAGTATGGAGCTGGGATTGAGTGAATGGACAGAACTGGTGACTGATGCATGATAAACAGAATGATGAGGAGGAGACATGGTGAAGGAGCTTTGGCGTGAGCCCCCGTGGGGATGGGCCGGAGCCTCGGCTCGGATCCTGCCTGGCGAAGGCAGGGGGGCTCTTAAGCCTGCCCCCCTGGGACCGACCTGGTGGAGCCTGCTGCTGGGCGGCGTCGGGGAGGTGGCGGGTACCTGAACGGAAGCACAAGTGAATGATGGGAAGGAGAGGAGTGCTTTTAAAGGGGCGCGGGCCGCGGACAAGGTAACGTTGATCTGATAGGAGCTGACGCCGTGGATCTCTGGGCATCGAGTGAGACCTGGGCGTCGTGTTGTTTGACGAACGCGGCAGACCCAAGGGGAATGGTTTGACGAACATAGGTTTCTTTGGCTATGGCTGACGCAGTGGACGTGGAACCGAAATTATTAATAATGTTATGACCGACTGCGGGAAACTATTCCGCTTGGAATTCCCCCCCAAAACTGAAGTGGGAGCGTAGCACGGTGGCCTGAGCTCTCCGAGCAGCGGAGGCTGCGAATAGGTTATGGCTTAAGGTGAGTGGTTTGAGACGTTGAGTGGGTGGTTGCCTATGTGTTTAGACATTACGGCGCGGTTGAGACGTTGCGGTGCGTGGCTGTCGAGCTTAGCTGGTGCAGTGCATGGCTGCCGAAGAGTTTAGCTGTTGCAGTGCGTGGCTGCCGACTGAGTTTAGCTGCTGCAGTGCATGGCTGCTGATGGGATTAGATTGCGGTGGATGGCTGACGAGTTCAGCTCGGTGGGGGTCCGTGTTGAGAGAACCGGTGGAACGGTGCTCGTTTCCCTGATGATCGCCGAGCAGGTAGCTGGACAGGAGGAGCACAAGCATAGAGTTAGTATGGACGGACCGACGTGGCAGTTGGAGTGAGAGTAGAATCTTAAGACTTAATTGACGCTGGAGCAGGAGAAACAATGCAGTTGACGGGTGAGTAACAGAGAAAATCTTAATTAGGTACAGACTCGGTCTCGCCATCGAGAAGGTCGTCATAGGCGGACCTGAATCCTGAGAGAAGACAGACTATGCGCCCACTGCGCACGAATTAAGTGGAAAGCGAGCTACGCTTCCTAACCATGTGTCCGTTGTACCGAGACATCAGAGACACGTACTTCCCACGGATTACAAACGCGTGGAGATTGAGAACGTGACCCGTGGCGAAAACTCCCATATCTGCTGGGCGAGGTACGACAATGTGCAAACGCGGCAGCAGATTTGAGATTTGCTGTGAAAGGAGAGGAATACCAGATGGAACACGACCACCCTGAAGACAAGCCATTTGTATGTTTCTGCACTATACCTGCATCGAGTTAGCGGAAAGCGGAAAGCGGTCGGAGAGGGTGAGTGGAGTGATGCGTGCTGCGGTTTAGTCATGTCGTGACCATGAGAGATGACTGCCTGCGTAGCATTAACTGAAGCTGGGATCCGACGGACGTGTGAATGGCAAATCAAATCTCGCGTTTGAGTGAAACGTGACGAGTCCTAAATGAGCGATTTAGGGAGACAGCGGGAAGCCGCTCCGCGCACTTGAGCCGATTCCTGAGCAAACGCAATGTGATAATCACACCCGTGAGAAGTGAGGGGCGCTGGTGAAAAAGGGCTAGCTCAAGTTGACTAGGTGATGGAAGGTCAAGTGAACGAACGGTGCCGGCATGAACGATAAATGCCGTGAATGATAGGAGACGGAGTGGCGTAAAGAGGGACAATATGGCAAGCATTTTCCCTTCATTGACAGTTGTCAATGTAATAATGGAGCGTTCTTTCTTGGCCACTACAGAGCTACGAGCTCACGACGTGAGGGTCTAACGTCGATCAGGGGGTTAGACATAATATGAAAACCCGGAAATAAACCACAGCAAAATGTGACTTATTGAGCTGATGGTGGGAGCTCCGACCTGTGAAGCTCACACGGCTTGTAGATCAGCTAATTCAGCGTGTTCACGCTCGGCGGCGTCAACTCCGCGGGTGCGCAGGAGCAGAAGCACCCACGGGCCACTGGCAAAATAATGAGCCAATATCAATATGCAGTATATGCACCCACTGTCCGCTGAAAGGAGAAACACTTTCCTCGTACGTTAAATGGTACGTCAATAAGCGACCACCACAAAGCGACTGCTTTACTGTTTATCGTTGATCAAGGTACCAACCGAAAAAACAGGACTACGATTACGATCACATCTCACCACAATCCGCATGATTGAAGCATGAAATTGAGCAGTAGCAGATTGCCGTGGCAAGAATGAATGGGGCACCGAGTTGCCATGTTGGAGGAGACGAGCGGCCAGGTCCGCGAAAACAAGCCACAAAAACTAACTTGAATCATTATGAAAACGATCCGACAGCGTCAGATAGTTTACCATCATGTAAAGCTGAGGGTGCTTCGAACGAACCGTGTGTTTAAACAACGGCGTTCACCCGGCAAGTGATTAAATAAAACAAGCCTGAGACGCTTATAATGAGCGGACGTGGCGACATGCCTGACGGGCACCGGACATACTCAGAGTAGTCTAGTGATAGTGGCGACGCTAGTGTTGACTCCCGTGGCAACAATGGAATACGGAAGTGCTCGTTCTATCTCAAGGGATAGTTCCGCCAAAGGAACAATGTTTGGAACTAGACGAAGCGTGTCGCCACTCTACACTGTGGACGGACTAGACGCTGTGTATGTTTTTAGACCTGCAGCCTTGATCTATGCTACGTTCACATGATGACCAGTAGCCTACTACCGTGAAAGCAACGTTTAACCCATTCTGAACGGGAACCCATTTTGGTGTTAGCATCATGTTATGCTTTAGCTATTGAAAAATAGCAGATCTACAAGCTCATAGCGCGCCACCGAGTGGCGCGATACGAGCTTGTAGGTCTGCTATTTTTGAATAATCGAAGAACGACTGACATTTTTAGAATCTGATCTCGGGTCAGAATGGGTTAATCAGACCAGTGTGTGTCCAGTGGAAACCTCGTATGAATCTGATCTCAGGTCAGAATGGGTTAATGCATGATCGCCCAGACGCCACCTGTAGCAGTAGCGAGAGTGGTGGCATAAGGCATAGCAGCAGTAGAATGAGTAGCCTTTGAATACAGCAACGCGAGATATACAATAAGCACTGAAGCAGCAGCAAGCAAGCAAGCAGGGGAAAAAAGGGGCTATTGCGTGCGGAGGCAGTATCGGAACGGAATCGAAATTAGGCTGTTAGCAGTTACGTTTGTTTTGTGAGTTGAACCATTCAGGTGGATAAATAGCAGTAGCGAGCAATTAGAATGATACTGTATCTGATGGAGGCATGCAGGGCCTGGGACGCTGGCGAAACACCCGTCGGTGTGTCCTGGGATGAAAGCTGCGGCCGTGGAGGAATTTTGTTGACTCCATGTTGAACTTGGATGGAAATGACGGATGATGATGGTGAGCTGCGAGCTCTCAATCGTGTCTGTGTGCTACCTGAACGGAAGCACAAGTGAATGATGGGAAGGAGAGTAGTGCTTTTAAAGGGGCGCGGACAAGGTAACGTTGATCTCATTGGAGCTGACGAGTGATGGTTAATTTCATCTCTCAGTTGAACTGACGTTAAAAACTAACACTTATAAAATCCCTTATAAAATTAAAACCTTACAGAGCCATTTTATATTCACTCTCAGAGTTAAGGAAACACTCTAGATTTCACAGTGTAAGCTTCTAAAGAGAGCATGAGCTGGCCCCATGTGTCGAGGATCAGTGTTGTACAGTGAGTTGTACAGTATAGTGGTGGGAAAAGTACTCACAGTTTTTACTTTTAAAGGTATATTCAGTGATTTCACTTAATTCAAATATCACTTATTTTTTTGTTTTGGTGTGATAATCCTCCCTACTATAGAGTGTGCTGGCCATATAAGGAGTTCCTCCCTGTCCCCAGTTAACCCCTGGGGGTCAAAAAACCTTAGGTTTCGTTTTTGACTCTCTATCCTGATTGTACGAAAGGCTGGGTCCCACAGCCAAAAACGAAACCTATTCAATTCAATTCAATTTTTTCAATTCAATTCAATTTTATTATAGTGTCAAATCACAACGAGTTGTCTCAAGACACTTTACAACCAACAAAGATCCACCCAGAGCAAGCAATATTGCGACAATGGCAACGAAAAACTCCCCTTTAGGAGAGGAGAAAACGTCAGGCAGAACCCGACTCTGGGGTGGGCGGCCATCTGCCTCGACTGTGTCGGGGGGGGGGGGGGGGGGGGGTAGAGGGAGAGAGAGAGAGATAGACAGAGAGAAATAGACAGAAATAGACAGGTGGGCTCCGTGGAGGGGGCTGGTCCACATCTGGTCCACATCTGGTTGAGCTCTGTGAGGCCGGGTCCAGGTCACACTTCTGGTGGGCTCCATGAAGAGGCCTGATCCACGGTCACACTCGGCAGTCAGTTGGGGGTTAATATTAGAGGTCCACAGAACTGCGACGGGGAGGACGAAAAGAGACTCCGGGGAGAGATTCCCCGGATGTTGGATTACTGGCAGGCCTTACTGGAGCCTATATAGTGTATATTACAAGTACTGCTGGGAGACAGACCCACACAACAATGTACGACTATGGTATCCAGCTAGACTTGGAGACAACCCTAGCTATAGGCTTTGTCGTAGAGAAAGGTTTTCAACCTAGTCTTGAATGTGCAGAGCGTGTCAGCCCCACGGACCGAAGCCGGGAGAAGGTTCCACAGCTGAGGTGCCTGGGACCTAAACGCCCTGCCTCCTATTGTAACTTTTGATATTTTTGGGACAGTAAGCATTTTTGCATACTGTAGACGCACTGGTGTTCTATTTGGTTTGTAGGGATCAATGATATCTTTGAGATATTGTGGTGCCTGACCATTGAGAGCTTTGTAGGTAAGAAGAAGAATTTTGAACTCTATTCTGTGTTTGACAGGGAGCCAGTGTAGGGAGGCCAGTGAAGGAGTGATATGGTCTCTTCTTCTGGTACCTGTCAGCACACGCGCCGCAACATTTTGAACTAGCTGTAGGCTTTTCAGAGACTTACCTGGGCAGCCTGATAATAGCGAGTTGCAGTAGTCCAGCCTTGAGGTAACAAATGCGTGGACAAGTTTTTCTGCGTAATTTTTGGATAGGATGTGCCTAACCTTTGCAATATTTCGCAGGTGAAAAAAGGCAGTCTTTGAGATTTGTTTGATGTGCGATTTGAAAGACATATCTTGATCAAAGGTAACTCCCAGATTCTTTACAGTGGCCTTGGAGGCCAAGGTAATGCCATCTAGGGAAAAGTTCTCATCGGCTAGCTTGTCTCTTAGGGGCTTAGGGCCGATCACGATAACTTCCGTTTTGTCAGAGTTGAGGAGTAGGTAATTACGGGTCATCCAACTCTTTATGTCCTTAAAACATGCTTGAAGTTTGACTAATTGGTCCGTTTCGTTCGGTTTCATCGATAGATATAATTGAGTGTCGTCCGCGTAACAATGGAAATGTATAGAGTGTTCCCTGATGATGTTGCCCAGAGGGAGCATATATAAGGAGAAAAGTATTGGTCCAAGCACAGAGCCTTGTGGGACTCCGTATTTGACCTTTTCACGTGTTGAGAAGCCATCATTGACATCTACAAACTGAAATCGATCAGACAGATAGGACTCGAACCATTTCAGTGCGTCACCCCTGATGCCAACCAGATGCTCCAGTCTCTGTAGCAGAATGTGGTGGTCAATAGTGTCAAATGCAGCACTAAGGTCCAGCAACACCAGTACGGAGAGGAGGTTATTATCTGCTGCAGTCAGGAGGTCATTTGTAACTCTCAGCAGTGCCGTCTCAGTGCTATGGTTAGCTCTGAAGCCTGACTGAAAGCCTTCTAATAAATTGTTGTTATGTAGAAAGTCACATAACTGTTTGGCGACTGCTTTCTCGAGAATTTTGGAGAGAAATGGAAGGTTCGATATAGGTCTATAGTTCGCTAGAATGCCTGCATCAAGAGTAGGCTTTTTGAGTAGAGGTTTGATTACCGCTACCTTAAAAGATTGTGGCACGTAGCCTGTCACCAAGGACATATTGATCATATTGAGTAGGCATGTACCAACCGGAGGCAGGACCTCTTTGAGTAATCTAGTCGGAACTGGATCCAGGGTACATGTCGTTGATTTTGAGGAAGATATCATTGAAGTGAAATCAGAGAGCTCGATTGGAGAGAAACTATCCATATATATATTTGGGTGTGCGGCCATCTCTGAGACCACCATATTATAACCTAAGGTTTTTTGAGTGAAATCACTGAATATACCTTTAAGTAAAAGTCCGGTAATCACAATTTTACCAAAAGTAAAAGCACTCATCGATCATCATGCAGAACGTCCTGTTTTTTCTTTTTTTTAAGATATTTTTTTGCGGCTTACGCCTTTTATTGATTTTTGAAGGGACAGACAGTAGGCTGACAGGAAACGGGAGAGAGATGGGGGGATGACATGCAGTAAAGGCCGTGTCGGGTCCGGGAGTCGAACCCGCGGCACACTGCGACTGGATTACCAGTCCGGTGCCCAGACCGTTACGCTACGGCCTGGGCCCAGAACGTCCTGTTTGATTTGATTTTGATTTTTGATTTCTTTCAAAAAACTATTTTGAAATCTGTTTGGATTGTTTTAGAAAATTTCTGAAACTTGTTAATTTTGCATTTTATTTTTAAAACTCTTTGTTTGTAGGACATATACAAATATGATATTAACTGTATACCAAAAATGGGTCCCGACACATTGTTCGGGAAACACATACAGTAGAGCCCCACATGGCAATTGACCTTTTTTGATGACATCGCTATCGCTATTGTGCAGCTGATGTGTCCCAATTAAAAACATGTCAACGTGGCGTCCCTACTTTGGGCCTAATATATATATGCAGTTGAAAATGTACACACACACACACACACACACACACACACACACCCTCACACACACACACACACACACACACACACACACACACCATACACACACACAAATACATGCATGAATGCATGGACAGACACGGACATGCACATGAAGATACAGCACTGAGGCACACACACACCCACGGGAAGCCAGACCCCTGCACTATACGTAGCCTGATTATTCATGCGGGCATGTGTTATAAACGCAAGAGCGCGTGCGTACACGCGCGTGTGTTAATTCTCACACACAGTGTGCCTCCTCTCAAAGATAGTGTGACCTGGAACCAGCGAGATACTGCCAGTCTACGATGTGTTGTGGGAATTTCTAAGACCTAATCAGAAGAATGGGAGATTAAGCCATTTGTGGAATATTTATGAATATGGATGAGTATTAAAGTTCTATGCAGAAAGCCACCCTTCAGGGGCTTTATTATTTTAGCCAGTGCACGACGAATCGGGTTGACTTTCAACGCTCTTCATGTCCACAGAAGGGCAATTTGCCAGAGAATGCTGTGCAAAAGTATTTAAAGAAACTTTGCCGTGTGTCAGAAACAGCGAAGGAGGATTTGTGGTGTGTGTGTGTGTGTGTGTGTGTGTGTGTGTGTGTGTGTGTGTGTGTGTGTGTGTGTGTGTGTGTGTGTGTGTGTGTGTGTGTTGGGGTAGCTGCTCAAATCATTTTCATGCAACTCAACTGGAGAGGCAACCAAAGCTGTTTAACCATCCTATACTGTATATACCACTGGTTCCCAAACACTGGGTCGAGAACCATTTGTGGGTCACGGACACATTTTTATGGGTCCCTTTATTTTTTGTTTCCTACATTTTGTTTTTAATTATTTATTTCAAAACATTTTCAAAAAGCATTCCCAAAAAAGCGAATAAATTCGTTTAAGAGGGTTATAAGTAGTACAAGCTCACAGATCTGCTAAACGTTTGGGAACCACTGCTATTGAAAGGACTGTGTACTTTTTTCCCCCTACACCAAATCTCTTCACCGGAAATAGTAGATCGGTTATTTTTGAAAAGGGTTTGCCCCATGCAGAACAGGGATGCTATGGTTCATGTGGTTAATATCTGTTTTCTTCTGTTTTATTTCATTGCTGTGTTGAAGGTACAGTAGCTGGTAGCGTGCCACTGTGCATGAAATAAAAACAAGGATTGTTGCTATAGGAGAGCAAAGGGGGTTTTGATTGGCTGTTGTTTTGGCCTGCAATTCTTTCATTATGGCTCTATATGCTATAGAATAATGGAAGTTCATATGGGTGTTTTTATATCATACACATAGACACTTCATGCATATTGATCCTATTTTAAATGCAAATCTTGATGTAAAATGACAACATAATATAGATATAGTGTAGGTTCTGCAGCTCTATGTAACACAAATGCATGCGCCCACACATTATCCCCAACGGCCCTCTAAATCCATACACACAAATACACCAGCTCCATCACCAAAGAACTACATGGATATGCTCTCTCTCTCACACACTCTCTCTGTCTCTCTTTCTGTCTCTGTCTCTGATTCTCACCCTCACTCTCTCTCTCTCTGTCTCTCTCTCTCTATCTCTCCCTCCCTCTCCCACGCAAACACAGAAAAATTGTATCCGACGATCCATCATCTCACTGACACATTTACGCACTCAGGCACGGACAAACTGTTGTGCAGTCATCCAGAAATCACAAGGACACCTGTCCTATAGAAGGAGTCCCGGCCGTCTGTCTCTGTTCGTGGACTCTGCTCCTGATGTCCTTGGGCAGTGTGTGTGTGATTGTTGCGGTTGCCTGTTGTGCGCATCTCTGACGTCGATGTGCGTTCTCTCTCCTATAATCCTCCCCGGCAGCACTTGGAGCCATGGAAACTGTATGCAACGGTGGGGGTGCTGCTGGCCATCGACTTCCTGTCTCTCATGATCTGGCAGATCGTGGACCCTCTCCACATCACCGTGGAGGTAAAGTATACCTTCTTCCTTGTCTGGTTGAGATTCTCTGTTTCCATGTTGAGATATATGTGTTAATTTAACTGTCACAGTATAGAAATGGAAATACATGCAACTGTAAGGGTCCATTTTGTTTGGACAAATCACAGGTGTGATTTTTAATTGACGTTTTCGGGCGTAAATTGTGTGCTAATTGTAGTAAGGCCAGGCGGGGCCTCAGGCCAGCCCAGTTCGTTAGGGCCCAGGTAGGGCCGGGCCTTCATTCTCGTCGGCTTCTGGGTGCGGCTGCGCTAATGGGGTGGGCCCGTCTAGAGTTTGAATTGACAGGTATCAGGTGGACGGGTGGGGAAGGATCAACATATGGGAGGTCAGAACAGGTCAGCTCCACATATGGAGATCTAAGGGTTTGATGAGGTCAGATCAACATGGTGTCCGTGAGGTCAGATGTAGAGTTGCTGGCCGGCTCCATATGCAGATTTAGGTGATAATCCACTCTTCATGCCTATATGTATGGCTACCCAGGGTTTCATGAGGTCAGTGTTGTGATCTTCATATATGAAGATGTCCATATATGGAGTGTGTCACGAGGCGTGACGGACTGACTGACATGAAGTGTGTGATTTATTGCGACCGTCGCAATAAATCATTAGCTGGGGACCCCTGGAAGCTCAACAAGGACCCCTGTGGGTCCCTGACCCCACGTTGGGAACCAGGGCTGTAGTGAGGATCAGTGTCACATCGTTTCACCTATTATCTGTCACAGTACCGCCTGTCTTGTACATATTTTTCTGCTTTACCACTCGTACCACCTTTAATTTCACGCCCCAAGTGCCCAAAATAATCACCTCCTGTTCTGCTCCTAATATGCTGTTCTTTTCCGCCGGGGTTGTTTCGGGACAACCATAGGTCAGCTCTGGAAACCGGTGCTAGAGCGTACCAAAATCTCCTTGAGGGGGCGTCAACATATGTGTCACGTGGTAGCGGCCGCCATACTTCTGGGATTGTCTGGTTTGTTTACAGTGAGCGACTATCCGTGTGCGTTCTTTTTTTAAACACCAGAGGGAGTTAAACAAACGACGTGCATCTCACAATGGTGCCCTGTAATCCGTGTAAGGTATGTCGAGCCTGACGTTTTTTCTTTCCATCCTGGTGTTGGCTTACTGTTTACAAAAACAGACCACCGTCACTCTATTCTGAGTCATGTTGGCGAGAGTTTAAATCCCACAAAAATGGCGCCGCTAGCTTTTCAGACGCCGCCCCCCTCTTGGTGGCGTACACATCTTTACAAACTATAGATATACAGCGCTGGTTTTCAAGTACATTTGCCGTGTCTGCTCTTATGCAACACAAAATGGAAAGAAGGGCTCCTTTATAAAAATGTGCTTTGTGACTATGCTTGATTTACAGTAATCATTTTTGTCAGTTTGTCATACTGTAGTTAAGTAATCTATTAATCAATCGGTTTGGTCAAAGTGGACCAAGACTTTAGTTGAGATGAATAAAGGCTCATACATAGTCTGGTTTTACGGTGGTGGGGTGACCACCGAACTACAACATGACGTCACGAGCCGCGGTGAAGAGCAAACCACCACCACCGCTCCAGCCCTTCTCTCTGTTTTTACTCACCACCGCTCAACGTTATTTCAGCTCCGGTGGTCAGCTCACCACCGGAGCGGTGGTCACCTTACCACTGAAAATCCAGACTATGAATAGGCCTTAACAGTCTAATATTCGTCACCGTCGTTACCCACGACGTGACCCGCAAGTCGCAATTCATTAATGGTCATTAATGGTATTTTGGTCCAGCGTCACCCGCCATCTATTATGCCGACACCGGTATTTGCACCTAGAGGTGTGGTCATGGGCGTGTTGGCACGCTTTCCCCTAAATTGCTATTTTGGTCACACGCATTTGGGAAGGCAGTGGAGTTTAAAAGCACCCGTAAGCCGTATGCCAAATTAGTTTGGTATAGAGTGGTGCGCACCGCGCGCCTGCAATGGAGATGTCCAGAGTCAGGCTGCTAAGCTGCTTCATCTGATCACCTCTTTGTAATTTTCCTATAATCAGCAGAAGTGAGTGCCCCAACTTCAACTTTTTTACAGGGGCCAGTTTCGAATTGCAGCCGCCCGTAAGTGCAGCTGCAACTTGAGAGTGGTTGAGTGCTGTACTCTGTCGTCAGACTCGTCAACCCTAAGCCATTCCAAACATATCAAAATGAGCAGGGGTGAGGTGGGTTGTGGGAGTTAGGCCAAGTAGTAGCCTGTCTAGTTTGTTTTGGGATGTTTGGGAGCCTTGTTATTATGGCCTTTGAGGTGCTGTGGTACTATGACCAGTGAGGAGATCCTGTATATAGGAATCTACAGGAAGCACTGACCTAAAGTCCCACAGGAAGTTATATTAAGGCGGTTTACATTTCCAGGTCATGAAAACCGAGTTTGTACAACAAAAAAAGACAACAGAGTTCCCTCCCTATAGACTCTTTCGGCTGTAGTTCTTTTCCAGGCTTTTCTTCTCGTGAGATGAGATAAGGCTGGGAACAATGTTGACAACCTTGGCCTTCCATGAAATAGACCAACCTTTTGAAAGCAATGATCCGTTATCGATTTCACCTTTTAGATTTAGAGCATGCACTTCTGTTCATGGATGAAAGGCAAGTGACATATGTAATTAATTGAAATATCAGAAACGGATGTGAAACTAACTGTTACGTAGGAGCTGTCAGTGGTTTGTACAATCAGTGTACATAGGTTGTTTGAAAAGGATATACATTTTCTGGTTGAATTGGATAAAATAGAAAATGGATAAAAAGAATAGACTTAATTTGAAAATCATAGCATTAGAAGTCCAAGACTTAAACAATGAAAATATGGATTTACTTGAAAACCTAGGCAGTGAGGAAAGAAATACAAACTTAAATATTATGTTATTTATGTTTTATTAACAACATAATTTATATTATTTATTTATTATACCATTTTACCAACATAAAAAACTAAACTTGTTTTTTTAATTAAGATTTCATTACCAGCATTAGATATTCAAAAATTCAAATATCAAAATGAAAAGAGACGTCATAATTTACTTTCTGGTGACAAAATCACCATGACATTGGCATTGTGATTATGCATTGTGATTAACTGGAAAAAAGAAAAAATGTAATAACCTAATAAATTAACCTTATTTTTTTACATTCTATTTTTTATTTTATTTTTATTTTTTAAGTAAAAGAAAGACCCTGGAAAAAGTGGGAGAAAGAGGCAGCCGAGAGAGAAGATTTGACACGATTTGATTCGATTTGATACGAACCAATGATTTGATACGAACCAATGACCCGATGTACTTTACCAAATTAACAGAAGAGGTACGGAGATCCTCAAAGATAGGTCGGAGATGAAGAGAGATGGAAATCCTCAAAGACAGATTCGCAAGAGACAAATTAGGGCCTTGAAGAGACAATAAAGGTTGGAGAGAGACAGAAAGAGATGGAGAAAGACAGAAATCCTCAAAGAGACAGAGATCCTCAAAGATAGATTCGCAAATACGAATTGAGGCCCTGAAAAAAGATCAAGAGGTAAGAATAGAGTATTTCTTCAGCAGAACGGATATGGCCAAAATTTGTAGCTTGAAAGTGTGCCATTCTGCACTGTAATTGGCTAAACATTGCATAACGGGTTAAATGGTAAATGGTGCATTTATATCCACGTTTTTCCCCGCCAAGGTACTGGGGCTCCTTGTGTGTGTCCTTTCCTTCCTTCAGGCCGTGTTGCCATGTCTGCATATATGCAACCTTTGACTTGTCTTTTTGTAAAGTCACTTGCAAATAAATTATTGGTAGTTGCTGGTTGATGATTTTTGGGCTTGATTCTAGTAGTTGCTTATTTGGGCTTGCTTCCACATTTCTTCACATCAAGGAACCCCAGATTAATAGGTTATGTAATTGTCCACAGACATCCATCTGAACATATTTTGTGCCTTTTTTTTATCTTTTAAAAATATTCAAAATATTTCGATTTATTCTCAATTTTTTAAATAATGGATGTACAACCTCACAATGTGTCGCTGAGAGCTTGTAGATCAGCTATTTTCATGTGTGCTTGTTTCATAGACTTGGCCACTTGTTTCTCAGTGACAGTGAATTTTTGCTTAAGCAACTTAGATTTTCGTAATATCCATCCACCTGGTATCAAAATTCAGTCATTACTGCAGCCCAGACGACCTCTGTACTCCAGGGGATCTTGTCCTCTACACTATACAATCACCAGATTTATGCTTAGTGTGCACTTTTTCCTACTCCCCACTGTGTTGCTGTGTCATCATTTCTCATGGCCTTTCTCCCTCTTTCTCCCTTGCTGTCGTTCCCCACCTTCGCCATCACTCTCTCTCTCCCTCTGTGTCCGTCCATGTGAGTAGAAGTTCACGAGGGAGGCCCCCAAAGGAGACCTGGACGTCCTCATTCAGCCACTGTTGGAACACTGCAGCTCAGAAAAGATGAACACTTGGCTTGGTATTCTTCTTTCTCTTTTATTGTGTCTTTACACTTCCCTTCACCACTCTCTTCCTCTGAGTCACAGACTCGCTCGCTTTCTCTCATTTGAATGTCTCTGTCAAAGACAGACAAATGCGTATCTAGATGTCCTCATGTAGGGGTACATGGTACAATAACCTTCCCTCTGTCAAATTCATTTAGACCCATGGTTTGATATGATTCCGAAATTATACGCTGACAGATTCCACTTTTGTGCGTTTAGTTCATTTATTTAACTAGAAATATTTGCTCCTCTGAGCACAGAACTTCCCCAGGCCATGCCCATAGCTTATTGTGAGGCAGCCTTCGGCCTGGCGGAGACAATGAAAAAATACATTCATGTTCCTACTGTTTATAATTTAATACTTATCCTGATAGTAATGAGAGAAAGACTGTGTGACACATACACACACACACACACACACACACACACACACACACACACACACACACACACACACACACACACACACTTGCTTTATTATTCATTCAGATTTTTTTTACACTTTATCGTCTCATCGTTCTTCTTTCTGTCTCTCTCATCACCCTCCCATGTCCTTCAAAGTAATGGCAGCAGCTCTTACGGAAAGGATTATGATCTTGAAATTCAAATGATGTGGGTCACAAACTGGGCCATCGCTCTCGTAACATTGAAGGAAACATGTCCAGCATTCGTCAAGAGTCACTCATAGGAGTTCTCTTCTTTTCATTTGATGTCACTCCCTCGCGTTATATTCCCCTCTCGCACTCAGTTAGTCACTCTGTAGTTGTGTTCTTTCAGGATATTTCTTCCTCTCTGTTTTGTTTTTCTTCCGTGCTTTATGTCTCTCCCAATCACTCACTTGCTCGCTGCCTCCCTCACTTGCTCGTTTGCTCAATGTTGGCAGCCTCTGTCTGCCTCGCTCACGATCACCAACTCACCCATTTAATAATGTATTATTTTAACGCCCTGATCTCTCTCTAATCTCTATCCCTTACTTTTCCCCTTTGTTTTCCAGGCGTGGTGTATGGCTACAAGGGTCTGCTGCTGTTGTTGGGTATATTTCTGGCCTACGAAACCAAGTCCGTCTCTACAGAGAAGATCAATGACCATCGGGCTGTGGGGATGGCTATTTACAACGTTGCTGTGAGTGCAAATCAAAAAACGATGCCAGTACACTTTGAAGCCTACTTTTTGTTTCTGTATATGATTATGACGGTGTTGTGTGCCAAAAGTAACAATCAATTTTCTGCTATTTCTGGTCCATAGAGCACGGAATACTGCTAGATGACATTTAGAATGAGCATTGTGTACTGAAGTTGTCACTATAATTATTTTGTCCTATAATTCTGCACCAGGTGTTTTGTTGGCTTACAAAATACCTCTGCACACACCAAAGGATACTAACTATTCTGTACATACACTAGCTGGAGCAGAGCAGTCATTATGTAGTATGTATAATGTCACCATAGAGACTGGACAGTTTAATATATTGCTACAGTAGCTGTGACTATACAGCTGGTGTCCGATTCTGGATTATTGTTACATTGACCTACAGTATAGGCTAAAGACATACTAAACCAGGGGTGTCGAACTCAACTTGGGGCGAGGGCCGCATTGGTCAAAAGGTCACTTGATAGGGGCCACAACCAGTTGCGGACGCACGCTCGATGTTTCAGTCAGTCACTGCTATAATATCTATCTATCACACACACACACACACACACACACATAGTGCTCAGACCCAGCCAGCCACACACATAGCTCCGTAAGGGAGTGGTTGCACCACTCAAAAGATCTTCAAAAAACTGAAGAGGCTACTGGAGATTGGAGAACCTGATTTGGACATGATCTGATGCAGGACAATGTCACTATGACAGAAAGAGAAGATGGATCTGGCCACATTCATTGTCCCTATAATGTGCACGGGCTACTGGCACCGTTCCACTTCATCATATCACGCAAGAGACGCCACACACCAGTATAGAAGAGAGATAGTCACTTACTCACTTGTTGTAACTTGTAGGGATGCCACAAAGTGACCATCAGCCAAATCGAATAGTCGACAGCTCTGCCGATTATTAATCGATTAATTGAACCCACCCCCCATATTAATCAATATCAGATAAAACGTATAATATTTTATATTATGCACATGCCATGGTCACATAACCATTATATGTTGAGTGCATGCTTTGATGGTTACAGTTTTATAATCAGTTTTGATGAGTAAACCTTTGTGGAGATCTTCTCAGTTCTCATTGTATGCTAGTTACTGCCATTCAGGATGGAAAATGAAATCCATTTGGATTTGGGGAGAAGTAGTTTCATAAGGGGCTGGTATGAAGTACTTGATATAAAGAGAACATGTTCAGTTCACTAGTCTACACTCTACTCTACACCTGCCTTCATTTCATCTGATTGTCTGTCTGGCAGGCACTTAACAAGCAATCGTTAACTGTGTCTGTTAGAGAGAGGGGCAGAGAAGAGTGGATTTGCTCAACTTGATTTATACTTATATTCTCCACTCTGATGAAGGTACATGTTCGATATATCATGCAGCCTTACTTATTAGCCTATATTTTGGCTATTAAAAAAAACAGTTTGACAACCTGAACAAACATAAAACACGGACAAGATCAATAGTTGGTGGAAGTAATGAAATGCTGTCGGATGGTCCCTACTTCAGGAACAAATGTACTCTCTGTAAATGTACTATATTCCCAAAAGAGAAAAGAGCAAAGGCTTGAGGGGAACACTTAGTGAGTTAGAGAGACATGGGAGCCAAAGACAATCTGTGAATTACATGATAGCTCACCTTTATTGCTTTATTGAGAGGCTGAACTCTTGGCATCATTAAAAGTTAAAATCTATCTGAGCTTTTCACCAAGTGGTGGATTTGCCTGCATTTTCCTAATCTTTCATCAGTTATTAACTATGCCCTCCACAGTAGTACTGTGGTTTCAGTAGCGTTCTGTGTTCTCGTGGTGCTGCTTTCGCCATATTTCTTTTTATGTTCTTTCGTAATTAATGCCCTCATACTCATACTTCAGTGTCATACAAAAGTAGCTAAAATGGCATATCTATAACTTGTAGATTTACAAGCTTGTAGTTTCTTTTTTTTTTTTATATCCACCAGACAGAAATGATATGCATGTGTACAATATTATGAACGGTGGTTATTACTGGTTACAGACTACAAGATCACTTTGGTGTATTTTGGTTAAGATCAGAGCATACCATATAGTGGGAGCGGCCTTTCTTATGATTAATACTTTATTATTTTCAGGGCATATAGACACCAAACACAACAAAACAGTGTTACCATGGACTGTTAAAATGATCTGATGCAGGATTCAAAGAAACTTACAACTGCAGACACTAACAGTAAAAGAAAAAAAATAATTACAGTATACATTCAACAGAACATACAGATGCATAATTGCGAACGCAGTGAGCCACTTACTATGAGACCCTGCTGCTCATGTCTGTCTGTGTGTCTGTGTGTGTGTCTGTCTGTCCCGCTGTGACACCACCCGCCCGCCACCAGAGGGCGCAGCTGTAGCACACACACACACACACACACACACACACACACACACACACACACACACACAGGGCGCAGCTGTAGCACACACACACACACACACACACACACACACACACACACACACACACACACACACACACAACCACACACACACACGAGCTGCGTTCGCTTCCCGCGTTTGCGCGTCTTACTTGTTAAACAGTAATGTACAACTACAAGACCCATACTGTAGAAGCCCACCCCATTCGAAAATATTCTTCTGTACCACACACTGGTTATCCAGTACGTTTTTGCATATTCCAGAGACAGAAACACCATCAGACCCCAATCATACAGTATAGATGCTACTATCGCTCCCATTTCAAGTCATACTTTTCCATCTTATCATAGTGGGACCAGCCTTAAAACACGCACACACGCACGCACACACACACTTCACACAATTGCACAGCGCAATCATAGAAATTGTTACGCAACTGTTAATAGCAAGTGAATCATCCAGATGCACTTTACACTTATTAAAATCAAATGTTAGACACACAGACAAGATTGAAAGTGATGTGAATTCATTCCAATTGCAGTGGCTTGCTCAGTGTCCAAGGAGTTAATGTCTCAAGCTACACGGTCTTCTCTCTGAACAGACTGTAAAATGTTTTCACTAGTCCTTTAACAGTTGACTCACATTATGAATTATTTGAAGCCCTGGTGATGTAATTAGCGAAGGCATCGACTTCATCATTGATCTGTCGTTCGTGATTATTTATGAGACGGTGATATGTGGCCAAACAAACATCCTAGTGTTCTAATTCCATCATGTTTGCTGCATAATATGAGACCGGTCTAATGCAACATAATGTAAATTATGATGACACATACGCACGCACGCACGCATGCACGCACGCATGCACACACACACGCACACACACAGCTGTGTTTATGACAATGTCAATAGTTAATGATATCTGGGGAAATAAGAACCTCCTTCCTCTTTGCTGAGCTGTGATGCCGCCGGTCTGGAGATGAGATGACAATAAGGGTGACTGTGCCACAACACTCATGACTTTTTAATACAGTTTTCACACGGGGGCCCTAATCGGAATGATAAACAGATGCCTTCTGCTTGTATAGATGTGACTCCTCAGCCAAGCACCCCACCCACCCTGCACCTCATCTCTATTACACTCTCTTCATCTTTTTATTTCGTTTTTATTCCTTGTTCCAACATTCGACCCAAATAGATAGTAGATCTACTATTTTCACTACTAGTTTCCTTTACATTTATGGACTTATTTTTTTA
This sequence comes from Protomyctophum parallelum, assembly GCF_964188405.1. Classification (NCBI taxonomy): domain Eukaryota; kingdom Metazoa; phylum Chordata; class Actinopteri; order Myctophiformes; family Myctophidae; genus Protomyctophum; species Protomyctophum parallelum. The sequence goes on along the minus strand of NC_139698.1, from coordinate 15,221,943 downwards.
ATTCTTCTTTTTTAATCCAGTAAAATGTTGATTTTTGAAAAGATTTCGTAAGACAAAGTTTTGAAAATTTATATATAATATTTTTCAATTTACTTACGACCCATAAAAATCGCTCCACAACCCAAAACTGGGTCCTGACCCATGAAACACTACTTTATTCAACCCTCTCTCTCTCTCTCTCTCTCTCTCTCTCTCTCTCTCCCTCTCTCAGGTACTGTGCATGATCACTGCTCCAGTGACTATGATCCTTACATCTCAGCAGGATGCCTCATTTGCCTTTGCCTCTCTGGCAATTGTCTTTTCTGCCTACATCACGCTCGTGGTCCTCTTTGTGCCCAAGGTACGCCTTGCTCTTTGTCTCTTTGTGAATGTCTGCCTGCACTGAAAATAAACGCTAACCCCAACATCCCTATTCTGGGGGAACATTCACCCACATTCTTTTGGCATAGACATTTGGTGTAGATAAAAAAACACTGTTCATTTTCAATACAGCAGATGCATAAGGCCGAGTATACAACATAAATGTTGATGGTTGTAATGCTTACAGCACACGAAACAATATGAAACCAACTGACATATTTAAAGGGATATTTCCTATATTAGGGAAATATCTCTTTTGGTTAATCATTCATTGACGAGACATTGTCCACAATGCAGCAGTGTTATGAATGTGAGTGAGCAGCACCTGAAGCTTGCACGTGCGTGTGTGCGTGCGTGTGCACGTGCGTGTATGTGCACATGCGTGTATGAGAATGTATTTCAGTCCCACATTTCCGGACCCCCCCCAATGTTCTGTTCGGTCTCGGAAAATGCTGAGTGGACTGCACCCCTGCCCTGTTCTTCAGTAATAAAAATAAAATAGTCGTCTAGACAAAGGCAGCCTCGACGACACAATGGTCACCCTCCCTTCGTATATTTTTGGACTTCCTCCTTTCACTGCTCTGTCTGATGCTTAAATTATACTTAGTTACATGTCGGTGACTTTGGCCAAAAATAAGCTATATCTACATTGTACGTTGGAGTCGGACGTTGTGAGCTTGTAAATTCTACAAGCTTGCGACGCATCACGATCCAATGCATTGGGAGCTTATAGGTCACCTATTTTTGTCACGTTGACAGCGGTGCACAACTCTTAGACTTGAGTCCAGTTTATTGACTTCCTGTTACTGTGTTGGATCAGATGCGCCGACTGATCACCCGCGGAGAGTGGCAGTCAGAGCAACAGGACACCCTGAAGACTGGATCCTCCACCAACAACAACGACGAGGAGAAGTCCAGGCAGCTGGAGAGAGAGAACAGGGAACTGCAGAAGATCATTCAGGAGGTAAGTGCATACAGTGTTCACCCATACACATACACATACATTACACATACACGTGCACTAAAACAAGTGCATGGACCTCATCCAAATGGAACTTTGCGTTTTCCCAGAAAGAGGAGAGGGTCTCGGCACTCCGCAACCAGCTGGCCGAGAGGCAAGCCCTGCGCAACCGCAGACGACCCTCGACGGGCCAGAATCAGAACCACAACACACCTCCGCCCTCGTCCCAACCGGACCCCAAATCCATGCTTCCGCCGCCCGGATACCCCAATCCCAACACAGACAATCACGCGCTCCCGCCCTCCTTCTCCAACTCGTCCAACGTCTACCAGGCAGACAGCAAGATGAACCGCAACCACTGTCACAACAGTCAGATCCCCCTGCTGTATAAATAAAGCCAACCCCTGAGGGATGGAGGGGTGGGGTAGTGGGCGCAGCACATCACGCAGAAGGAACACAAACACAGGGGGACACTGTGACTAACTTCTTTTTATTTCGTTTTTCGGTGATGAGCACAATGGCAATGTTTTCGTAAACGGCACGGAAGCACAAATACAATAGGCTAATAGGAGTGCTTTACACTTTGCAGCTATTGGGAGAATCACGCAGATAACACCCGCGCTCACAGTTAATCTCACTGTGGTACAACCTACTTGTAAGGCACTGGTGACAGATAAAACAAGAGACGGGCACATCCCCAGCAGCCTTTTCAGAGGCCTATTAAATGGACAGATCTCTCGAGCAATCCTCTCCTTTGTTGTTATTCTGTTCTGTTGTAGAACCTTTATGTCAAGGCTTTTTAATAGGAGAACTTTATGTATGTGTTTGCTATCTATTACCGCCTTTTTCCTCTTTCAAGTTTGTCAACTAGAAAAGTACTTGCTGATATTGTAATAGCAGTAATCTGTTTTGTAATGGATTTGTCGTTCACTTTGTTTGTTAACTTTTGGAGGGATTCAGTCGTGGAATCTGTTGAATTTACCAAGGGACATAGCAATGTACAATTCCTTGTTCCTCCCCCTGAAGTTAAGTATTCTTTGAAGAGACACTAAATACGCAAAAAAAAGAATTCTGAATTCACTGAAGAGCGATAATGTGCATTATTCTATAGCCATAAAGAAAAGAGGTTAAGGAAGTGAGCAGGTGTGGATATCTGTTGTATGGACTGTATGTTTAAGTGCAACTTTGTATCTTATAAAATCCTTATACTGATACTGATGTACCAACTTTCAAGAATGAGACTCATTTGGTAGGATAAATGTATCATAACTTTATGTATTATACATTTTTGATAGTGTTTGCCAATGGAAAAATGTTTTCCAAAACTGTTGATTTTCTTTTTCTTTTTTACACGGCTGTATATATAAAAGATAATACACAATTAATAATTACACATAATGATGGTCATTTCTTTTTTATGGATGACCTGCATTTTCTTTCCCACAAGACAATCTGGATATGTGTGTTCTGAAACACAGCCACAAGCAGTCACAACCACTGCAGTATATTTTTGGGTGTTTTGCCATTTTGTTTTTCATTTTGTATGATACTGTACAACTACAAAACAATATATCAAACAATGATATGTAAAGGAATCTGATGCTCCATATTTATTCAGCAGTTAATCTGAATGTACTATTTCATTCATTAGCCATTTTTGGATTTTAACAATGCTTAACAGCTTTATTGGCAGATAAATTTAAAATACTATATTCTTCATGGTGCACTTTAACTGGACAAAATTATGTTTGACTTACTTGTTTTGTTGCTGTTGTGATGAATACACTTAAGCTCAGGGTATGGAGAAGTAAGACATAATGTAGTCTCAAGATATAGATGAATGAAATAGCCCATATTTATTAACTGTATAGTTCCTGGGACAGTGTAATATATGAATGCCAAGATCATTTAAGAAATGTTCTATAATCTTGCACATGTATGACAAATATAGCTGGATTTGAAAATATTTGTATTCACTCTTATCTAAAATTTTAAATGTTACTATGTTACAGATTATATGTCTGCAAATTATATGGATACTATGGTCAAATAAAACAATTGTTTTTCACTGGGTTACAGTATGTGTATTTCATTATCATCTCTCATGGTAGCTGAAATGAGCATGGCTTATTGTCTCCACCAGGCTGAAGGCATGGAGAGAGATAGTATGTTTTGCACTCCATCCATCCGTCCGTCCGTGTGTGTGTGTGTGTGTGTGTGTGTGTGTGTGTGTGTGTGTGTGTGTGTGTGTGTGTGCGCGCGCGCGCGCGCATGTGTGCGTGTGTGAGTGATGACATGAACCTCTGCCCCAAATTTTCTGGAATGGCCTGTTATAGCGCCACCAGGAGGCCAACTTTTATAAAACTATTTTTTTTATATTACTCCTCCAGATTCTGTCCAAAAATCCCGCAAATCGTTACACAGTATATATATAGTCATGTGTTCAAGACAGATCTGTCCGATATTTCATATTCCATCCTAATTGGCTAACATTGGCTTTCAAAGTTTGCAGGATTGGCCCGTTTTGAACAAAAAGCCTCAAATCATGAACGCAGCGTGCAATTTAAGTGAAATCTTTCACAGACTTTCCTACTAGGCTGAGAAATATATCCCACCCTTTTCACATTGGCCTGTTATAGCGCCACCAACAGGTGGATTTTTGCAAAACACATTTTTGGAACAAAATGCCTCAAATCCTCCAACTATCCAAAGCGTAAGAAGAAATGCCACCCTTTTCACATTGCCCTATTATAGCGCCACCAGGAGGCCACAACCTGACCTGCCCTGGTGGAGATCTGTGCCCCGAGGGGCACTTTATCTAGTTTCATTTTTGGAAAAGTATGTCATTGATATAATTTTATAAACAGCTTCTTGTTGTTTTTTCTACATATCTTCCAACTATTTGTAACTTTAATGCAGTATAATTTGGTACTATGCACCATTTTATGGGTTCACTACATTTCCTATGTTGACATTTAATGTTGTGCCTCTTGATTACAATATTATAGTCCCAAAGCACTTGGATGTCAACCACTAGATGTCATCAATTGTTTATTTATTTTCTATTTCTAAGGGGATATGCTCAGTCTCTCTATTCGTGAAACATAATTCCTCTGCAGTGTGATTTGCCAGAGCCCACTAACCTCCTAAATGAGATCACTAAAGGAATGTGTGAAATAGATTTGAACACAATAAAGCACCTGCATACAGAGCCATGGGAACATAATAACCTCATTAGCACGACAATAAGTGGATGTTTATCGGACAGACAAACCCATACAGTTTGCCTGATATCTCCTGTACTGTCGGTCAGAAACCTTGTATGTCTATTTTTCAACTTTTTAGTTTCGTTTTGTACATGTATTACATGTATGTAAATATATGCCCTACATCATACAAGTAGTACGTGTCACACAAAGCTATAGTGAAAATAGCAACACGTCACTATCAGAGCTGTTGTAAGCTTGTAGATCGGCTATTTTTTTTACAAATTATATATATACTGTAGGCCTATATATAAAAAAGGAACGGTTTTGGACATGCAAGGTTTCCACGCGACAGTGACAGTTTGTATGATTTAGCATGTGACAATGTAAAAAAGCGCAGCTGCATGTAAGCACCTCATCCTCCCATCCACTTCCTTCCCTCCCCGTCATTTGCAGCACCTCCTCCTCCTCCTCTGCAGCTGACTGAAGATGAGGTATGCTGAAACGGAGGGAGGGGAAGGGCGAGGGTGAAGGAGGAGGGCGATGGGAAGGATGGATGGAGGGAGGGGGCGTCATTGGGGAAAACCCGCTCTGGGTTGAGGCTTATGTGGGCCTCCACCTGACACAGCACTCACAAAGACACAAAAAGAAGGAAATTCCCCTCGTCCCGTCTGATCTCACAGAGGAAGTATTTGCTGGCTGCGGAGGCATTTCGTTGTGGCTTTGTCAAATAATAGGACAAACTTGCTTGCTGTAAAGTGCAGGCTGCTGTCTAGGCTTAGACAAAGTTGTTTGCCTATTCGACCGCAGATGTTTGTTTGGTGTCTTGGTGTTTGGCGCCTTGATGATTCAACTGTTTGTGTTGTGACATAACAGACAATAAACCTAACCCAATAAACTTGAGCACATTTCTGCATTTTAATGAAAAATCAAGTTCATGTAGGCCTACACATAAAAATATATATAAATATCACTGTTTTTACCAAATCCTGATGACATATAAATAAAGACAATAAATATAATACATGATGATAAGTGGCAATACTATTGAGTAATACACAATAAATTACAATAATCCATGAATCTGCACTCTCCAGTGAAGAGCTGTGTCAACACTTGGCTCAGAAAGTTTACCCTACAATCTCTGGTCTATATAAAAATGTACAAAAGTGCATAAAATAGTCATAATATTCCAAACTGTTGCAGTTTAAAAAATATTTACATGAAAATAATCTCCATGGAGATCTTAAGATAACATGTCATCATGAAGATGACTAACGAGTTTTAACATAAAACATAGGGTAATGTAAATACCACAGCATAGTTAGTAACAGCTGTTACTATTATAATCATTCCCTTAAGTTCCTACTCTCATGTGTTAGAGTGCAAACACACCAAAAAATGTTTTGCCCCCTTCAGACTCCAACTCTGCCAGCTGATTGGTCTCGCTCCACAGTCTGTCTCCCTTGCGCAGCTGGAACACGGCACCGAGGTATATGGCATTGTACCAGCGCTCTCCAACTCTGTAGTTGTCCTCCTGAGAAGCACGCTGGCACGCTGACCTCACTGCACTCATCAGAGAAACCTTGCTGCCCAAGGAGTCTGAGTAACGCCAGATTCTGTGGCTGAGTGGTGCATTGTGCTTGCTCGCGCTCTCCTCGTCACTGCAGGAGACCCGGAAAGATGCCTGGGTGTAGACAAAGTAGAGACCGGATTGCGGGATAATGATTTGGTTGTCCTCCAGTCCGAATCCACCCTGAGCAAAACCCTGACCTTGATCCTTCCTCCACTCCACCTGTTTTTTTAATACATTGCTCTCATCATAGCTGCCTAGAAAGAAACAACAAAACAAGAACATGTTTAGACTTGAGCTTGAGCTAGAACATCTTGAGCTAGCAGATAGTGTAATACAGAAGTGAGTAATCCACAGGTAGGCCATGTGGAAGTCAGGTAGGCCTATGTTTTAAAATGTCAGGCAGGCAATAAATAACTTGTGCAGTCACTTCCTCATGGCCAACCCACTTCTAAATGAGAAGCTGTGCTGAGAGAAAGAGTTTGAGAGGCTGTGGAAAAACTAGACCATGGACTCATTGTTTGCAGAAAGATAAGTCAAGGTTGACTATGACTCACCCTCTAAATGGATGGCTGCTTTGGATCTGCTGCCAATTCTCCTCAATGTGTGGTGAGGTTCTAAGGAAAGGGAAAAAAGATCAAATGATCCGTAAGGGCTCAAAATATCCCATGATGAATTCAATACTCGGCATTTGGGAAAGAGCAACAAGGCAAATCATTTACCTGTTGCAAAAGTTTCGTTCTGCTTTTGCTCCTGCCGTGCTTCTGATTGGCCAGGCCGCATCTGTGTCAAAAGACAAATCAATGGTCCAAAAGTAAATTAGTATTAGTATAGCACGTCTCATTTTTACCCTGCCAACTAGGTTACATCATTCTGAATTATGACAGAGAAAGAGAGAGAGAGAGAGAGAGAGAGAGAGAGAGAGAGAGAGAGAGAGAGAGACAGACAGACAGACAGACAGACAGACAGACAGACAGACAGACAGACAGACAGACAGACAGACAGACAGACAGACAGACAGACAGAGAGGTAAGTATTCCTTACCATTGTCTCTGGCCTTCCATTCCAGTACCAAGCAAACAACAGGGCTCCAGCTACACAAAGGGCCACAATGAGGATGGCCCAGCACACCTTACATTGCCACCCCAGGGATGACTTCTTCTCAACCACAACAACTGTTCTATCACCAAGCCCAGTCTCCAAGTCTCCTGATGTCATTGTGTATGCCACCATGTTGCCTCTAGCTGCCACTGAGCTGTTACTGTCTGCTCTGTATAGAAACCCTCTGGCAGCTAAATATCTGGTGCAAACAGCCAGTATCTCCAAGTGCTTCCAGTGTGCAGTGACGATATGCCTATTGTGTTAAATGAACTTCTGCCAGGGAGGCTGTAGTATTTATGCTGCCGCAGCTGCTTCTACAAAAGGGGAAACTCCAGTGATGTCACACTGTAAGTGGAGACAGTGCAGCAGGCAGTAGAGCGACCCGTGGGCCACGGAGACACCGCTATGCTTTTGGGAGGGAAAGAGAGCGAACAGAAATCTGTTTTAGCAGGCTGCGGTATCAAATTTGAGGATGGGAAAGTGGTTATAGTTCCTAGTTTCAGCTTTAGAAAACAATAAATAAAAATGACATGGTGTAATTGGTACACACGCACGCACGCACTCACACACACGCACACGCACGCACGCACAAACACACGCACACACACACACACACGCACACACGCACACACGCACACACACACACACACACACACACACACACACACACACACACACACACACACACACACACACACACACACACACACACACAACACTCATGAGTCATGACAAGTGAGTTTTTTCACCAGGGGAATGTTGTTTGTCACTGCTGTGGTTTACACCTTAATTGCTCTTTCCTTCTCCAAAAAATGTGTACCCAGGCAGTCCAGATGGTTAGGTCGACAAAGACTACTATACTGCAGTGCTGCTGTGACACCTGAATATCTCACAGGGATTAATATAAATGTCTATCTAAATAATACACGTTTTTTAAATTCCATGAAATTACAAGTTTTTAAACTACAATGTTTGTTGAGTTACCAGAAAATTAGTGTACTGTAAGGTTTCCATCCTGAAGGGATTATTAAAGTGAGCAGTGCGATTCCATTTTGTCTCTTTTTCCAGAAATTGTCAAATATCCTTAAGATAAGAGAGCTGTTCTGTCATATTGGTGTAGCTTAATTTGTTCTTATACAATTATTGATTACGTACCATTACTGTAATACCTTTTTTGTTAATTTTATGCTTGAATTACATGATGAGATTGTAACGTTACAGGAAACCTAGAAAACACAAGTTTCATATGTTCAATGCACAAACTGGCTAAGCTGCGCCAGGCACCCATTCACATTTTTTAAAAGCGTAATAAGCAACTTGAGGCTGAACAGAGCACTTGTGAGTATAGCCTATAGTGAGTGGATCATCTATATTCCAGACATATTTAATGATTAATTACTATTATTAATAGTTATTTTTGGAGATTTTATTTTCAAAACTACTAGGCCTACTGTACATTTATATATTTGTTTACACTTACACACTTTTCAGAATGTCTAAAAATAGTGTTTCAGCATTCCTTTCTGACTCAGTAGCCTAATGGTCGGTGATGCAACCAAGTAAAAACCAAGCCGTTAAACAGGTCTTCCTTTTGTGACGCTAGTCTCTGCTGTATCTTCCACTTTCTCATCTGACTGCTTGTGAATGTTTGGAAGAGGAAATGATATGCAGTCAGAAAATCACAGAAAATGTCCACAACAGCAAGTTTTGTTTTTCTCATCGCTTTTAATTTCTCATTCAGTATCACTTTCTACTTTCTTTAGCCCCCACACAATCTTCACTCAGTTCACGCCTTCTAAATCATAACAGCCTAAAAAAAACATATTTATAAACAAAATACTAATAATTACAATGATGTTGCTATCTAAAATGCCACAGATTATTCTGTGCCGGATTGAAAGGAATAATGACGTTAGGTTAAACAGTCACGTGGTGCAGGGAGCAAGCTTGTCTCGTCAAACCACGTGACTCCCATTGAAAATGCATTCATTGCGAGCCGTGCGACACAGAAGGAGACACCGAGGAGACCGCTGTCTCTCAGGTGTGAATGGTGCCAAAGACATTAGTGCAGCAACGCAAAGGTGACTATTACCATTGGGAGTTGTTTTTGTTGAGACATCTGTCTCACCTCATGCTATTTCAGCTTTCTGAGCAACTGCTGTAAAACTAAAACCTTGTTAACACTTGTTCAAACAATTATTCAGGATTAGCCTACAGTTCAGCTTCATTCCTGCATGCAAGTGCAATTTTGCAAACCACATAATGTTGCATTTTAGGAGTCATTGCCCACACCGTGCATGCAACACAACGCAACGCAACACAACACAACACAACACAACACACAGGCCAGGGATGAGGGATTGTACAGTATGTAACAGCAAGTACAGTACAGTACAGCAACACTCACTTCAGACGGGTCTGATTTGTTGTTTGTTTTTAAGATATTTTTGTTGCAATTATTGATAGGTTTAGCTTGACAGGACAGGGGGAGAGAGAAGGGGGGAAGACACGCAGCAAAGGTCGTCGGGATGAAACACTTATAAATGGACTAGGATTTAGTTTTCTGAATTTTGACAGATCAATGGATGTAAGTATATCTGTTGAGATATACCAATATATTGATCACCAAACTATATGGCCATTTTCTGTGTTAACCCATTTAGACCGGGAATCCATTTTCGTAGTTATACCTTTCAATCCGAGAACCCTTTTTTGTAATAGCTGTTGCTACTTGCTATACGTATAAGCAACTGTACAAAATCCACTCACTCCTTAGCTGAGAGTGGGTGGAGTGGAGAGGGGGATTCAGCACAACTAATCACTTCATTTAGTCGTGGGTGGGGCACGTGGGCCCGATCTGAGCCTAATTTGGCACACCTGTGGGTGGTAGCCCAGTATAGAGCCAGTCCCGCCCCTGATGAGGGCCCAGGAAATAATTCCCTGTTCATTTTCCCCATAGACTTTTCAAAAAGTATTTATTTAAAGACGTTTACGCCACAGACAAAGCCAACTCTTGTTGTGACAAATCATGACAATAAACACAATGTTTTGGGCAGATCAAATAATTAGCAAGAGCTGTCATTTTGCTTCTTTGATTTTGTATAGGCCTATAGGGCTTAAATTAGTCCTTTTTAATGGCAATGTGTACCTACAGTATTATGATGTTTTAATGCAGACTCGTAAAAATAAGGCAACATAAACTCATAATAATTGAATAAGTGTTGAAATAATCATTGGTTTGTGATCAGATTGACTGCTTAATGAACAGTAAAGACATCAGGATTAGGTTAAAACACATTTAGTGCCGGAATTGCCTTAAAAATAGAAGCTCTGGGTGCCAGAGTTGTCTGATCGCTTTTACTCTGAAAGCCATGAACCGGAAACACTTTCCTAAAAAAAAGTTGACTTTACAAAGAGACCTCACATCCCCGATCATCTTAATTTATTTTTTGACGCTCCAAAAAGCGTTCATATTTTGCGGGAGAGACGGATGAGGAGCAGAAATGAAGCGCCAGCATATCGATCCATTCATCACCACGGAGAGCGCCTTGGATTAGGAGATACGAGTCATTCTTTCCGCCGCGCTAACATGGGAGTCAATGACAAGCTAATAGTTGCACATAGCGTTAGCCTACGGAAAGCGAAAAGCCAAAAAAAAAAAAGGAAAAATTCTGAATATTCTTATCTTGCCCCGCGTCTCTAGGACGTCGCTAGGACGTCCTCACACGTCAATGGTACTAATATTTCGGGATCCTTATGACGGTCTCATACGTCGTATGAACTGAAACGGTTAAACCTGGCTGTTAGCTTTGTCCGGAGCAGGCTAAATCCACAGCATTAGTTTCCATGGTAACTAGTGTGGCATGCTTTCATGAAACCAAATCAAGCCTCAACATACCAGGTTAACTGGTCAAATTAATCTGGCAAGATTAACCAGTTTTCATGAAACCGGTTAATCGCTGATCCAGGATATATTAAACCATGATATCTGTTAAATCCTGGTTTAATCTCTAATCCAAGTTTCTTGAAACAGGCCCCTGGATGTGCCTCCAGGGATCTAAAAAAACAGTATCTTATCTTCATTGCAATCCGGACAGTATTATTAATTCAAATATGTTATGTGGGACGAAAGTGTTGGACAGATGCACAGACACTCACGGATACACAAAATATCTATTAGTATCTATTTACAGGGTCTAATCTCTTATAATTTATATTTTTTTGTCCCACGATTTTGTAACCCATTTTTCACCCCTGTGTCAATCATCCTGTGATGTGATCCTGGGCTCTACACACCCTCCGCCAACCTAGGGAGAGCAACGGACTTAACTCATGCTTCCTTCATGCTTGAGTGTCCAAGTTGCTCCTTTACACCTGACAGGGGGGAGTTTCCCTGGTTGGACGTAGCGCGTGGAAGGAGCACGTTATTCCAACCAGTTCCTTTCCCCTCCATCAGGCGTCCCGGCTGGCTACAGGGTCTAATCTCACCTAACACGTCATAATCATGTTAATGACGTTGGCTATGCATTATATGTTTTAATATCACTTACCAATTACCTGCCATTTGATTTGATACTAAAGGTTTTGGAAATGTTTGACTATAGTGTGTTTGATTGTATCATTCTGACAAAAGCTGTATTTCCCCCTCTGTGACGAAAGCAGAGGTCATCTGTAATATGTAACTCAGCAACCTCCCACTGGATTCCACAGGGAGACAAATGGCCCTTTTCATTGTGCTGGGCAGCATTAAACTAATAAGATCGAAGTTGGGAAACTCAACCTCCGGGTTTTGAGACTTCATATCTAGGTGGCCTTTCCCACCCTGCATGTCCTGCTCACAATGCATTACCTTTAACACTCCATTTGCTGTAGAATATTAGTCCCTTCTCAAAGGATAGTTTGAGTGCTTTGAGAAACCCTTTTGTTCATTCCTGAATTTTCTCACGGATTGAAGTGGTCTAATCTAATCCATACCAAACCTCGGGTCCTTAACATTAAAAGGATTGAGAACCACTGATACAGGTGTGTAAAGGCTTATTTAAAACGTATGTTTTGTTTTCTCCAGAATGTGGTCATGGCACAGCAATTTCTTGTTGCCAATGATGAAAGAGGAAGCTTGCTCTCTAGTATTTACATCATTATGCGTTATGATTTGTGTTATAGTTGCTGTCATATCTCAGTTCCAGGAGAGGCCTGGGAAGGCTCTGGGGCACAAAATCAGGGGAGCATACTTTGGTCCGACATATCATTGGTTCGAAGGAGCATTGGTCCGACTCGGGTTAGGGTTGGGGGTTAGGTTTAGTTGTGCTGCCCCGTGCTCACGGTTATGGTTAGGGTGAGGGTTTGGGGTAGGTAGTAGATCGGACCAATGGTATGTCGGACCATAGTAACCACAAAATCAGTGATTGTTGAGTGAGAGGGGAGTGTTTTTCATTCATTTGGCAATACATTTTACTACTTTTCCCACTAAGATTATATCAACATTTTCATACAATTCCACTTCTGCGCTCCCTCCACTGCATGGCTGCTGGTTGTTCCATTCTGATTAAAAACACTGGTAATGACCTACAAGGCGACCACATGCATGGCACCCTATCTGCACAGGGTCAGGCTGACCTGCTTACATCATCAAGGAATGGACATCGATTTAATCATTTGGCTACTGCAAGTCAAGACTAATGGCACGCTACCCTCAGGATATGATGCAGCCCTATACCCCTTCCCACTTAGATCAGCAAACACGATGTCTGTCCCTCCCTTCTCTACGACACCCTGGCCAACGCTTCAAACATCCTAGACTCTTCTCCCTCCTGGCTCCCAAGCTGTGGAATAAGACTTACTCCCCAAGTATGAAAAGTCACCTATTCAGGCACCCTAGTCTATACTATTGTCTTTGCATCTGAACCTTATGCTAGTTATCTTATTTAGATAGATGTATTGTATGGTGTTTGCTTGTTCACATAGGCCTACTGCAGTGTAAATGAAGTGAGCAGCTTCCACTGAGTTCACATTGAGAGGACCTGTGCTGGTCAATTCATGTATGTGGGCTTCATTGTTAAGATGGTGAGACAATATGGCTCACTGCTAGTTGGTATGGAAGATGCTCTACACACCACCACAAGACAGCACATTAGAAGTCAGAACTGAGCTGCCAGTCGGGGATTTTTACACCCAGATGGTAGCAGAGTGAATGCTGGCTTTTCAATCAGCAGTTACAAAGGTCAGGGGCAAGAGAATGAAAGAGTTGGCATGTACAGTATCTGCCTCCCGGGAGAGGTGGCCAGCTTATACACTAGCTAAGCTTCTTCAGGGGAATGAGAACCAGCGTGAATGTTTTTACAGCAATGTTAGGGACACTAAGACAGAACAAGCTGGTGAAGAAAGTTCTCTTGTCGCCTATGCTAAACTGGACGGTGGAATTGGGCTTAGCTCCATTAATATTGTACATACACTTACATATAGCCTACACTAGGTATATGCGGTGGGCAAGGCAAGTTGTTGTTTTGTTTATGCAGTATAGGCTACAAGCTGGTGTTTGTAGCTTTCAGTTAGGACATTTGTTTGTAGCATTTGTTTGTTTTTGTTTTATTAACTCACCAATATAAAACAGTTGACTGATGAGTCATGTTGACAGCCCAACACAGGGCTTGTTCATGCTTCGTTTAACACTTTATTCTTACCAGTCCTCCTCAGTTCTTTGGACTGGACTATCACATGATAAAATGGCAATCATCATGTCATACATCACATGTGGATAATGTATCCACATCAACCACAGCATACAAAGTGCAACAGGAGTTCAAATGAGTGGAATATTACTGTACTTCATTTGAAAATGTCATTGTAATACTGGAAATACATCTCAACATGACTTGAAGTCAAGTGATTCACACTTTCACAGTTGAGGAACTGCTACCAGTGGCAGTGATATGCCAAGCTCTTTTCTCTATGTAACATCAGAGACATTCTAGGGCTACTTTCTCCCATGTTGGCGTATAAGTTGGGGTCCTTTGATGTTTATGGATAGTTATCTGACTCTTTTCTTTATATTATCAATAGCCTTTTGTCATTCTCTAGTGTTTCTGTTACTATGGATGAAGGTATAGGTGGTAAATAGTTTTGGTAAATAAACATCACTTCCACTTCCAATTTGTAGGCTGGAACTCAAGGATCCAGCCTTTAGATCTGAGTATGTCCCGGTGTCTGACTGGGTGAGTAAGGTACAAACAAGCAACATGTAGAGCAATTCCAATTGTCCCTCCAGGCCATGGGACATTGACATTTCACAAGTACATTGTCCATACTGGGCTTTAATTGACCCTTATAACTCTATGGCTTTCTTTGACCCAGTCTTGTTTGTAAATAAACTATGCACATCTATTTCTGTCCTATTTTCAACTCTTCAGTCATATCAGTCTAGTCCAGTGGGGTCAGACCTTAGAGTATCTAAGGGTCAGACTCATTAGTGACGGTAGAGCAAGCTCTTACACATGTGCGATGAAGATATGTCTAAAAAACACTTTGAACTTGAAACAAATGTTAGTATCCGATTATATTTGTATGTAGTCATTCCCACCGTCTTAGGAATTGTGAATATTTCATCATAATACAAGCACTTGACAGAAGGCAGGCGTAATGGCCTTGAGCCCTTTGAGATGCGCCTTATCAATTCATGCTTTGCGTGGCAAGTGTCAAATGATGGGCCGCATAGGCTACATGTGTCAAAATGACAAAAATGTGTCACAGAGGACCTTCGCAGAGGGTCGTTGCTCCTATGGAACAAATATGTATGGACACAGAGTGACGCTTCATAAAATGCTGCATACTCTGATTGGCTGGGAAGACAATATAGCTTAGTTACCACAGAGATGCACAAAACTACGTTCACTTCCTTGTTTACATCATGGAAAGCTGTCTGTGAGTCAAAACTCGTTGACGTTGTGAGACAACTCAGTCAAGTGTTAAGTGTCATCAGCTCAATTTTTTATTTGAGTACTTGTTGCTCAAATCATAAATTGACCTTTAGCGAGACAATAGCAGAGCGAGTGCCTGCAGCAAGCGGTGCTCCTACTGCACTGTCGACTCAGCGCCTTCCCAGTTGCATACTGATGGGGTGGAAATCCATTGTTCAAGTAGAAATTGCAAATAGTACTTGACAACAAGTCCATACATGTATTGGTCCAGAAACGTCGACATTCAAGATGGTTTGCAGAAATGCCAACATTGTTGTCCACCATTAAAACCATTAAAAGAAATCCTGGAACATGATTGGATGACTCCAAATACTTTATTGTCACTTAGGTGCACTGTTTAGCTATGTGAAAAACTTAACCTCGGAAGCTCCAATACAATTATAAAACAGGGACTAAACACTCATGTGACTGGATGACTGGAATGCATTGGTCCTTTTGGACCAATGCTGTGCTTGACTGTACCCTGTACTGTTTGCATCCAATTGTCTAATAAAAGTATCAATAAAAAAAACACAAGGACACTGCAATGAGTGCTATCCGTCACTCTTCTTTGTGTCAGCTGGTGGTCCAAAGTTGTGCCTCAGAAGTTACATAACTGCCAGATTAATTCATTAATTTGACTCATTATCTTGGATTGCACAATTAACACGATGCATGGTGATGATCTGAGGGTTGAAACTAATGTAATTCTCAAAACATGAAATTGAAGCTTGTGGATTTTATGGTGACCTTAAAGTGAACTGGATGTGTGAATAATGACAATCATGATGAATCTCATACTTATTTGAAGTCAAATTAAATTGATTTATGGGACACTTTTCACAAAGTGCTTTACAAAGCAGGATATGGATAGATATAGAAACACAAATTCATCATTTAATAGTTATTGTTTTGAGAGGAACAACTTACCCGTGGGACAAAACAATAAATAATACACAATGTTATGTTAACTTATTTACAGTGGGTGTTTTAAACTTAAGCAGTCACCATCTGCTGGAGCTATGAGAGCAAAGTACAGATGTTTTGGTGCCACAGTGACTAATATTGTACCAAATGTGGTTTCCTGTCTTGTACTTGTTGGTGTTGCTAGTGCCTTCAAGATTAAATGTAACTTGCAGTAAACTACGGTTGTAGTTTTACACAGATTGGATGCATTGACCTTAGGCAATTGCATTCAGAAATTGCATTTTTATGTTAGCACGGTCAAGGTCTTGAAAATCATTGCAGATGTTATGGTCACCAAACTCAAGGTCACAAGGTGCCAAACCAGGGCAATTTATTACAGGAACTTAAATCACTTTTCTTCTCTTTTTCTTTTGCAGGGGAAAACCGTTTTGTACTATTTTGAACTGCAATGAACTGCAGTTCATTGTATATTTTATTTACTTTTGGAAATTCATTTACATACAGTTACAAAATTCAGCATATAAAATATTCCATTTCCTAGCCAAAAAGAACCCCCCCCCCCCAACCCTGGTACAAAGGACTAAAAATGCATGATTTTCTTCTGACTATTAATATCTGTGCAACAAACATGAAAACTAAAATGACAACAAGAATGACAAGTAAACGATGTTAATAACAACAATCTCCATTATACTTCAATTAGCACTCTCCGGAAAGTATACTCATTTGTATACTCACATGAATCACAACTCATAAATTACCCATCAAATAACAGTGATAGGAATTCATAACCAACAGAAAAATAATTATTAATATTAATTTTTCAGTTGGAATATATAACTGCTCAATGTAGAGGAACAGTGCCTCTGCCTTTGTGGATTTAGATTTGATAGGCACCCCAATATGTATTTGCCGCATCAGATCGATACTTATTTGTGATACTTAACCTGACACTATCACCATCTTCGAGCCTCACTATCTTGGCCATTGACACTGAGCCCTCTCCCTGACTAGAATAGACACCCTCGAACAGCTTCTTCTCGCTCTTGTGAATGCCATTTCCATAAAGAGTCACCGTTTTTTTCTGCTTGTTTTGATGTTCTTCCCGAGGCTCTGCATCAGTAAGAATCTTGAAGAAGGTGACATAAGCATAGAAGAAGTAAACGCCATCCTTTCTGCAATGGATGGAGTTGTTCTGGAGGATGAGGGAGTAGGGCTCGAAGGTGCCGACAACATCGGTCTGCCATGAGTGTCCATCGCCACCTGAGACAGGAGAAAAGCAGGTGATAAAGCAAACCTATAATTCAAAGTACTGTATATGACATAAGTCACATGTCATAAGTGATATGACATTCATCATGAAAGCCTACTTAAGTTTACCACAGAAAGTAATAGTGAAAACGATTTAGGAATATATCTATCACTGACAAGCAATGGTCTACATACCTAAACCTAAAACAGGCAAAAGTAAATAATTCACTATTGGCTATATCTGCTAAATGTCTAAAGTGTTGGCAACAGAGGAAGGGATATCAAACCGCTTGAAATGAACAGAACTGTAGAGAGAACTGTAAAGTATACTTACTCAAAGTTAGCTGGATGTAGGAGACTGGAGGACCTGGAACACAAACTCTGTTTTTATTCCTGCACTGATATCGTGTACAGTGGTTTCTCATGCTATCTTGCACTGACCAATGGACCCTTTCTTTTGTTTGTCTTTGCACTGTTGACTTTATTTGTCTTGTTTTTCCTATGATGAGATGCAGTAATACACTTTATTATGACGCACTGATCGACTGTATATATGTTTTTGTTTATCCTTGTTTGCACTGTTTATTATTTTTTATAATTATTATTTTATTGTTTCTTGATGCACCTTGCTTTTTCCTACTGCCTTGTTTCTTCTGTCTCTCTTCTGTATCTCTCATTCTTACTTGTATGTTGTAACCTTAACTGCTGTGCCGCCTCTGGGCGACTGATTTCCCCCCACGGGATAATAAAGGTATCTATCTATCTAGCTACCTAATTTTGTAATAAGGTGGCCTAAGCTGCGGAATGCATTTGGTCACTCTCACTCTGCCTAAAGGGTCTGCACACTGCTATGCCGCTGCTCCACTGTTCAGATTGCAAACATTGTTATACAATTACTGCTGCTCATTACCTTTCCAGCATTTCATCACCTCCACCTCCATCCCCCAGCATCCATCTCTGATTCTAGATTTCCCCTGAGGGAAGTTCACTATTGTCCTGCCAAATTCAATCCACATTAACCCTCACATTTGCTCAGTTGAGTTGTCTGACTGACATCTGTGTTGAAGTCTGGTGCTCATAGACATGATAGTTATAGCTCAGTCATTCATTCACTTTTTTATAGACTCAAGGGACTAAGGGTTTTAAGAATAAAAATGTTGTACTTACCATCTGATTTAAAGTGTGCAACTGTGGCTGCAAACATGACAGCTTCAAGTTAGATGTGTTCCTATCACTTTTCATTTAATATATTATTGGCAATACCATTCAAAAGCCTTTATTTAACCTATTTCATACAGGCACAAAACAGATAACGGATAGTTTTCAACAATGGCATGATAAATGTGAACACTGGTATTTACATACAGTAATTGGCTACATACCCAAAGTTGTGTCGTTTTCTGGTATATGTGTAGAGAAGCCATCCTTGAAAAATGTAAGTCAAAGCATCACTTTGGGATCATAATGGCCATTACCACCTTCTCTTTTCCCTCTAGTCTACATCAGTGATGAGGACACTGTAAGCTAATTAGAAGACCTCAGCACCAGGAGGATGCTGCCACCTAGAGGCATTCAAATTAGATTAAATGTTCCCTGTCAGTGAGCAGCTTCTATCCATCCATTATAGTGAATTATAATCGCATATACCATTATATTTACCAGCGGTGAAGCATATTGTAAATCAAATGAAAGGTGATTGGGGGAAAAGTCAGTCAGTCAGTCTATGCCATTTAAAATTAAAATTGTTGAATCATGTAAATGATTATGACAATATATTCTTTTGTGTATGCTTTGTGTGTAAGTAGGCTATGTCTGTCCACCTTCCGTGACATCGTGTGGCATTCAAGTCAATGTATGTCTGGACCCCCCCCTCCCTGTGACGTCATGTGGCAGGCATCATCATCATCATGATGAAGGGCACCGCTCACTTCACATGATTGTGTTTTTTTTAGATAGGCCTAATTAAAATGTTATTTAGAATAAGTAAAAATCACACTCGTGTGAAGTGAGGGGCGCTCTTATCGTCATACATCATCATACATCACATTCCATGCTCAGGCAATCAAATCATCACTATGGGGTACACACAGACAAAGCTGGGCATAGGAGGGGCTAGTGCCCCTCAAAAATTTAGTGAGCATGATTAATCTAGTGGACATCACTTCACTGGTTACAAACACGTGAAAACATTAGACCATTAGATCACATTTTGACCATTAAGGATTTATACTTTGTCATATGACTTTTCTGGATGAAAATGACATACCCTCTTTTTGAGGGACGCTAAGTCTGGCTTTCAGTCATGATGTCATGTGGCAACAGTGGCATCATGTTGCAGTCAAGTCTATGGGCTTTTTAGGTTTGCTTTAAGCGTGACATAAAAGCAAACAAAGTTGCCCCTCACTTCACAAGAGTGTGATTTTTTCAGTTCAGAACAATTACTAAATAGTTGTTTGTTGAAGTATGCACAGAGTGCTTACTCAAAACCTTGCCTGCACTGATCTGAATAAACACATGCTAGATGTGCATAGTTACCTTGTTGGTTGAGCTTAATTTACTTGAAGTGAGAACTGCAGCCATAGCCACCACAGCCACGGTGAGGATGCCACACCACAACCACAGCCACCGGTATCTAGAGGACCGTGACTTTCCCCCCATCCTGCAAACATAAACACACATATACTGCAGTCTGCAGACGTCTACTGTACAATATTCACCTCTTCAGAAGTTCAGACCCTAGACTACCTCACCCTCACTTATTTCCACTACCATATTTTCACAGATATTTTCACTCTGATTTAGCAATTTATAATTTTATTGAAAACGGCAAAGAACTATACTATACTATATGCATACTAATAACACCAAAGAATCAATGTAGCAATTATTCACACATTCTATACTACTACAACCATTATGAACCTTAGACAAAATCGTTATATTATATTATTGTTGTACATTTTGTTTTGTACATTTAATGTATAAAACAAAATGTACAACAATAATACAATATATATATATATATATATTGTATATATATAATATATTGTATTAAATAAATGTTGATACGGTAAACTTTAATGTGAATGAAAATCAAGTGAATCTAGTCTCAACTCACCTGGGTGTGTGGTGTTGTCACTGTCTAAATACATCTGGCTGCTGTGTGTTTTTGTGGGTCATAATGTACAGTACTTTGACAGGGTTTTCCCTTTAACACAGACTTATAATATAGATGAGATGGTTTTGATGAGTCGTGGTTGGAAAGGGAAGAGGGAGGGAGGGGGGACAATGTAGGTTACTCCAAATATTATCACTGTGGTCACATAGAAACCAGCTTGAGAATGTCAGCGAAACCTTTATTGGACTGATGAAACCAAAATGATGAAGTTTCGTAAACTAGGTACAGCATATGTTTTATGTTTGAAAACAGTGTGAGCTACTGAGCTAGCAGGAGTGAAGGTCAATTTCTATTCCACTTTCCTATTCTTGGTTTCACAGTCCATGCAGGGACATCCCCATTCAACCAGCCTGTGCTTTCTTAGGCATCTTAAATGTCTGTTTCTCTCTCTCTCTCTTATCTCTCTCTCTCTCTCTCTCTCTCTCTCTCTCTGACATTGCAGATTAGGTGCTGTCCCCACTCAAAGCAACAAGAAACAAACAAGGCATTTTAGGGTACTGTTTCTTTTTCCTGCACCTATAGTTCCCTAAAAGTTGAACTATATGAAACTTATGAAAGGAGAAGTAGGCCTAGGCTTTCTGACATCTCTCATATCACTTCAATAGCGCTGGTCTGCAGTGAAACCCCCCCCCCCCCCCCCCACTATGTATTTCAATGGTGGTTTGTGAACACCTCTAACCAAAACTTATAGATTAAACCCAGGAGTGATTAGAAATGGTTTCCTTTAAGATTTGTAATGCTTTCATTCTCTCTTGATCTAAGCAGAAAACAAGGTCTGTGGTGAACATAGGCCAGAGAGATCTTCACTTTTTACTCTAAAACACCTTGTTTGCAAATGTTCATAGTTTATCCAAAGAACCAAGTGTCAGCAGTGTCAACCAATGTATTGTCCTGCCTTTATACTTCCTTTATTGTGATCAGGACAGTTAGCAGTGGCATCATGGGGATTCCCCCTGTCTACCACTGGAATTATGTGGAGGATTCTGCCCCCCACAGAGCTCCCCTCTCCCCTCAATATGAAGACGACAGAAACTTTGATGCATATCATGACGTGGTTTCTGAGGTGGGAAAATTCACGTTTCAAAAGATTTTACAGTGGGTGCGCCCTCACTACCCACACATGATACACACACTCGTGCATTTCCCCTGTAAACTTGTGTTGTGCACCTGCATTTTGCATCTCCCTGTTTGACTTTAGGCCTATGACAGTGCTGTTATGTTCTGATAAAGTCAATCAAAGAACAAGATTCCTATACAGGATCTCCTCACTGGTCAACAAAAACATCTTGAAGACCCCAAACAGGAGCCCTCGTACAAGGTTTCTTCGACTAGTATGCATGCACCTCTTGGTACCACAGCACATCAAAGGCCCTTAAAACAAGGCTTCTACTGGGCCTCACCCCCCGAACCCACCTCACCCCTGACCACTTTGACAAGCTGGAATGTATATTTGTACATCTCTAAATGTTTTGATGAATTGAACAAGGTGGACCCACTTGTAAACAAGTGTCGTCCACTCCACAGTTTTTTTTATTGAGTTGTGCTTGAAATGTACTGTAATTCTGCAAACTGTTAATAAATACTTCAATCAATCAAGTGAATCAACTAACTATCTATGACAAGCAGTTTGTACATGAGACTCTTTGGTTTTTATGTTGCTCATACTGTAATCACCTACTCGGCGGCGGCTTCCCTGTTGTAAATGTTACATTTTGTCAATTGTAGCGTGAACCGCCATTGCTGTGTGCTTGCTGGAAGCAGTCTATACGGTTGACTTACCGGTAAGTCAATATTTGGGCAGTTAGTGAAACATTATGAAACTTACAGGTTGTACCTTTAACATCCTCAGCACATGACTGAATAATCACCTAATACCTATAGTCTATTGCATAATGTATGTGTGCTAATAAACATCTCTAAATTAGCACCCAATACTCAGGGCTGACAAGTGTAGTGCTAGGGCTATATAGGCAACCACCTACAGTAGGTTAGAAACACCACTGTCACTGTACAAAGTGAAGATTGCCCAATCCATTTATTGACATACTGCAAATCTTCATTGGTTGGAGGCCAAACCAATCAAATGAGGCTTTCTGGCAGAATTCCCTCTGGGTTAACGTCATGAACTGGAGTACTTCATGTACTGAAAGATTATCCATAACTTTCCTCAGTTTACACTAATGCCACTCAGTAACCGGTGTATGACATTTGAAAGTATTATAGGTTGTTATAAAAGGCATAATATTGTGATTCTCCTCCTGGCTGGCTGCATGTCGGCTCGGAGTGTGCTTGAGCAACACACTAACTGATCCTGATGAGCAGGTTTGTGCCTTGCATGGTTTCCTCCACTGTCAGTGTGTGAATATGTGTGAATGTGAAATATATTATGCCTTGGAAAAAGGCTCTATACAAATGCAGTCCATTTGCAATGTGTGCACTGGAAAAGAGACAGGTGACCTTAAACAATCCAGGGTGCTATAGGCTATAGGACATTTATATACTGTATATGGCCTTATTGTAGTGACCATCAGCCATGTGCCATCAACAACCAGTTGTCCTTACTGTAGGTTCAGAGGCCTTGAACCTACCCTGGCAGAACATCCTATCAGGTGCTTCTGACAATCTTGAATGAGCTCTTGCGGGCTCCTTATTGCCCTAGGAGTTGCCTAGTTGTACCGTTCATACAATTTGGTCTTTTTGGACTAAAGGGTTCTGGAACAATGGGTTTCAGTTGGCCCTGATGTTTGGGCCACAGTGTCTTGGTTCAGCAAGTACCCTGGAATGATGTCTCATCTATCATAAACACTGGCCTTTCCATCTGCTGGATATCGGCCTCTTTGAAACTGGCAACAGTATTGCTTCGCCACATAATGAAAAACAGAGACAGAAAAAAGGTTAAAGAGTCTGGATAATGTAGGGAAGAGGAAGTAAACATGATGCAACAATTACCTCACAAGTTGCAATACCTACCCAACCAGGCCGGCCTGAACTTTCATCATTTTAGGGGCAAGGCCACTTGGCTTTTGGCATTCTCGTTTTTATAAAACAATGATTCTAAGTCCACGGAAATAACGATTTATTTTATTTTAAAATGTCAGAATCTAAACAGAATATACTGGTGTATTGAAAGCATATAGAAAGTAAAGAGACAGGATAATAGGTAGTGTGGCATCAGAGCATATTATTCTTTGAGGGACAAAAAGGCCAAACTGAGGAGCCACTGGCCTTCATGGCCTCCATGAAATTCCTGACAGATTTATGCCTTCTATTCACAGCACATAAAAATATGATGTTGATCTGACAGACAACAGAACTGGAGTGGAAAATAATAAATGTTGAGATAATAAAGTAAACCAAACACTAGATAAACACTGTAGGCTTATATGAAAATATGACATAGCTGAAGCTTAGCCTAATCATGAATAGAATACACCTGTTAGGGCCTGTTCATACTCCTATTTTACAGCTGTTTCGGCGCTGTAGTGCCGAAATGATTTCGGCTCGTCAGACATTGGGCCGATTCATACTCCTATTTTAGAGCCGAATAAAAGTTGGTTCGGCGCCTGCACTGATGCACATGTGGAGCTTCCAAAAGACTGTGCATCCGTGTCAGGGACAGTCAACACAGACCTATTTATCATTGTATTCGTACATTGAATTTATATTTACTTTGTGATCTAGTGTTGTTATGCTGTTGACAGAGTACAGAGTGAATTCGAACGAGTGAGGTGACTGAGGTCAATTGTGATGTTATAACTAAATTGACCCCAAGGTGTCAGCCAAGGCACATTATCACATTAATGTTAGCTAAGTGCAATACCACCTGACTGAAGATGAAAATATTTAATACCTACAGAATACTTTTTCATACATAGGCTACAGTCAATGAGGATGATGAATGTACAGTAGCTGATTTTATTTATATCCAACAAAGCATGAACCAAGTGAACCATACTGTGTAAAAGAAAAGGGGGTAAAGGAAGTAAAAAAATAAAGAAACATTTATGTTGGATGGTCATTGTGAAGAAGATTATATCAATAACTATCGTTTAATTGAAAATGTTACACAGGATGTGTTTTAGGCTACCTGCCAAAATTGAGCTGTACAAATAACTCCATGCTATTACTGACTTGAGTCTCTCCTACACAAAAATATTCAAGTCAGCCAACAATCATTTACCACTTGTTCAAACACATTCACCACCATCCCACTGACTGGTGTATATTTGTCTACTGCAGTTTGGTGGAACATGCCTGCAGCAGAACATCCGTTGTACATGTCACCCACCCACACATTAGCGTCCAAGTTGCATTATGTAGGCTATTGTAAGTAAAGTCTCACAGTAAGAGTCCATGTCAAGCCACAAATCCACATTGCTCATCACCCCACACAGTGCATAACCCCTCTTACAGTAGGTGACAGACAGAAATGTTAATGCATGAATCGCATAATAAACAACAATCCATGGATTCAGACAATTAAAAATGCATAAACAACAATTCATGGATTCAGACAATTCATCATTCAAAATATTATACCTCAGATCTTCAAATTTGTGGACACTATAATACAGTAGTTGCTCAAGAACGTACTGTATAATGGTTTACATTGTGATAAGTACAAGTAATTACAAATATAGGACCAGCTCTGGAATATAATATTTCAGTATTTTAGAATATGTTTGACAGAATGTACTACCTGAATTTATTTCACTGTTACAGAGAAGGAAGCTGCAGTAAACATTAGTGAAGAACTCCTTGTGGTGCGTTCCAGTGACCAGAAGGTAAAAAAGTGAAGTTCAAGGAAATGTACCACAAAACAGCAAAATCCTGCAATGCATTGAGGAGATGAGTGAGACTACATTCAATTACCTTTAAGATGTCAATATAAATAAAAAATAAAGCAAAATATAGGATTAAAAAGAAGCATCAAAGTGAAAGAAACTAATTGTTACAAATACCTAAGTGGGTATAGATGCGAGTGTTGACGACACATCTACCTGCAAAACTCTGTAAATACAAATGTACAGTATAGCTTTCAACAAGACTGTTTTACAATCACAGACACAGTACACACACACACACACAGTCACACACACACACACACACACCTTTTTGTTGAGGTAGCCTGAGGAACGCATCCATTCCAAGACAAGCTGATTCTCTTTTAAATGTTTTCACCACCTCAGGGTCCACATCACTCTGACGAGCTACAAGGAAAAACAGTTCGGTAAAGACACTGTTTTGCCCAGTTTAGAACATTTCTATAGATTCTGATTCCCATCTCCTCTTACACTGTTCTTCTACTGTGTGCTCTATCAGGGAATATTGTGTATACATTCTATTGTATATTGCATAATATCGTAATTTGTTTGTAAAAGACTCTTTTGGTTGTAGCATATTAGGTGGAGCCACCCACAGCTGTATTTATATTAATTTAAGACAATGTGGGTTCATATAATTACACGCATCACTTTCAATCTCTCCTATAGCCTTAATAAAGCTCTAAATTAGAGATAATCCAGATCACAGTATGTCAAGTGGGTCAAAGTATAATGAAGATGAATGACCAACCATATAGTAAAAATCTGCTGAGGGCATCTTCAGACTCCTTCTCAGTCCTTGGGGGCTCTATTTCCTGGAGAATGATGCACTGGGAGCAATTCAACCATCCCCCACTCCACACCAGGGTCCGCCGCAAAGGACTCCCTGGATCAACACCAGCAAAGTGTGAATTTTGTGTGTGTGTGTATTAGGTTACTATTAGTCTCTCGACAGGAAAAGAGGGCGCTGTTTTTCCTTTGTTTTGCCAATGGGTTCCCAGATTGGGTTACTGATAATGCAGCTATTTTAGCTATTGTTAATTACCTTCCAGTTCCATGTCATCTCTCCCAGGATGAATATGATAAGTCCATGTGGCATTGTGACACTTATCTCCACTAAAAAAAGGGGCAATGAAAAGGGACACATTGAATATCAAAGTCGTTTAATAAACCAATATAAATTGACCAAAAATCGAGTTAGCTTCCACAAAATATTATTGCAAAACTGAATTTCTGAAAAGCAGCTTTCAAACATGGAGATTATAAAGTAAATCACATTGTAACTTATAAGAAGTCATGATGTACTTCTTTGGTCAAGGGTTGCACAGACATCCACAAATTTCAACGGGTGCAGGATCCAAAAGAATAACTAAGAAAGGAAAGACTACGTAACGAAGGCCCCTGAGGCCGAAACTTATTGTTTTCCGCTGTTGTTAATAATTGTTTTGGGAGCTTTTAAAACGGTGTGCGGATCTCCTCTTTCCTTTCTTTATTATGTACTTCTTTCTCACATAAAAACAGACAGCCCTACTATCTTAAATATTCACACTTTATTATACTGTAGTTATAAGGTTACCTGTTCAGACAATAATTTACACAAGCATAATATTGCTTTGGTTGTAAGAGGATCCTTCTGATCATCTTGTGAACTTCTCTGAAATTCTCTTTTCAACATACTGGCATGCTGCATAATTGATTCATTTCTATAGGAACAGTACAGGTCATAATTATCTCACATATGTATGGCTCCAGTTAGCAGCAGAGTGCGTTTGACTGACATCTCTTCTGCCATAAACACAGAACTGTCCATCGGCTTGAACATCTGGACATCAGCCTCTCTGTGACTGACTGCTGCTATAAAGTACCATTTCCCTGTATACTGAAGAGAAAAAGAAGAAAGAATAGAGGATATTGTACAATCGCAGTAACTACTACTAATGAACTGCATTAAGGCCAAATACTATAAATAAAAAATTGATTTTGCATCTTACCTTTTGAGTGGTTAAATTGCTGGCAGACAAACTGACTGGAGTGGAGCAGGACAGAGATTGTGATAATAAACCAATCGCATGGAAAATTAATGACAATGTTTCATTCAACATTATTGCAGTCAGAACCTATTATCCTTAA
The DNA here is from genome assembly GCF_964188405.1 of Protomyctophum parallelum. Lineage (NCBI taxonomy): Eukaryota > Metazoa > Chordata > Actinopteri > Myctophiformes > Myctophidae > Protomyctophum > Protomyctophum parallelum. The sequence goes on along the minus strand of NC_139698.1, from coordinate 15,194,481 downwards.
TAGAATGTATCTGTTGTATCTGTCCTGACACTGACACATTCAATTAGTTTTGAGTAATATCCCAGGATGTCACTTTTAAAGAGGTTAGAGAGCTGACATACAGTAGGTAATCATTAACACAATTTCAAATGAACCCCATGTCCTCGAGGTTTGTTTATATTTCTTCAATACAAAATGCTGTTTGTTTGTACTGTTTCATAACTTTCATTCTTTGCTTAATGTACTGTCTACGCTGCAACCCAATTTGCCCTTCGGGGACACTAAATAAACTTGAACCTGAATAATTCAATATCAATAATTATTTACTAGTACACATGGGTGACAATAATGAACAGTGGCAGTGTACAGGCACAATAAGCTCTTTGAAACACGGCAACGTCAATCAATTGACATGGGTTTACCCTGTTTACATACTCAAGTTAGTCTGGCAATCATTAAATCATTAAAGGCAGTGTTAAAAAATAGCTAATATAAAGAAATATAATAAATAGCTCTATATTCCAATAGCAACCATTGCTATAATGTTTATTCAGTAATACACTGTCCAGTGAGGAGAAAACTGGTAAATGGAAGTGAAGAAACTGAAATATTGTATAAGTATAGTATTGAAGTATACATTAAGTAATGAACACTATAGTAATTACAATCAGAATATTTTTTAATTTGTACTTTTTGTGCCCACACGTCTCTCAATATTTGCCATTGACACTCAAAGGGGAAATTGGGTCAAACCACACATCTCATATTTGCCATTGAAAATGAAAGGAGAAATTAGGTGAAATGTTTTAAACAAATAATCTTGGATTTCTTCTGAAAATATACTTTTGTTTGCAAGAATGAACTTAAATATCCTATGTTATATCCTATCCTAAATTATACTAAATTTTATACCATCATAAAATTCAGGGGCCCTTGTGAGTTGTGACCAACTTGTGATGTGTAGGAAATAGGATGTTTTCTGCAAGGGTAGCAGAAAACATCCTGAGGGCTGTGCCAGGCTCTACTATGCTAAACAGCTACCAATGTTAGGGGTTAATTTCTTTTAAGTGTCACTGAATGCTGAAACATCCATAACGAGTAGTAAAGTTATGATAATAATCACCATGCAATGGATGCATCTCTTATTTCATATAGGTAGACAGAATAAAGAGACAAAGTCTACACAGTGAATGAGATGGTTTTTTTATTTTATATCTTCTAGGTGAGCAACAGGAAAGACTTGTATTGATGCTAAGTATTTAACCAGAACAGGCCTGAACAATTTAACTGCATATATAAATATGCACGTTTAGACCATTCTACAGTGTGTTAGAACTGTAAACCAATTGCACAGGAGCTAGAAAGAGTGGGCACTGGGCCATCTAACAGCTGGTAGGGTGGCACACAAGAGCGGCAAGTCAGACCATTTGGTCTATGGATCATCCTGAATACTTCATCAGAAGAGATGCAATAAAATAAAGTCAAATTATTCTTCTGTTATATCTATCCTACTGAACGTTTTGCCAGAGAAAGAAAGGCAGGGTAGGCTTAATTTGGCAAATATTATTCAGCAGGCTTGAAGGGGGATGAATTTACATGCACCTCTGAAAAGTAATACCAAAAGTTCAGTGCACACTGAACTTTTCGATGTTGACCAGGTAATCTTCCTATGGTGGTGGTTCTATGTTTCTGGTCATTTATTAGAAGAGGCTTCTCTGGACATGTGTTGTAGGTTGTTCATTCCCCCTTCAGCACGGACACTAGCTCTCCACTCTCCTTCAGTTCCTTCATTATGTCCAGTCCTCCAATCAGGTCTCCCTTCACATAGAGCTGAGGGAAGGTCGGCCAGTTGGAATATGTCTTGAGACCCTGACGCACCTCTTCGTCTTGCAGAATATCAAACGTGTCGTATGGGACCCCTGTATTATTCAAAATCTCCAATGTCTGCCTGCTGAACCCACATTTCGCTGCTTCCTTGTTGCCTTTCATAAACAGCATAACTGACCCCTGGTTGATTAAGCTCTTCAACCGGTGTTCCAGGGTGACACTCTTGGGACATGTGTTCTCCAGTTCCCCGGACTCGGCCAGCTCTTTCACTATGTCAAGCCCCCCGACCAGCTCTCCATTGGCATAGAGCTGAGGGTAGGTGGGCCAGTTGGAGTAGGTCTTCAATGCCTGGCGAACTTCCTCGTCGGACAAGATGTCAAAGCTGCTGAACTGAATGTTGTGCTCTTTCAACAGCCCCACTATCTGCCGACTAAATCCGCAGCGAGGCTCCTGCGCGGAGCCCTTCATGAAGAGCATGCAAGGCGCCGCGTTGATCAGCTTCTTCAGGCGCTGGTCCATGTCGTCTGCGGGGGGCCCCTGGCCGCCGTCTTGCGGGCCCGACGACACGGCCAGCCGTTGGATCTTTTTGGTCAGCTCCGGAGCGTGTGCGCCGTCGAGGCGGTCGACCTTCTCTCCCGACTTGAACAGGAGGAACGTAGGGACCGACGCGATCTCATACTTCTCGGAGACCTCCGGCACGGCCTCGGCCTCCAGCTTGATGAAGGTGGTGTGCGTGTGTTCCTTGGCCAGTTCCGCCATCACCTCGTTCATCTGCGCGCACTGAGGGGCCCATTCTGCCTGGAAATGAACCACGGTCAGACATTTTCCAGCTTTGGCTAGAAAGTCTTCAAACTGCTGCTGGGACGTCGCCTCCACGAGATTCGCCATTTTCCTCGAGCTCTTCGACCGCTTCCAGTGTTCTTCAAACGTCACGTCCGGGCTGTTACACACATACATGTAGTTACAGGAAAATGGGCGACCCGTTGAAATATTTCACGACAGGGGTCACTTAGTGCTTTTAAGCAACGGCAGAAAAAGACTATTGAAATTAACTTAATTCTGATAAACATTGCTGTTATAAATGTATTGTGAATATAAATATGACGTCAGTAGTCTATGACGTTTCTATGACGTATTACTCCAAATGTGGGCCAGATCCCAGCCCAGAGCATAAATAAATAAACAAACAAACAAACAAAAAGTGAGTTTGTGCCATTGATCCGTGTAGTGGTTTGTGAGATTACGGACACTGAAGGCCACTACGGGCACGTTCGGAAATAGCGCACTGAGACCACTGCGCAATGCAAACTAATATAATAGGCGAGTGCGCTCCGGTGTAGCCTCGGTCCCAGGCTTACTTATCTGCTCCGGTGTGGTATTTCCGAACGCGCCCGTACAGTCCAAACTAACAGCGATCTCTGGAGTCACACAATTCGATAGGTAACTAATTACGGAGTTGTAGCGCCAGAAAAAAACAACAACAGCCCAAGCTCACAGACAGCGAGCTAAGTCTTTTCTAGCAAGTACTAGAGAACTCAGTACCAGAGACTTAATTTACATGCATGGCACTGGAGATAAATAGCCGCATACGTTAAATAAGTTGAAGAAAGATTGCTTGACTTTCAAGGTAACTTTAACAAACACACTGTAAACCACATGGACATAATGTCTTTCCAGCTACTTTCATAATGTAGGGCAGCCTTCTTTACACTTCCGTTGTTACAAACCTCAGTGAGTGCACTGCTACTGCTAGCCGGGTGCTAACTGTAGCTGCCCGTTGTGAAATGTCCATATATTACAAGTTGTGTTGTGGAGTGTCAATGCAAACTGACACTGTATCCCACACTGGAAGGTGTCGTGTATGCAGCTGTCGATATTTACTCAACGCATTATCATAGCTAGCTGCCAACTGTCTATACTTTTCATTAGCTGACGCTAACGAACTGATTAGCTTCGATTTAGCAACTCCCTTGTTCGCATTATAGTAGGTAATTTCTTATCGTTTTATGCTCCCCTGCTGTGAAATGCACTCCCGGTATATTTTGGTTTATTAATAAAGTTTGTGAAATTGCGTCGTAATACTCCTTGACTTGTACGTTATAAGCCAACATGGGCATGATGTGGCAAACTATATGCTGGCCAATGGCCATTTCATAAAATCCCTGATTTCACCCTAATTGTATTACATATTTGTTTTAGAATAGCGTCTACTTCGGGTTTTGGTTGGACTTTTTCTAAGTTATATGAGAGGCATAAGTAACTGGATATCACAATCTCCTGGTAAGGCCATAATTACTACTAGCCCTACCAGTGCAGGTGACAGTCTAGCCCTAGAACGGCTCGTTGTTACATACAGTATGTACAGTATTTCACATGAAAATTTACGAAGTATAATTAAATGATCACAGGCATTCTAGGTCTAGTGACAGTCACGGATGTGATGTGGAGCTACATGTATAGTATTTCACCTTTTAATGCTTCCCTGATGACACAGATTTACCATGGAAGAACAAACTGGTGACATAGAGGTGACAGTCAAAACATTAGACTCTCAAAGCAGAAGCTACACCGTAGGTGGTCAGGTAAATATTCAATTCTCCTTGCCCTTATTGTTGACATTTAGTTAGTTGTATGTTTTGTTTTCAATTAATTCAGTGTACTAGCAGTGAATGATTATGAAATAGCCTATCTACAAGCTCACAACGCCTGGCATTGTGAGCTTGTAGATCAGCTATTTTAACTATTTTCTTTCCTCCACCATTGTACAACGAAGTATAATACAGGGTTAAGTGGTTAATCACAACCATACCAATCAAATTAGTCGATTATAAAAAAATCTATTCATATTTATTTGTGTCAATCCAATCCGTTGATATAAGACATTTTTTGTAAATTATATCTATACAATAAACTTTTTATTTTAATCTACAAAAGTCTGTAAATACCGGTTTTGATATATTTTCGATCAATTGCCCAGGCCTAATCCAAAGTGAATTTTTGTTTTATCTGGCCTGCCTCAGTTGACAGTGAAAGAATTCAAGGAACACATCGCACCTTCAGTGGGGATTCCTGTGGATAAACAGAGGTTGATCTATCAGGGCAGAGTCTTACAAGATGAAAGGACCCTGACAGACTATAGTAAGTAATGCAGTAGCATTGAAAACAAAGCAGAACATGGTATTAGTATGCAGCACTGCCTGTTGGCAAATCTCTCTTACAATCATTCGTCTTTGATACTACTAGATAGTACTTGTCTTGGCATTAGGACTGTGCTTTCTGTTATAGACATGTTGAGCTGAATTATGTTATTAAAGCATCACAGAACCTGTTTTAGGTCGCCTTCACACCTAATACTTCGGTAGACTTGATGCGAATGGGCGGAGAAGTTGCGATTCTTGCATATTTAATTTGCTGTGGTTTGCCTTCACACTGGCTGTGTCAAGCGCAGCAAGGAAAAGCGTCAGGGAATTTTATCAATATGTTCAATTCATAAAATACACAGTGAAAGCTATGGTGTTAAAAAATATACTTAGAGTAATAGTTAGGACTTTTGACGTAAAGTGAGGGTAACGGATGCAGTCTGTCGTCGGGGACTGGACTGTGTGTGTGTGTGTGTGTGTGTGCCAGCCACTGTTCTTTTGGGCAAAATGATCCGAAGTTTACAATAGTAGCTACTCCCAGAGTCCCATTGTTCTCACAGTGGAGAATCATTTGGAGCCTTTCACAGCTTTTTTTTTATTGCCAAACTCTGAAAGTTACAAGTTGGTTTATGGTACAGGATTGTCCCTACTAGTGCATCCATTAGCTTAGTTATTTCTCTGCTGTTCTTCCAGATGTGGCTGGAAAGGTGATTCACCTTGTGGAGCGGGCGCCGCCTCCACCTTCCCAGCCCGGGTCAGGGTCAGGAGGCAGCTCAGCTGACAGTGGAGCCTCCTCATCCACCCAGGGGAACCCTCATCCACGTGACCGCAATGCCAACAGCTATGTCATGCTGGGCACCTTCAACCTCCCTGTTAATATCATGGATCCTCAGCAAATGCAGGTAGGGCTGTTGGGTTCATTGTATTTTTGTGTTTCTAGAAAGTAGAACATGCATATCTAAACTGGTGCAGGACAGAGATTATTATTATTATTTTATTTATTTTTTGGCTTTTTTGCCTTTATTGATAGGTTCAACATGCAACACACTGTCAGGCCTATGCGCCTGGACCACTAAGCCGCGCCCCAGGACGGATAATTAAGATTAAATATGTTAGCATTGAGATTCTGATAAACAGCCGAAGCCTTGTGATGCACTAAAATGAAAATTCTTGTCTGAAACTGAAACCGAAAATAAGGAAACACTTGGCTGAATACCGAAATACAGAGAATGCATGTTGTTTTTTGCTGTTCTAGCTGAGAGCAGGTGATGAAAGATAGGCATATACTGTATAGTACTGTCTGGACAGTTATAATATATTTTTTAAAGATCAGTAGAATATATTTTTATGTATATAGTAGTATTAGGTATGTCGGACAGTCCTAATAATATACACTACTCTGAACACACAAGGGACAAAGATATAAAGTTCGCGTGACAGAAGCAGAGATGAATAGGAACTAATGAACCAAGTTACCAGGTAGACAAACCTAACGGAAGGGGGAAGATAAATGGAGACGGAGAGATTTGGAAAGAAAGACAAGAAGTTTAGACATTTGCACCAGTAGCTTACTTATTGGTCTGGTGTTTTTTACTGAGAGAGATTCCCTTTAGATAAACCTGAGTCGCAACCCTCTTGTTTGTAGATCAGCTATATTCAGTGCACGACACAACATAAATATAAATTCACATTGTCTATACAGCACCAGCCAGTCCCACATTCATATTGGGTGATTATATTATTGGCATTGCTATTGTTTATTTTCTTTTTTAAATATATTTTTTATCCCACGATTTTGTAACCCATTTTTCACCCCTGTGTCAATTATCTAATGTGATCCTGGGCTCTACACACCCTCCACCAACCTAGTCCCCATATATGGGGGACAAGGGGAGAGCAACGGACTTGAACTCATGCTTCCTTCATGCCTGAGTGTCCAAGTTGCTCCTTTACACCTGACAGGGGGAGTTTCCCTGGTTGGACGTAGCGCGTGGAAGGAACATGTTATTCCAACCAGTTCCTTTCCCCTCAATCAGGCGCCCCGGCTGGCCAGGGGGAGGCAGTTTAGTGACCAGGATTACTGCATGTTTTTGTGAGGGTACCTACCCTAGGGGACACGGGGAGAACATGCAAACTCCACACAGAAAGGCCCTTTCGCCAACCCCGCCTTCGGGTATGGGCACTGATGACGCGGAGGAGGAAACACTATTGTTTATTTTCAGCCAAATTATTTTGGCTTAACAGTGTGTGGACTCCACCTTTTTCTTATATGTTCATGTATGTTACCTTGTGTCAGGCCAGCCACAATTATAGAAGGAGCATGAAATATATGCTGTTATCTCCTCCATTCAGATGTCTGTTCAGCAGATGGTTTCAGGCATGGGAGACAATGCCAGGAACGCCAGAGTCACAACCAGCACTGGGGTAAGTGGCTGGGCCAGCTGCATATACAGAAACACCCACGTCCCATTAGCCACTTTGTTGAGTATTATTTATTTTCATGTATTTCTCAGACTAACGGATCCATGAATGTACACATCGATGTGGACCAGTCAGTGCAGAGTGAGCCCAGACTGAGGCTGCTATTGGCAGAGAACCTGCTTAGAGACACAACTACCCTCATCCAGAGAATGGAGGTAAGAGCTCAAATGTTTCAACAGTCAAGACTCACAACTGGTTAAAAAACACATCAAGCCAACCTCTTAATACCTGTCAGGGAGCGGGCACGCGAATGTGTTAAAATGACCTTATATGTGACATTTTCAGGGCCAGCCGAGTGATGCACCTGCCCAACCAGATTCAACTCCTGCTGCTCCTCCCCCGGGTCCCTCCTCCTCATCCACCAACTCCACTCCCTCTCCCTCTGCTCAGCCTATGGACACCTCCCCGCCTCCTTCCACTCCTCCTCCTCTCCCCACAGCTTCTGCCCAGCCCGAGGGACCAACCCCCCATGCTGGACCCAAGTAAGACACCCTACATTTAGTTTTCTCTCTTTTTTTATGACTCAATGTTTATTCCTTTTTTTCAAATTGTACACAGAAAATAAGGAGATGCATGAACAATGTAAATACAAGAATCAGACATACAAATAGACAACAAATGAAACAAAAACAAGACAAAAAGTAAATTCAATACAGTACAATTGGGACCCCCCCTAAGTTCCTGATTCTCCTTTAAATGAACTCCTTTCTTCATCCTACAGTCATCCCAGCCCAGCTGAGCTAGTTGAGATGCTGTCTGAGCTGAGGCGAGTGGAGGGGAGGCTACAGCCCTTTATCCAGAGAGCCCACACCATCATGGAGACAGCTACCACTGCTGAATACAATAATACAGTAAGCTTTATTCTACCATAGACTCATTCAACCAGTGAAAACTCCTGTTGCTATATACAGTACATAGCAACATCTAAAATAAATGACACAGATGCTTTCCCGGTTTCCAAGGTATAACTACGTATAAACATGTTTCGACCTCGGAAGGTCTTCGTCAGGGCAAAATTACTTATATATGTATTAAATAGAATATGTTTTAATTGCGATACAGTTAAATGGAAACTTAAAGGTGTACTACGTCAGTTCCATTGATCCAAGCCGGAACACGATCGTTTTTTTTTTTTTTTTTTTTTTTTTTAGATTTTTTTTTGCGGCTTACGCCTTTTATTGATTTTTTAAGGGACAGATAGTAGGCTGACAGGAAACGGGAGAGAGATGGGGGGATGACATGCGGTAAAGGCCGTGTCGGGTTCGGGAGTCGAACCCGCGGCACACCGCGACTGGATCACCAGTCCGGTGCCCAGACCGTTACGCTACGGCCTGGGCCAAACACGATCGATTGATCGATCATTAAAATTAAAATGCTCTGAAAATGCATCCGGCCCACCCATGATCTGACCATTCTCACAAAATGTTCAAAAATAGCAGATGTACATAACAAGCTTGCTTCGTGCCACGCTGTGGGATTGTACACCCTCTATTTTTGAGAACCACTGTTCTAAACCACTGTTCTAAAGAGTTGACTGAAAAACGTGCTATACACTGTATATATAGCTGGAACATGGATTTTAATGGGTTAAGCTGATAGGTGCTGTGTTAAGCCGTCAGATGAGTGTGCTGCGATCACCTTCGAGATTTTCAAGTTGACCCTGATCCAAAGCTTCGAAAGAATCAGGGCATTCATAGAGGATTTTGAATTGAATTAATTTCACCTTCAGTTGATGCTTCAAAACCATAATGAGTAAAGTCGCTGGACTCATTTGTATTGTTCAAACAGTTCTTATATTATATGATTTAAAATATATAGTCTATGGGATTTTGAATGGAAAAATATCTTGTGGTATTTAACATCAGACTTCAGCACTCTATTTTGTGCCCTTGCACTCCCTCAGGTCTGGTAATGCCAACATCCCGGACAGAGGACTCTATCTGCATATCCATATATTTATAGTTGGGCATGAATGTGGTTTTCATCTTTGATATACTGCATCTCAGAAAGTCAATTAACCAGATTTCATATCCTGAACAGGAGAGAGAGGAGGACCAGCGCATTCTTAACCTGGTGGGGGAGTCACTCCGTCTTCTTGGAAATGCTCTGGTAGCCCTGAGTGACCTGCGCTGCAACCTACTGAGCCCAACCCCCCGCCATTTGCATGTGGTCCGGCCCATGTCCCACTATACTAACCCAGTCACTATGCCTGGATCTGTGCACCACCACCACATCCCACTACATGTAAGTGAAGTTCTTATGTAGTTATGGAAAACAATATTGTTGTACATCCACATGAGCAGTGTTAATTTTGTTGACTAGTAAGACCAAAGGACTAAGATGTAGTTCACTAAGGTGCTATTTACACGAGGATGGTGTTCATAAAAAACGGCAAAATAAAGTATCGTTTGCTGCTGTCATTTAGACGAGAACCGTGTTCACAGGAGGTGAAAACGCAACGAAGTGAAACAACCTCCCAGAGTGGAAATCTTTTAGAACGCCGTTTCCTATGGTCTCCATATAAACAGGCAAAGCAGTGGATCCGCAAAACTTGTGACATCATGGCTTACGTCAGCTCTGGTCGGCTCGCCCCGTGTCCTACGTTTTTACATGGTGTCATAGGCATGCGTCAGTTGCTAGGGGAAACGAACAACAACAACCATGTCGGATAGTCCGGTTTGCTGGAGGTGTGATGAGGACGCAACGTTTGTTTACTTTCTGTGTAGAATAAGAACGGAAGTAGTTATACGCATGCGTGACTTATGTCTATGGTTTATATAAGCGCTGCGTCACACGGACCCCACAAGGACACGCGCCACCTAGCGACCTGGCATATATATGCATGCACTTTGTAGCGTGTTCATTCAAGTGTGCGTTCTCATGTAAATGGTCCAAAAAAATGAGAACGCAACGGGACTTTGACGTGTTATATGGAGATGGTCGCCGTCTAAAAGAGGCCTAAGACTAGACTGAGGTGCTATTTACACGAGTATGGTGTTCATATAAAACGTCAAAATAAAGTATCGTTTGCTGCTGTCATTTAGACGAGAACCGTGTTCTCAGGAGGTGAAAACGCAACGAAGTGAAACCACCTCCCAGAGTGGAAATCATTCAGAACACCGTTTCCTATGGTCTCCATATAAACAGGCAAAACGGTGAATCCGCAAAACTTATGACATCATGGCTCATGTTGGCTCACAGCGCATATGTTTATTACATTGATGAAGAGCCATATCATTATGATATAATGGAGTTCCTGAACAAGCCTCCCTCCTCGCCTACAAAGTGCTGCTCATCAGCGATGTTGAATGTAAAACCATGATGTAAATAAAAAGCCTTGTGATAGACGGCAGCCGCGGCAGCAGCGTTTATGTAGCCTAATGTATTATAAAATATATACCATCCCGTGGCGCACCCAGAGCCGTGTTGCGCAGGCTTGCGTGAAGGTTTCTTCTTCTTGTACGTGGGTGACCTGTCTATTTGGCAGCCCGTTATCGCCACCTAGCGACAGTATAGCATAATAGCACATCATATCATAACGTGTGCGTTCTCGTGTAAAGGGTAAGAAAAAATGAGAACGCAACGGGACTTTGACGTGTTATATGGAGATGGTCGCCGTCTAAAAGAGGCCTAAGACTAAACAATTTCAGATGACTAAATAGGACTAAAACTAAATGGCAGAATTTGCTTTCAAAATTAACACTACATATGAGCTATATTTGTTTTTGCAAGCAATTACTTTCAGTTATAGTTCCACTATAGATTTTGTGGAATTTGTGTTTATTTGCTGATTGCTGAGTGACATTCTCTGAACAATACCAACAGGTCAACCTGGGTGCCACGGTGACTATGGCACCCAATGGCAATGAGGGACAGGGACCGCCAGCTCAGCCAGCCAGCCAGTCGGAGCAGGCAGGTCAGGGACAGACCTCTCCCCCACAGACTCCTTTGTCCAATCAGCAGGCTGGACAGGAACATGCTGGCCCCCGGGTCATCAGGATCAGCCACCAGACAGTACCGGTGGTCATGATGCAGATGAACGCGGACGGTGTGTTGTCCCATACCCGCCACTGATGGAATGCTCTACTACTTGCCCTGTGGAATTCTTGGTCTTTGCTATACCATCACACTGTGTTCTTTAATATATTGCTGCAAAATCTTGTTGAATTTGCAGTGATCCAAAGTGTGAAAATGGCTTAGAATTCTTTTAAATCTTTTTGTTGTTGTTGAATGGTGGCTCTGTAATTCTGCGTGTGGTACATTGCAGAGATTATTCATTACTGCTGAGAGGAGCTTACATTACACTTTTGTGTTTGTTGGCTTGCAGGCCCTGGTGCTAACCCTCCAACAGCGGGACAACAGGCCCCTCCCCCACCTCCTCTTGAGCCAACCCCAGAGTTCATGAGAAACGTCATGCAGCAGATCAACCAATATGCTGCTGCCATGGCGGTCACCTATGCCAATGCACCCGTTGGGGTGGGCCAACCTGGCCCACCCCAGCCCACCCCTCCTGGGTCCACCTCTACGGCCACCTCCTCCACTACCACCACTGGGCCCAACACTCCCACCACAACCCCTACTGCCCCACCACCACCTCCCTATACCAGCCCCCACACCGCCCCACCACCACCCCCCTATACCGGCCCACAGCCTCAGGCCAGGGTGGTGTTCACTCGCCCGGCCTTTGCACCTGGCATGCCCCCTCCGGCCTTTGGAACCCGGGGGGCCACAATCAATTTGAGGGCTGCCATGCCAGGCCAGCAGCCAGGACAGGTGGGAATTTCTACTGTATTATAATTATACTGTCATCTCCGCCAGGCTGGAGCGGCTGTGAATTGTGGCTCAGAAGAGCTTGCTTTTCTAGTTTTATGGCATGCACTCACTTCTGGTAGATGAAACTCAATATCAGTGTTGCAAATGCAAACAAACAATTCCCGTAAAACCATGCCCACTGCAGGGGTGTATTAAACAACTCAAAGAGCACATAACATTATTAATTACAGAGTCGGTAGTCTTTTTGCTGGAATAACTTGAAATAATCCACTGTCTTTTTCCCACAGGCCTTCAACCCTGCTGCCCTCAACCAAATGATTAGTGGACTGGTTGGACAGCTTCTGGTGCCAGGTCAGATGGGTAAGCAAGTGCAATTGCAAGATTGGTGATCAGAGCAGCAATAACTCCGAAGAGATAATCACAAGTCATAATGAATATACCGCTACTTTATAATTCTCCTTTATCTTCACAGCTGGACAAACCACCTCCTCTCACACAACATCTTCATCGTCATCTTACTCATCATCTTACTCATCATCATCATCCTCGTCTTCCCCATCCTCCTTTTCTTTCTCGTCTTCCACCGGAGGTCCTCCACCCTCCTCAGATTCCACTGCTCCACCAGGCCAAGCTGAGGCTACACCCAACCAGCCTCAGCCCAACTCCCAGGGGTTGCCCCCAGAGCTCAGCCAGCTGCTCGGCTCACTGCTTGGAGGCACTGCTGCAGGAGGCATGGCGGGTATGGGGCCTGGCGGGGCCCCATCTATCACAGTCACCACATCTGGTGTTCCGGCCTTCATCCAGGGAGTGTCTGACTTTATGCAACAGGTCAGTGGTACATTGATAGGTGTGTAATCTGTACGACCCGCAGTGTTATGTTACACAGCTTGCATGTGGTGACCTTGTCAACAGGACACAGATGGGTCAGGAAAAATTTATTATCTTTCAACATTTGCTTATGCGCTCAATACCAGCTCATACTAACTTTGGCATAAACTATTTCCATAACCACCTGTATACTTGTATGACAAACAGAAATAATGGCTGATCTACAAGCTCACAAAGCGTCATGATGTGACATGTTAACTTGTAGAGTGCATATTTTTGACATTTAGTTTTAGTTTTATATGTATGACATATATCAAAAATAGAGATGGCAGGTTGAAAGTGTTTAATGAAGAATTCTTCATATCCTTTTCACTTCCAGGCATCCGGGCCTGTCTTCTCCACTCCCCCTTCTGCCCCAGGCTCCACACCTGTACCCCCCACAGGAACCACCCCTGGTCCTAATGTCCCCACAGAGGCAGAGGCCCTCAACCCAGAGCTGTTTACAGGCATTGTTCGGGGCGTCCTCACCACCATGATGGGCTCACTGGGACAGGCCCAGAATGATACAGAGAGTATTGCCCAGTTCATGCAGAGGCTCTCACAAAACTCCAACATCTTTGTCAGCCCTGAGGATCCTGCTGGAGGACCTGGAGGTCAGAATGAATCAAATCTAATGTCCTTCATTTTGTTGCTCATCGGTCACTAGTTGTTGTTTTTGCTTTTCCTGTTCATTTTCTTTGTCTTTTAGTCTATCATGTTTATGGTTTAGAACCCTTTCCTTCCCACTCTGCTAATTTGCAACTGAAGGCTTCCCCATTCTTGGTTTTCCCCTTTCCCAAATGTTAACCATGTGAAAATATTATGTAATCATCTGGTGGAGCATATCATGTCAATATGTATACAGTAATTATCTGCTTTTGCTGTGTAAAGTGACACTTTATTTCCACTTTACTCATATTGGGGGTATTATTGATATCTACGGTTCCCGTGCCTCTTCCCTCCCTCCTCAGGTTTCTTCAGTGAGCTGCTGACATTGGTGTGTCAGACGTTCACCATGTCAGACCTGGTGATGCTGCTCCATGGCCAGCACCAGCCCCTGGGCCGCATTCAGCCCCAGCTGGCCCAGTTCTTCACCCAGAACTACCTGGATGGCAGGGAGCCCACTGACCAGAACATAGCTGTCAGTATGACTGACTCTCCACCTAGTAGTGCTGTTCAATTGACTGAAAATATATCCAAAACCGATATTTAGAAACAATATCCGACTTATAACCATATAATAGAAGCAAGTCTTTTTTGAATAAATGTATGTATGTGTATATATATATATATATATATATATATATATGTATTTTTTTTTATTTTAGTTTTGACAAAAACAAATGTCTAATAGATCTACAAATAATGTGATTAACCACTTATGCCCTGTATTATAATTTGTTGTACAATGCTGGCATGCAAAAATAGTGTAAATGGCAATCTAGCTCACAATGCATCTGGATGCAACACGTGATTTTGCAGATCTGCTTTTTTATTGTCGTTTATTAATAGTAATCGAGACAAACTTTGGAAATATAGGATGTGATGTTGATTTGAAGTCATCGCCCAGCCCTACCACCTATTGTACAAAACTCAGTTGAAACAACCCAGACATGGGTACCGGTTGTACCGGTTTATTAATAGTAATCGAGACAAACTTTGGAAATATAGGATGTGATGTTGATTTGAAGTCATATCGCCCAGCCCTACCACCTATTGTACAAAACCCAGTTGAAACAACCCAGACCTGAGTTTTCTGAAAAATCTATTTAACTATGTTAGTGGTTCTCGAACCTATTCTGTTGAGACACCCAAAAAACATTATTTGGCCCCCATCTCAAATTATTTTGTTCCCAGAAGAAAGGATTTAAATTAAAATTGTTTGCTTTAAAAGATTATTAATTATTTTGCACACATTTTCATGTTTCAAAAATAGATCTACAAACGCGATATGACCTTGTATTTGTATATCTGCAATTGTTGAATGGCCAAAGTCTTAGTACACACAAGTCTAAAATGACACTGATGCTTTCCCGGTATTGGGTTAATATCAGACCTGACTCTGAGTTACTTTTTTCCTCAGTTGGATCTGTCCACCCAAACCTCATAAACCCCATCTCTATTTTTACACTTAGGATGCTGCTGACACACTGGTCAACGAACTGGAGGAGGACATCACTGAAAGCTTTGTAAGTCTCCTGCAATACAAAATCTGGATTTTGACTTCATCGTATGATGGAGTATGCATAAAAACCTGTGAAGGTGTGACATTTCACCGTACGTTCATCTTCTGTTATATCCATCAGAGAGAGTCTTCAGTCAGTGTTTTGGAGGGCGTTGATGTCACGCAGACCAACATGGCCTTTTTCAGACAGCAGCTGACACGCATCGCTACGCATATTTTACGCTGTACCGGTAAGCACTGGGCCCTAGTAGAAAACACTGGGTTGTCTCAATATGTACCAGTAAGTACTGGGCCCCTGTAGAAAACACTGGGTTATCTCAATATGTACCAGTAAGCACTGCGCCCAAGTAGAAAACACTGGGTTGTCTCAATATGTAGGTATTGGATGGAGCCCGCACACCACAGGTATAAGAAAGACGTTCTTTATTGAAATACAGACAAATACTCACAACAATCAGGTCATGTGAACATACACAAAAGTTTGTACTTTTATACTAAGGGAGTGCCCCCATTAACCAATCAAAACACCACATTTTGGTGCCCCTCCCATCACTGCAGGTGTGACACGTCAACCTTGAGTGAGTAGGACCCAGACATATTGATGTAAATATAGTCTGTTCTAGTGCACTAATTAAAACCATTTAAAAACAACATACATATATATCTATACTCATTTCACTGGTACATCAAATAAAGATCTCACACATCCTATCTACTAGGTCTGTGGGCTTAATTTACATTTCCAATGTTATTTTGTTGTATTGTTTTCCTTTTGTAAGGTAAAACTCTAGCAACTAAACTGAAAAACAGGAAAATACTGATGTAAGAATAGATAAAGAACAATCAAGATAACAACCAAAGGAACTACATAAAGAAACCAAAACTATATATAATACACACCAAAAGATATACATGAAACAACAACATATGCACCAGGTTGGATTTATTCAACGCAGGAGGCCACTTTTTAAAGCTTAGGACAGTATATTTTTTAACCATATCTTTTTCTTTTTTTTTTTCAATTGGAGAAGCAGAGCTTCACTCCAAACAAACCAAAAAAGGTTTCTACAGAAAGTGTCTAATTTCATCTTCCTTGTTTAGGCCCCTCAGCATCATGGTTTGAAGAGTATGAATATGGTAACTTTCTCTTCTTAATAAAAGGTTATCAATGTTACCTCCCCTTCTTGGGGTTTTAACGTGTTTTATACCAATGTATCTCAGGGAGGATATCTCAGGATGTGCTTCAGCAAAGTGTAAGGCCACTGGACTGCGTTGATCCCTGGTGCGTATGTTGCTCTGGTGTTCAGGCAAGACCACAGGGACATGATATTAGGTTATGAACATTGTTTTGATTACTGGTAATGAACCCTCTAATTTTTATTTTCTTCCCTGTGTGAGGATGGTTATAGGTGGTGCACTACGTAGTGAAATTGCACTGTGTGGAGGCTCCACATCTATAGTTCCCATCTGGGTCATCTAGAAAAGTACCTTTTCTTAGGGGAGGTAGATCTGATTTTACCAATACATTTCTCAAATTTGGAGGACGTTTGTATACCACCCTTGGGGGATCTTTGAATACCTAATAATATATGTACCAGTAAGTACTGGGCCCCTAGTAGAAAACACTGGGTTGTCTCAATATGTACCAGTAAGTACTGGGCCCCTAGTAGAAAACACTGGGTTGTCTCAATATGTACCAGAAAGTACTGCGCCCAAGTAGAAAACACTGGGTTGTCTCAATATGTACCAGTAAGCACTGGGCCCCTGTAGAAAACACTGGGTTGTCTCAATATGTACCAGTAAGCACTGCGCCCAAGTAGAAAACACTGGGTTGTCTCAATATGTACCAGTAAGCACTGGGCCCCTGTAGAAAACACTGGGTTGTCTCAATATGTACCAGAAAGTACTGCGCCCAAGTAGAAAACACTGGGTTGTCTCAATATGTACCAGTAAGCACTGGGCCCCTGTAGAAAACACTGGGTTGTCTCAATATGTACCAGAAAGTACTGCGCCCAAGTAGAAAACACTGGGTTGTCTCAATATGTACCAGTAAGCACTGGGCCCCTGTAGAAAACACTGGGTTGTCTCAATATGTACCAGTAAGCACTGGGCCCCTGTAGAAAACACTGGGTTGTCTCAATATGTACCAGAAAGTACTGCGCCCAAGTAGAAAACACTGGGTTGTCTCAATATGTACCAGAAAGTACTGGGCCCAAGTAGAAAACACTGGGTTGTCTCAATATGTACCAGTAAGTACTGGGCCCCTGTAGAAAACACTGGGTTGTCTCAATATGTACCAGAAAGTACTGGGCCCCTGTAGAAAACACTGGGTTGTCTCAATATGTACCAGTAAGTACTGGGCCCCTGTAGAAAACACTGGGTTGTCTCAATATGTACCAGTAAGTACTGGGCCCCTGTAGAAAACACTGGGTTGTCTCAATATGTACCAGTAAGTACTGGGCCCCTGTAGAAAACACTGGATTGTCTCAATATGTACCAGTAAGTACTGGGCCCCTGTAGAAAACATTTTGTTGTCTCAATCTGTACCGGTAAACTCTGGACCCCAGTTTAAGCTTTGAAAAGAGTTCAGTTGGCAGTAGGGCTGGGCAATTAACTGAAAACATATTGAAAACGATTTCCGACTTATAACCGAATAATCGAGAAGAAAGGTTATTGTTTCAATATTCTTTTTTGTATATATCAATGATTTGACATGAAGAAATTCTTATTTTTTAACGTATATTTTTATTGGATAGTACAGTATGGTAACAGGAAATGGAGGGGGGGGGGGTGACACGCAGCAAAGGTTTATCGGGATCGGTTGTCACATAACAGAGTTTCTGTGACGACCATATAAGGCAGCTTTAGGGAGTGATATTTGGTTCATCTTATTATCATTATTGCAGATATACTGTACATAAGGAACAACAAAACAAAAAAGTATAATGTGTTGTGAATGAGAACTAGACGAGTAACCATTATTATGGTAAGTTAATAATGGTTAATTTGTGTTTGTTTCACACAGATCAGTCGTTTGGGCTCCGGCTGCTGCAGATGTGCAACCAAGCTCTGTTTGAGTGTCTGGCCCTCAACCTGTACTGCCTGAGAGGAGACCAGGCTGCCCTCACTGCAGTCATCAACCACCGCATAGTCTGTACACTCTCAAACATACCCATTCTCACTCGTCTCTCACTTTATTTATATATATATATATTATATATATATATATATACATACACACACAATTTATATTTCCATGTTGGGGGGGCGTCCGCTAGGTCGGGAGGTGACAGGGGGTGCATGGCCAAAAATGTTTGGGAACCGCTGCCCTAGTGTGTAAGGACCTTTCAGAATTGATAGTAGATTGATATCTTTTAAATTCTCTTCTGTCAGTCAGCCTTTATTTGATGTCATCAATCGGGACCATATGTCACGTTCAGCAAATCAATTGGTTTATGCACCAACTTGTTGATAGATATTTGGTAGATATTCTGTTAGAGCTTGATGTCCTACTGCTGCCCTCTTGTCATTCCAGCGAAGGATGTCGAGTGACATGAGCCCCAGTCTGATTAACTGGATGACCAGCATGATGACCATGCGGCTGCAGGTCATCTTGGAGCACATCCCGATCACACAGGAGCAGATCCAGACATACATAGTCCCCACTCAGGTAACACACGCACACATTCAAAAGACACAGATTGGTTTCCCTATCTGTCTGTCTGTTGTATTCCTTTTATCTTAGATAATGCTGTTCTGCTAAATGCAACAGAAACACCCACATAACATGCCACACTGTGAGAGGAAAAGCATACCCGTTTACATTGTCCCATGGCAGCCACAGATCCTGTTACATTAGACAACTGGTCTGAAATGGCAAATAAATATTGCATGATATCCTTTCACAGAGAGACCAGTCTTCTGCGAGTGATACACCAGAGCCTGAACGGGCACAAAGTGTAAAGGTAAGCACTGCGTTGTCGTCTACTGCCCTCGAACCTGTATTCAGTCGGTTAAATAAGTAGATAAGTAACAACTTTAGATTATTCTTGGTGTCTTCATTTTGTTTTGGTTTCTTTGCCCCAGATGGAGGACAGCCGCTCTCCGGCACCAGCCGCCACAGCCGAGGAGGCCATGTCATCACGGGAGTCATCGCGGGAAACGGCGTTGCCAGGAGACGTTGGGGCCTCGGGAGGAGCTGCGCCATTGGGCGGAGCCATGGCTGCAGCAGGGGCTGAGGGAGGGAGGGAGGAGTCTGTCAGAGACTCAGAGGCCTGGACAGCTACTGTACCGCCTGTAAGAACCCTTAACTGCTCTTTGTTCATAATGTCAGATGTGACCATGCAGCTAGTATATGCTGGACTGTCAGTCCAAAATGTACTTTCTGGTCTGATATGACCTGCCTCTGCTCTGAGCAACTGTAATAGAAGATGCTCAATCCCTCTCAGTTGGGAGGTGCATCTAGTGGAGTTGTGTTTCACTGCTGATTGCTGAAAGTAAATATGATAAAATGATCCCTGCTGAGCCCAGTGTTTATCATTCGCCTATGATTGTAGGAGTGGGTGCCCATTATCAGATGTGACCTGATCACCCAGAGGAAGATGAAGGCCCAGCCTCCGTTGTCTGATGCCTATTTGCACGGCATGCCTGCCAAGCGAAGGAAGGTAACGTGTTGCATTGTTATGATTTGTGATGCTTTATGATCTGCTATATTTAAAGAATCAGGCATGATCGATGCCTGATGACGGTCTGAACGAACGAAACGTTGCTCAATATAATTCTGTAAGTGAAGTGTGAGGGATTCAATTTTTTTCCTACTCCTCCTGAAACCTTTTTAACAACACAAGGCTTCGCTTATGGGGGTCCCCATAACAAAATCTTTTCAGATGGAGGTCTGCTGCCAAATGCATATCAATTCAGTGGTCCTTGACATGAACATGTTTGAGAACCACTGACCATGTGTGTGTGTGTGTGTGTGTGTTTCAGACAGGACAGGGAAGTGGAGCCCTCCTCTCCCTCTCTGACGCAGTGAGTCAGGCAGCCAGGACAGCAGGAGTGAAACCCATTACTGAGCCTGACAGGCTGCAGGAGGAGCTAGAGGACCATGAGATCCAGGAGGCCTATGCAGAACAGGTATTATCATTATTTGAATCAAGCTACTTTAAAACTGTAACTAGTTAAGCTACAGGTTACTTTTCATAATATCATCGCTGTTTTTTTTCCCTAAAGATTTTTTTTACACACACACACACACACTTGACTTTTGAGGTTTATCAACTCAAATGATCGACATCTGCCATTTTGGAGAAATCACTTAGTAATGCCTCGATGATGTGCTGTCCGACATAATCAGAGTACCAGACAGAGTGGCGTGATTCTTGTCTCTGTGAAATGCTAACTCGACGCGCCCATTTCCTTGTCTGGTCGTCTCGAATCGCTTAATCTACAAGCGCACAATGTGTTGCATTGCCACGCATTGTGAGCTTGTAGGTCTGTTTGGCACTTTTGTGTAAGATGACAAAGTAGGTTATTCATTTACAAGAAAAACAGCAACGATATGTAACTACTATTTTATTTTTATTTATTTTTATTATATATTTTGCTAGCTAAATTGGGTTTTGTACCTAATATTTTGCTAGCTAAATTGGGTTTTGTACCTAATATTTTGCTAGCTAAATTTGGTTTTGTACCTAATATTTTGCTAGCTAAATTTGGTTTTGTACCTAATATTTTGCTAGCTAAATTGGGTTTTGTACCTAATATTTTGTTAATGTGGATAATCTCGGGTCAATTCTGTCGGTATGGAGTGATAATAATGATTGCTTTGTCCTCTTAGGTTAAAGCAGATCTCAAGAAGCGAGTGAGGGACGATCCCAATTTCAGCTCTCAGCAGTTCCCCAATGCACACAAAGCCTTCTCATCAGACTCATAATGTTTTTATTGCACACTTGATAACTTAACAAATCTGACACTCATAATTAACCTGCAAGCACTCTACTTGACCCTGCTCTTTGTAATTCTGTTAATTACCATTTAATGCAGCTTCACTACCAAAATGTAATAATTGTGTTCAAAGTCTTTTGATCAATTTTCACCTTGAGATTAATTGCCTCTGGCTAATATGTGACTACTCTCCTAGTGCCTATTTATTGGTTTGTGTTCATTTCTTTATTTTGGTCCATCTCATAGCTGAGAATGAGATCATGCTCCTTAAATCATTTTCAAATACGTTTTCACTGAACCTGGTCATTTTATTTCCTTCGGGATACATTTGTATTTGTAAAGTACATTGTATTTTCACAAACCATACTTATTTTGCTTCCTGTTCCTTGTCTTGCCCAGTTGCCCTGTTAATTAGCCTGGATGATCATTATTTGGCTCTTATTTTAGCCTTCATCTCTTGATACCTTTCATGTCGAGAGTATACTTACATGTAATAAAATGCTGTTTGGTACATTAATGTACAGTGGGCTTAATAAAAAATGTTGATATACACAGCATTATTCTACTTAATCATACATACAATCATAGTACATACAGCGGCAGTGGCTCAAGGGTAGAGTGGCCGGTAGAACAGCTGGATGGGAAATGTGAGGTTCCCAGTTCGATTCCGTGCTCCCCCAGAGTTGGTGTCAAAGTGTCCTTGAGCAAGACACTGAACCCATAATTGCTCCCAATGTGCAGGTTGGTGCCTTGCATGGTTTCCTCTGCCATCGGTGTAACAAAGTGTGTGCGAATGGGTGAATGTGTGCACAATCTAGGCTTTGTACAATGATAGGTGGCAATTTAACAAAGTTATATTAGACTGAGCATTGAAGCTGTCAGCTGTGAAAACATTAGAGGTGAACAAACTGAATGTAAAAGGCTCAAGCAAGATGCAACATTTTCTGCTACCATAGCTAAACATGATGCGTCAGATGGAACAGCTCATAGATTGGTCTTGCAGGAGCAGACAGAATATGGAGGTAATCACAAAATAAATACATTTGAGCTTGTGTATGTTTGTTGTTTGCACAAATTGTAACATGTACGTACCGATGTACAAGATGAAATACAACTTGTTTCTATCAAGATTTAAATGTTTTTGCCTGAAACACTGATTGTGCTTTTCCAATACCTGTACTGTAGGTTCAACCTTAATGAATGAAGGGGTTCCCTTTGCACCACAGCAAAGTAAGAAGACAGACCTTCTGAAGTTCTTGGATAATCTGCCCAACAGAGGGACATTTGAGGAAATAGATACCATTCTAAATGCCATTTTAGGTGAGGGAATTTCAAAGAAGGAAATTCTGACAGTCATCCTGTCACTTTGTGATTCAGATGAGCCACACCCAGATGGCTTGCTTGTCAAATTTTACCAATATTTCTCACACCAACTTCTTGACTATCTTCAAATATTTTTCAACAAGCTCCTCAATACCAAAGCAGTCACTTTTAATTTCAGTGAATCACTCATTGATTCTTCTGCATCTGTTCGACCACAGTTACTGCAAAGGTCTGTTACAGCAAGTACAGGTGTTCAACTGTGAGTGTGACTATGAGATTTTGACATGGATTCTTGCTGAGAGATTGCAGTGTTATAGATCATCTTCAAAACCCAGACCAACATATCCCACAAACCCACATCATCATAGAACTAAGATGAGAGAACATATTACTCCAGTTTTGGCATCACTGCACTGGCTTCCGGTTGTTTTTAGGATTGATTTTAAAATTCTGTTACTTGTCTATAAAGCTCTCAACGGTCTCGCACCTCCGTGACTGCCTACCTAGATATGTCCCTAACCGCCCCCTCAGGTCCTCCAATGCTGGCCTACTTGAAGTGCCTAAAAGAATGTGCACAAAAAAATATGGTGAGGCAGCTTTTTGCTTCTACGGCCCAACAGCCTGGAACAAACTTCCATTCGAGCTCAGACACGCACCCTCTGTAGACATTTTTAAATCTCAACTCAAGACTCACCTCTTCACCCTTGCTTTTAGTTGAGTTTTACTATGCACGTTCCTACCCTGCCCTGACTGATTTGCTGCATGTGTTTTTATTTGTTTTTATTTATTTTATGTTCTTATATTCAATTTTGTTCTCTGCCATTGTTCTATCATTTTAACTACTTGTGTTTTATTGTATTTTATTTTTGTGTCCTGCCCTGTGAAGCACTTTGAGCTGCATTTATGTATGAAAGGTGCTATACAAATAAAGTTTATTATTATCATATTCAAGCTTGCATTGAAACTCTTGAGAAAGCTAAAGTCAGCAAAAGTCCTATCCTAGCAGTTAGACTGAAATTAAATCCACAGACACCGAATGTGGCTTATTTGTTAGAGGCTGCAGTATCACAAGATACCAGAAGGATTTCAAACTGTTCTGAAGCTATTATTAAATGGTCGTAGTAATGACTTAGACTCACAGGAAAGAGGTTTAAGAACTGGGTGTCGTCTTACTCTAATTTTAGTACAGATCTGCCTGCATTCCCTTACCAAAACCATTAATAGAGTGAAAGTGGTGATAAGGTTAGGGACAGTGATAGGATGAGAGCATTGATGTACTCTGATAAGGCTGTGTTTTTTATTCCAAATCAATGCCAAACTGTTGAGGCCTTTGAGGAAGCGCTCATGAGCTTTTTGGCCAATTCTGGCCTTGTGGTTGATCACAGATGTTCTGAAATCCTCTGTTGGGTTTTCCGAATCCTTAGTATATTCAAAGGTGTTGAAGCAGTTAAAAATGTCTCTGATGGATTTTGGTGCCATGGTAACTTTATAGGCTAGAATCTAGACTTGCAGGGGTTCTCAAACGTTCAGGACCCTACCTCACACTTGATTTATAGTGTAATTTCAAAGTTTAAATAAAGCATACATTGGTAGCCTTTAATGGGTAGGCTACCGGTATAATTATTAGGATGCTGATTCTGTGTCTCAATGTAGTTTAAAGGTTACAGAAAGATGTTTCTGAAATATTACAGCTGTGCCAGAGAATCTGACTGAATTTCAAAATGTCTAACCTGCGACACACACACACAGTTGCCAATTATAAAAGGACTACACCTAAATACATATTTAAATTCGAAAAGGAACCATAATTGATGATCAAAAGAATATATACAGTATTTCCATGCTCTAGGCCTATCACATTTTTGCATATTACGGGTTGGTGTCATCGATTGGCTAGTAAAGAAAGATTTCAAAACTTCTGCAGTGCTTTATTTTACAGAACAATTGAGCATTGACCATACAATGCCATGCCTCCATGGCACTATTTTAACTAATCAAACATGAGCCGAACAGAACACCGACTACACCTGAACGATTCATTACTCTGAGAGTAATACTCTTGTACACAGACCAGACAGACCAGATTAGCACTGTGTACATGTCATGACTCTATGGTCTCAACTTTAGTCTAGTTACTCTAGTACAGTACATCACAACAAAATCAAAAGAAAGCACCACCTTGTGGCACTATTTAGAATTGCAGTAATACCATTATTTATGACTGTTTTAAAGTACTAAAAACTAAAGGTCAGTGCCTTAAGGTTGTTTGATATCTAATGTTGATAGCTACTATGATGAAAGCATTAATTTGTATATACATCTTTAAATGTAAAATTGAATAATCAAGATACTAAATAATCTCAAGTTATCGTTTTCAATGAATTGAGGACACCAATGGAAACAGGCAGAAAGGCTTTTCTGGTTTCATCATTTTAGCAGACCTTGTATTGTACTGTACTTAGAACAACAAAACCATGAAATAAATAAACTCAGACTTTATACAAGAGAGTGCGGATATTCCCTTTTTCTATTGTACTGTACTTGTACTGAAACACAACCGGATTAGGCACTGCAAGGAACACTTGGCATAGATTTAATTGTTTAAATTAGGGATATTTACAAAAAGAAAAAAAAAGTGCCACATGACATTTTTGGCAGAATAAGCAATGTAAACACATTTAAACAGTGTTCCAGACTCAACAATGTCTTGAATATGCCTTGGTAAACAGGTCAGACCATCAGAGTCATTAGCTATTCAGGAATTTAAACAAAGTGTATTTCCTGGTTGCCATCCTGCTTGGGTAAAAAGGAATGCATCTTTGGCACCGACTGACTGGGTCCTGTGTCAAAACACTAGCTACTCTCTAATGGTTCAGAATCTTCTGATCCATAAAGCTACAGCTGATAATTAGAGATGTCAGGTGTCTCCTAAAACTAGTACGCTCTTGAAAGTCCATGGTTGAGAGAAAGTTATCAGATTTAAGCAGTCTTAACCCCTTCCTATTTATTAGTCAATAAAAAATATGCAAGATGCTGTATGATTGGAAACCAATCATTCCAAATAAATCAACTACTGCTTGTTTTGATTAAATACAGCATTTCTAAGTGATTGAGTCTATTACTGCATTGAACTCTACACGGTAAAACCCGTTAATTTAACTCTCATTTACAAGATATTAGGGTGTAGTTCAATGTTGTCAAAATGCTGTGGAAGCTGGGTTTGCATTTGTCAACAGACACCACTGTGTGGTTACAAAATGCAAGCACAGCTTTGAACGAGTCCAGAGCTGATCCTGAAACATGATCTTCTCTGCACTCTATTTGCATAAGGTGTGTGCGGGTAAGCATACAGCAATTCTCAACGTCAAGGCCATTCTGTGTCAATCCCAAGGCCATTCTGTATCAATTACACAGAAATGCAAGATTTGGTTTATTAAGACCTTAGATGTCACAGAAAGGCCTCCGGATTCGAACGAGGATCCTTCATATTTCTGTATCTGTGAGTTAGCCAAACTCCCAGGATCTGAAACAATGTGTAGAGAATCATTGTGTTAGGAGGTTATGGAAATATCTCTGTATAAATACTAGCCAAAAAAAAAGATAAACTGATCATTCTAATTGACACCTTTTTGATCAACAGCTTACATGAGCACTAAAACCCAGTTTGCTTTGTCAACATGGCAGTTTACTCACCTCGGTAAAACTAAAGAAGAGCCCAACTCCGCCCACAAACTGTAAAACCGCCCCAGCATACTTCTCGATGGTTACTGAACAGGTGGCACAAGAGACAGCACTCTTGAGGAAACAAGTCTACAGAAGGAAATGAGGTTACAAATTCAGCCATTGTAAGCTTCTATGTGTTACTTGAGATTAAGTTGCTGATGACGACGACACAAAGACATTTTCAATTGGAAACTTACAGCAGCACATGTGCCATTATAGTCCACATGAGTAAAGCCACAGCAGTTAAGTGTCTTCTCCACATCTCCCTGGGTGCTCAATGATCTGTTCCATCCTGTCTCCAGGAGGAGGTCCTATCGGGTGTACAAAAATCAAAGAGGAAAGACCAAATAATTAAAAACATAAGCACTCATTTAAAAAGGGCTACTTCACAAATTTCTTTAACCTGAATCCTAGCATTCTAATTGTGAGAGAGTTAGTAGTTAGGCTCAGTTTAGCGTACGCAACAAATGTCTGCTTTTGATTTTGTTCTGATTTTCACAACAGTTCGGGATGAAGAAAAATCTGCCAAGTAGCAAATGCAAAACAAATCATGGAAAGAAAACATTAGATTAGATTTTTTCTTTTTTCAATATCCCAAACTTTTCTTCAGTTTATGTTGTAGATGGGTGTGTATACTATACACATCTGGGTTTAACCAAATAACTTACTGTAGGTCATAAACAAAATGTATTTAAAGGATTAGTTCAGATGTTTGGACTTAAAGGACAACTTTAGTTTTTTTCAACCAAGGTTCATGTTTTAGGTTGTTATTAGAGAAAGTATATGATGAGTGTTATTTTTTTTTCCATTTGCTGCTTTCTTTAGTTTTAGCGATTTTAGCTATTTTTGACAGGGGGGGCATTCGAACATGGGGCTAAATATGTATTTATTATTTTTTTTACAAAATGTTATATAGCGATTTTTTTAATTATTATTTACTATAGTCCTACTAGACCCCAGGAAATTACATCTGGCTGCAAAAGATCACTGAATGTGAAGGGGGTGACAAACTGACCTGTTGAGCCATACAACAAATGATGCTAGTTTTGTGGATTTATTTATTTTTCATGCGTGGCCCTTAGATCCCCACCAAATGACCGGAACTACTTAATATTCACCAAAACCAGACCAGCACTTCCACCACGGGACTCAGGGAATCAATTAATACCTTTGCAACCACTAAATGGGCAAGTATTTTCTCCAAAGTCCAAATATCTGAACTAACAGTTGAATATCCACAGCCCACCTGTGAACAAATATCTAAATCAGTCTATCCAAACACCCCCTGGAACTTGGAAGGTTACCAATACATTAGTAGAAGACACTAAAGACAGTATTTATTTGAAATGCATACATTAATTGAGAATACATACATACCTGTTGTTCTTTATTGAGAGTCAGACAAGCGCAGGACACAGAAAACTGCACTACAAACACCATGAACAGGATAACCATGTACTAGGCTCATTTAAGGACAATAAAACAATAGGGTCAGAAGGTGAGAGTCATTATAGTACCCTATCAACTATCAAGATTCCTGTTGTACTGTGTTACATCCTATATGATGTAACAGAATAACAAATAGGCGCATAGCCTACCAAACAAGCTAAGGGGAGAAGTAGAGGTTTCTTTTTGTATTCCAAGGACAAGGCAATTAAGCCCTATAATACAACAACTGCAATTCAAACTTCCTAAAACCTGACCTATTTCCTAGTTACATTAGTTACATGTGAATAACTTAAGCAAATCATTTTGGTTAACCGACCTAAGTGAACTGTGCTGGCACAAAGTGTTCTTTAAAACTACTATACAAGAAGTAGTCTCTTGCTAAATAATAATAATAAAAACTATTAACATATAAACATTATTGCATTGTGCTTATTTAATGTGCTCCTACACAAACAACCTGGACAAACATGATGAAGGATACAAAAAAGAGCAGGACTTGGTGGTGATTCAGAGCACCACAGAGGCCCACAAAGGCGACCAAAAACAGGAAGGTGCCCACTCCAAGAATCCCTGCCACCACCCTAATGCTGGAGACCATACCGAACCATTTCCCCCACGCTGCCACTCCAACCAGCATCAGGCTCACCATCTGAGACAAAACAATGTGGGCGATGAAAGAAAGCCGATTAAAAATACTTTTAAATTGTTAAGAAAACACTCACGCGACAATTTATGTCAATACACCATATGGCTTATAGGCGCCGCTTACAGCAGTCTCACGCAGTCTCTATAGTCTCTAAATATGAAACATTTACCTTGCACTTTGCAGCAGGTAATATTTGATCAATTTAAAACTACAAAATCCGCATAGGCTACGTCTGCGTCATACGATACCACACTCTGTTCCAAACTGATCGAACAGAAGAACATCCGTTATTTTGTTCGTTTTCTCCCCATTTCTACCCGCTTACATTTCAGATGATAGAACAATCAACAATGCCACACAATGGATAGTTTACTTACAATATATAATATGTTGAGAGCACACAGAGAAGTCCTTGTGCAAGTGTATCCACCACAAACCATAGTCGCTCGTTGGGATTGGGAACTAGTGGGAAGCCTCTTTTCCTCCAGCTGCTAGATGCTAGATGCACACACACATCAGACAGAGTGCACATTGTGTGCAACAGGTGTAATCCATGGGGCATTGCCCGGAGGCGATGTTGCATGCTGATTGGACAGTTACCTCGAAGTGTCGCTTACGTCTCAGTCATGTCTCAGTACACTGTTTCTCAACGTTTGGTCCGGGGCCCAGCAGGGATCCAAATGGAAATATTAATATTAATAATAATAATAATATTATTATTAATAATAATAATAATAATAATAATAATAATAATTATTATTATTATTATTATTATTATTTTATTTTTTGGGAACCCCAATCTACTCTAGATCTCGGCCAGCCTAATATAAATACTTAACATATATTTAATTATATAAACTGCAGTCTGCATCATACTGCACATGCAGTGGGGGCTGTGGAAAAGGCAGCGTCTAGTGAGATAATCTAGTGAGCTAATTTAAGACTTCCGGTGGACGATCTCTTCAAAATAAGAGTACCCTCTAGAGTATTGAAAAAAAGTTTAATTTGCACATTAAAACTACAAATTAAGCATTTAAATGATGCTATATGATGCTATAAGACACACATTATGTTTCTGTGTAAGAATAAGTAATTAAATCCTTATAATAATGTTATGTTATAATAAAGTTATCTAAATGGATAAATGCTATTCACTGGAGTGCATGGACTTTATAAAGTGGACACTGGACAAAAGACGGCTCCGCAAGGCAACTATCTGGACATACCCACGCGTTCGGGGAGATGTCCTATACCACACCCCACTCTCCGCTAAGCGGGAGAGGTGTAAAATTCACAGCAGCAGACCTTCTACTGGGGTCAAGGCTGACAAAAAGTACCGTTTCCGGACCCAGAATGGACACTGGACAAAAGACGGCTCCGCGAGGCAACTATCTGGACATACCCACGCGTTCGGGGAGATGTCCTGTACCACACCCCACTCTCCGCTAAGCGGGAGAGGTGTAAAATTCACAGCAGCAGACCTTCTACTGTGGTCAACGCTGAAAAAAGTACCGTTTCCGGACCCAGAATGGACACTGGACAAAGAGGCCTCCGCGAGGCAACTATCTGGACATACCCACACGTTCGGGGAGATGTCCTCTACCACACCACACTCTCCGCTAAGCGGGAGAGGTGTAAAATTCACAGCAGCAGACCTTCTACTGGGGTCAATGCTGACAAAAAGTACCGTTTCCGGACCCAGAATGGACACTGGACAAAGAGGCCTCCGCGAGGCAACTATCTGGACATACCCACACGTTCGGGGAGATGTCCTCTACCACACCACACTCTCCCTAAGCGGGAGAGGTGTAAAATTCACAGCAGCAGACCTTCTACTGGGGTCAAGGCTGACAAAAGGTACCGTTTCCGGACCCAGAATGGACACTGGACAAAAGACGGCTCCGCGAGGCAACTATCTGGACATACCCACGCGTTCGGGGAGATGTCCTGTACCACACCCCACTCTCCGCTAAGCGGGAGAGGTGTAAAATTCACAGCAGCAGACCTTCTACTGTGGTCAACGCTGAAAAAAGTACCGTTTCCGGACCCAGAATGGACACTGGACAAAGAGGCCTCCGCGAGGCAACTATCTGGACATACCCACACGTTCGGGGAGATGTCCTCTACCACACCACACTCTCCGCTAAGCGGGAGAGGTGTAAAATTCACAGCAGCAGACCTTCTACTGGGGTCAATGCTGACAAAAAATACCGTTTCCGGACCCAGAATGGGCACTGGACAAAGAGGCCTCCGCGAGGCAACTATCTGGACATACCCACACGTTCGGGGAGATGTCCTCTACCACACCACACTCTCCGCTAAGCGGGAGAGGTGTAAAATTCACAGCAGCAGACCTTCTACTGGGGTCAAGGCTGACAAAAAGTACCGTTTCCGGACCCAGAATGACCAGAGTCTCGGGCGTCTCCCTAGGGAGGTCCTCGAGGCACGTCCCACTGGGAGGACCAAGGCACAGTTGGAAACGACTCACTGGCCTTGGAACGTCTCGGGATCCCCCAGGAGGAAATTACTAATGCTGCTCTGGAGAGGGAAGTCTTGTCCACCGCGACCCGACTAAGGATAAGCGGTTGAAGATGGATGGATGCTGCCCTCCCTAATTAGCTCTTCACTAAGTCCCTCCCCAACCCATCCTTGTCCAATAGGCACGTTAGCAGTGAAGAAAGTTTGACCTGCATAGCAACCGTTGCTACTCTATTTGGATTGGCATTGGACAATCGCTTTTTGGGGTGGGATTTAGTGAAGGGCTAAGCCAGAGTTTCTAATTGACCGCTGTCACATGTTCATGTCGTGTTGCTATAGGCGAGCCAGAGTTTCTAATTGACCGCTGTCACATGTTCATGCCGTGTTGCTATAGGCGAGCCGGAGTTTCTAATTGACCGCTGTCACATGTTCATGTGGTGTTGCTATAGGCGAGCCAGAGTTTCTAATTGACCGCTGTCACATGTTCATGTCGTGTTGCTATAGGCGAGCCAGAGTTTCTAATTGACCGCTGTCATATGTTCATGTCGTGTTGCTATAGGCGAGCCGGAGTTTCGCTACACGGCGGGTGTCCATGGCAACGAGGCGCTGGGCAGAGAGCTGCTTCTGCTGCTGATGCAGTTCTTGTGTAAAGAGTACAACGACGACAACCCCAGGGTGCGCCGCCTGGTGGAGGGAGTGAGAATACACCTGGTGCCCTCGCTCAACCCCGACGCATATGAACTGGCCTATGAGATGGTAAGATGACGGTCACTATTATATAGACCTTCTCACTATTATAGACTGTTCTCAATGTAGGTTTCTCGAGGGGTCCCTTACGGGTCTGTAACTCTGAGAGTGTAGTCCAGTTGGTTCCATTTGTACACTCTCAGAGTTAAATTAGCATTGACTTTACAGTATAAATTGGGGGTCCCAGAGATAGAAATGCTATTAAATGGGCGTCCATAGCCTAATGCATGTCAAACTGGGGGGTCCTTGAAATTAAACTGGTTGAGAATCACTGCTGGAGCAGTCAAAATCTTCTCTTATGGGGGGGTCCCTGGCATGTCTTTTCAAATGGGGGTCCGCGGGGCTAATTGGTGTCAATTTGGGGGTCCTTGACATGAAAACGTTTGGGAACCACTGAGATGAGATAACATGTTCTTACTGTGGCCCCCAGGGCCCTGAGGTGTGAGCCCTATAACATGTGCTTACTGTGGCCCCCAGGGCCCTGAGGTGTGAGCCCTATAACATGTGCTTACTGTGGCCCCCAGGGCCCTGAGGTGTGAGCCCTATAACATGTGCTTACTGTGGCCCCCAGGGCCCTGAGGTGTGAGCCCTATAACATGTGCTTACTGTGGCCCCCAGGGCCCTGAGGTGTGAGCCCTATAACATGTGCTTACTGTGGCCCCCAGGGCCCTGAGGTGTGAGCCCTATAACATGTGCTTACTGTGGCCCCCAGGGCTCGGAGGTGTGAGCCCTATAACATGTGCTTACTGTGGCCCCCAGGGCTCTGAGGTGTGAGCCCTATAACATGTGCTTACTGTGGCCCCCAGGGCTCTGAGGTGTGAGCCCTATAACATGTGCTTACTGTGGCCCCCAGGGCCCTGAGGTGTGAGCCCTATAACATGTGCTTACTGTGGCCCCCAGGGCCCTGAGGTGTGAGCCCTATAACATGTGCTTACTGTGGCCCCCAGGGCTCTGAGGTATAACATGTGCTTACTGTGGCCCCCAGGGCTCTGAGGTATAACATGTGCTTACTGTGGCCCCCAGGGCTCTGAGGTATAACATGTGCTTACTGTGGCCCCCAGGGCCCTGAGGTATAACATGTGCTTACTGTGGCCCCCAGGGCCCTGAGGTATAACATGTGCTTACTGTGGCCCCCAGGGCTCTGAGATATAACATGTGCTTACTGTGGCCCCCAGGGCCCTGAGGTGTGAGCCCTATAACATGTGCTTACTGTGGCCCCCAGGGCTCGGAGATGGGCAACTGGGCCCTCGGCCACTGGACGGAGGAAGGGTACGACATCTTCGAGAACTTCCCTGACCTCAACAGTGTCCTGTGGGGGGCCGAGGACCGAGGCTGGGTGCCTCGCGTCGTGCCCAACCATCACATCCCCCTGCCGGAAAACTTCCTCAACGGCTCCGTGAGTTTATGTTCTTCTATATTTGCTGTCGGGTGTCGGGTGTCCTTCTATGGCCGAAACGTACTTTTCAGGGTAAAATAAATAAATATATATTAAATATATATGTATACCTCTGCTGTCGGGAGGGAGGAAACCTCATAACTCCAAAATGTTCATTTTTCAAGGAATGAAAAATATATATTTTTAAGTAAATGAATTAAACACTTTTTTTTTTAAACGATGCAATACTGCCTCATCAAAGTTGGTGTTGTGACTTTAGATATTGTCAATTACTTGCATGAGAAGGAGAGATGTGGTGGAGTTAGCTGCTTTAGCAGACAGTTTGAGGGTCCGATGGAGTTAAAGACTTTTTTGCCTTATATAGGATGTTATGGTATGGTCGCATATTATGCTAATAACTCAAATTTCCCACGGGAGTTGAATTTCAAACTTTTAGTACATGTTATTAGACACCTTTATTTATAAAGTATATTTATTGGTTTTTTAAAGACAAACAGACATTACACAACAAGAACATAATAACAAAGAAAAGAAAAGAAAAGAAAAACAGCTCAGGCACAACACTATTATAAATAAAAAGATTGAATATACAAAGACATGACATGAAGGACAATGAACCATAATGACAAGTGACTTTCGAATTTTCATAGACTCCCAATCAGGGAATACATCCATACAGTACATTAATACATATATTAAAAAGGCAGACAACAGTTATCATAGGCACCAAATCATTACAACAAGAGCAGACCCATGCATGCTCCACTCAAAGGCGGCAACCGCCACCCCTCCAGGCGGCAGGGAGGGCCACCGCCCCAAGAAGCGGCCCCGACGCTATTAGACACCTTTAGAAACATTGGTGAAGACATGTCTTTTTCATAGGTTTCTCTTACTGCTGTTATACCAGGTGGCCACTGAGACCAAAGCCATCATCTCCTGGATGGAGCGCACGCCGTTTGTTCTGGGGGCTAACCTGCAGGGAGGAGAGAAGCTGGTGGCGTACCCCTTTGATATGCTGAGACCACCCAAGTCCGTAAGTCTGTTCCACAGTGCTGTTGTACATGAGTGGTTCCCAAACTTTTTCACATCAAGGACCCCCAAAATGACACTCATTAGCCATGCCAGGGACCCCTCATAAGAGAATATTTTTACGGCTCTAGCAGTGATTCTCAACCCGTTTAAATTCAAGGACCCCCAGTTTGACATGCATTAGTCTACATGGACGCCCATTTAATGGCATTTCTATCTCTGGGACTCCAATTTATATTGTAAAATCACTGTTAATTAACTCAGAGTGTACAAATGGAACCAAACAGACCCGTTAGGTTCCATTTGTACACTCTCAGAATTACAGACCCATAAGGGTCCATTTGGTTCCTAACTATCGCTGGGGACCCCCTGGAACTCCCTCAAGTACCGCTAGGGGTCCACGGACCCCACTTTGGGAACCACTGCTGTACACTACAATGAAGACAATACATTGTAAAAAAGAACAATAAACACATAAACACATTTCAAATACAATAAAATCCCCTCATAATATACAAATTAAAAGTAAATTGAAGAGATGGGTTTTCAACTGGACCACTTATACTCCTGTATATACATACAGTACACTTCATTGACCGAGATCCCCCGGCGGTCTACCTTTGGCCCTCTCCTTTTTGACTAGTGCTAGCTCGTCTGGCTCGGAAATTGCGTCATATGGCAGCCAAGTCTATGGACTTTTAATGTCTATTTAGAGGACAATGTTTGGTTATTATAGGAGTGAGGCTTCACATGAGCGTGATTCCCCCACAGTTTTGGGTCTGAGAGGTGGCGAAATGCCATCAAATGGTGGTTCCGTGGCTCAAATGCAGAATAAATAATGGACCTTGACATGAAAAAGCGTTGAAAACTACTGCCTTACATCAGTGGTTCCAGGGGGTCCCTAGCTAAATGATAGTTATACTTACAGACCCATAAGGGTCCATTTTGTTGTGTACAAATGGAACCAAATGGAACCATTTCGTTCCATTTGTACACTCTAAATGTTAAATTAACATTGATTTTACAATGTAAATTGGGGGTCCTAGAGATAGAAATGCCATTGAATGGGGGTCCCTAGACTAATAATGCATTTCAAACTAGGGGTCCTTGAAATTAAATGGGTTGAGAATCTCTGCTAGAGCCGTAAAAATCTTCTCTTATGAGGGTCCCTGGCATATCTTTTCAAATGGGGGTCCGTGGGGCTAATTAGTGTCAATTTGGGGGTCCTTGACATGAAAAAGCGTTGAAAACCCACTGCCTCACAACATCATCCCGTGACGCTGTCCCAAGCAGAGTGTAGAGTAGGAGAGTAGCGACACGCTTTGATCTCACCGCAAAGCGGGTGCCTATGGGCTATAGTTCCAAACATTGCTCCTATGGCTGGAACTATCCCATTGAGACAAAGCTGGCGCCTATGGGCTATAGTTCCAAACATTGTTCCTATGGCTGGAACTATCCCAATGAGACAAAGCTGGCGCCTATGGGCTATAGTTCCAAACATTGCTCCTATGGCTGGAACTATCCCATTGAGATAGAATTCCGCATTCCATTGTTACAATGGGAGTCAACGCTAGTGTCGCCAGTCTCTTACTACATTACTCTGGCCCCAAGGTGCCGGACATGCGCCACGGCGGTCGCCACGGCGTGGAGCACTTGAACGAGGAGACGTGGGCGAGGCTCCAGCGCCAGAGCGAGGGAGCGCTGAGGGAGACGGCCGACGACACCATGTTCCGCTGGCTGGCCATGTCCTACGCCCACAGCCACCTGACCATGACCGAGACCTACCGGACCTCCTGCCAGACCGACGACCTCACCGGGGGGCAGGGCATCATCAACAGAGCCGGATGGAAACCTGTGGTGGGAAGTGAGTTTGTTTGTTTTTGGCTTTTTTTACACCTTTTTCCTCCCTCCCTCCTCGTTATGCCCTCGTTGGTTCCCTCAACAATTTTTTTTAAAATATATTTGGTGCTTTTTTTCCTTTATTGATAATCACAGAAACGGGGAGGGAGATGGGGGGGGGGGTAGACAGTAGACACACAACAAAGTTTGTCAGGATCGGGACTCGAACCCACGACACACTGTCACACTGAATTACCAGCCAAGGTGCCTGGACCGCTAAGCCAGCCCAGGCCACCTCAACAAAATATTTGAGGGGCGCTAGCTTTGAGTGTTTGTGCAAACACAAACATGACTGATAATATTGCTCAGATAGGATGAACCGATTAGTGCATTCCTAAACCAAAACCCTCCTCTGTGCTTGTCTATAAACGGTCATGATCCACTCCAGGTATGAATGACTTCAGCTACCTGCACACCAACTGCTTCGAGCTGTCCATCTTCGTGGGTTGTGACAAGTTCCCTCATGAGAGTGAGCTGCCTCTGGAGTGGGAAAACAACCGGGAGTCCCTGCTAGCCTTCATAGAGCAGGTAAGAGACTACCACTGTTACCATTAGAACCAGGTAAGAGACTACCACTGTTACCATTAGAACCAGGTAAGAGACTACCACTGTTACCATTAGAACCAGGTAAGAGACTACCACTGTTACCATTAGAACCAGGTAAGAGACTACCACTGTTACCATTAGAACCAGGTAAGAGACTACCACTGTTACCATTAGAACCAGGTAAGAGACTACCACTGTTACCATTAGAACCAGGTAAGAGACTACCACTGTTACCATTAGAACCAGGTAAGAGACTACCACTGTTACCATTAGAACCAGGTAAGAGACTACAGGCTCATACATAGTCTGGTTTTACGGTGGTGGGGTGACCACCGAACTACAACATGACGTCACGAGCCGCGGTGAAGAGAAAACCACCGCCACCGCCCCAGCCCTTCTCTCTGTTTTTACTCACCACCGCTCAACGTTATTTCAGCTCCGGTGGTCAGCTCACCACCGGAGCGGTGGTCACTTTACCACCGAAAATCCAGACTATGAATAGGCCTTACCGCTGTTACCATTAGAACCAGTGGTTCTCAAAGTGGGGTCCAGGGTCCTTGAGTTGAGGCGGTTCCAAGGGGGTCAGAAAATAACAGATTTACAAGCTAACAGTGTGTTGCTATGTGCCCCATTGTGAGCTTGTAGATCTGCAATTTTTTAAATAATCTGGAAAGATAATTACAAGAACATTGGATTATATTTTAAAAACACAAATCTTGTATGTTGGGGTGCCTCCCTGGCACAACAACATAATTATTTAGGAGTCCGCTGCCAAATACACATTAATTTTGGGGTCCTTGACATGACAATAAATGTATTTTGTCTTAACCACTTGAAACTTGTATTATAAATAGCCGATCGACAAGCTTGTCGATCGGCTATTTTCAGCGAAGATATTTAATGTATAGCGAAAACAGAAAATACAACCATATACTGTGTAATATAGGCTTTATTCTGCTCGCTGTGTGATCTCTGAAGTGCTGTGTCCTTTGCCCAGGTGCATCGTGGGATAAAGGGTACAGTGAAAGACATGGAGGGGAATCCAATAGCAAACGCCACCGTGTCAGTGGAGGGGATCAAACATGATGTCAAAACTGGTATGTGCTCCATAACCATAACACAATAAGTTGGACCTTCCTTTTCATCCGACACAGAGTGTGTTGGCATCATGGACAATATTGCTTCATACAGAATGAAATCATTTCGATCAGAGATTCATATTCTTAACTAAATACATGTAATCCTCCTTTAGTTTTACACGTGCCTCAAAACATTTAATCTGAATATTACTTTTGACATTTGGCACAAAGTGCTTCTGCCTGGTGTATTTTTGGTACATTTTCCAACCAGATGGAAACAATGGGACTAACTGTTTACTTGCTGATAATTTCCTCTTTATCTAAACATCAAAAGGTTTAAACGATCAGACTGAATTGGAATAAACAATCATGTAGGCAATATTAGTTTGGGTCCAAAATTCAGCATGCAACCAAGTATAAAATAACTTAAACTGGATCTCTTGTCCACTAGTCCCTCCCTAACATTTTACTCAGTCATTATAGCTTCATTTTCATTTAGTTTTTTATTCAGTTTTCGCCAGTGAAATAAGGTAGTCGACGAACATTTTTACGTCATAGTATTAGTCGACGAAACGTACTGGAACACTGGAACGCACCCTATACATTTCTGCGTCTGTGCCCTTCTTCTCCGTGTGTTCATCCAGCTGCCGGCGGTGATTACTGGCGCCTGCTGAACCCCGGGGAGTACCGGGTGACGGCCAAGGCTGACGGCCACACCCCTCAGACCCGGCTGTGCATGGTGGGCTACGACAGCGGAGCCACCAAGTGCGGCTTCCACCTGGCCAAGTCCAACTGGGACCGCATCAAGCAGATCATGGCGCTCCACGGAAAGAGACCCATCCGACTCGTGCCCAAAGCGACCGCCACTACAACGACAACAACAACAACGACGACGACGACAACGAGCGCACGAGGCGCCGGTGGTGGCGGTGGCGCGGCGAGACGGACCGAAGGAGGCGAGGAAGACGGGACGGCGGTTGACTCGCAGTCGCACAACGCAGAGCGCCTCCGGAGGCTCCGGCAGATGCGCCTGCGCCGGCTCCGCCTTCAGAAAGCACGACAGTCCTCCACGACGACGACGACGGAAGCCACGACGACGACAACGACGACGGCGGCGCCCACGACGACAGCACCTGCGCCCGAGAGTACAACTTCCTGGTACGACTCGTGGTTTCCTGTGGATAGCTACGAGTCGGAGCCCACGCAGCAGTACCTGGAGATCGGCATGGATGATGACATGATTGATTACTAAAGCTAAAATAAATCTACACGTATACTCGGGTCGTATTGGCGGTGCCGTGAGCTGAAAATAGCCGATCTACATACATACTGTACGTCCAACGCCAGCAGCTGTAGAGTAATGCTTATTATGCTCCGACTCACCTTATAGATCGGCCAAAAATAGCCGATCTATAAGGTGCTTGTGGAGCGACAATCTTTAGCGCACGATATGGGCATGCGTTGGAGTAGCTCTGGTCCATAGCCCTAATGCCCTTTGCTGCGTTGCATTACGGCTATGTGACTTGCCCTCGCAGGAAACTCGCTAGAGTAACTCAAATTATTTTTCTTGTGCATTGTGTACGTGTGGTGGGGGGCTCCGAGTGCGTCCACTAAGGGAAGTAAGCTTTCTAATAACACAAGCCGCCTTTGTATTGGTGAGTATAGGTAAAACGTTCTTTTTATTTTCGCAAGCAGAGGAGGAGAGGCTGGTCTGCATTTCATACGAGGGCAGGAAGACAAGAGTCACATTAAATGGTAAATGGTGCATTTATATAGCGCCTTTATCCAAGGCGCTTTACAGAGATTGTGCATTACATTCACCCATTCACATGTAACCGGATTGAGCTCTGCGTTGTGTTTAGACGGACAAGAGGACTCGGGATCGCTCTTTAGCCTTTGGCATATTTATTTCTGCACAGAAACAGAAAGAGACACACAGATGCAGCAGGTATTAGCACAGCATACCTCTGCAACACCACACCAACTCTCTCAGAGCTGGCTACTAGCAAGAGAGCGTCAGCTAACAATGACTTACAGAGTTACACAAAACATACACAATTACAAATACATTTGAAATTAAATACACCATTGGCTAAACAGTATTTTCTATAAAAGTAAATAAAACACACTTAATACAACATACAATAAATAATGGGAGCAACAAAAACATACCTGCACAGAAACAGAAAGACACACAGAATGCAGCAGGCATTAGTACAGCACACCTCTGCAACACCACACCAACTGCAATGAAGGACAATTGACAAATTGGCAATCAGCTGCCATGCTGCAGTCACTGATGTGTGTGTGTGTGTGTGTCTGTGTGTGTAAGAGTGCAGAGTCCTCACAAGAGCTGTTAAACAGAACTTCACCAAACAGTACATTAAAACACTTTAACCTTTGCAAAACAAACATATAGTAACATACAGAACTGAATTAGAACATCATTTTACCGTTTGCACTGGTTAAATGCACTTAAAACAACTTTAATGCAAACATCTACTAAGAGCAGAAAACCAACCCACCTCTCTCAGAGCTGGCTTCTAGCAAGAGAGAGAGGAGGAAGCAAACGCAGGTGAATGATGTCACAGCAGGAAGGAGTGAGGACTTCAAAATAAAACATTACATAGCTCCCAAAATGATAAATTGCACAAAACATTACAAAATAAAGTGTCAATAAATAATATGGCATGTGAGGGATCTTTGGTGGAATGCATCCACTTGTATATCTTATATACCTGCTACATTCACCCCTCCTGAATTCCACCAAAATCCTGAGCGACTGACAGGACATAACACCGTTAGGGACAACACTCTGACAAAACTGGCACGGGTACACACAAAGATCAAATCTTCACTCAGCTAAAAGCTACCTGATGAACAGGTTCGGAGAAGGGCTGGCCAACCAGACCCTCCTAGAAATGCTCGGTGCCGTGTACACCAAGCTACCCGGCCTACCTGAGTCCCAAACCATACTGGTGAGCACATTCAGTAAGTACACCATACTACAATGACACAATGCAGAAGGAAAGAAAAAGAAAAAAAAAAACAGAGAAAAAGACAAGCAACATCTCATCTCAATGAAACAAAAAGAACAAAATAAAACCCTTCTAGAACAGGGCAAGTGACTGGGAACCCTAACTGAATCAGTAGGCGAACCCCCCCATGCTAAGTGGTTTCTGAACCATTGTTTCTACCAACCGGTTGACTTTCTTAACAACCCTGCCAGCACGTGTCCTAACCACACCCTGAGTGTCTCCTTGTGTGGGTGCCTGCCTGACTCGACCCTGCTTTTTCTCAACTCTTGGTAGTGTGTCAGGAATAACTGGTGGAGGGTGGGCTGTGTGAACACTCGACACTGTGTCTGATATGTCAACTGCTGGCACTGTGACTGGTCTGAATGACTGGACACTACTTGCTTCAACCACTGATGCTGCATCAGGGGCAACTGACTGGTCTGACTCTGCGTCCGCATCAGACTCATCTTCGTCCGTATCAGCTTCATCACAGGAACGGTGACTGGCATTGTCTTCTGCCCCACTGAGTACCCATGCGCTCGTCCTATCCTTTGAATCCTCCTCCTCCAAAGAGTTGATGGAATCCTCCACTTGAGACTCGTCCTCTGAATCATCAAAACTGATCTCAGTATCCGACATGCCTCCATCAGCAGACTCTACAGGCAGGAAGCTGATATCCAGTATAAGGTTGCGATGTACCACCTTTCTTTTCCCGTTGTTATCCTCCAACTTGTAGATATGAGTCTGCGGATTGCTGTCCACGACAGTATAGACCGTCGGTTCCCACTTGTCTGCAAGTTTCTTCTTTCCCCTCTCGCCTTTGTTGGCGAGGAGTACTCTGTCTCCCACATTCAAACAAGTGCCCTTGACCTTCCGATTGTAACCCCTGGCTTGCTTGTCTTGCTCTTTGATGGCATGCCTCTGAGCGACATCCGCTGCCTCATGGAGGTAGGACATAAGCGTTGTCACATAGCTGCCATAGTCAACAACCACTGGGTCATGTAGAACCTGTTTGAACATCACATCAATGGGAAGTCTTGGAACCCGACCAAACATTAGGTGGAAAGGTGCGTATCCAGTTGTCTCATGCACCGTTGCATTGTATGCAAACGTCAGGGTCTGGATTTGCTGGGGCCACTTGGCCTTCTCTCTCAGCGGCAGTGAACGGAGCATGCTCCCCAAAGTTCTGTTAAATCTCTCAGTTCCTCCGTTCCCCATAGGGTGGTACGCTGTAGTGTGTGACTTGGAGACTCCTGATAGTTTGAGCAGTTCTGCAATGAGCTCACTCTCAAAATTGGCTCCCTGATCTGTGTGAATTCGTCCTGGAAATCCATACACACAGAAGACGTTATCCCACAACTTCTTAGCAACTTGCTTCGCCTGTTGATTGTTGCAGGGAAAGGCGTGAGCCAACTTTGTGAAGTGATCTGTTAGGACAAGAACATCTACTGAACGTTGCTTGTTATCCTCCGCACTCCAGAAATCCAAACACACTAGTTCCATAGGAGCGGAAGTCCTGATACTTTCAAGCGGAGCTCTGGCAGAAGGGTCCGGTGTCTTGGCCAGAATGCACCTTTGACAGCACTTCACATAGTCTTTGATCTGATGCTCCATCCTGGGCCAAAAGAACCGCTGTCTTGCCAGGTGAATCGTTCTTGCCTGTCCTTGATGTCCGGCCAAATCATGCACACCACGTAAGGCCTTTCCGATCAGATTCAGGGGCAAGACAAACTGGTGTCTCTTCTGTTTGCTCAAAGGGTCCTTGGCGACTCTATACAGCACTCCATCGATGACCTTAAGTCTCTCCCACTGCTTGATAAGCGCCAGAGCACATCTGTCTAGACCGTCTTTCTCCCGCCTTGAGGGTCTCCTCTGTCGACTCAGAAAAGGCATGACTTTAGAGATGCCAGGGTCAAGCTCTTGGCTTTGCCGGAGCTCTTCCAAGGAGAAGGCAGGAAGCAGATCTTGCCCAGGTGGAACAAGGTGTTGAATCGACTGAATCAGTTCTGTTGCCCTGGATTCTGCAGCTACATTCCAGTGGTCATGAGAATCAAGGACAGCTTTCACAATGTCTTTACACAAGGGCTGGGGACAATGAGACATAGCACCCTGTTTTGTCTTCTTTGTCCGGTGACACTGGACTTTCAAACGAAAGGCATCCTGAACTCCATTCACGCCAACTCCATCAGACTCTGCAAGCAGATTGTTGTACGACTCTGAGACGAGTCTACGCCCAACTGTCTTGGCAAACGGGTCCCTACTGAGAGCATCAGCCACGACGTTCTTGGTTCCTGCTATGTGCTTCAGGCTGAAAGTGTAAGGAGCGAGCTTTGCGACCCATCGTTGTTCGCAGGCGTCGAGTTTGGGCTTAGTCACTATGTATGTGAGTGGATTGTTGTCCGTCCATACTGTGAAAGAAGTGCCTTTCAGCCAATGGCTGAACTTGTCACACACACTCCATTTCAGCGCCAAGAATTCAAGCCGATGAGCTGGATAATTCTTCTGAGAGCTGCTCAGGGTCTTACTTGCGAATGCTATGGGCCGTGCTTTACTTTCACCAGCTGGTATCTGTGACAACACTGCACCGAGCCCGTCCAAGGAAGCATCAGTTGACAGAATCAGGGGACGTGAGAAGTCGGGATGTGCAAGGACCACGCAGTTCAGCAGACTCTCTTTAAGACTGACGAAGGCGGTGTCACACTCTGGAGTCCAATCATCAGGTATGAGTTTCCTGAATGTTCCTGCCTTGACATTCACTTTCTTCTTTCCTCTTCTCTTTTGACCAGCAGTTAGAGCAAAGAGTGGCTTGGCGATGGCAGAGCAGTTAGGGATGAAGTGCTGGTAGAAAAACACCATGCCCAAATACGATCTGATCCTCCGCACTGAGGGTGTACACCCGTCATCTTCCATGAGATCAGACTTCGACATATTGGATATTACTTCCACCTTCGCAGGATCCACAGCCACACCGCTGCCATCTATGATGTGTCCCAGAAACTTGACGGACGATCGCATCAGGTGACACTTTTTGGGACTCAACTTCAAGTTGTGGTCTCGCAGACGCTGGAAGACGACCTCTAGCCTCTGTAGGGCCTCCTCTTCAGATGATGCAAGAACAAGTAAATCGTCCAAGTAACATAACAGGCTGCTGAAGTTCAAATCTCCAAATATACTCAGCATCATGCGCATAAATGAAGCAGGACTATTGCACAGCCCCTGCGGCATCCTGTTATACTCATGCAGGCCCAGTGGTGTGGTGAAGGCTGTGTATTTTTTGTCATCTTCAGCCATGGGGATGTTATAGAAACCAGACGTTAAGTCCATCGTGCTGAAGTAGGTGTTCCCTCCCAAAGCAGCCAAGCAGTCTGACTGGTGTGGAAGAGGATGGGCATCCTTGAGTGTTCTCGCATTCAACCAACGGAAATCGGTGCAGATCCTCAGGTTTCCGTCCTTTTTCCATACCATCACCAGCGGTGAGGCATAGTCACTCACAGACTTCCGAATTATCCCTTGCTCTTCCATGTCTGTCAGGACTTGGCGTAGTTTCTGGTAGTGAGCAGGGGGTACTCTTCGGTACGGAAGGCGGAACGGGCGTTCATCGGTCAGTCGAATGCGATGGACAAAGCCCTTTGCCTCACCGCAGTCCATTTCATGCTTGGAGAATACATCGTTGTAACGCTCGAGCAGCTGAACTAACTTCTCCTTCCCTGTTTGGCTAGTAAGACAAGGTCGTATGTCAAGTTTGTCAAGGCCGACATCCAGCAGTCTCTGTTCGAGATCT
This sequence comes from Protomyctophum parallelum, assembly GCF_964188405.1. NCBI lineage: Eukaryota > Metazoa > Chordata > Actinopteri > Myctophiformes > Myctophidae > Protomyctophum > Protomyctophum parallelum. The sequence continues at coordinate 15,150,173 of NC_139698.1, read as the reverse complement.
GAAGGACTGGTAGACGCTTGGTGCTTGGCTGGAACAGCCTTGTCGATCTGACTAGAGCCTTGAAGCAGCTCAAAATCTTCCACGGCCAAACAGGGGGACACATCTGCCAGCTTACAGTTCCTCTTCAGCGTAACTGGTCTATCAGACAGATTGGTGACCTTCATGGGGATCCACCTATCACCCCACAGAGGTGTCACGATACGGCCAACCATGATGTTACGTGGCTTGGACTTGGATGAGGTCGGTTCCACTATCACGGTGCTTCCTGGTGACATGGGAGTATCGTTAGGTAGCCAGTGTTGTGACTAACGCCCTTACATGCGTTACGTTACATAACGTAATTACTATTTGCAGTAACTTGTAACCTAACGCTTTACATTTCCCCATTCCATAACGGCCTTATAGTTATTGTGCGAGCGTCACCCGCGTTATGGCGTTATGTCAACTTATGTGATCAGTGAAAAGTCTCGCAGTTCCGTGAGTCTATCATACTACATCATGCGTCTCTGTGCTGCTGACTGCAGTGCAGAGAGAGAGCACTCTCTGTGTTGACAGTTTCGTTTGTGCTGCCTCTCATACTAGCCTGAGTCAGCCCACATGGCTTACACCCTAACTTGATAAAAGCACGTCGCAGAAGAGGTCATTGATTGGCTAACGTAGGGACAGATTTCAGGGTAAGCCAATCAGAGACAGTCTACAGGGTGGGCGGGCTTACTGGGTTTTGTAAACAGTAACAGATTTATTCACAGACACACGAACCCTTGTAACACATACATAGATACTATACACAGACAGAAATCGCCGGTAGAACGAAAATCATAATACAGTACCACACGCTAAAATGGCAAATGCGGAGCATGACAGCGAGATCGGTTGCTTTGGGAGTTGGAAATTTAAACACTATTTTGAGTACTTGCGACCCAAGGACGACAAAAACATTGAGGTGAAATGTAAATTGTGTCGCGGACATAAAACATTGTCATCAGCCAAAAAAAGCAACGCAAACCTCCTAAAACACCTCAATACAGTCCATGAGGCTACGAGACTTGTGGAAGTTGTAAGCCATTTGTGTTATTTTTGTTAAATACCTCTTGTGCATTATTTGCAAATCAGCAGCCTTACTGAAAATGTGAAAAGCATCTCAATGTGCTTATTTATTTTTATTTATAACTTTACGGTGTAAGAAGAGTGTACTCATTTTATTTTATTTTATTTATTTTCTTCATATTGCACTGACAGCACCATTTGTTAATTGTTTTGAAGGCAAGTTGAGGCTATACAATAAAGATGCCTGTCAAAATTTCTGAACATGTTTTATTGTTCCACTACATTTCATAATGTTAGGAGGGAGTTGTGTTTTCTCTTACTGTGCGAAAAGTAAAGTAAAGTAAAGTAAAGTAGTTACTTTCATAATTTACAGGTAAAGTAAAGTAACAAATTACTTTTTTAGATAAGTAACGATAACTATAATTCCTTACTTTTTAAAAGTAACTTCCCCAACACTGTAGGTAGCTTACCCCAAACGAGGTACTCTTGCATAGCTAGAAGAGTGACCGACTGCTTGAGCTTGACTGTGCCGATTTTGTCCGGTAGCTCCTCACCCCTCCAACGGGATGTGTTTGCCATGAGGTCCAAGAACTGTTCACATTCTGGGGATGAAGACAGGCTGCAAACCGAGATAAGGCGCCAGTAATCATCACTGTTCTTCAACTTGTGCATGAGAAACTTGATGACATTTGTGCCAATAATTAGATCATCTCGCTGGCCTGGCACCACAAGGACTGGAACGATGCAGCTCTCCCCATACACCTTCAGTTCAACCTCGTACATGCACTTTGGTTTAGTGAGTTTTCCTCCACAGCCCACCAAAACCACTTCCTGAATCATCGGTCTTCGTTCTGACAGTACTTTCTCACTCAGCATCTTTTCCTCTGCTTCTTCACTGAAAGTACAGGCCATGGACCCTGAATCAAGCATCCCCTGCATCTGGAATGCGTTATTCACATTGACTGGAGCATAGAATAACTCATCGTATGGCTCAATTCTCTGTGTGTTCTGTGCTATCACTTTCACACCAGCCGGTGCTGCACTGCACATTTTCACATAACACTGTTCAATTTCACTGTCACTTCTGAGGGTTTGTTTGTCCTCACCCGCACATTCCCTCTCCCAATGCGGGCCAGTCAGTTTAAAGGCTGCTGCTCTCGAGGTGGATGTGTGGCCTGGTCCTCCCGCCCGGGAGTGTAACTAGGACAGAGTCTCTTGATATGTCCTGGCCTGTAGCAAGACAAACATAGGCGGTCCCGCCTGCAGTGTGCTAGAGTGGAGTGTTCCATAGACTTGCAAACCTTGCATTGTTTCCTCTGTGACTGGTCAGACGAATGCTGTCCATACATTGGCTGATTATTCTGAGCCATCGCCTGGCTGTTCTGAATGAGTGTGCGGTCAAGGAGACCAATCAGAGTCCTTAGACAATTATCATCAAACTGAGGAGCAGATGTGACACTGGCTTCAGCCTGGACAGGGGGCATTGCAGGCTGGCTGGGCATAGATGCCTCCTCAGAAACGGATGCTTGAGTATGAGCGGTGACATGCCTCACTGGACCAGGACGGTTTTGTCTTGTGTTCAGCTGTTCTCTCGTCTCGATCTGATAACGGTCAACATGCTCCTGTATTTCACCAGCCGTCCATTTCTCTGGCGCTTTGAACCGCAGCACTGCAGCAAGGGAAGGATCAGGACAATATTTGACAAACATCATGGTCACCTCTCGACAGGGATCATCAATATGCCGCCCCTGTCTGCTCAGGCCCTCTTCAGCTGCATCAACAGCCTTGTTAAGGCGGATCCAGTACTCAACTGGGTTCTCTCCTGCTACAGGCACAGTGCTATAGAAGTCTGCAAGAGGCATACTGGAACATAACACACCGCTGAAATGCTGTTTCAGTATGTCAGTAATAACTTTTGGGTTCTCATGAGGCTTCAGTGATGGGTTACTACGAAGCGTAATCCTCACAATGTCTTTGGCTTTGCCCATTAGTCTAGACAACATTTCCTGATATTGCTCTCCCAGCTGTACGCTCCTCTTCCTCAAGTAGGTGTCCATGAGCTCCTCCCACTCATGCACTGAAAGCTTGTCAGACCCATCTCCTCTGTACACAGGGGGCTCTCTCACATCGGACTGCATGACTAACTTCACACCAGTCAGGTTAAGTGTAGAATCAACAAGTGACTGGCCTGCACCTGGGTTCTGAACCCGTACTTGACTGCCTTCATTTGTCTGACTCTCTACCTTTAACTGAGCTGATATAGAATGTCCTACTTCTAGGGCGATGTGTTTGATGAGATCACTCAAAGCTGTGCTACTCATGTCTGGAATGGCTGACAGTGAATCAGTAGATGTGGTTGTAATGGGTGGGTGGCTAGATAGACGGGTGGAGGTTAAAACTGGGGAACCTACATTGTCTGGAACACTAACTGGATGGGCAGATCTGGGTGCTCGTGACCTCACATCACCTGGTTTTGCATCTGGGGAATTAAACAGCTGTGCCCCTCTCCCAAGACCAGCAACCGAAGAGTTAAATAGCTGTGACCCCCTCCCGAAAGAGTTAAACAGCCGGGCGCCCCTCCCCAAACCAGAAACTGGAGTGTCAAATAACTGATCCCCTCTCCCTGAACCAGAACCAACAGTATGAACAGATTTCCCATTTACAACATTGGAATCCATATTTTTTTTGGTTTTCTTTCAAACAACTTGGTCAATGTAAGAAAAAATAAAAAAAATAAAATACTGATTCACAATAAACAATGAAAGTTACTTCCTTTCACTTCACACTTCACATTTCCGTTTCCAGGAAAAATAAATAAAAAAGAATAACCAAATCCCACAATGTCCTTATAACTGTGACAAAGTCACTTCAAAGTAACCTTCTTAAGGGAACCTTTAGTTTGTTGTTTTCGGATGACCCCTGGCGACCAAGCTGGCGTCGATCTTGATGCATCCGGGTCACGGCACCAATGTAACCGGATTGAGCTCTGCGTTGTGTTTAGACGGACAAGAGGACTCGGGATCGCTCTTTAGCCTTTGGCATATTTATTTCTGCACAGAAACAGAAAGAGACACACAGATGCAGCAGGTATTAGCACAGCATACCTCTGCAACACCACACCAACTCTCTCAGAGCTGGCTTCTAGCAAGAGAGAGAGGAGGAAGCAAACGCAGGTGAATGATGTCACAGCAGGAAGGAGTGAGGACTTCAAAATAAAACATTACATAGCTCCCAAAATGATAAATTGCACAAAACATTACAAAATAAAGTGTCAATAAATAATATGGCATGTGAGGGATCTTTGGTGGAATGCATCCACTTGTATATCTTATATACCTGCTACACACACACACATTCATACACCGATGGCAGCGGAAACCATGCAAGGCACCAACTAGCACATCGGGAGCAATTAGGGGTTCAGTGTCTTGCTCAAGGACACTTCGACAGTAACTCTGGGGGAGCCCGGTTTCGAACTGGCAACCTTACGGTTAACCATCCAGGCACTCTACCCCTGAGCCACCACCGCCACATTGCCTTAGTTAATGCAACGGCAGCAAAGGGCATTAGGGCTATGGACCAGAGCTAGCGGCGGAGCATAATTGAAGCATTACTCCACATCTGTGTTGTTAAAATGATAGAAGCTTCCTAGCCAGTCAGGATAAATCTGCCACTGTGCCGCATAACGGCTGCAATCAATCATACAACGATCGTCACACATGCTTAGGTCATTAGTGTCATATGTGCTTTATTTTATTTTGAAAAGTTGGGTCTGTTTATATACCGGTAGGGGCCTACTCTTTTTTTATATTTGTATTTAAAGGGCTTTTCTTTCTCTGTGTGGAACGTTTTGTTTTTTAAATATTTTTCTAATGCAGATGATCTGATATGACTTAAATTGTATCTGCTGAGCAGAAACAAACACAGCAAGACAAATGTAATTGAATCTACGTTCAATAAAGCTGTTGAATGATAAAAGGGAAAATATCAGTTATAATGCTCGCTATTAATGTCATTATTCGCACAGAATCACAGATGATAAAACATGTTAAACATTCTTAAAGTAGTATAATGCGGTGTAATGTTTTCTGTCAGAAAGAAAGTGTGTGTATGTCGTGTGTGCGTGCGTGCGTGCGTGCACGTGATCCAGTGTAGTTTCTTTTATTATCACCAACAATAAAATGCACTTATTTATAATAAATAACTGACCAATTAACCAACCAATTAAAACTGACATTGCCGCAGACATTTTAAAGCCCCATTTGCAATATTGAATCAAAAAGTAGGCTTTGCTGCCACGTTGTGGTAATAATGGTAAATTGCAGAATTAAAAATGACATCAGTTTGTGACAAAACTAGTGGGATGGATATCCGTGGATATGCTCCTGAGGAGGAGGATTCTAAAAACGACTTATAAATCCTAAAGCCTTGTTTATACTTCACTGTGCAACGGTCCTATGCTGGAAAATAGCAGATATGCAAACTCACAGCACATCTCATTCAAGACACTGAACTTGCAGATCTGCCATTTTTGAACACACTATAAAGTTAACCATTTATCATGCTGCTCTACGTGGCACTGCATTCTGTGACATTAAACCAAATGGCATTTTCCACTCTATGACACTACTGTTCTACATTTTTGTCTAATAAAATAGGCTATTAATTTAATCAATCAAACTGCATTAACTAACAGAGATACTACTAACCAAGCTATCCATGTCAACATGCTCTATAGGAGTCTCAATAACAGGTATAAGTAACGTTTAATGTTTAGTCATTTTAATGTAGCAGAAGAGGCCATTCATTGAACAGAGTTTTGCACAATTTTAACATCCCAGATCGATTGAAATATGAATCTACTGTGCTGTGCTACACCATGATATATTAAGAGTACAATAACATTCCATTGTGAATAAAAACGTATTAACCACAGTGTAATGCTAAAGGTTTCATCACAGGGCTGTCTGCTTCATGTAATATCATTAAAAGTGTTGTTGGTGACAGTTATATGAGTTGGAAGCATTAAGACCCATTTTAACCCTCAATGGCTTCCTTTCTGACAAATAACGTTATTGTAAAAAAAAAAAAAAAAGATTCACGCGTTCATATGTAGCTATTTTGCATTAGAAGCGGATGGGACCAAGGGACCCGGATGTAACGTAGGAGGACTACAATAATATTGTAGTCCTCCTACGTAGTCATAATGACTACAATAGATTCGCGGTTAAATCTCGCGGGCGTGGCCTCACACCGGAAGGAAGTGCCGCCGCCCTCAAATACGGAAGAGACGCGTGGAGGTAGGTTTGGTCAGTGTTTGTTTGGAACGTGCCACGTCACCATCGCGGGTCCGTCTTCGGAGCAAGTAAGTGATTAAATGTTATTTAATACTTAACGCTGTTGTTGTTTGTGTGTTCAAACGTCTATCACTTTAAGTTACTTGTTATGATGTTTATATATGATGTTTGTACGAAACCGTACTAACTAGGCTAGCTAGCTTCTAGCCTGTTGTTTGTTGGTGAAAGACTCCAAGCTGGGAAGTGTATTTCAGCGAGTAGCTATACGTGGTTTTGTTTATTTTCTGTAAAGTATAACCCTCGCTGCTACTCGCTGAAATACACTTCCCAGCTTGGAGTAAATAAACAAAACCACGTATAGCTACTCGCTGAAATACACTTCCCAACTTGGAGTCTTTCACCAACAAACAACAGGCTAGAAGCTAGCTAGCCTAGTTAGCTAGCCGTCTGTGTCGCTCATTTCTTGCTCATTTAAAAAAAGGTTATATACTATGTAAACTATGAAATGCAGGCTTTCATTTGGTATATAGAACGGTTGTGTAGGCCGTCTCTATGAAACGGTATCAATTGAAAAGGAAATGTCGGGAAATCGCTTTTTTTTCCCCCCTCGCGCACCCAGCGCCAAGATCACGCGTCATGTAGGCCGTCTCTACGAAACGGTATCAATTGACTAATGATCATTATGACTTGCTGTTTGCTGTATCTGTTTTTTTTAAATAGCAAAATACTGGGTCAATTGTCTGACTTTGATTGCTTAAAGTAGACCTGCATAAAATTCTGTACTGCAGCTATTTACAACCAGGTAGTGTATAAGTTAAATTGAATTGTTGTACTTTCAAAAGGGTTTATTGGGGCACCTAAGGTGTTAGATCTCATTCTTCTGCCCTTTGTTTCATTGCACACATGTTAAAGCATTGGTCTAAAACTACATAGCCTATATCCATTGAAAACTCTGTTAGCCTACTAGTTACTTTTTAGATTGTATTATTACAAAATATACACTAAACAACTTCAGTCCTATATTTCTTTACTTTAACTTACTTTTACTTTAACCTAGTGGGGGAGTGGTTAGTGGGTGGGGGAGTGATTATGCAAGAAATTAGGGTTGTGGACAAGTATCTATTGTCACACCCATTCAAGTGGTGCTAAAATTTCAGGATTCTTTGCATGGCTTATTCTCTGCTTTGGGGGGGTTTCTGTTTCAACAAGTTTTAGATGGTCATATCTCCTTCAATTATTGTCCAATTTCATTGAATGATACATCATATGAAAGCTTACATTCTGTACTTTAATAATTTACTGTAATCTGTAAAAATCGAGTTGAGGCATATTCTGCTGGCACTGGTCACAGATTCTAAACACAACAAGTAACTTAAAAAGTGATAACATGTTTGAGCCACGGACCACCATTTCACATTAATAGACTCTCACAATGGTGGTCAGTGGCTCAAATGGGTCTGAGAGACTAGATGGCGTCAAATGTTGGTCCGTGGTTCAAACGCTGAATAAATAATCGACTAGAGGTGAGAAGAGTATTGTTTGGTAGGTAAAGGACACACATTCTGTGAAAATTGGCGCGAAGCAACAAACATTCTTTGAAATTGGTGGGAAACGATCCCGGGCACTCATGTTAACAAAGCTCAGTCACTAACCACTATGCTACAATCAGCATTATATAATTAAAGGATCAAAAGTAGCAATCTTCTACATTCTCTAATTGTGTAGTTTTTTGGAAATTAAGCAGATGCTTAACAACAATTGAACTATTGAGAGTGTAAAGATCTACTATTGGGGTCAATTTGGTTACCTAAATTAAATTGCTCTGTATTGTGACAGTAATCATTGCTATAGAGTGTGTGTTCAGTAACAGTGTTAAATAGCTCTATAGTGTGACAGAAATCATTGCTATAGTGTGTGTTCAGTAACAGTGTTAAATAGATATTGTGACAGTAATCATTGCTATAGTGTGTGTTCAGTAACAGTGTTAAATAGCTCTATATTGTGACAGTAATCATTGCTATAGTGTTTGTTCAGTAACAGAGGTCTCCCGGTCTCTCCAGCTTTTTGTTAAACACAGTCCCATAGTCACAGTACCTCCCATTCACTCCCACTCAGTCCCATTCACTCCCATTCACTTTTATTCACTCCCATTCAGTCACATAGTAACAGTACATCCCATTCAGTCCCATTCACTCCCATAGTATCAGTCCCATAGTAACAATACCTCCCATTCACTCCCATCCACTCCCATGCACTCCCATAGTATCAGTCCCATAGTAACAGTACCTCCCTTTCACTCCCATTCAGTCCCATAGTATCAGTAACTCCCATTATCTTGCAACACAGCAGCCAAGTATATGCAGAACACGTATACACGCATTTGACATAACACAAACAACAAGACAATTTACATACATAAAGACATGAAGACAAGAGCAATATCCACCGCTTTGATTATCCTGTGGCTACTACAACTCCTGATTAAACCCTTTTCTATTTATTAAAGAGCTGGAGAGACAGGAATATTCCTGTTACTGAACACACACTATAGCAATTATTACTGTCGCAATAACTTTGTACTTTTGCTACTGATGTTTGTGTGCAACATTTGAGCTGGTGTCAAGTCACCTTAATTCAAGTGATAGATTATATACAGGGGCATGCCATATGGTCTACCTGCACAGCCTTTGTGATTACTGGTAGATCACGATGTACCTTTTGGGCACCCCTGCAATACAGGATTCCTGTCCAGAATTGTTTTTTATTAAATATAGAGGGTTTAAGTGTAGGGTTTGTCATGTTGGTGTTCTCTATAACTTTTCGTCCTGGGCATGACGTTAAACTGTCCAGTGTAACTCCAAGTTACATGGGGTGGGTATGGTTTGAGAGTTTGTGATGCTCAGTTCTTTTTTTGCGTCTCGGTTCCTCAGGTGGAAGCTGCATAGTTGGGTTTTTGATGGGTTGGGTTTCAAGTGGCTGGTCGTTTGTTTAGATATTGAAAAGGAGGGGGGCGAGCGCGCTACCTTGTGGGAGGCCGTTCTTTTCGGCTTTCCATTTACTCCTCTGGTCATTTAACTGAACATAGAAGCGCCTGTTGTTGAGGAGGCTTTTCCTGACCATTGTGCGGTGTTGGACAGTGTCGTAGGCAGCAGAGAGATCTCTGAATGCTGCTCCAGTTATTTGTTTCCCCTCAAACCCATCCTCAATGTGTTGGGTGAGGTTGAGCTCTGTCCAGCACAGGAGCGGCTGGGACGGAAACCAGCTTGGTCTTTAGTCAGCTTGGTATCTATGAGTGGCAACAAGGCGTTGGAGTAGCAGCTTCTCATATAGCCTTGTAGGTGATGCAGAGGGAAATGGGTCGGTAGCTCTTTGTGGATAATGGGTCTATGCCAGGTTTAGGGATTGCAACCACGTTGGCCTTTTCCCAGACAGAAGGGATGGTTTTCTGTGCTATGCATGTGTTCAGCATCCCCACAAGCCAGGTCTTTGCGTTGGGTCCCAGGTGTTGTAACATTTCTGCCAGTAGGTCATCAATCCCTGCTGCTTTTCCGGGTTTCAACTTTCCCATTGCAGTTTCAAGTTCTTCTAGGTCGAAGGGTTTGGTTTGAGGGCTGGCTGATTGTGGTTGGTCTGATACCACTGTGCGATGGTATTCTCCTGTGGGTCGGTGGCGGTCTTGGTCACAACTGGTGGCCAACAGTTGTAACCAACACCGCCACCGACCCACATAGAATACCATCGCACAGTGGTATCAGACCAACCACAATCAGCCAGCCCTCAAACCAAACCCTTCGACTTAGAAGAACGTGAAACTGCAATGGGAAAGTTGAAACCCGGAAAAGCAGCAGGGATTGATGGCATACTGGCAGAAATGATACAGCACCTGGGACCTATCGCAAGGACCTGGCTTGTGGGGATGCTGAACACATGCATAGCACAGAAAACCATCCCTTCTGTTTGGAAAAAGGCTGGAGTAGTTGCAATCCCTAAACCTGGCAAAGACAAATTATCCCCGAAGAGCTACCGACCCATTTCCCTCCTCTGCATCACCTACAAGCTCTATGAGAGGCACTACAATTTCTGAACAGACTATATTTACATCAATATGTCTGGGTCCCCACCTACTCACTCAGGGTTGACGTGTCACACCTGCAGTGATGGGAGGGGCACCAAAATGTGGTATTTTGATTGTTTAATGGGGGCACTCCCTTAGTATAAAAGTGTATGTTTTGTGTACACATGACCTGATGAAGATCAAATGGATCGAAACGCTGTCAGTATTTCAACAAAGAACGTCTTTCTTATACCTGTGGTGTGCGGGCTCCATCCAATACCTACACCAGTTGTGATGCAACAGAGTTTGCTGTGACCGTTGTGAATTATGGGTGGTGTGGTTTTTGCCAAGACGGTGGATTGTGGCCCATGCCTTCCTGCTGTTATTTGACATGTTGGTGTTCTCTATATCTTTTCGTCCTGGGCATGACGTTAAACTGTTCCGTTCGAGAGGACCAGCGACCCTCGAATGTAAACGGCCACGAAAGGAAATTATGTGTGTGTGAGGTGTTCTCTATAGGTTGGGTTTCAGGTGGTTGTATTGTAGTAGCTTGACATTTCTTGGAGGGCACTTTCAAGGACAGACTCAATCTTCTGGAAGTCTGCTTGTTGGGTCGTAATGCAGAGGTTGTTGGCGTAGATGAAACGCTGGCATTAGGCATTGGGTAGTGGCTGGTCGTTTGTGTAGATATTGAAAAGGAGGGGGGCGAGCACGCTACCTTGTTGGAGGCCGTTCTTTTGGGCTTTCCATTTACTCCTCTGGTCATTTAACTGGACATAGAAGTGCCTGTTGTTGAGGAGGCTTTTCCTGACCATTGTGCGGTGTTGGACAGTGTCGTAGGCAGCAGAGAGATCTCTGAATGCTGCTCCAGTTATTTGTTTCCCCTCAAACCCATCCTCAATGTGTTGGGTGAGGTTGAGCTCTGTCCAGCACAGGAGCGGCTGGGACGGAAACCAGCTTGGTCTTTAGTCAGCTTGGTATCTATGAGTGGCAACAAGGCGTTGGAGTAGCAGCTTCTCATATAGCCTTGTAGGTGATGCAGAGGGAAATGGGTCGGTAGCTCTTTGTGGATAATGGGTCTTTGCCAGGTTTAGGGATTGCAACCACTTTGGCCTTTTCCCAGACAGAAGGGATGGTTTTCTGTGCTATGCATGTGTTCAGCATCCCCACAAGCCAGGTCTTTGCGTTGGGTCCCAGGTGCTGTAACATTTCTGCCAGTAGGTCATCAATCCCTGCTGCTTTTCCGGGTTTCAACTTTCCCATTGCAGTTTCAAGTTCTTCTAGGTCGAAGGGTTTGGTTTGAGGGCTGGCTGATTGTGGTTGGTCTGATACCACTGTGCGATGGTATTCTCCTGTGGGTCGGTGGCGGTCTTGGTCACAACTGGTGGCCAACAGTTGTAACCAACACCGCCACCGACCCACATAGAATACCATCGCACAGTGGTATCAGACCAACCACAATCAGCCAGCCCTCAAACCAAACCCTTCGACTTAGAAGAACGTGAAACTGCAATGGGAAAGTTGAAACCCGGAAAAGCAGCAGGGATTGATGGCATACTGGCAGAAATGATACAGCACCTGGGACCTATCGCAAGGACCTGGCTTGTGGGGATGCTGAACACATGCATAGCACAGAAAACCATCCCTTCTGTTTGGAAAAAGGCTGGAGTAGTTGCAATCCCTAAACCTGGCAAAGACCCATTATCCCCGAAGAGCTACCGACCCATTTCCCTCCTCTGCATCACGTCTTTCTTATACCTGTGGTGTGCGGGCTCCATCCAATACCTACACCAGTTGTGATGCAACAGAGTTTGCTGTGACCGTTGTGAATTATGGGTGGTGTGGTCTTTGCCAAGACGGTGGATTGTGGCCCATGCCTTCCTGCTGTTATTTGTCATTATGGTGTTCTCTATATCTTTTCGTCCTGGGCATGACGTTAAACTGTTCCGTTCGAGAGGACCGGCGACCCTCGAATGTAAACGGCCACGAAAGGAAACTGTGTGTGTGAGGTGTTCTCTATCATTTCATTCCAGACTTCACTGTCTATCTCCTGTGTTTTCCATTCATCTTGAGCGTTACACAGTCGTCTGATGTGCGGGGGGAGGTGCCGGCTAGCGCATAAAGGCACGGACGGGACAGATGTTGTCTTGACCCATCCCGTGATGATGCGACGGGTGTCATTTAGGGCTGTGTCGACCAATTTGGTGTGACGTGATCGGCTCCAGCTTGAGCAGGCATACTCTGCTATAGAGAAAGACAGGGCCATGGCAGTTGCACGGATTGTTTGTGGGTCTGCGCCCCACTTGGGAGTTCACTAGTTTTCACAGGATGTTATTGTGGGTGTTGACCTTGGCTTTTGTGTTCTCCAGGTGTTTTTTTGAAGAAGAGTGTCCTGTCCAGTGTAACTCCAAGATACATGGGGTGGGTATGGTTGGAGAGTTTGTGACCATCCCAAGTGACGCTCAGTTCTTTTCTCGCGTCTCGGTTCCTCAGGTGGAAGCTGCATAGTTGGTTTTTTGTGTCTTTCTTTTTCTGTCTTTCTTTCTTAGGACGGAGATCAAGGTAGACGCCATAGGAAGGCTCAACACTAGCCGATGCCCCTAGAGATCCATCCCAAAGCTTCCCTCAGGGAGCACAGCAAGCCAGCTAGCCAGCAAGCCTGCCCAGTCAGCCAACGCAGCCAGTCAGCTCCGCCAGTCAGCCAGTGTAGAAAGTCAGGCTGCCAAGCCAGAGCATATCAGCCCTTGCAGTCAGCCATTGCAGCCATACCAGCCTTGCTCAGTCAGCTCAGCCAGGCCTCTCTTGAGGCCTGGCTCTCTGTCTGCCTGGCCCGGTCTGCCCTGCCCTGCCTTGCAGCAACAGAACCAGCCTTTCTGGAAAGCCAGCCAGCTCAGAATGCGAGCTGAGCAAGCCAGTGCAGCAGCAAGCCCAGACTAGGTTACCGCAGCCTTACTGTGCAGCCACAGCCACTCAGTCTAGACCAGCAGGAGCTGGCCAGGCTCCAACCCTTGCAGCGCAGCCTTAGGCCGGACAGTCCCCCTGCCTGCACTTTGTTGCCTTCCTGGCCTGTCTGCCTGCCTAGGCGCCTCGGTCTTCCTGTCTGTCTGCCTTGGCCTGCCAGTCTGAAACTGGTTTAGACTAACTGCGTGCTTGCCAGCTGCACTGGCTTGCTGAGCTCGTATTCTGAGCTGGCTGGCTTGCCAGCAAGGCTGGTTCTGTTGCTGCAAGGCAGGGCGGGGCAGACCGGGCCAGGCAGACAGAGAGCCAGGCCTCGAGAGAGGCCTGGCTGAGCTGACTGAGCAAGGCTGGTATGGCTACAATGGTTGACTGCAAGGGCTGATGTGCGCTGGCTTGGCAGCCTGACTTTCTACACTGGCTGACTGGCGGAGCTGGCTGGCTGCGTTGGCTGACTGGGCGGGCTTGCTGGCTAGCTGGCTTGCTGGACTCCCTGAGGGAAGCTTTGGGATGGATCTCTAGGGGCATCGGCTTGTGTTGAGCCTTCCAACGGCGTCTACCTTGATCTTCGTCCTAAGAAAGAAAGACAGAAAAAGAAACACACACACAAACTCAACTATGCAGCTTCCACATGAGGAAGGCAGGCAGGCACGCAGGCAGACACAAGCTGCCTGCGTGCTTGCTTCGCCCTCCAGTTGCTGCTCCAGTTATTTGTTTTCCCTCAAACCCATCCTCAATGTGTTGGGTGAGGTTGAGCTCTGTCCAGCACAGGACGGGACGGAAACCAGCTTGGTCTTTAGTCAGCTTGGTGTCTATGAGTGGTATGAGGCGTTGGAGTAGCAGCCTCTCTTGTAGGTGATGCAGAGGAGGGAAATGGGTCGGTAGCTCTTTGAGGATGATGGGTCTTTGCCAGGTTTGGGGATTGCAACCACTTTGGCTTTTCTCCAGACAGAAGGGATGGTTTTCTGTGCCATGCATGTGTTCAGCATCCCCACGAGCCAGGTCTTTGCGTTAGGTTCCAGGTGCTGTATAATTTCTGCCAGTATGTCATCAATCCCTGCTGCTTTTCCGGGTTTCAACTTTCCCATTGCAGTTTTGAGTTCTTCTAGGTCGAAGGGTTTGGTTTGAGGGCTGGCTGATTGTGGTTGGTCTGATACCACTGTGCGATGGTATTCTCCTGTGGGTCATGGCGGTGTTGGTTACGACTGTTGGCCACCAGTTGTGATGCAACAGAGTTCGCTGTGACCGTTGTGAATTATGGGTGGCTCCCTGAGGTCCTTGATCGCCATTGGGTCCAACAGTGGTCATTGAAGCGTGCACACACATGCACACATGCACCTACACACACAGGGGCACATGCGTATGCACACCTGGACCTTTAAATGAACAACAACACAAAAACTAAGGCACTGGTGTCGGACTTCTGGTTTACCGGAACGGGGTTCAACTCCCTGCAGTGCCCTGCTCAATGTGTTGTATTTCATTCATTGGTCCATGGTCTCAGGTCATTGAGCGGCGCGCTATAGTGTGTGATTCTTCATCATTGTTGAGGATTTTTTAAAGGTGAAAATCAAGGAAAAGCAAAAGGCTATAGTCCATGGTCACGGACCGCATACTGGTCAAGGTCATTTATACTGGTGAAGATCATTTACTAGTCTTCTAAAGGTCATTTATACTGGTGAAGATCATTTACTAGTCTTCTAAAGGTCATTTATACTGGTCAAGGTCAATTACTAGTCTCATGAAGGTAATTTATACTGGTCACAGTCATATACTGGTCACGGTCATTTCTACTGGTGAAGGTCATTTATACTGGTCAAGGTCATTTGTACTTGTCAAGGTCATTTATACTGGTCAAGGTCATTTACTAGTCTTATTGAAGGTAATTTATACTGCTCAAGGTCATTGATATTGGTCAAGGTCATTAAGTGGCACGCTATAGTGCGCGATTCTTCATCATTGTTGAGGATTTGAAAAAAGGTTAAATTGCAGAAAAGCGAAAGGCTAAAGTCCATGGTCACGGAGGGCATACTATAGTATGTTGTTTTTCTTTTTTTTGGTGGTGTGCGGGCTCCATCCAATAACTACACCAGTTGTGATGCAATAGAGTTTGCTGTGACCGTTGTGAATTATGGGTGGTGTGGTTTTTGCCAAGACGGTGGATTGTGGCCCATGCCTTCCTGCTGTTATTTGACATGTTGGTGTTCTCTATATCTTTTCGTCCTGGGCATGACGTTAAACTGTTCCGTTCGAGAGGACCAGCGACCCTCGAATGTAAACGGCCACGAAAGGAAATTATGTGTGTGTGAGGTGTTCTCTATAGGTTGGGTTTCAGGTGGTTGTATTGTAGTAGCTTGACATTTCTTGGAGGGCACTTTCAAGGACAGACTCAATCTTCTGGAAGTCTGCTTGTTGGGTCGTAATGCAGAGGTTGTCGGCGTAGATGAAACGCTGGCATTAGGCATTGGGTAGTGGCTGGTCGTTTGTGTAGATATTGAAAAGGAGGGGGGCGAGCACCTTGTTGGAGGCCGTTCTTTTGGGCTTTCCATTTACTCCTCTGGTCATTTAACTGGACATAGAAGCGCCTGTTGTTGAGGAGGCTTTTCCTGACCATTGTGCG
The DNA here is from genome assembly GCF_964188405.1 of Protomyctophum parallelum. Lineage (NCBI taxonomy): Eukaryota > Metazoa > Chordata > Actinopteri > Myctophiformes > Myctophidae > Protomyctophum > Protomyctophum parallelum. The sequence goes on along the minus strand of NC_139698.1, from coordinate 15,134,200 downwards.
GTGTTGGACAGTGTCGTAGGCAGCAGAGAGATCTCTGAATGCTGCTCCAGTTATTTGTTTCCCCTCAAACCCATCCTCAATGTGTTGGGTGAGGTTGAGCTCTGTCCAGCACAGGAGCGGCTGGGACGGAAACCAGCTTGGTCTTTAGTCAGCTTGGTATCTATGAGTGGCAACAAGGCGTTGGAGTAGCAGCTTCTCATATAGCCTTGTAGGTGATGCAGAGGGAAATGGGTCGGTAGCTCTTTGTGGATAATGGGTCTTTGCCAGGTTTAGGGATTGCAACCACTTTGGCCTTTTCCCAGACAGAAGGGATGGTTTTCTGTGCTATGCATGTGTTCAGCATCCCCACAAGCCAGGTCTTTGCGTTGGGTCCCAGGTGCTGTAACATTTCTGCCAGTAGGTCATCAATCCCTGCTGCTTTTCCGGGTTTCAACTTTCCCATTGCAGTTTCAAGTTCTTCTAGGTCGAAGGGTTTGGTTTGAGGGCTGGCTGATTGTGGTTGGTCTGATACCACTGTGCGATGGTATTCTCCTGTGGGTCGGTGGCGGTCTTGGTCACAACTGGTGGCCAACAGTTGTAACCAACACCGCCACCGACCCACATAGAATACCATCGCACAGTGGTATCAGACCAACCACAATCAGCCAGCCCTCAAACCAAACCCTTCGACTTAGAAGAACGTGAAACTGCAATGGGAAAGTTGAAACCCGGAAAAGCAGCAGGGATTGATGGCATACTGGCAGAAATGATACAGCACCTGGGACCTATCGCAAGGACCTGGCTTGTGGGGATGCTGAACACATGCATAGCACAGAAAACCATCCCTTCTGTTTGGAAAAAGGCTGGAGTAGTTGCAATCCCTAAACCTGGCAAAGACCCATTATCCCCGAAGAGCTACCGACCCATTTCCCTCCTCTGCATCACGTCTTTCTTATACCTGTGGTGTGCGGGCTCCATCCAATACCTACACCAGTTGTGATGCAACAGAGTTTGCTGTGACCGTTGTGAATTATGGGTGGTGTGGTCTTTGCCAAGACGGTGGATTGTGGCCCATGCCTTCCTGCTGTTATTTGTCATTATGGTGTTCTCTATATCTTTTCGTCCTGGGCATGACGTTAAACTGTTCCGTTCGAGAGGACCGGCGACCCTCGAATGTAAACGGCCACGAAAGGAAACTGTGTGTGTGAGGTGTTCTCTATCATTTCATTCCAGACTTCACTGTCTATCTCCTGTGTTTTCCATTCATCTTGAGCGTTACACAGTCGTCTGATGTGCGGGGGGAGGTGCCGGCTAGCGCATAAAGGCACGGACGGGACAGGTGTTGTCTTGACCCATCCCGTGATGATGCGACAGGTGTCATTTAGGGCTGTGTCGACCAATTTGGTGTGACGTGATCGGCTCCAGCTTGAGCAGGCATACTCTGCTGTAGAGAAAGACAGGGCCATGGCAGTTGCACGGATTGTTTGTGGGTCTGCGCCCCACTTGGGAGTTCACTAGTTTTCACAGGATGTTATTGTGGGTGTTGACCGTGGCTTTTGTGTTCTCCAGGTGTTTTTTTGAAGAAGAGTGTCCTGTCCAGTGTAACTCCAAGATACATGGGGTGGGTATGGTTGGAGAGTTTGTGACCATCCCAAGTGACGCTCAGTTCTTTTCTCGCGTCTCGGTTCCTCAGGTGGAAGCTGCATAGTTGGGTTTGTGTGTCTTTCTTTTTCTGTCTTTCTTTCTTAGGACGGAGATCAAGGTAGACGCCATAGGAAGGCTCAACACTAGCCGATGCCCCTAGAGATCCATCCCAAAGCTTCCCTCAGGGAGCACAGCAAGCCAGCTAGCCAGCAAGCCTGCCCAGTCAGCCAACGCAGCCAGTCAGCTCCGCCAGTCAGCCAGTGTAGAAAGTCAGGCTGCCAAGCCAGAGCATATCAGCCCTTGCAGTCAGCCATTGCAGCCATACCAGCCTTGCTCAGTCAGCTCAGCCAGGCCTCTCTTGAGGCCTGGCTCTCTGTCTGCCTGGCCCGGTCTGCCCTGCCCTGCCTTGCAGCAACAGAACCAGCCTTTCTGGAAAGCCAGCTCAGAATGCGAGCTGAGCAAGCCAGTGCAGCAGCAAGCCCAGACTAGGTTACCGCAGCCTTACTGTGCAGCCACAGCCACTCAGTCTAGACCAGCAGGAGCTGGCCAGGCTCCAACCCTTGCAGCGCAGCCTTAGGCCGGACAGTCCCCCTGCCTGCACTTTGTTGCCTTCCTGGCCTGTCTGCCTGCCTAGGCGCCTCGGTCTTCCTGTTTGTCTGCCTTGGCCTGCCAGTCTGAAACTGGTTTAGACTAACTGCGTGCTTGCCAGCTGCGCTGGCTTGCTGAGCTCGTATTCTGAGCTGGCTGGCTTGCCAGCAAGGCTGGTTCTGTTGCTGCAAGGCAGGGCGGGGCAGACCGGGCCAGGCAGACAGAGAGCCAGGCCTCGAGAGAGGCCTGGCTGAGCTGACTGAGCAAGGCTGGTATGGCTACAATGGTTGACTGCAAGGGCTGATGTGCGCTGGCTTGGCAGCCTGACTTTCTACACTGGCTGACTGGCGGAGCTGGCTGGCTGCGTTGGCTGACTGGGCGCGCTTGCTGGCTAGCTGGCTTGCTGGACTCCCTGAGGGAAGCTTTGGGATGGATCTCTAGGGGCATCGGCTTGTGTTGAGCCTTCCAACGGCGTCTACCTTGATCTTCGTCCTAAGAAAGAAAGACAGAAAAAGAAACACACACACAAACTCAACTATGCAGCTTCCACATGAGGAAGGCAGGCAGGCACGCAGGCAGGCACAAGCTGCCTGCGTGCTTGCTTCGCCCTCCAGTTGCTGCTCCAGTTATTTGTTTTCCCTCAAACCCATCCTCAATGTGTTGGGTGAGGTTGAGCTCTGTCCAGCACAGGACGGGACGGAAACCAGCTTGGTCTTTAGTCAGCTTGGTGTCTATGAGTGGTATGAGGCGTTGGAGTAGCAGCCTCTCTTGTAGGTGATGCAGAGGAGGGAAATGGGTCGGTAGCTCTTTGAGGATGATGGGTCTTTGCCAGGTTTGGGGATTGCAACCACTTTGGCTTTTCTCCAGACAGAAGGGATGGTTTTCTGTGCCATGCATGTGTTCAGCATCCCCACGAGCCAGGTCTTTGCGTTAGGTTCCAGGTGCTGTATAATTTCTGCCAGTATGTCATCAATCCCTGCTGCTTTTCCGGGTTTCAACTTTCCCATTGCAGTTTTGAGTTCTTCTAGGTCGAAGGGTTTGGTTTGAGGGCTGGCTGATTGTGGTTGGTCTGATACCACTGTGCGATGGTATTCTCCTGTGGGTCGTGGCGGTGTTGGTTACGACTGTTGGCCACCAGTTGTGATGCAACAGAGTTCGCTGTGACCGTTGTGAATTATGGGTGGCTCCCTGAGGTCCTTGATCGCCATTGGGTCCAACAGTGGTCATTGAAGCGTGCACACACATGCACACATGCACCTACACACACAGGGGCACATGCGTATGCACACCTGGACCTTTAAATGAACAACAACACAAAAACTAAGGCACTGGTGTCGGACTTCTGGTTTACCGGAACGGGGTTCAACTCCCTGCAGTGCCCTGCTCAATGTGTTGTATTTCATTCATTGGTCCATGGTCTCAGGTCATTGAGCGGCGCGCTATAGTGTGCGATTCTTCATCATTGTTGAGGATTTTTTAAAGGTGAAAATCAAGGAAAAGCAAAAGGCTATAGTCCATGGTCACGGACCGCATACTGGTCAAGGTCATTTATACTGGTGAAGATCATTTACTAGTCTTCTAAAGGTCATTTATACTGGTGAAGATCATTTACTAGTCTTCTAAAGGTCATTTATACTGGTCAATTACTAGTCTCATGAAGGTAATTTATACTGGTCACAGTCATATACTGGTCACGGTCATTTCTACTGGTGAAGGTCATTTATACTGGTCAAGGTCATTTGTACTTGTCAAGGTCATTTATACTGGTCAAGGTCATTTACTAGTCTTATTGAAGGTAATTTATACTGCTCAAGGTCATTGATATTGGTCAAGGTCATTAAGTGGGCATGACGTTAAACTGTTCCGTTCGAGAGGACCGGCGACCCTCGAATGTAAACAGGTGTTGGGACAGGGTCAGGTGTTGTCTTGATGCATCCTATGATGATGCCACAGGTGTCATTTAGGGCTGTGTCGACCAATTTGGTGTGACGGGATAGGCTTGTAGGTGATGCAGAGGAGGGAAATGGGTCGGTAGCTCTTTGTGGATAATGGGTCTTTGCCAGGTTTAGGGATTGCAACCACTTTGGCCTTTTTCCAGACAGAAGGGATGGTTTTCTGTGCTATGCATGTGTTCAGCATCCCCACAAGCCAGGTCTTTCCGTTAGGTCCCAGGTGCTGTATCATTTCTGCTAGTAGGTCATCAATCCCTGCTGCTTTTCCGGGTTTCAACTTTCCCATTGCAGTTTCACGTTCTTCTAGGTCGAAGGGTTTGGTTTGAAGGCTGGCTGATTGTGGTTGGTCTGATACCACTGTGCGATGGTATTCTCCTGTGGGTTGGTGGCGGTCTTGGTCACAACTGGTGGCCAACAGTTGTAACCAACACCGCCACCGACCCACATAGAATACCATTTCCGTGAAATTGTGCACCCACATTCCCACTAGGCCGAGGACAAAATGCCACATGAACAATTTCAACTCAGCCTCAAGGTGGCGCTATAACTGGCCGAAAAGTGTTTTTACCTCTAACTGCACGGATCTGTGGATAACCTGGTGGAGACCTGTGCCCAGAAGGGCACTTTTTCTAGTTGTGATTGTGTCGCCCCCCTGGGGGCGTCTTTGTGGGTCTCAAGGTTCAGGGACCCCCAGGGACCCCCCGGGACCCCCCAGGGACCCCCAAATGCTAACTCTGTCATTTCTCAACCATTTTGGACGGGGGTGGGCTCGTTGGAATCGTGTCGCCCCCCTGGGGGCGTTCTCAGGGTTTTGTAGGTTCGGGGACCCCCCGGGACCCCCCAGGGACCCCCAAATGGTAATTCTGTCATTCCTCAACCGTTTTGGACGGGGGTGGGCTCGTTGGAATCGTGTTGCCTCTCTGGGCGCATTATCAGGGTTTATTATCAGGGTTTATCAGGGTACCAAGCTACATATGAACGCGTGAATCTTTTTTTTATTTTTTACAATAACGTTATTTGTCAGAAAGGAAGCCATTGGCGGTTAAAATGGGTCTTAATGCTTCCAACTCATATAACTGTCACCAACAACACTTTTAATGATATTACATGAAGCAGACAGCCCTGTGATGAAACCTTTAGCATTACACTGTGGTTAATACGTTTTTATTCACAATGGAATGTTATTGTACTCAGTCTTAATATATCATGGTGTAGCACAGCACAGTAGATTCATATTTCAATCGATCTGGGATGTTAAAATTGTGCAAAACTCTGTTCAATGAATGGCCTCTTCTGCTACATTAAAAATTACTAAACATTAAACGTTACTTATACCTGTTATTGAGACTCCTATAGAGCATGTTGACATGGATAGCTTGGTTAGTAGTATCTCTGTTAGTTAATGCAGTTTGATTGATTAAATTAATAGCCTATTTTATTAGACAAAAATGTAGAACAGTAGTGTCATAGAGTGGAAAATGCCATTTGGTTTAATGTCACAGAATGCAGTGCCACGTAGAGCAGCATGATAAATGGTTAACTTTATAGTGTGTTCAAAAATGGCAGATCTGCAAGTTCAGTGTCTTGAATGAGATGTGCTGTGAGTTTGCATATCTGCTATTGTCCAGCATAGGACCGTTGCACAGTGAAGTATAAACAAGGCTTTAGGATTTATAAGTCGTTTTTAGAATATAATAGAATATTCACTCCAGTGAATAGCATTTATCCATTTAGATAACTTTTTGATGTTATTTAATTACTTATTTTTACACAGAAACATAATGTGTGTCTTTACAATAACTGTAATGTAATAATAATACTAATAATGTAATGTAATAATTATTAATTAAATAACCTTATTTTATTCTGAAGGCAACCGGATGTCTTAAATTAGCTAGCTCTCAGACAGGAAGTTCTAAATTAGCTCAAAAGACGGAGCCTGTGGAAAAGCCCATAGCATTTAGAGCCTGGTTTATGGGTTTAAACCATAGAGGTTTAAACTACTCGGTGCTCTGATCCGGTCAAGACTAAGAGCCCGCCTTTACCGTATCCGGTCATTTGCAGACACACGCACACATACGTTCAAGCATCGTTTTCGTATCCGCCCCAAGTCCAAGAAGCTGCCCAAGTCCAGGCCGGATCAGCAAACTTCAACGAGAATTTATCCCCGGTCGAATCAACTGAACTTTCTAGACTTCCGTGGAACGAACTAAACTTAAAATGAGAGGGGGGAGGGCTATTATCTGCACTGAAGTTTGAAATAGTGCCTAACTGTATTATTTAAGAATGTATCATATCTATATAACCAGCATTTTAATTCTTAACATTGCAAGATGAGTCATATGGTTGAGATGACCGACATGTTTGAAGTCACTGGAATAAATATGTTACCCTCACCCCTTAAATGATGGTACAGACCGAACGAGTGCCTGCCTGCTGTGAGTGTGCTTCGAACATGAGCTTCTCCCTATCACAGTACACAACAAAACACATTTGACACTTAATTTGGAGTGCTTATTTTCTTTCGCGCTGTCATAGTCTCCAAGGCTGCACGTAGAGTTATATCCACAATGTCTGCTCCAAAGAAGGGAGACTTATCCGTCTCCGAAAAGGAATTGTTTCAGGTCATTACTGCAGGTAAGCCTCTTTTGCTAATGCTAGTAGCTGCTAAGATCTAATAAGAAACTAGCTAGCCCCATCTGTGAGTCAGTGCCCCCATCCCCTAGCCTTGGATCAAGACTATCATAGACGTATTTTGTGGTTCCATATGGGGCTAGTAGCCTACTAGTAGACATGTCAAAATCGATCAAACACATCTATGATAGTCTTGATCCATGGCTAGCTAAAAGCCAATGTTGAACAACCCATCTGTGTATATTTCAATATAGTTAATTAACTTCACTCCTTTGGTAAGCATGTACCACTGTCAGATTTATGTCAATCATGAATGTATGCATGATGCTAGCCGCAATTTGTAACTTAAAAAAAAAAAAAAAGGGATTAATCTAGAGTTGCAATATCCTCTATTGACTCCCTACTCATCCAAATTGCTTTTGCCATCTGCTTGTGTTAAATTGTAAAAATCTGTTTGTTTATTAAAAACCCACCGTAGACATGAGCTAGTTATGAGCTACTTTATGTCAAGATAGAAATTGACAGGTGAAGTGCTACTGCCTCCTGCATTATGTGCAAATCCGTTCGACAAGTGCTTCCAAACTCCAACACTTAAAAAAATAATCACCTGCACAGACTTTCTTGACAGAAAGTAGCTCATATACATGTCTACGGTGGATTTTTATGAAACAAAAGCAGATTGAAAGAGGATAATTCAAGCTTGGCCCAGAGCTGCAATGTTGGTGAGTTGCAAAGTTAGCATGATGCATCAAAATATATTGTTTGTCTCAGGGAATGTTCAAGAGGCCTCAAGACTCCTGGGCTGTAAAGATGTCAGAGTCAACTGCTTGGATGAGGTAAAAGGTTCTAGATTTATAGACATTAGGCTACAGCAAGTTTGCTCAATGTCATCTTGTCGTATAGTATTGCCCACACTTTGGTAGCCCGCCCGCCTGTCTGATTCTTATTTTAGTGTGCATTTAATGCAGTCTGGTGGTGATGTTGCAATGTTTTTATAATGATGATAACAAGCAGCAGCAGCTTTGTGTGACAAAAAGAGTAAGTAGCCGAGAGACTGAAGGGCTTTAGACAGAGGAGGTCCTTTTGTGTTGGGTCTTTGTAGTCTAATGCCTGTCAAAATCAGGTGTTAACTGAACCATGTAAATGTGTTTATTCTTTCACTAGTCTGACATTTGAACATTTCTCAGCATTTACTTTGTTTGCATGTTCCAATTTTCCATAAGTTCCATTTAAGCATAATACATTCTATAACGTCTACTTGTGAGCCTGTGCATTTAACGTTCAGTTTAATGACAGCTATTTGGTCTCCTCCACAGTATGGAATGACGCCTCTCATGCATGCTGCCTATAAGGGAAAGGCAGACATGTGTAAACTGCTCCTGCAACATGGAGCTGATGTGAACTGTAATGAACACGAGCATGGATACACAGCGCTGATGTTCGCTGGCCTATCAGGTACTGGTTCAGATGCCGTCCCTCAAATAAGAAAGTGTATAGATTGGGGGTGTGTGTTGTAACTTCCCATTTGCGTTTCTGTGCCTTCAGGGAAAACTGACATCACATGGATGATGTTGGATGCGGGGGCAGAGACTGACGTGGTGAACTCAGTTGGGAGGACTGCTGCTCAGATGGCTGCTTTTGTAGGTATGATTGATTGATTATTTTATTTACAGGTCCTGCACACAAAGTGCCCAACCCTCATTATATTAAACTATAAGACACCATTGTAAGCTTACGGCATGTACAGTATACCGGTATTCATATAATACATTCAATCACAGCCCAGAATTATACAGTGTTATATCTTCTAACCCAAGCTTGACAAATCAAATCTGCCACAACAAAAGCTCCTTTAACAAAATAAACATATCTCAAATTTCGCATAATCCTTCTAACTCAAGGAATTACTACAAATAACAAATGTCTCTCTTATGCTTTCTTTAAACAAAAAGTGAACCTCATTTTCAAGTTCACAGAGACAAACGGTATTCCTCTGGAGTGGCATTAAATTTGCCAGTCTCCAGTGCTAATGGTAATGTTCCTGACCGTATTGGTGCACAGAGAGATTGTTGTTTTTTGTTTAATTATGAGCTGTGAACATCTCCGTTTTGATCAAAAACCTTAATCTGGGGCACGGTGGCACAGTTGGTAGTGCTGTCGCCTCACAGCTAGAAGGTCCTGGGTTCAATTCCCGCTCGGGACGCTGTGGGTGCTGGCGGCGTGTTTCCTCCTCCGTGTCATCAGTGCCCATACCCGAAGGCGGGGTTGGCGAAAGGGCCTTTCTGTGTGGAGTTTGCATGTTCTCCCCGTGTCCCCTAGGGTAGGTACCCTCACAAAAAACATGCCGTAATCCTGGTCACTAAACTGCCTCCCCCTGGCCAGCTGGGGCGCCTGATGGAGGGGAAAGGAACTGGTTGGAATAACGTGTTCCTTCCACGTGCTACATCCAACCAGGTGTCAGGTGTAAAGGAGCAACTTGGACACTCAGGCATGAAGGAAACATGAGTTCAAGTCGTTTGCTCTCCCCATGTCCCCCATATATGGGGACTAGGTTGGTGGAGGGTGTGTAGAGCCCAGGATCACATTAGATGATTGAAGAGAATATGCCCTTTCTCATTCTTTCTCACCTAGTTTTATGCATGTCTTTATGCGTGTCTTAACTCTGTTCTCTCTCTTCAGGGCAGCACGACTGTGTTACCGTGATCAACAACTTCTTCTCTCGGGCAAGACTAGACTATTACACCAAGCCCCAAGGGCTGGAGAAAGAGCCCAAGCTGCCTCCCAAGCTGGCTGGGCCCCTCCACAAGATCATCATGAACACCAACCTCAACCCTGTCAAGGTAAGACCAATGTCCCATCTAAAGCTGCATGCAGCTGTCGCACACTTCTACGGAGTGGTTTGCGCACAAGAAATATCCGCAGCGCAATACATAACAGAGTTGTGTATTGTGTCACTCGCTCACTGGCACACAAACACGTCCTGCACAATTCCCACCAGCTTAATTTATGAATTAATCCTGTGTTGCCACGGTTTTCCCCCTTTCAACTCTTATTTTGAAGATCCACGACCGGAACAGGATGTTGACATAATGGTGTGTGTGTTGTCAGATTAGGTGTGGAATTAATAGCTAATAAAAAGGTCATGATTGTTAAGGGCTTGATTTCATTCTTATCTGTGCGGTACCACTTGCAACAAATTATATCAAGGCTAGGCATTATTTGGTGGTCCAGAGACAATTTCTTCTTTTTTTTTAAGAACCACTAATTATTCCTATCCCACATTGTCTTAAGGCTCATACATAGTCTGGATTTTCGGTGGTTAGGTGACCACCGAACTACAACATGACGTCACGAGCCGCGGTGAAGAGCAAACCACCGCCACCGCTCCAGCCCTTCTCTCTGTTTTTACTCACCACCGCTCAACGTTATTTCAGTGGTCACCTCACCACCGAAAATCCAGACTATGAATGTGCACTGTTCTGTTTAAGAAAATACAAAATCTTCACTTTGCTACATTACGAATTGCATGGTAGGGACCACATGTCAAGGTGGTTGCATTGTACAAGTGAGATTTGTTTGTTTTTGGAACACGGTTCATATTATGAGACACGTCACACGATGCTAGGCTTAAGATGACCCTATGGTATTTCCCCCCTGGCTCACTTCCGTGAGCCAGGGGAAAAACTGTAATAATAATAGGGCCTGCCCCGTGACGATGTTTCTCCTTTTCTTCCTCATACCTTTTGATACTTAATCGCTGGCTCACTAATGAACGGCCTAGACCAGATCTTTAAGAAACCGGTACTTAACAAAGCCCTGTGTATCCGATCTGATGCTGCTCACCCACTATATGGAGAGTACATCCTTCTCCCATCCGGCCTTCGCTTGCGAGCCCCATGTGCCACAAAAAACAGGCACAAACATTCCTTTGTCCCGGTCTCTATTCACACACTGAATGCTGCTGTGGGTAGATCGAGGATATAACCTTATGATGAGCACTTTCACTTTTTACTGTATTATCTCGTGCCTATGTTATGCACACTCACTTTTATGACCTATCGCATAGCACTTTAAACGCCTGCACTTTAATGGTTGTGTGCACCTTTGTACTCCGGTATGTGAACTGTTTGTTTGTTTGTACCGTTTCATTCATTGTTTAATGTACTGTCTATGCTGCAACCCAATTTGCCCTTCGGGGACACTAAATAAACTTGAACCTTGAACCTTGCTTCCTTCTATTGCTCTGCATCCAACCGCTAAAAATTATCATGGCATCTTCATCAGGTTATCTGACAAAGATGTAATCTGACATTGATATATTTATTTTATTTATATTTATATTTTTCAGCAAACCGACTGCAATTACAATACAAGTTTTTACAATAAAGAAATATAGTAAACTACTACAAATATGTAGTTGTATCATGATAGTAATTAACTGAAACTACTTGTAAAACAAAATTAAGAATTTGTCATAATCTAACGCTAAGGGGTGGTGCCAAGGTGGTTACAGATTTGTTTATTTTTGGAACACAGTTCATGATCTTCATATATGACATGTCACACGTTGACCCTATGGTATTTTAACAGAGAAAAATACTTCTGTGACCCAGGGGAAAACGGAGTGACGCAAGGACTTTGCAGTCTCTGGATCTGCAAGAATCCCCTACTCACAATAGTCGCCAAACACGTTTATCTGCATTTACCGTCCCCTTGATTCCCCTGGTTTACGGAAGTAATTTCTCTAGTATGGAGAATAACATCATCTTAAAATCGTTTCATATAAGTGTTGTGGTCCAAAAATAAACAAGCTGTCTCTGTGTTATTGTCAGGGAGGTGTCTCTGTATCGTTTGTGGTCTGTGTGTGTCTCTGTCTGGAGCTATTCTCGTGTTTTTTTAAATATTCAATATATATCGGTATAGCATTTACTGTTATTTGGCTCTGATCTCTCCTTCTCCAACCTAGATGGTGTTGCTAGTGAAGGAGAACCCAGTGCTGGCAGAGATTGAGGCTCTGGAGAAGTGTCGGCGAGTGATGGAGCTCATCTGTGAGAAGTGTGTCAAACAGCAGGACATGAATGAGGTGCTGGCCTTGAAGATGCACGTCATCAGCTGCGTGCTGGGAAAATGCTCCTCCTTCCTCAAGGACCGTGAAGACAAGCTGGATGGCCTCATTAAGAGGTAGAACATGTGTGTGTGTTTGACACGGAACACTGTTGTATTCTTGTGTATTCGTTATCACATTAACTTCAAAATGGTGAATAGACTAGTGCATTTATATAGCGCCTTTTATCCTAAGCGCTTTGCATTGCATTTATCCATTCGCACACACATTCACACACCTATGGTGGAGGAAACCATGCAAGGCAATGAAGGCACCTGCCTGCTCATCGGGAGCAGTTGGGGCTTCAGCGTCTTGCTCATGGATACTTTGAGACTCAGGAGATCGAACAGGGAACCTTCCACTCGGAGCCACTGAGCTGACTTCTACACGGTTAATTGTAATTATTATTTTGTTCTAACAACACAACACAAGATCATTCTAAAATGCAGCCTTCTTATTTCTTACGTCGCAGTTTGTTGAAGGGCCGGGAGATTGACGGCTTTCCAGTGTTCCAGGAGAAGTTTGTCAGAGAGTGCATCCGCAAATTCCCCTACTCTGATGCCACTCTACTGCAGCAGCTGGTGCGGAGTATTGCCCCTGTGGAGATTGTGAGTTTATTTATTTTTTGTGATTATGATATATTTTTCTTCTTTCATAGAATACCATTTGGGTCCTAGATTTATTCTTCTGAGACACACAGGTGTTGCTACTGTTTAAGACTGATTTTTCTGTCCTTGCAGGGTAATGACCCCACAGCTATCTCAGTCCTGACCCAGGCTATCACAGGCCAGGTGGGCTTCATGGACTCAGAGTTCTGCACTACATGTGGTGAAAAGGGGGCTGAGAAGAGGTGCTCTGTCTGTAAAATGGTATGTCTCAAACACGTACTACTGTAGCAATGCTATGTCTGCTCTCATACATTTAGCATATTTCTGTATGGTGGCAACAAACGCCAGAGAGGCAAAACGCTATTGGAGCACTCCATGGAATGCATACATTGGACACCCTTTTTCTGAATTAGAAATTAGAAAAACGAACCGAATCCCACACAGTCTTTACTTGTAACCAAGAATCCTTCCTGACGCACCAAAGATATAAGCTCACAACACGTGCTGTAACTAACTCTTTTTGTTTGTCTCCACTCTCCAGGTGATCTACTGTGACCAATCTTGCCAGAAAATGCACTGGTTCACCCATAAGAAGGTATGCAAGGCGCTCCTGGAGCAGAAACTGAAGCAAGAGGCAGAATCGGCAAAGCTCAGAGAACAGCTAGGTATATTAGGTCTTTGTCACCTTTATAGTTGACAAAAGCTGAGCATAACTTGTTAGTTGGTAGTTATTCATGTTCGGATAATCATTGAACCACATCTAAATGTATTATTTTGTATATTTACCAGTAAGACGCCCTGAGGGCGAGAAGCCTCGCAACCTCGCCCTAAAGGGCAGAATTGACCGTGAAAATTGCCAAATATGATATTTGTCTGCTACACGGTCTGTTTACCTTAAAGTTCAGATTTTAATTTATTTTGTCATTGTCAAGTTCTTCTGCATCAGTGTCAAAGGTTTTGATCTCCTGTAAAACCTCAACCTAACCTACAGTAAAACTCCCTTTCTACTTATGTCATGTAAATAATAGAGGGCATTGCAGCCTGTCTTTGAGTGAAAATGAAAGGGTAATGGTTTGACCGTCTTTTCATGGCTGTTCTGTTCATTTATTTGTATGTTTATTCACTCATTTGTGCGTTCAGAAGAAAGCCAAGCGGTGCAAGCGGCCACAGAATCCATCCAGGACTTATCGGTGGATCCCCAAATCAAGGACTCCTCAGACCTCCAGCCCCCAGCAGAGGAGACCCACAGCCCTGCTGCAATCCCAGCCTCTGACAACGCATAAAAGAAAACACTGTGGCCAATTCTCAACTTTTGTTCCTTCAAAGTCGTATAAAGGCCAACTGTCCATGAGACTAAAATCCTCACTGTGACACAGTATAATGGGTAAGGAAAAAGAACCCACACACTCTTGGAATAGTCCAGTGGGAAAGTCCTGACATTGTCACCAAAGTAAAATGAAACAAAAACACTAATGCACAGATTTAAGGGTTTGAACCATGTGTCAACTTGTATTTTTTTAATATATATACATATATATATTGTATATATATATTTCATTAATATATATATACAGTACGTTTGTTTTTGTACGTGAAAGATCTGTGTGTATGTATAATTGTGTGTATGTATTTGGAAGAAGTTCAGGGGACGTGTGTTCTGATGAATTATAGTAATATTTACTTCTTCACATCCTTGAAGTGTAATTCTGCCTTAAGAAACCCAACCATTCATTGTGTAGTAGTTCGTAAAGAAGCTGTTTGGGTAGGTGTATATTATATACTGTATAGGTTTGCTTTGCCATAGAATTATCAATACTTTTATCTTATGACAGCAACCTTGTCGTAGAATGTGAATGTCTGAAAGGGCCTGGCGTGAATGGGCAGAGAATATTTGAGGTAAAATTACCAATAGCTGTGGATGAGTTCTGGCACAACTTGGCACACCCAGTTGCAAGATTCATGGAATTAGTTATTGTGCAGGAAATTGTTTTCAATGATTTCCACCACACAACTTCATTTGTAAGATCAGACCCAACACGTTTCGGCATGTGGCCTTCATCATTCTGATCTTCTCAATAAAAGGTGGAGAAACCAACCCTTCACCTTTAGATTGTATTTAGGTTGAAGTTTCCAGGTATGTTACATAACTTGTGGTTTCAGTAGTCCGTACTATTAAATAAAGACCAAACTCCTTTCTTTTGAAGTAATAGTTAATACTGTTTCACTCAAATTGGACTTCTTTAATGTTTTCTAGTTTTATTGTATTTGTTTATTTAGATGGTACACCGTATATGGCTTTTGATCAATGCATAGCAATTTAGCAATGATACTCACTTTTATGCAGATCTGCGGTCTCATCGAGTGACATTCTTTCAGGTACAGTAACTTGCTTGCTGACAGATGTTCTTAGGGAACAGTTGACTCTGAAATTCAATACCAATGAAAATTTTAGCATTGTTTTCATTCATTGCTTTCTGTATGCCAATTTATCGCTTTACTCGATTATTCAAGCGGCTAGTCAAGTCAGCCAGGAGAAAGACATTTTATTCCAATCATCCAGAATTGACTTTGTGCACTGCCAGTGGTCTTGGACAGTTGCACCAAGCTCTACAAATATAGAAAACTATCCCTAAATTGGAAATGAATGCATCAAGACTTGAATTTCTAATCACTTCTGCCAAAGGTCACAAGCTAGGCGAGGACACAATGATGCTCTCCAAATATCTGGAAGGCCCTAAAGAAGTTCTAAAGATCAGACCTTGATGTGGTTAGTTTACACTTTACAGTAGCCTATATTACAATTTTGTTGAAGGGAAGTGGAGAGAAGGAGTAAAGACAGAAGAGAGATTATTTTAATAGGTTAAATGTTATGGGCTTTGGTTGATTGATTGAATCCTTTATTAGACAAATGTAAACGGTACAGTCAACACTTGGTCTAAAAGGATAGCACCAAAAAAGTCCTTGCGGTCTTGTTTCCATTTGGTCCTGTTCATGTCAGGTTTGAATCAATGACATGACTGTGATTGATTTGATTTACCAATACACTGCCTTGACTTTCACTGAATGTAAAGTTCAGTCAAGCAGCAGCTGAGACTGACCCATAAATCAACAATATAATATATATCCACAAGGGGGCATACTTTCACTAGAATTCATGGCTTAATGGCTAACCACTGCCAAAAGTTATTGTGCTGCTTTTGAGTTACACATATTTAGTCAATGTAGCTTTTTCAAAAAAGAATACAATCATATCGTATTTCATCATATTGTAGGTATTTTATCATATTTTGTCACAATTATACTGTAGTTCTGCTCTGATGCATTTGCATTTGCATTTTGATTTTAGCGCCTCAATAAAAACAAATAGGCCTATTTATAAGTTACAGATTAATTTAACCCAGAGGAGCAGCCACTATGAGAGACACATGACCTTCTTGGCTTTGTTCCAGGTGTTATGCATTCCTGTTGTGCCTAGTATCCTCTCGCCCCACCCCACTATTACAACATGTGGGTACTTCCTGAGTATGTGTACACACTCCTGCCATGCTGCTTGTCAATATGCTATTAACTCATGACCCCTTCATTTCCCATAGGGGTTAGACTCGGCTCCTGTGTGACTGTCCCTCGGTCTGTAGGACAAGAGGAACTAGATCAGCTTTCTTTTTTTTCATAATAGGAGCACAACCGTCTCATATTTACTATTCTGCATTCATTTATGAGGAAACTGACTATCGATGACAAAGGTGTCAATGTGTTAGAAGTCTTTTTGGAAGTATTGACTCTTTTTCTATTCTTTGCATCCCTTTCCCATTGTTTTCTTTCATTTTCTTTTCTTTTCCTTTCTTTTTTTTTCTTGTTGAAACAGGGATACCTTTCCTGAACACCTTCAAGAACAACAGAATAACAACAAATACTGCTGTATTAAAGGATAACCAATCTATTATCTCCCGTTAAGTTATTAATTGCACATTTTACACAGAAAATGGATAGACAAATCTTTACATTGTCACGTATATCTACCACAGAGAGAGACCAGTTCAAATGTGCTCATATGATAATAGCACTGTGGGAGGCGTAATGATCACATATCATATTTCATTCACATGTTCGACAATTAGTGTCTATGTAGGACGCCTCTTTTCAAATCAGTAAGACAAGCTTGGATTGAATGTTACCCACAAAAGTAATTATATATCTACTTATTTTGTACAGAAGAGACAAAGACTCCAGTTAGTCTGGGCACATTTTAGACACACATTTTAGACAGAGATTGAGAGGTATGGAGAGAGAGAGAGAATGATAGAGAAAGACAGCAATTTATACACAAACCATATCACCTTTCAGTCTTGAATTTGGCAAGTAGCTGGAAAAGGCAAGTCAGAACGTGGTGAATAGCAAATGAGAAAACAAACAGGTCTGTTCTGGGGGAAAAATACACTTTGTGAGGAATACGCTGTGAAGTGTACAGCGTACACCAATGTATAGGCTTATATAGCCGTTTCATCTAGACAAGATTTGGGTATTTGCAACTTTTAATTTGCTTCATGTATTTAAGTGTTGCTGTGTAACGATTGGGGATGTATAGAAGAGGCAGCCTCTGATGCTTGGAGAAGCTGTGTTTAAAAATAAATATTTAGTCTACTGCAAGAACAGACTTTTTTCCCTAATTTATAGACCCACTTCTTGTAAAAAGTGAGTGACAACATTGTGCTACAAAGTATAAAATTATGATCACGGCATTAACTCCCAAGTGAATGTGTGTAACTGGATGAACATGATGCTGGACATTGGAAAAAGAAAGGAAGAAATAAAAAGATGGATGACCAGATAGCCTCTCTGTGATAAACGTTCATGTGGACAACAGATGAATTGATTCCGTTGCTGCTGACAGAAGTCTCCAGAGCTCCATGATCCTGAGGAGAGAACAAAACAAGATGGACAATCAAAAAGCACAATAGACTTGAGCCCCAGCATCCATATTCAGGGGGGAACACTAGCCAAAAATAGCAGTGAGCTTATACATCTGCTATTTTTGGCAAAGAGATTTGGACTTAAAGTTCTCAGTCCTGGGGACTGATTTCAGTCCTGAGGATCTCATAGGGGTCATTTAATGAGATCAGTGCAGATTTGCAAAAAAACATTTTCAGTCTTGGGATTGTTTTTGGCTTTAAGCCCTAAGACTGACAAAAGTACAGAGCCAAGCCAACTAAGGTCCAGTTTAATGCGTAGTTTCTGCTCAACATGGAATCTGATCCCAGACCATAGGAAGGTGTGGCGTGAGGAGGTCCCTGAGGAGGTTATCCACTTGAACACTTTTAATTCATATCAACAACAGCAGGAGTAATTAAAAGCCTAGTGACAGACTGTTGCCTGTCAAATTCAAAGGAAAAGAGGGAACGCTGTTTTTCCCTTCCTTTTTTGGCGATGGGTTCTCAGATTGCTAAAAGCTACATTTTATTACAAAGCATTTTATTATCAGTGGAGCAATCATATTCTCTTAAAACATGGTGATCAGAGCTATCACTCTGATCTCAGCCTCAAAGAATGTATAGCTTTTACATAATTATGTTGTAACGTATTATTATACTTTATTTAAACAAAAATAATAGGAATCTGGTTTATCACATCTGAACTAGGCTACATTAAACCAATATCTAGGATTGTGCTGTTTGGATTTAGAGTATTTCCATAAGCGCAAATATTGTTTTTTCCTTTCTTTTTTTCTGGAGAATTGATACCTAAATTGTATTTCTATTCAATTAAAAAGTATTCTATTTTCTGTTTACAATACAAATGCTGCTCACTTTTGCACCAGAATCCCAGTGTTAAAAAAGAAACAATAAAATCTGCATCCAGACTTTGTATGGAGTTGCCTACTTAAGGTGAAAGAGGAAAGAAAGTGGAATGTATTAAATTGGTATAAAAACAAAAAAACGAATACTAATAGGCAATAATCTAGGCCTAATCTTATCATCCATAATGGATATGTAAAGCATCGTTCTCACTTAATCGTCTTTCAAGAAGGTGATAATGTGTAATTAATCAAGACACTTAATCCCATCATCGGTGAGTGATTGATTGACCCCCCACCCCTCCTCCCCCCGACATCAGAAGAAGAGGGTGAGGATGGTTTCCAGAGTTCAAGTCGTGGGCGGGATATCCAGCCAGTAAACGGCCAACCAGTCAGCCACCAACCAGTGCCTAGATCTGCACTGGGTGCACCTGAGCAGCTGCCAGAACGAGAGGCGGACTTGCTATATAAGCAACAGGCTAAGATATATCCCATGCAGTTCAGTTTTGCACACGACATCGGTGTAAAAGTTACCTGATTGATAACCGGACGTCGCACCCAATATCCTCAGAACCGACCATGCACTTGAACGCATTCGAGTCCTGCAATGTCTTATTTGTGTTTTCCATTCTTCTGAGGAGTTGCCAAGCCTTCAAGAATGATGCTACGGAGATCCTCTACTCACACGTGAGCGCACCGGTGCAGGATGCTCCGAGCAACGTTTCACTCAACCGTGCAAGGAACGGTGGGAGAGGACTCGGCAATACTGCGCAGGACAGAGCTGGTGAGCGCAACATGATATCCTATTCATGTTTTAACATAGGAAGCTTTAGCTTGTCCTTGATGATTTTACTCCATCGCACGAAGCCTGGTGTCCCTTTGACAGTTGACAAAAATAATTGCGAGACGTAGGCGTTGATTGGTAAGCGACACCGTCGTACGGAGTAGGCTATAGAGTAGCTCGAGCAGAGTAGGCTATTTGCCTTTGCTGTAGTCAGATGGACAGTGATGCTTGGTTGAATTGTCTGCATGGTGATTTTAGAATGAGTGAAAACAGCGTACATTCAGACTGAGGAATTAGGCAATTTTTAAACAAGCATATTACGGTATGCTCAATAGCTGTCCATATAGCCTATACCTTTTGAAACATAGTTGTAAGTAACACAGGAATAGCTGCCGATTTCATAACTTAATAATCTGGGCGAATTAATTACTTTTGTCCATGAAATTGTTAAACCAACAAAAACCATTAGGCTACATGACAGTCAAGTGAGATGAGGACATGAGGTGAAAGCTTGATCCACAGGTGTGTAATACACACCTTCCTGACAGTGGCAGGCTTCCATAGGGCAGGGATGAGTGTCTCAGAGAGGCAAAAGCCGGTATTTGAGGAACCCTCATGTGTCAGTGCCGTAAATTGAGGTATGCTCAATGACTGCTTTATATGCACAAGAAGCATGCGGTTGCAGCATTGTTTGACTTGAGCTCTCTCCTCTCTCAGTATATGAGCATGAAGGAAAGAAAAGAGAGCTTCTCCCTGCCATGTCATTGTCACCAAAGTGTACGGCACAGTGTGAATGGACACAGGTTTGGATTACAGTGCTATAGGAGGGGGTGAGAGTTGTAGCCTGCAGCAGAACAATGCTGATAGTATTACCGGTTGCTCAGATATAATCCCATAAAGCCCTGCTCCATTGACAAAGTTTGGAATGCCAAAGGCTTTCCTCTCGTGCAGAGGAAACACACAATTTCCTCAACAAGTGAGTTATATAGTAGGTTGCTAATGTGGGTCAGAAACTTTAAAAGATGCCATCATGATTTAGATGAGTTGTGTGCAATATGTATACAAATAAATTACTACCACAGTCAAAATTGAAAGAGTCACAAATGTGCCATGCTGGAAATTGGTTCCATAACATCCATATAATTCAATATGTATATATTGTAAGATACATTGCTATAGTTTCTCATAATTTCCTATGTGTTCTTCCAGCAGAGCGGGAGCAAATCGGATGCAGAGAACTGAGGTCAACGAAGTACATCTCTGATGGCCAGTGTACCAGCATCAACCCCATAAAGGAGCTGGTGTGTGCTGGCGAGTGCCTTCCTGCTCAGATGCTTCCTAACTGGATCGGTGGTGGCTATGGCAGAAAGTTCTGGAATCGACGGAACAGCCAAGATTGGCGGTGTGTCAATGACAAGACACGCACCCAGCGCATCCAGCTGCAGTGCCAGGATGGCAGCTATAGAACCTACAAAATCACTGTGGTCACTTCCTGCAAGTGCAAGAGATACTCGAGACAGCACAATGAATCGGGCAACAAGTTTGAGGAGCCTGTCCTGTCCCAGCCCCAGATTCTTCACAGGCACAAGTCTAAAAGCAAGAGAAGGCTGGGAAAAAACAGGCTTAATGAGAACTGGCATGAAGCTGAACCCTGAGATCTTGAGGACAAGGAGTTCAATGTCAGAATTATTTTAATTACCATGCATAGTGACTGTACACAGGAATTATCATTCTTGGTGACATTGGTGCAGAGACAGAGACTGAGAACGTGCAGAGACTGCAGTCACATTATGCTAGCGACTCTAGCTGTGGATTATCTCTCAATGTGACTGGAACTTGATTCACAGGCAGCTTGTGCCTTGCTATACAGCGGAGAAGCCAAAAGGACTTTCTGAGGACATGTCCAGCTGTTCACACTGCTTATGGCCTATTGATATAAGTTGTGCTGTGTCAACAACAATGAAGTTATAGTTTTTATACAAATATCAAGCCACACTACTTGTCCAATATAATGTAGCCAGTGTTAACTTCATTAACTTCTATATCATACAGAATGTAATTTATAGCTTCTTGTATAGGCATACCATGGCATGAAAAGAAACAGCTAAAACAACAAAATATGTAAATACCTGTATATATCCTATCAAATTGTTAATTGTCTTATGAAGTACGATTATGTGTATAAGATTTTACTATATAAGATGTATGATGTAATATATTTCTTATGGCAACATTTTATAAGCTGTGTTGCATGTTTAAATGTCAACATAATGGCATAAACAAAGTGCTAATGTTGTAATGTATTCATATGAAATAAAATCATCTTATTACATTTATTGTTGATACTGGCTGTCAGACTTTATCACTGAGGCATAGACACAGGAAATTACAGCTTTTGAAACTATTTTTCATTCAGAGCCAAATTTAGATTGAGCCCATATACTGTACAGGTGTATTGTGTGCGTGCGCCCGTGTGCGTGCGTAAGCAAGCCTGTTTTCTCTCTCTCTCACACAGGAAGACAGCTCATAGATATTATAAAATTTAGGGACAGAAACTTTCGTGCGATCGCGCGAGAAGCGTTACCACGTGTAGCAGCTGTTGACATGCACTATCCTGTTTGACTCCGCCCAGAATCCCAGATTTCAGCGACAGCTCTGACTTCAAAACCTCTGTGCCGTTTAAAACGATTGTCATCATTGGCCAGTGGCCATGCACGAAGATAGTGGTGACATTGATAGGCCTGATAAGCCAGGGCTTTTCTCAGACTATACGGCCGGGTTGTGCAGTCGTAAGGTGGGGGAATGCTGCATAGATTTCTCGGTCGCCGTGGTGCTTCCAGCCGGAGGCAGCGGGGAGAGAACAGGGCTAGCGACACCAAAACAGTTCTGCACGCTTCTCAATAGGCCGCTTATCAGCTACACTATTCAAGCCTTCGAAAGGTAGGCTAGCATTCATCAATGTTTATTCCGCTACATTATGTGTATGTAAACATATCACTCATCAACAAGACGCCCCCGGTAAAGCTGGTGATACAGTACTGACGAAATTCACTATAAAATAGTAAAATACCATACCATTCACATTTCCCCGGCCTTGTTGGCTAGCTTTTGTCGCACTGGTCCAACCATACTGCCAGAAAACAA
This sequence comes from Protomyctophum parallelum, assembly GCF_964188405.1. Classification (NCBI taxonomy): domain Eukaryota; kingdom Metazoa; phylum Chordata; class Actinopteri; order Myctophiformes; family Myctophidae; genus Protomyctophum; species Protomyctophum parallelum. The sequence continues at coordinate 15,111,972 of NC_139698.1, read as the reverse complement.
ATAAACAGTTTAGCGTTGCCCGCCTATTGGGTGCTCTTCTTTAGGCACATTCACGTTAGATTCAAGGGTGAATTGGTTTGATTGATTGAAAATGTTCAAATGGGTACATTTCAACGAAAGTACAGGTCAATACAAAATACGAGGATAAAACCAGAACAAGTACTACAACTTGTTTACATCAGGGTCATCCATTTTCAATTAATCAGAACCCTCTCTATAAACATGTATGATGTAACTGTTAACTCACTTATGCCACGTAATTGCGCTAATAAATATAGTTGAAGTCACTACTAATATAAAAATAGGCAACATCCTCATGACTACCATTTGATTGATTGAATATATATACTTTATTAGTCAGAAATGTAAACCGCATAAGGTACAGTCAGACATATAATACCACCAGCTGTAAGAGTTATTTAGAAAAAAAATAGATACATTTGTCTGTCTGTCTGTCTGTCTGTCTGTATACTAAACAGGTAGCCCCACAAGTCAGAACCCAATGGTACTGAAGTTTCTGACATTTTTGAGACACAGATACCATGGGGTCCTATTCCACCTCCACCCTGCCACCGGGTACGCGAACATAAATAAACATAAATACCGTCGGTTATGTCGTTTCTGCGCCGTTTGAGGGCTTCTGTTCGTTTGAGTGATTCTGTTTCTGAGAGCTATAACATACAAGGAATACCGCTGCGAATTTTCCTGTGCCGCGGAAGCCGTTAAGTATTTTTGTTTTGACCGATTTGGTCGCTTTGATTCTTCTCTTCCTTCCTTGTTTATTGACACCTCATTGTACCGCCTATCTGGCTAGCTAGTGACAGAGCAGATCAGAGGCAGGAACGTAGGGACGCAAAAGCCAACCCCGAAACGGGAGGCGGTACAATAAACGGTAAATAAACAAGGATGGAAGAGAGGAATCAAAGCTTCCAAATCGGTCAAACACAGATTAAAAATACTTAACGGCTTCCGCAGCACAGGAAAATTCGCAGCGGTGTACGTTGGAAACTAGAGTTCACATAAACAGACCGGTTCGGCACGAATTGATTGGGCTGACCCACGGGGTTCCGAGAGCGGCTACTAAACAGGGGGGTCTGCTCTCTGCATATGCCTACTATTTCACCATTGCACCACTGGAATTATCACATTATAGAGGATATGCGCATGCATAAAGTGAATGGCAAATCGAGTGGCAAAGTTAATTTAACATTGTTTTTTTTTTTTAAGATTTTTTTTTTTTGCGGCTTATATCTTTTATTGATTTTTGAAGGGACAGACAGTAGGCTGACAGGAAACGGGAGAGAGATGGGGGGATGACATGCAGTAAAGGCCGTGTCGGGTCCGGGAGTCGAACCCGCGGCACACTGCGACTGGATTACCAGTCCGGTGCCCAGACCGTTACGCTACGGCCTGGGCCAATTTAACATTGTTTAACGTTGTTTAATGCAATCAGATAGATAGGACTTTTCCTTGTGGATGTATGGGCTATACTTTTCTGGCCACTCAGTAGGCGTTCCTGCATAACTTCCGGGTTTGATGATGATGTCACGCACATACCCTCTATTACATTGCTGAGGTAGTTGAATGCACTGTATCTCTCTGACAGGGTGCCATGGATCAAAAGCATTGTTGTAGTGGTTGCCAAAGAAAGCATGGGTCTGATGATGGACATCGTACAGCGCTTTCAACACAGGAAGATCAGAGTCGTGCAAGGCGGTTCTACTCGCCACAGGTCCATATTCAGTGGTATCCATGCCCTCAGTGAGAGCGAGAATGGAATGGCTCCTCTCAAACCAAAGGTGGTTATCATTCATGATGCTGTACGGCCATTTGTGGAGGAGGACTTTCTCTGCAAGATAGCCATGGCTGCCAAAGAACAAGGGGTGGGTCTAATCTGCATGTTTGCATTTCAGTCTTTTAAACTTTTTAACTCTCAGAGCTGCAACTATTTAAATAATTGATTAATTAATTAATTTTAATTCATCAATGTGATTAATGTGGACTATAGCATTATGGTAAAATAAGGAAATATTGTTAAAAATGGCTGTTAATGCTGACAAGATGAGCTGGTATATGCAGACAGTCATCTTGAATTTTACCCAGCAGTCAAAACATAGCTTGACCTTTCATTTTATTTGGAGAAAATACAAGCATTCACATTTTATAAAGTTACTGACCATTGATCATTTGATCATCAAAAAATCACACTTGTGTGAAGTGAGGGGCACTCTTAACATCATACATCATGTGATGTATGTGATGTATCATCACATTCCAGCCAATCGCTCACTTTTCTGTCCCTGCTTTTTGAGGGGCGCTAGCCTCTCCTATGTCCAGCTTTGAGGGTTTACTTTGTGCACACACAAACATTGTGTTAACACAAACATTGAATGTCATTGACAATGAATGACCAGCTTTTGAGTGTTTGTGTAAACACAAACAAGGTGAGGACGCAAATTGTGATTGGCCGGAATGAAATAATGTATGATGATAAGAGCGCCCCTCACTTCACACAACTGTGATTTTTAACCTCACATTCTGTGCTTAGCCAATCACTTTTGGTGTCCTCACATCGCTATGGGGTACACACAAACACACAAAGCTGGGCATAGGAGGGGCTGGCGCCCCTCAAAAAATCAATTAATGTAGATCTATTTTCAATATAAAAAATGTGTGAAGTGATGGGCGCTCTTGTCATTGCACATCATGCCGTAAAATATAGACACTATGCCTATTTGCTGACGTAAAATTCTCCATTCATTGTCAATGGGAATTTAATGTTTGTTTAAGACGAAGTTTGTGGACGGTAATCCAAAGCTGGATGTATAGAGGGGCTAGCGAGTGGCGACCCTCAAAAATGTGGTGAAACTCCGACAAGCAAAAACGGAAAAAGTTTTTTTTTCTTTATTGTTTTATTGAATGGGTTCCCAGATTGAGTGACATGTGACGATGATGATTATAATTTATAACGGTCAAAGTAAGCTTAAAGTCCTAGATCACTATTCACTACATACAAGCAAGGTCAAAGTCACAGCAGTCAGATCTGCTTTCTGCAGTATGTGGAAAGCCTGAGAGTTATTTTCTAAGTACATTGAGATCCAGTCTAGAGCCTGCCTACTCCTACTTATCCCTCAGTGTTATTGTTCCCCCAAATGATGACTCGAGGAGCCTGGCATTGTTGGCCAGCCAGACTGATCACATAGGTTCACAAAAACGTTTGTGAACCCACCCAGTCCCACATGATCACTGATCAGTCTGGCCAGGCGAGGCAGCTTAGTCATTATAATGGACATAACAAAAACATATTCCAAGAAGTGCTTGATTGTCAGAATAATTATGCTGTGGCACAAACTGGAGTTGTTTTTATTGTTTTATTTTTCCAAGTAGGCAAGCTCTAAACCGGATATGCAACATAGCAAAAGCGAATCAGTCCCAGTCTAGTCAGACAATAGACAAAACAAATGTTCCTTGCAGCTCTGATGATAAAGTATCTTTATATTGGCTGTTGCATCTGAGTGACATATCCATTGCTCCCAAAGGTTGCTTTTAATCCATGTAAGATAGATGGAAGGCGTTTTGGAAGGTCTCATATCTGCCCCGAAGAAGACACTTACAGATTAGTTTAACAATGATTCATAGGCTGAACCCCACTAAAAGATGTGAGAAAACATTGAATGCATGGCTAGAAGGTTGCGAGTAAAACCATGGCTCTTGACAAGCGGCAAACATTTATGGTGTGTCTTTGAGGCCCTCCCTATGAGTGCGCCTGTGTGTGTGATGTGTAACAAACTCACAGCACTGCGTCTGGTCTTCATTATCTTGCCAGTATTCCCCATCCATGATAGAATGGCCTTCTCCACTAAAGAGCAGCAGATTAATTTAGATTTGAACAACACAGTTGAACACGCAGAGCACAGTGTTTGCTTTCTTTTCATTTTGTGAGCCACTTTCCCCACACCACCTCACTGGCTGTGTTTACATTTGGCCACGCAAAAGATGACTTCTCTAGTCATGTGCCATGGTCGGATAAAAATATTATTACACACAATGTGTTGTTTGTTAAGAATGTCCAAGCTGTTATCTATCAATCTGGCTGCATAGGTATCTCACTCCATCCATCATCAGTAATAGTTTTGAAAGACAGAAAATTACTACACCTAATTTGTCCTTATTTTCACAAGGCAGCGGGAGCTATCCGACCTCTTGTGTCAACGGTGATAGCCTCTACATCGGAAGGATACCTGGACCACTCCCTGGAGAGAGGAAAGTACCGGGCCAGTGAGATGCCCCAAGGATTCCTATATGACATCATCTATCAGGCCTATCAAAGGGTACAGTATACTTTTGAATCCCTTTTGGTGGTGGTACCCTTCAGGATGGGAACCCTCTTTGGGGTTCTTGTTGTCAATATAGCATATTGCAGCATCACATTTTTGTAATTTTTGAATAAATATTCAAAGTTTTTCAGAAATGGGTCTTTTCTTTGGTGTGATCATGGCTACTGGACTCTTTACCTCACTGTCATGCATAATCACAGTAAAGAATGTTTTCATTAATGTTTCTAATGCTTGTGTTCCGTCTGAAAAATATTTTTCGAGGTTAGAATTAAAATAATGACAAAGCCACAATGATGGTTTACCAGATTCCTGGTTACCACCTGTTTACCACACAGTTGTCTGTGTGGTATATAGTTTGGGTAATTAAGTAAGCTTAATTTAAACAGACACCACACCCAGTGAATATGTACTAAGGTACATATTCACTGGGTGTGGTGTCTGTTTAAATTTGTATCATTTTATTTCTTAAGCCTACACACAATTTCACTTTTAGCTTTAATAAACAATTCTGACAGAAGTGATGTATGAAATCCACCACGTTGCCATTTTTGGAATATTGGCACTGCTATGCGAAGAGCCTTCCCGAATATTTTGGACATTACTCTTTAAAAATGTTTAGCGTTGGAACGGTTTATTGAACACTTGGTTCCTATAGTTGATATCGCAACATTGATACAGTACCATGACAGCAAAGTGATCTTCACTTACTGACGGGGAGAAAGAAAACAGAGTACCTAATACTAACTACAGTATGTACAATTCGAGCACCATTCCTGCGGGTTTGTAGTGCTAACGCTCGGTGTCATATAATTACTTTAAAAGGTCTCTCCAATCGTATGAAATGACAGATGGATTGAGATTTATGCTTGGAAAATAATGGTGCCGCACACCGTCCCTATGACAAAGGACTCTATGGTTCTCATACATCACAGTTCTTCATTGTTCAGCAGATGTGCCAGAACCTGCAGGGTTTCACGCTGAAGAGTTTGCGGTATGGGTGCTATCATTTTCACTATGCCTCGATTATGTCTGGGAAAGAAATATCACATTAATATACTTTGGCACACTGTAGAAGGTTTGTCTGCTGAACAAAAGTGAGCAAAGTCTTAACTCGGTAAAGAACATGGACCTTATGGTGAAATGGAGACAATTTAACATGGATACCTGGACAATTGAAAACCAACTCTCTAGTGCTGCAACTAAATGCATTGATTCTTATCTTAATAGGACTGGGGACTATTAAGCCGGATGGTGATTTATGAATCCGTAGTTGCAGAATCTTGCCCAATGTTTTTTTTCCCCTTCAGATTCTTAAGTGCTTTGCTGCTTCAGCCTTGACTCGAAGATGGTGAAAATTGATGCAAATATTTTGGTTTTGGCATGGGCATTTTCAGAAAATGAGCACAAATTCATTCTGCATTTGTTGTCAAGATAAGTCAAGTTACGAAAATTAAAACAGGAGTTGTAGGGGCCACTGCTGAGAAGGTAACGGGTACGGTCGCCCCCAATTCCATCTCGCCCCAGCTTTTTTCCGCCGACCTCACGCCGACAGCTCGGTGTGGCGGTTCTTGTATTCTTCATTTTGTTTTTACTGAGAATAAGGTTAGAAATAAGTTTAGCTTTAGGCATAGTTTTACTGGGGTTAAGTTTAGGAATAGGGTTAGGTTTAGGCATAGTTTTACTGAGGTTAAGGTTAGGAATAAGGTTAGGTTTAACCGTTTAAGCATCATTTACGTTGATTACTTTAGGAATACCAGGCCGCGCTGTTCCGCCGGCTGTACGCCCGGGGCGAGTTGGTAAAGGGGAGAGTTGTTTTGTATTCGCTGAGAACATGCCCCCCCCCTCCACCCCATTACTTCTCCCCTCTTCAATCTGTCAAAATGTGGAAAGTGTACGGTGTCTGTCAGGTTAGCACTGTAGGACATGTTCATGAGAAACCTGCAGATCTGCACCTATGCAGCTTGACATCCATTGAGTCTGGTTAGAGTTTAGGTCTGAAAAGACAAAGGAGAAGACACTTAATCCAGTCCCAGTGAGCGCTTTTGTAAGAGGAGAAAATACTTTAGGTTAAATTACCACAGGAGGAATACCATATATCTTCCATAATTTGTCTTGCCCATGTCATGGTCCCTGAAAAAAGAAAATGCCCCCACTCTTTTTAGCCCAATAAAATATTACCCTATATCTAATCCTTCAGGTAGTGTGATTTGCCTTTGTAGTTCTGACTGTATCTTAAACCCGGTTTATGAGCACATCGCCTCAATCCAAATGTCCATGTGATCTTTTAAATAAGGGCAATCTGACTCCGGGCAAGTTTTTCTCCATCTCCCTGGTGTAAACCCTCTTTTAATAAACTGTTCACATTCAGCAGTTTCCTCGCCTAATGCCATTTTATTTGTCCTTTCCAATACAACATTTAGGAAATTTAGTGAAACTGTGTGGATGTGATTCTTATTGTCAATGTCTCTTGTCTCCTGTCCTCTAGTGCAATGAATCAGACTTTGAGTTTGGCACTGAGTGCCTCCATCTGGCTTTGCAATACTGTGGCACCAATGCCAAGCTCATCGAGGGCCCAGCAGCGCTATGGAAGGTGAGCTAGCCCGTAGCCCCATTTTTGGGACAGGGTATTTGGTGACATTGTCCTAGCACAGCTGTATGCTCATTATTGGTTACAGGAACAAAGAAAGCTCACATGTCAGAAGTTATGAGTGAGCGCTGAAGAGCACAAACCCATGTGTTTAAAGTTGTATCAAGACTTGTTTTTGTTTTCATTAGTTGGAACACACATGTATCGATTATGTCTGGGAAAGAAGAAATAACATATTAAAATACTTTGGCAAACTGTCGAAAGTTGGTCTGCTGAACAAAAGTGAGCAAATCGTAAGTTACTGGTTTATCATACAGGAACAGAGAAAGCTCACATGTCAGAATTTATGAGTGACAGCTGAAGAGCACAAACCCATGTGTTTAAAGTTGTATCAAGTTGTATTTTTTTGGTTTGAAAGCACAGTATTGTAGTGTTCTGTACACTATGTCCGAACTAGGAGTGTAATGTTAAACCAAGCTGATTTGTCCTCTAGGTGACCTACAAACGAGATCTGGCTGCTGCAGAGTCCATTATCAAAGGTATGTTCCTTTATACATTTACCATTACATCACACTACAGTACAGTATATAGTTGCAGACATGAAGTACATGCCTACATGAATGAAGGCTAGTGCGTCTCAGAAAGGTTAAATGGTCAGAAATGAGCAATGTGAGAATCTTTGGAGATTTCTTTTCTCTTTTGAGACACTGGGGTTAGAATTTTGTTGAATAGACTACAGTGAACCTATAGATGTCTGATCTGATGATTGTATTTCAAGGAAGCCTGCTTTGTAGTATTGTTTAAGTTGGTTAGAATGAGATGGGCGTATGAGGTCTATGAATGCTACTTTGAACATGTTGGGACAAGACAGACTGCACAGTTAGAGAAATGCACATAAACACAGTCCTGTATTTTACCTCTGTGAGCACCTGGACACAAAATTACCTACTTGATGATGACAGTGCACAATGATTATGCCCATAGTTTGTTTGGTGAATGAATTCATTGTCTGTCTTGAATACATGGCAAAGAAATTCTTAAGTTTTCACCCAAAGTATTTAATGTCCTTTACTTACTGAGCACCTTTAATTCTAAACTTGTCAGAAGTGCTTTGGGTTTCACTTTTGGTACTACACGTGAAACCTATATTCTTCCACTATGGTGTATGCATGTTTTCGCACCCACGCACATGCATTTTTTAATATCGGTCTTTTCATTTGCACAAATGAATCAAATTTGTGTCTGTGCCCAAAGAATGGTCTTGTTGTTGATATGATAATTAACATGGCTTCCTAATGGCATGCTAATGGTTTGCAGCCAACTGTTCATCTCCATCGTTTCTTTCCTTCAGAGTCTCTGTCCCGGTTGGCCTGTGTTATCACAGGTGGGTCTGCGCAGGCTACAACTCTGGCCAATGCACTGCACAAGACTTTGGGAGCTTTGGACATGGTAGGTAGCATGACGACCACAATGATTGTGATGATGACTGTGATGATGTTATGTCCATTATATTGATGATAATGATGATGACAAGATTGCTAAAAGCTTCTCATGAGTTCACCATATGTGCCCTGCATCCCCCTCATCCCCTGTCTTCGATTCTCCACCTCCGATCTCCCGCAGCAAAATACTGTGTTAATTTAACTCTTGAGAGTGTAAAAATTGACCAATAAGGGTCTCAGAGTTAAATTAACTTTGAGGATTTCACTGTGCATGTGCACCACTTGGGTGGCCTGGTGGTGAGACATGCTATCTGTGGTCGGACCTCTACTGGAGCCTGTCTGGCACATCCATGCACTCTTCCTTCTCTTAGCTTCAATCCTCCTCCCTTGCTTCTTCCACTCCCCCTCAACCTTCACCTCTCACTCCCCTGCATGAGGGGAAGCAGATGGCACTCATCTGTGCTGTGCCATGGGAATTCCCTTGATTAATTGCGTGTTTAGTGATGACTGTCCCCCACCCCAAGCCTCTTCTCCACAGCTCAGTCGGAGATGATGAGCTCCCATTTTCCCATACGGTCCAAAATAATCTACACCTTTAGCATGCATAATATTTCAACAGTATGGAGAATAAACCATGTTATTAAAAAAAAAAAAAAAAAAGTTTTAAAGAAAGCAATGGTATATCTATTCTACGTCCGAGCATAGATATGGAAACGCCACGCCTGCCTCTGATTGGCCTACCGACACTGCCCCATAGTCTCACGAGACTGTCCTAACGTGAGGTTACTCCGTTGTGGGAAACAATACATTAAGTACAAGAGAATGGCAGCTTGGCACTTGCGACAGTAGTAACTTATTTTTGTAGAAGAGGCAAACTAATATTGTTTATGCCGTTTGCTTTGATTGAGTGATTGATTGAACACGTACGTTTGGGTATGTTCTAATTGAAGTGTTAGTGTTGATTATCGTGTATTAATCTAATTATTGTAAACTAATACTATTATACTAAAAAAAGGATGGCATGGAGACCTTTTTACAGTACAATAATGTTTCAAGTTTACACATTTATGTAAATAAAGAATATTAGTTTGCCTCTTCTACAAAAATAAAAGTTACTGTTACGCGTGCCAAGCTGTCATTCTCTTGTATTATATCATACTTGTATTATTTATTTACCAAGGAGTAACCTCGCATCAGACCTCGGAGGAAACCCTGGTAAGGCTGGCAGTCGGTATATGCCATAGACCGTCGGTAGGCCAATCAGAAGCAGGCGAGGCGTTACCATGTCGTTGGGATTGGGACTCGAACCCATGCTGTCAGCCTGGATTACCAGCCAGCTACGCCAGCCGCCCGAGGGCCAAGCCATGTTATTTAAAACCCCAGGGGGGTCCAGAGGGAAAATCTGCAACATCGGAGTTGGAACCGGAGACCAATTGGGTCTCCATTGACCCGCTGAGCACTGTTCAGAGGTGGACAGCCGCTGCCCCCGGCAATGGGGCTCAAGAGGTCCTGTAGCATCTCCGTGTTGCATTCCGTTGACGGGCTTCACTCTGATTCCAAGTGGTAAATGGTCTACATTTCTATACCGCCTTTATACAAAGAGCTTCATAATGTGCAGCCACTCTATGCCACACTATGTGTATAATGTGTTTCCTAAAGTAATATGTAATCCTAATGTAAAGATACTCCCCGGGTGTAGCTGTTGACAGAAGGTGGGGCACGATGGGTGGCAAAGCACGCCAGATGATGTTTCCATGTTTCGCTACAAATGGAACATCTCATCCTCCTTTCAACCCGCTCCAAGTCCTTCATCAGCAGCAGGGTGTCATACATACGGATCTTGCTGTCTCAATACTGGATTGGGCCTCAGAGACGGATTGGTGTCCGTTGGCGGCCTCCTTGGAGCCGCTGATTGGAACCATTCCCGCCCTGTGCTCAGGTGGCTGTCGGGGTCGTGGTTCCCGGTGTGCACGTGTCTGGGCCCAGTTACATCCTTTTCAGTGGTTTGGGGAAGCGGGAGGAAGGGAGGGGAGATGAAAGGAGAGTGGAAGAAGCGGAAGATGAGGAATTAGCTTTGTCCCCGTGCCATTAAATGAATCCAATACAGGTGGGATAAGCGAGGTAGGACTGCCCAAGCTGAGTGGAATGGTTTGAATACAGTGTTGTGTGTGTATGCAGGTGGGGGATTTGACTGTGTGCGTCCGTGCGTGTACGTGTGTATATATAAATATTAGGCGATTGTTTCAGCAGGATGTGACCTGAGTATGGAAACTGAAGCGACTTTTAGGGCTGCATACATACTTGAAAATATGTATCATATAGAACCCCTGGTCTGCAAATTAAAATAAAATAAAAATGAAATCTATTTTACTGACAAAGACATAATGGGGAAAATTCTGTGTAGCATGAGTTTAATCCCTGTTGATATTGTTATCGCTGCGTTGTCCCAAAAATAATTACAATGTGATTACTTTGGCAATATCAAGTCCTAATGTCTGTGTGTTCAGCATTGAGGTCTGGATGTGCAAGTGGATGAGTTTGTCAGTGATAGGCATGTTTTCACAATTTGACACTATCCTACCCTTACTTTGGCCCAGTAACAATGATGCATTCTGGCTGCAGTGTATTTTGAACAAAGGCAAAACTCGGGACGAGTGCTCGCTTTATGAACACATAAAGACATGCACAGAGGAAGGGAGGATTTGATAACGACTGGCCAAATAGCCTCCTCTTCAAGCCCTGCCTTGTCATTAATCCTTTGAGCTTGATGTATGATAGCAATCACATATTATGTCCAGATGAAAGGGAATCCTCAAACACATGTATCTGGTTACATAGTTTTTTTTAACGATTAACCTCAGCCTATAAGAGGATCTGTCATTTGGACAGCCGGCAAGACATATTGTTGAATGGCAACCAGGCCAGGAAGCTGATGTTTTTGTCCAACAGCCACAGTGGCTGATCTTCCAGATTCCATGACCTGCTAAAGCGTAGTAGAGTATATGAACGTAACTGTCACTCAACATTCACCAGCATTTGACTGGTAGTTGGTGTTTGGTGTTTCTTTACCACCCTGATGGCAACAAAATGGATGAATTAGTCCAGTGGTTGTCATTGTGGGGTCCGGGGAGTTCCTTGTGGTCCCCAGCAAAATTAGTTAATATTAATATAGCTTCAAAATTGGTTCACTTGACATGAAAATGTTTGAGAACCACTCAACTAGTCAGTCTACATAAATATTGAATCTCATACAGAGTTGCACATGATTGAACACATATTTAGGTTTGAATCTGACCCATGGCTGACGCATACCATCACCTCTTTGCTGTGCTGTACCTTTTCACCCTACAGTATCTGCTATGTCAAAAACATAATCAAATGTAAAGATATTTTTCTTGTTCTTCCTATTTAAATATTTTTTAACCCCACAGTTCTGAATTAGAACCACTCCAAGTCATACAGGGCATACTCGGATATAATCTCTGCCTCCCTTTTTCTGAAAGCTAAACACATTTAGAATTCATAATAGTATGATTATATCCCAGTGCTGAATACTGAAAGATTGTTTCTTTTCGGTTCCGAGAGCCAGTCAGTCCTTGAGCTTCTATGTCGTCTTGGCTCCCCAGGCCGTACCTAAATTTAAATAAACAGTCCCACTCTGGGATTTCATGCCCAACCTGGTTTAGATCACGTCAACATTTTTAAATCTTGTAAATCGACAATTTGGACAGAAATGTTTTTCTCTCTTGAAGCCATAGGCATTTATCTTTCAAGACCAATTAACCCCCCACATATGTTTTCTATAACCATTTCATATTTCCAATTTCCTTTGTTATTTTAATGGCTAAAACAAACTGTATGTTAATGTCAAACTCAGACGGTAGATGTTTGTTTCTGTGTTTATGTCCTGTGTGTGTGAAATGTTAGTACTGTGGGGTAATTACAGGCAAAACAACAAAGACAGACATGGAATGGACATGGCGTGCTATCCAGTTGCCTGGCGTTGCAGTATATGTATGCCAGGGCACAATCTGAATGGAAAAATTACGAGCTAAAGTGTCCTCATCTTGGAAGCAAAGAAAGCTTTTACAATCTTTGGCTGCATGCTGATCTTTGACTCAATTTGCAGTATAATGAAATTTTACTTGGCTTGTGTAGGATGTTAACAGCTTCTGCATACTTTTGGACTTTTTTTTGCCAGTTCAGAAGTATAAAGATTTCACAAAATCTATTTTTGTAGTCATTTATTCTAACAACCCCCCTCCCCTCCTCTCTGATATGTATTTAGATTTCCCTCTAATCAGAAATTGATTTATGACGGGAAAGCAGGTGGGTCTGCTTCTGAGTTAAATGATTGAATACGTGAGAGAAACAAAATGCAGAGGGCCGTTGACCCTAAAGCCCAGAAGTCATACAACAATAAAGCGTTGAACACACCAGAGGACTTTTAAGATTGTGAAAGAACTTGACGTCACACATTTATTCACTGACTTTCACAGTTTACAGTTGTTGACAAGCACACTCCATCATAGAGGTGCACACCTGAGGATTGACCTTCACAAACTACAGGATCACATTCAAATTTGTCCATATTCCAGTTGTAAAATGTAATCGTGTCGGCTCTGACTGGTCCAAGGCTCCAATGGAAGGCTACAGATTTTAATCCTAAACCACTGACTGCACACTACAAGATAACGTGTACCAACTGTCCATGGTGATCTCCCTTATTTTGTGCATTCTTGAATTGTCAGCCATGTCAGTCATCATGGCTCAGGGTTGTAAGATGGTTAAATCTTAAATCTTCATGCATGTTCATAGCATAAGATTAATTGGGTCGAGGCTGCACACTGGATCATGCTCCCAAGTTAATTTGATGTATTACACCAAGGTAACGTTTTGAGCATTTTAGCTCTTCCTCAGAGCTAAGAATGCAATGATTCCGTTTGTAGACTCATGTATTTTTTGATACCGTATTCAGATTCACTTTATTTGTCACTTTAGATGCACAGGTTGGCTTCATACATGTGAAAAACTTAAGCTTGGAAGCTTCAGTACAAGCAAGTGGCATGCTGTGCCACTCCGTTATTTATGTGGATCCATACAGGAGGCTGTGAACTGCAGAATATGTGCCAAGAAAGTCCAGCTTTTAACATATGAATGCTCCACTTTACAGCAGCTGGATGTTATCCCTGACATGACAGGAGAGAACATCAGGCATCCGTCAAACCATTGGAACTTCATTCAAATTTCTGTGAGTTTTGAATTTAAGGACACATTTCTCTGAAGTGACATGTTTTCCTCAAGATCTGTATGTAGACATTAAGTTTATAGTGGGCTTTTTCTGCCCCAGTTCTTATTTTTATTTTTTATTTTATTGCATATTCCTTTTGATCTATGCAGGTGGGCTGTCATTCCATATCTCAGCTGAAGGCCGTAGTGAGATCTTTGGAGGAGATGAATCAAGCCCTCCTCTACCCAGTGGTTGTCATTTGGGTGAGTTCTAGGGCTGTCCCCGACTAAGGATTTGTATAGTCGACTGATAGATGAATAAATTAGCTGTTAGTCGACTAATAGTCGACTAAGCAAAAAAAAAAAAAAAAACTTTTTTTCTTTTTTTTTTTTTTTTTGCCCCAAAAAAATTGTATATAAAAATACAATATTTACAAAAATATACAAAAATATTGTATTATTCCACTAGGTCTGTGGGGGACATAAACACATTTGAACATTCTGACTGTTCAAATCTTTCTTTTTAACAACTGAGAGGCTTGTCATTAGCCAGATTGAGCACAGCAGGTGAGATTGAGATTCTGGAGTCTATCAGGCCAGCACACTGTGCGATTCAAGTCACAGGCAGTGGCACATTGCCACACAGGCAGACACACTCCAGATGCACATTGGAGATTTGAACAGTCAGAATGTTCAAATGTGTTTATGTCCCCCACAGACCTAGTGGAATAATACAATATTTTTGTATATTTTTGTAAATATTGTATTTTTATATACAATTTTTTAGTCGACTATGAGGTGGTCAGTCGACTGAGACCCGTTCCGATCGATTAGTCGACTATTCGACTAATCGAGGTCAGCCCTAGAGGATAGGTACAGTATGGCATCTAAGTAGGTCTGCGACTATCGCTAGCCATTATTCTATCGATTTTTTTTAAATTAATCGAATAATTGAAAAGTCTAAGTGTATTCTTTTATCTTTTGTGTCAATAAATTGATGTAACACAATTCTAATAGATCTTTTATAAGTTGTAGTCAACAAAACCTTAAGCCTGATTAACCCATTAAAACATGTGTGTGCACGCGTGTGCGTGAGGCCGCCAACACTGTTGGGATTGGGTTGCACCTGAAATCGCCATGAATGTAGAACAGAGTCTAGGCTATTCTACACTCTACATTCACGCCATGGCGAATTGGATTGAAACGGATCCCAATTCCAGCAGCGCGCATGCACACACAAATACACACACACACACACACACACACACACACACACACACACACACACACACACACACACACACACACACACACACACACACACAGAGAGAGAGAGAGACGGCATGAGGAAGGAGAACTAACTGACCCGCCCCTCGTCTTCTAAGTCTGTTCAACAGACAATATGGATTTTAGAATGTAATAATTACAACGCACGCATGTCTATTTTTTTAAACCTATTTTTAAAGTTGAAGGGTTTAATATATATATATATTTAAAGCTCGGAATCCCTCGGATCCTCACGGGTCCTTTCGGGTAACTGCATTTCAGAAGCCCAGAACGAGACCCACTGCAATTTGGAATGGATCCGAGGGACAAGTCAATATTTTGGGCCCGAAACGGTTCGGTTCTCGGTTCGGCTCTCGGGTATTCGGTTCCGGGTGGACCCGTGCTACCCTAGGGACGGGCTCATGCGGACAATGTTGAGCATACCTCACTATCATTTCCCACACTTTGAATGAACTTTCTTTACATGTTTATGAATACAGACATCTGGCACAAGACAGATCCAGTTTCCTTGAGGTACATGCACTGACTACACAGTCAGTCAACCTTTATTTTCCGCTCGTAAAAACGTCACCTATAGTCCACCTCGGGTCCCTTGAGGAGCTTAGTTGCTACTTAGAAACCCTATGCCTCCCATGGGACCACCACAGCTCAGCCACACTAAAGCCAAATTATGCTTTGTCGTATATTGCTTGCCAAAAGGAACAGATTCTCATGCCCAAAAAAGTGACACATTTGCTGAGCCGCATGGCAACAGGGAGCTTGCAGAAGGACAACTAAAACAACCCGATTAACCACATGAACCTAGCATCCTTATTCTTGTGCGAACATTCTATTTTCACCAAAGAGATATGGTGTAGGGGAAAACGGAGCAGACCTACAGTACTACAGTACAGCCCCAGTCAAGTATATAATTGGTTGGATTTTGTTTTTCTTTTCTTTGGTGTCTTTTGGGGGATTTCTTTTAGCCTTTTGTTGACAGTTCCAGTACTGTAGAGAGACTGGAAACATAGTGAGAAAGCAGGGGTGTGACATGCAGCAAATGGTCTTACTGGCCGAGAATCAAACACATGTGGTATGGGACAACGGCGTAATCATTCAGGTATCGGGGTCGCCCCAAGAGGGTTTAAGTGGTTAAATCAAACCAAAATAAACATTTTCATAGGACCAATATTTAAAATTAAATATGACCTCGTCACCTACAGTGTTTTGTGACTGCCAAAATGATGCTGGGCAATAGGCAAAATAAGCCTTGCAATCGCAGAAAATGTCTTGTAGCATGACTAGATAAAACCCCTGACTTGATCTGTTTTAGCTACGCTAGATTTTCATTAAAACTCAGAAAGCACACACACACACACACACACACACACACACACACACAGGCTGGGGCTGAGGGTTCAGGTCACATTTGGAAAGGATTGACTCCCTGCCACATGAGAACAAAAGCATGTGTTGCATGTCTTGATTTCTCACAACCCTCACTGTAAGACTTCTTCAACAGGAGGGACTTAGCTATCAGTACAAGCTGGGGGCCGTGAGAATGAGCAGACATGAAAAATCTGGAAATCCTTCAATTTCCACGGTGAAAATAAAGTATCAAAAAACTTGGGTGGCATCAGGTACCCCATTTGTTTCACGGTGTTATTTTATATACTTGTAACTCTCACAGTTTACAAATATTATCTCAGAGTTAACTGTGCACTTGGGCTGAGTCAGCAGTCTGGTCTATGGTCTCATGAGGATAATCAGTAGAAAGAGTTTCGAGAAGGTGTCAGAGCAGGTGACTGTCTCCAGAGGTCAGGCAAGCAGGGTTATAGCTGACAGGCCACCAGTGTAAATCTCGGACTGACTTGAGGTAATCACTGTGCTGCAGAGAAAGTGAAGGAGAAACGGTATCCCTGACCCCTCACTTATTACCATAAGAAAACACTTAACCTCAAACCTTCAGTAGATCAGATCAGTGGTTAACAGTAGAAGGAATTGGTTTCACTGGGAAGCTTAGGTCTGGATATGTCTATATAATAAAGTGAACTAGTTTGTTGCTGTAAAACAAGACTGGGTCATAACTGTGGATTCCATGTGGATCTTGAACTTCATGTGACCAGCCTGTCATCACTCATCCGTGACGTATCTATGAAGTGCGACTTCGTAATTGGGCAGGGTTTTAGCTTTCAGTCCCATCCTCCAATCACCATTGACTTCCAGTTTAATAAATAAAGTTAAATATTTCAAAATGTATATACAGTACGTACATTTTGAAATATTTAACTGTATTTTTACTACTACTGTACTAGTACTAGTACTGGCAGGTAACTACACACTTCTACCAAAGTTTCATTTTTGCTTTAAAGTACTTCTTATTCTTATGCATGACGAGTTCTTGGGAACACAAGCCAACTGAATTTAACTTTGAGATAAGCAACACATGATGTAATGATTCTATTGAATAATGCATCTTCATATTGTCATGCCAGCTGCCAACGACATGCCAACGAATTGCACTGGATTAATCCTTTTAAGCCACTATTATGTAAAAGAGTTCAGCAGTGTATGCTCTTAATCCTAGTGAGTGTGAGTCACTGGGCTCTCTTTTTAATTCAGAAATGTCTACAAAAATAAACCCCAGAGGCCCTGAAAATGTACAGTACAGCCGAATGAGTGTAATTGCAGTCTTTTATCAGCCAAACGATATTTACCCTCACACAGCGACTTCCTAAATCTTCTCTGACTAGCACCTTAAATAAACAGGCCTATTGAGTTGCAACCATTTTAAGCAGCCACTTGAACAATGAATGAGCAGCAATTACTCCAACACTGCATAATCATTCTCATTGTAAGAGATCCCCATTATTGGTGAGCGTCATCTGATTGGGTGCGTGCGGTGTGTTTTGATAGGTGCTTTTGGATAATTCTGATGACTCGTCAGTCAGCGAGAGGACGGTAGAGCCAGCAGCGATCATGGAACTGGCCTCAGCAGCCAAGATCCAAAACCTTCTCCTCTATGGTATCCAGCTGCATCACTCAAAGGTAAGCCCCTCCCTGCCTTTTGCCAATATATTTCTTAAACCAATTTGATGTTTCACTGGAATGTACGTTTGATACAAGCCAAGCAAAACAGAACAGAACAGGAAATGTCTTTTAAGTCTCTTGTGCCAAAGCCTTGTCACATATTTTGGCTTCAGTCAATGTTGTTGACTTTTATCACCCATGTTTGTGTGCGTGCGTGCGCGTCTCGTGCACGCATGAATGTTTGCCATGTGATGAGGGTGTATCAACTTCTACTATTAAGTGTTTCTCGCTATTGTTACGAATAAAGGGGGGATGAATGGTCACTAGAAGGGCATTAGTTTATAAAGCCATTTAATTCCACGCCCACAAATTGTTTCAACTTTCAAGAGTAGGCCCAAACCACATGGATGGTTAAGTTTGTGTCATGGGAACCTTCTGCAGGGTGTTTGAGGCCTAGACTGCCAAGTCTATGCTGGAATTGTCACGGATGATGTGCTTGACCTGAAATCCATAACTGAATGTTCAGCAATTACTAGATTATATAATGTGGAATAATTCATCATGCTCAATAGAAGATGTCTGGATGCATGCTACTATTAAGACAGTCAAATCACTGATCTGTTGAGATGAATGTTGTTGGTGTAAGTAAGCTACATCACTCATGATTTATTTGGATGTGTCTGGAACGTTGTGTCAAAGGAATGTCCCTGGCTGGCGGTGACCCCATCACTTCACAAATCAGTTCATCAGTTAACACTTAACTGCCAAAGGCAACGAATGGTTTCTACAGAGTAAAATCCTCTGTGTTAATGGACCCTTGACCACGAGGGTCCATTTCGGTACAGTTTTACACTCTCAGGAATTAATTCATAAAGAATGGATTCAGGCCGCTGATGGCATCATAAATTGCACATCACTTGCACCTGCTATCTGCCTCGTCTCAAAGGCTGATTCATGAAAATTATTGCACTAATGATATAACACAACCATAAAGGTTTGCAGCTGAGTGCAATTTGTCCTGGTTCTGTGTCTGATTGCAATTATCCATGTAGCAAAATATAAATGGTGGCTTTGCACTGCACTATTTATTTGTGTGCTGATGCATCTTTGACTGTCACTGAGGACTTTGTGGAGCTGGTGCCGTGCCGAGGCATGTAGGCCTAGAAAAAAGCCTGACAATGGGCAATGCCAAAGCATAATTATGGATTTGATTTGAAGCAAACTGTCAGCTGAGTTTAAAAGTGTGATACAGTGATTAACTTCTACATACAGCTGCAGAGGCCAAAAATAATCACTACAGAATAAATAATAAATGGGGAGCATTAACAAACAGAGAAAAGGCCTAAAAATTCGACCTAATTCACAAAAGATTTAATATGAAAGTGTAACATTTCCACAAACATAGCGACATTCATTTATATTGTCAGAATGTGTTCTTTGGTAAATGGAAACATTTGGGAAGGTATTACGCTGATGTGGCTTCTACTTAGGGTTGTTTTATTAGGTGTGTGTGTGTGTGTGTGTGTGTGTGTGTGCAGGTGGTAAAATATGACTGTCATTTTGGGCTTGTTTATTTTCTCCACCGCACAGAACCATATACAGTATGTACAAAAAACACATTTCATTAACTCACAGCTCGCTCAAATCTGGAACATTCAAAGTGCTGTGTAACCTGTAAAGTTTGTTCTTTCATTTGGTATATAGATCGCTAGTGTACTGACTCTATGAAACGGTATCAAGCGAAAACAATAGTTCGGAAAATCAGATTAATTAAACTGAACTTGCACTGGACTATGGCGAAATCACATTGGAAATGACACCCATCTAGCCTTTAATTGCCTTTCATTTGGTTGACACAAGTATCAGCTACGTGTTACTGATTATGGGGAACTTTACATTATTTTAATCCATATTTGCTGCGTAATGAGGTGATGAAACTGAACGACGGAATCGCGCACTATGGGCTGTATTTTGCGTGTCTTAAGTACCAGGTCTTATTCCCTAACTTGAGTAAACTAAAGACCTGGAGGCGTGATCAATGCCATTTGGCTATTCTGAGTGGCCAAAGAGCATTGATCACGCCTCCAGGTCTTTAGTTTACTCAAGTTAGGAAATAAGACACGCAAAATACAGCCCAATGTGCCTTGTTACAAATCTAATAACTTCTAGACAATTAAACACAATGAGCACAAATAATTGACACTGCTGATTTAGGGAAATTACAATCACAGAGATTTGTGAAGAATTAAGACAGAACGAGACCTCTGAGCTGTGAATGTTCTGCGTCGAGGCAGCTCCAAATCAGGAGCGCATTCTTTATCAAACCGATTCGCATTACGGGTGGTTTGAAGAGGCACTTTCCGTTGTCCTAAACCTGTGTGTATGAGATAGAAAATATAAGGAAAGCGCATCAATAGGCCTACAGACACACCTCCACCCGCAAATATAGGAGTCGGCAAAATGTATTGTGGGTTGTGCGGCCACAAGATAACGTTTAGGTGGAAGCTCCTAAATGCATAATTCACAGACATCGAAATTAAAAAGAAATCTTCTAAATCCTCCAGTTTTCTGAAATAAATATTTTCACGATTTTTCAAAAATAGCAGACCTATGAGCTTGTATATCTGCTATTTTTCAATAGCTAAATTATAACAATGTTTAAAACACCAAAATGGGTTAATATTTGCGGGTAAAGCATGGCATACGTTAGAGCCCTAGGGGTCAAAATGTTATGCATTTTACCTTAAGTGATGTGTGAATGGCACCAGAGCCCTAATACACTATTTGCTTGGCAGCACAGTTGGGAGTCCATTGCATCCTTTTGCAGTCGCTTTGAAAATTACCCATCCGATTGAACTGATATACTGTACCTCTCTTTTCTGGGCATGTCATTGTTGGCGAAAATCTTTTAGATCATCTATTTTTGCTCTTGTTTTTAGATGGGGCTCAAGTGGTCTAATGACTCTAATCAACACCTGGTTTGTTTGATACACTCAGAGGTTTCTATTTTTGAGGGGCCCTCCTATATACATGTTTAATGTTCGTTTTTCCAAACATTAAAAACGCCATTGACAATGGACAGAGTTTAATTTAACTTAGTTTAAGTTTGTTTTGTCCAGGTTTGTTTTGTTCTCGATCTTGTAAGATGATAAGAGCGCCCCTGACTTCACACGGGTGTCATTGTTTTTAGGCCCATCTGCCTACATTTATACCAGCTGTCCTGCAAGAGTAAAACAAATGATTCGTTCTTGAACATTTTAGAGTAGAACCAAATTGACTGCCTCTTATCCGAATAGTTACAAGCCCATTCCTTTAAAAATCACACCCGTGTGAAGTGAGGGGTGCTAATATATTAAAGTCAAACTCATGTTGATTAGGTGATGTAATGGTGATGTAAAACAAACGGTGCCAACACAAACATTAAATTGTCTTTATTGTTGATGGCATTTAATGTTTGTGTTAGGGACAAGATGACATACATTTTCCCTTCATTGTCAATGGTGTTTTTAAAACAAACTAGCGCCCCTCAAAAATGGAGCCCAACATATATAAGAGTTCCTCTTGGGATGGAGGACACAGTTTTCAATAGTTAAGCAAGTATTAATCATGCAGTAAAACTTGGGGACTTTGTCTGCGACTTTGTCTTAGTACCAGAGGTCGGCGTGGAAAAGAAAATGATGGACTGAAGACAATCATAACAGTGGTCAGTGGACTTGGACTTGATGTCCAACATGTCATCTAATTACAATGATGTACCTCATATTTTAGATGGCGAGGCATGCAAGACACCGCTGGTTCGCATGTGAGTCTGATTGTGCTGCCGATCGGATGTTGGTCTCTGTCTTCAATAACGAGCATGCCAGAGCTTTCTTCTGAATTATGGATACTAATGTTGTTAATTAGTCATCCTGCCGCAACTCTTATGAGAGAAAGGGGGAAGGGAGTGGACAGAGATTATGTGTTTCACCATGATAAAATGCTTATTGTTATGAGATAGTGGAACAGCAGAATAAGGCCTCGCATAAATCACTCTGTTAGGTTTTGTTATAATGAGGATAATTCTTCCCAGATGGCTTCCCTCATACAGTACATGTCAAGGCTGTTGCCAACACTTCCTTTGTCAAGATATATATATATATATATATATATATATATATATATATATATATATATATATATATATATATATATATATATATATATTGTGGATATATTTATCCACAATTTAAATTTGATGTTTCTTTTGTAATTAAAAAAATATATATATATACAAAATTGGTCCATTACAGAGGATGTGTAAGGTTTGCTGAATGGTTCTGGCAAATTATTA
The DNA here is from genome assembly GCF_964188405.1 of Protomyctophum parallelum. Lineage (NCBI taxonomy): Eukaryota > Metazoa > Chordata > Actinopteri > Myctophiformes > Myctophidae > Protomyctophum > Protomyctophum parallelum. The sequence goes on along the minus strand of NC_139698.1, from coordinate 15,089,751 downwards.
TTATATTATAATCTATTATTATTAATAACAATATTGATTATTGCGACCGTAGTTTCGCAGATTACTATGGAAACCTGCAAATCCTGTATGTCAGTCTGTCCATCACGCCACCATATATGGCCGTCAGTCCGTCACGCCTCGTGACACATCATGCCACCATATATGGCTGCCAGTCCATCACACCTCGTGACACATTCCATAAATGGCCGTCTCCATATATGAAGATCACGACACTGACATCAAACCCTGGATAGGCATACATGGAGAAGACTGGATCATCACCTAGATCTGCATATATGGAGCCGGCCTGCAACCTTACATCTGACCTCAAACCCTTAAATCTCCATATATGGAGCTGACCTGTTCTGACCACCCATATGTTCCCTCCCCACCCGTCCTTCCTCTTCGATGTCTCCCTTTTGACCTGTCCATTCAAACTCTAGACGGACCCGATCCAAAGTTATTAGTGCAGCCGTGCCCGGAGTTCTCAACAGGCCCGGCCCTACCTGGGCCCTCATCAAACCCTGTACACTCAAGACACTGCCCCGCTGCCACCCAAATGCCCAAACCACGCCAAAGGGTCGCCATGCAACTCCTTGGTTCCAAACGGTTGTGAGGAGTTGCATGGTGACCCTTTGATGTGGAAGACACTGTCCCCGCTGCCACCCTTAGATCTCCATATATGGAGCTGACCTGTTCTGACGTTCCATATGTTGATCTGAACTCCTCAAAACCTGTACACTCAAGACACTCGATATATGGCCAGTACAGAATTCATTCCATATGTTGATCTGACCCCCCATGCCAAAGTGCCAGCGCTCGCCCAGCAGTCTGCCGGCCCGTCACCCAGGCGGATGCGTGCACGCTCGGTGCGTCTTTGGTTTCTTGAATAATTTCCTATATACCTTTTTTGCCGATTATGGCCACCAATGCCTTATTTTTGGCCAATGGTTCTGTAATTAACCCTTGTGTAATGGCGTGATAGAAAATAAGGGAATGTAGATGAGGGAAGGATGCAACAGCTGCTTGAAATGCCAAGTATAACAATTACCTTATTGCGATTCATAATATCACAATGTGTTGATATTTTCAACTTGGCCAACTCTACCACCCATCCCCTTTGGAGCATATAACACATATACACAAATGTATTGACATAAATTGCACAGGACAGATTTATGCAAAGCCTATTAACTGACATGTAAATAAATCACTGCTAATAGTAATGACCGGTACCAATGGTCGAAATGAAAAATGTACTATGGCCAAAACAGGCAGTATAGTTAATAATTTTATCCAGATATATTGAACTTATATGAACGTAGATCCGCACATGTCTTTGTTGTTAATTTCTCCCAGCTGTTTTTACAAATGAATGGAAACTATTTCAACGATTTTTCAACATAATTGCTGTAAGCTCAAATAATTGCGATCAGGTGATTATGTAATAATTGTGACGGGCCTAAATGCATGGAATACAACTCGGACATCTCCAAGCTGGCTTCATTTAATTATTAATGAAAGTGTCTATGCAGCATATGTGAGTGTGCAGCTGTGCATCTCAGGACACAGGCTGTAACATCCATGACACAATGTTATTGTTTGTAACTTGATTAGTAGTAGGTAGACTGATACATTGTGGTTGCACAGTGGTCAGAAACTCTGGGTTGTTGTTGTTGTTTTCTGTTCCCTGCAAACAAAACCAAAAGTTCCCTGCAAACAAAACCAAAATGTTCCTGTTTTGAGGTCCCAAAACATCTCATAATTCCCCAGGGAGCCAAACACAGACATACAAATATTTTTGTTATAATGTCGTGCATTGTTTTCTGTTATCAAGGAGTTTCACTGCGGTCCACCGTTTATATAAATGTTTTTGTTGCGCCTTCTTCAGATTGTTTAAGTTTAAACAATGGCCATTATGGCCACTGTTTCATTGATTTGTAAAGCTTTATGTGACATTAATGTACATTGAAGATGAAATGAACTTATGGAACATGAAAGTCTGAGAGCAGCCATTATGATATTATGGGAATTTGATTAAATCATTTTCTTAAGAACTGTCATCACTAATGCATTAGAGATCTCTATTGGATGTAACAAATTGAACAGACATTGTGTAAATCCCCAAGACAGTCTGACAGACCACTTTCTATGAAGCAGTTCCAGTCCGTTCAGAAGTTCAGTCAGTTCCAGTTCCAGTCTAGGAGAAGCTCTCGTCATCCTGCGAAATACCTAACCGACACTGACTTAGCTGATGACATCGCGCTTATCAGTCAATCATTGAAATACGCTCAGGCTCTACGGCAACCTTCCCCGTGTTTCTTCACTGGTCCGATCCAGAAGAGCGCAGTTTGCCGGCCACTGCTACAGAGCTGACAATGAGGTTATATCTTCCCTTCTTCTCTGGAGTCCTGCCTCAGGGCGGACCAGAGGTAGGAAGCTGCCGTTCCCTGATGTCATCGCTAGGGACACATGTTTCAGTAGGCAGGAACTGGGGGTGGCAATGAAGGACTGGCGCTTCAGTAGGCAGGAACTGGGGGTGGCAATGAAGGACCGGGAAGTCTGGCGTAGCATTGTGGTATCTATGATCTCGACTGCGGTCGAAAAATCATGATGATGATCCAGTCTGCACATCTTGATGACATCATTAGCCATTCTTGTCTCTTCGGTTTAAGGAATTTCTCAAATTCCATAACTGACTGAAGTCACAGAAATATCACATAGAATTCCTAAGCCTTATTGTATGGATTTTTAAGATTGAAGTGAGTTGTGTTTTATAATTTTGATATGTTAAAAGGCTTTGAACCAATTGTTCACACCTACCGGCCTCATTGACATATAACTTTAGCAGATCTATAGAGAATTAATGTACCTCCACTTGACTCTCGCGAGGTGTCGGTTGGTCTCGCGGGAAGCCGGTCGTCTCTGTGTGTACAGCGAATGCCGCCTATTTGCTGAAACGGTGACGCCATAGTCTCCTCGCCCCCTCCAAACTAACCTCACGTCACCAGGCTTTCCACCTCCTGTATCACAGCTATTTTATATTTGCACATAATGTCTATAAATCTCTTCTCCGAAAATAGCCGATCTGCAGCCCGTGAGCTTGTAGATGAGCTATTTTCAGAGAACAGATATAAATTATGGTGATTACCAATCCAAAAAACGGATGATCTACTACATTATTGTTACTAACTGGTGTAGTGTAGAATAGATTAGTTATAAGAATATTAGTAGGCCTATGTAATATCATTAAAATTCTAATGATTTGTAATGAAAAGAAAGAAAAACATCAGCTACAGTTGATTATGCCCAGTAGCCTACTGAATGATTATGCCACAATGCCACATATGCATTTTACAGGCAGTGCATAATAGCATACACTACTACAGCTTTCTCTGGGTGTCCGGAGCGCTACCGCTCTCATCTGGACTACATGCATAATTAACAGAACAGAAATGTTGGACGCTCAAAAGTCAAAACGTTAATGCCGGCTTCAAACTTGAATGGGTAACAGCCCGAGCCGCGCCTCGTGTGGCGGGGGCCTCAGTCTGTCAGGGAAATTCACCTCGCCCCTGCTGGAAAGGCAGTCGGCATCAAAGGATAGATGGATAATTTATTGATCCCCAAGGGCAAATTCAGGTGATCCCATAACTCATACAGTAAGGTTAAACATGCAACACAAAAAGGGGGGGCATGGGTTAAAAGAATATATAAAAAAATATATTATGAATAAGCATAAAAAAAGAATTTAAGGGATTTAGTCCCTGCGACATACTAGAGTCATGTCCAGATGGCGTATACTTACCTCATGGCCCAGGGATGTACATCAAGCCGCCTCACGCGACACAAACGGAAGATAGGCTGCTGACCTATGGCCACGTGGCTCTGGTCCTATAGGCTGCTGACCTATGGCTCTGGTCCTATAGGCTGCTGACCTATGGCTCTGGTCCTATAGGCTGCTGACCTATGGCTCTGGTCCTATAGGCTGCTGACCTATGGCTCTGGTCCTATAGGCTGCTGACCTATGGCTCTGGTCCTATAGGCTGCTGACCTATGGCTCTGGTCCTATAGGCTGCTGACCTATGGCTCTGGTCCTATAGGCTGCTGACCTATGGCTCTGGTCCTATAGGCTACTGACCTATGGCTCTGGTCCTATAGGCTGCTGACCTATGGCCCTGGTCCTATAGGCTGCTGACCTATGGCTCTGGTCCTATAGGCTGCTGACCTATGGCCCTGGTCCTATAGGCTGCTGACCTATGGCTCTGGTCCACATGGCCCTGGTCCTATAGGCTGCTGACCTATGGCTCTGGTCCTATAGGCTGCTGACCTATGGCCCTGGTCCTATAGGCTGCTGACCTATGGCCCTGGTCCTATAGGCTGCTGACCTATGGCTCTGGTCCTATAGGCTGCTGACCTATGGCCCTGGTCCTATAGGCTGCTGACCTATGGCCCTGGTCCACATGGCCCTGGTCCTATAGGCTGCTGACCTATGGCTCTGGTCCTATAGGCTGCTGACCTATGGCCCTGGTCCTATAGGCTGCTGACCTATGGCCCTGGTCCTATAGGCTGCTGACCTATGGCTCTGGTCCTATAGGCTGCTGACCTATGGCTCTGGTCCTATAGGCTGCTGACCTATGGCCCTGGTCCTATAGGCTGCTGACCTATGGCCCTGGTCCTATAGGCTGCTGACCTATGGCCCTGGTCCTATAGGCTGCTGACCTATGGCTCTGGTCCTATAGGCTGCTGACCTATGGCCCTGGGCCACATGGCTCTGGTCCTATTCAGTATTTAAGTCCAACGTCATTTTGTAGTGCTACGTTACGTCCGGGTCCAAGTGGCACCAGCTCCCGTCCGCATCCCATTGTGAATAGAATATCTAAACGCTTGAATCTTTTAAGATTTACGTTATTTTTCAGAAAGGAAGCCATAGAGGGTTAAAATGGGTCTTAATGCTTCCAACTCGAGTAGAATTATTAATGTTTTGTACAAGTGTCCATGACAACAAAAGTATATGATGTGGAGACAATAAAGACTATTATTATCATTATTATTGAAGGTGGCAACAGTCCATTTGCTCGGTAAAATATTTCGGGGGATATTTAGAATGTGTGCAGGCTTGAGTATGTTGAATCTAGTTTGCATTAATGAGGATTTAGTTGACACAATAAAATAAAATGGCGATAGTATTCCATGTGGGGCAGACGGCCTGTCACAGCCAGATTTTGGAGAGCAGCGCAGCTTTGTTGTTGCGAGGAAAGCGGTAAAATGAGACTTTCGTGGTTGTTTTCGTCTCAGATTTAGTCCGACGGAGCGTCACAGTATAACTCCATGGGGACACAAAAGCGACACAAAAGTAGGACCCGGAAGTATCTCAGGAAGGGGCGCTCACGTCACAGCTAAAATACTGAATTGGCTGCTGACCTATGGCCCTGGGCCACATGGCTCTGGTCCTTAAGCCTACTGGCTACCTTCGCTCATAGGCGGGTGAGGCTGAGGATTGGGAAGGCTAATAGAGGGTATGCGCGTGACATCATCATCGTACCCCGAAGTTATGAGGGAAAGCCTACTGAGTTGCAAAAAATGTCTAACTCATGTTGATTAGGTGATGTAATGTCTAACTCATGTTGATTAGGTGATGTAATGTCTAACTCATGTTGATTAGGTGATGTAATGGCGATGTAAAACAAACGGTGCAAACTCAAACATTAAACGCCATTAACAATAAAGAGACAATATGACGTAAATGACACATTATCACGTAAATCTTCCCTTCATTGTCAATGCATTTACAAAACAAACATTGAACTAAAGACAAACATTAAACCTATGTATAGGAGGGTCTAGCGCCCCTCAAAAACTACTTTCTGGCCTTGACAGCCCATACTATACATCCAAACAGAATTATACAATTATACATCTGATTGCTGGATTAAGAGCGTCTGCTAAATGCCTAAATTGTAAATTGTAAATTGTATTGCATTAAACGACATTAAAGACGTTAAACTCACTTTGCCACTCTATTTTCTTTATGCACTCACTTTATGCATGCACAATACCCTCTATATTTGACCAGCAATTTAACGACCGTGGAGAATAATGTCCCGATGTCTGTGCAGGGGACAGGGGTGGGTGTTCGGATGCGTGAAGAAGAAGAAAGAAGAAGCAAGCACTCAGATGAATAATTCCACGTAATAGTGTATCGGGTGCACGGTTCTGGAAGATACAGTCTATAGAAAAGAATTACCAGCACTCACGTTGTATCCGATAGGATTCTTGTTTTATTCAGTTTCCCCCAGCAGCAAACAGCAGTGCGGACGTTTCGGCCCAGAGGCCTTCCTCTGTTCGGGACGGGTGCATGCACTTCATACTGTGTTCGACTGTGTTCTCTATGTGTGTTTGTCCTTGTACATTGTAATGTTTACTGTGTGGGTGGGCTAGTTCCACTCCATAGTCCATAGCCTTGCGGACATTATATCCTATAGCCTGGAAGGACAGTGCATGCACAATTTTTTTTAAATAACATAACTGTCATTGATGCATTGGAAAGATGTTAGTGATGTGTCTTCCTTGTACGACTGGCAGCATGTGCAAACAGCTTGGAGTATTTTATTTTAACAGACACGCACACAAGGGTGAAAGCATAAGCTCCATCCCTGGCCTTCAGCGTGGCTGAAATAACAATTTCTAATAGTATTTTCTTTTCTTTCATGTTTTTAGTTTTTCCTTTGCCAGTTACGGAAAGTAATGGAAAGTAATTTTTGTTGTAGGAACACTGTCATGTGATCAGTATACAAAGTCTTCTAAATACACTCTCGAGTGCCATAATAACCTTGTCTCTTGTAGTGAACTTATTAGATTTTTCCATTGACATCTGTGTGTGTAACTTCTGCCAAGATCAGATTCCTCATTCTCAGGACGTTCACCTATTCTCTGCAACTGAAGTTTTTCCGTTACATCAAGAAACATGACTTCCAAGAGTCTGTGATGACATGAAGGGTAAAAAAAAGAAATCATTATGATGTCTGCCTTTGCTCTCCAGTCACTTTTGTTAAGATGAGTTGACAGTACAATGTGATGTGTATATTCACAGTGAAAAGCTTTGTTATTGCAGAGACTCTGACTGACTGGGGATCTTATCGGGATTGAAATAATCTTGGAGCAAGTACAAATACTACTACCATTACTACGGGAAACATATTTTTACTACAGGAAACCTTTTTTTTAATTGCCAATTGCCAATGTATGTACTGCTCTACACGCAATAAGACAATTTACATTAAATAGAAAACAAATGTATATAAGAAATAGTTTTGTATACTTTGTCCCCTTTGGTCACTGTCTGAGGATGTTCAGCTACATTCACGTTATAACAGGATATAATCTCTTAAATGTAATTCTCTTTAGATACAATTTCCAATTCCAGAATTAATATTTCATTCACCCTTCTACAAAAGATAAAACATGCTCAATATAGTTGTCACCTTGAGAATCATTGATATTATAAAGGTGGTGTAAGTGATATTGTTTGGTTTTAAAAAGTATTTAAAAGCTTAATGCTTTATATTCTGATAGTAATAATCGCTGTAGTGATTGTACACTAACCGGGTTCTCCCCACCTCTCAGTTCTTTATTGAACAGAAAATACATTTTCAGATAGGTCACCAATTTCATCCACATACAAACGCTTAACTTTCACCCCAATTACCGCTTGTATTTTTCAGTAATCATCCAGACATTGTTATTGGATGTTTCACAAAAGTTTGGCCTTCGGAAGATACAATAAAGCGATAGGATTTTTCGAATTTCGAATTTCGAATTGGTTGATTGAATACGTTTAACAGATTGCAAAGAGTACTGTGGTACAATTATACAATGATGCAAAAGTGATAACAGAAACAGCCCTGAGGGCTTGTTTCCATTGTGGTCCTATGTATTCAATTCATCAAGACACAGCAGTTTTTTTTAAGAATGAGGTAACTGAAAATTACTGAATTAGAGCAGTTAATAAAACACTAACTCATTCCTTTCTAAATTATTTAAAATTATTTTCATCTGGTTCTGGTCACAACCATAAGGGAGGACCTAAAAGAACAACATGGGCGATCCTATAATCACTTCCATTATGTATCACCATCACACTAGTGGAGTAGAAGACCCACCCAGTGCTGTTGAAACGATTCATTCTATGGAATGCTGTGTTAATTCTGCGCAACATGAAGACACAATTTGGCTGATTAAAAGTGTCTCTGATACACACATGGTTTTGAAAGCTAAAATCTTAGTATGTATTTTACTTCCACTTTAAAAACCCATTGTATGTATATACATTCCCCCCCCTGTATTATTTCAAGTGAAGCTTAATGAAAATTAAAATTTCTACATCAAAGGTTTTATGCGCACATGAAATTGTGTCATCTGGAGTGAAGTAAGGAAAATGGTCCACCTCATTGATCTTTAGCAATTCCTTGTTGGACTAAAAAGTTGTTCTTCTCAAATGAGCCATGACTGCGGTTGCATGTAATTCACAGCAACACCCATCAACAGTTGAGGTGCCGCACACACAGCTTGAGTGTTTACTTAAGTTACAGAGACAGAGCAGAGTAAATTGCAGTCACGGACAATGATCGGCAGCCTTTTGTGAGACGATCTGTGATTAAAATGCATTCTCCAAATGTGGTGGTCTTTCACAGATGCCCACGGTCCGACCGCCAGTGTTGTACAGTAACTATTTGAAAACCACACACCCAGTGTGTGTAATGTCTGGTGATGATGAGAGAGTGTGTGGACAGTGTTCTCATATGAGGAGCTGACATGATGACCTGTGTGAGCGCGGTGATGGTATTCACTATCAATGACTTGTGCTGCGATAGGAAGTGTCACCGGATCCCCTGCCTTCCCCCACGGTACCCTTGCATATCGCTCTGGCGACTTGTCAGCCAGTGAAAGGAGGCTTGTCACTGTGATGTATGGGTGTTGTAATCCCTGCAGTGAGAGCCCTGATGTTTACCCAACCCTGTGTTTCCTCCAGAGAGCCCAGACCAGGAATTCTACACCTGAGAAGAGATTAGCCAGTCGGGAAGAAAAGAGAGAGAGAGAAAAAGAGAAAAGGAGAGGGCTCTATAGGCCTATTCTCTTCTAGCTGTTTAGATCTAGCTCCAGGTGAAACTGTACACGACCTCGTGAAGCTCTTGCTGTGACATCCATGGAGATGCACCCTGGCTGAGGTGGAGGGAGATCAGAGTTGACTGCCGCCTGTGGTTTAAGAACACTCCAAACTTTTCTCAAACTAGCGATTACCCTCCACCGAGGCCCTGGTATTAGTTTCTGTGATATGATTGGAGTACTATGTTGACAGGCCAACTTGTAGATGTGACGCATTATCTCCGCTAAGAGAAAGCGATCGCTTGTTTTGCTCACTGGATTTGATTGCTACAAATGCAACTTCTCTATTTAAATTATATTCCTCGGTTTCCTCCTGTTCTGTCCAATTCACACGTCAAGGTACATTTTAGTTGGGACAACCTTGAGGTTGTGGTGGGGCACAGATAAGATAAGCAAATAAAAACATAGCCAAAACCAACCCTAATGACTTCAGACGTGGTGTCAGCCTATCTTGACTAGATCCACTGCACTTAGATTTACGATACCAATATCCACCCTCCACAATTCACACGTATTTTCCCGTTATCTGCCTAATGATTCCCCTTTGATCTCAAATCGTTGTCTTCAAACTTGATTATTTAAGATTATGCTGGAAAGAGGCACTGAGGTAACCGGCGTTCTCTTGGTGGAGTCTCTTGACATCTCCATACAGACAGAAGCACAGGAATTGGCCTCCCTCCTTAGTGATGTATTTGTAGGGTGTTAAGGTCAGAGCCTTGGGAGAGACTCGCACTGCCACAACATGTGCAGGATATCAAGCTTGATCTTACGCGCCTAGAGTGCGCCAGATGTGGTGTCGGTATGTGTGAAACTCAACCGCTGGAGCTTGGCTCGAAGACTTAACGCATACCAAAGCAGTGTGTTTACTCAGCTTTGATTTCTTAGATTAAAAAGACCAGCAAGAGCGCTCATCGGGCTGATATGACTTGACTTACACCCAATTGAAAAATGACATACGGGGAGGCAACTGTTACAAACAAGAGGATGTATTCGTATAAAGAGGTTTAATGTGATCCAGATCCATGCAATTAGTTTGTAAACACTCAATCACACAAAATAACGTCAAAGCGTATGTATGCGTATGTGTGTTTGTTTTACCACTTGGATTTGAGTTGTCTGTGACCACCCACAGTAGTCGTGGTTTGAGTTTCCACCTTTTGAGCTATGTTGTTGGGGAGCACAGCACTGCAGGGATTACTTTTTTAGTTTACAGGCTTCATCAAGGACTGTTTTTGTAGTGTTCACCTTTCAGCTCTGCCATGCTTTCGTTTGCAGGGGACCTCTCTGTACGCATGCTTGTTTTAGGGTTGTGGGTAATCCCTGTGGAATGGCACACCATGCCATGCGTAGTACCAGAGTGGGACATCAACACAAGCTTGTTTGGCGATCCCGTTCTGTAAAAAGAAAGAAATTGAATCTGAGTAAAGTAAAAATATATATAAAAAGGTTCTCCTCCCTGATGGACCCAATTGAAAGTGCAGTGATTAGAAGATTCATCATTTGTCATAAATAAGCAGGTTTCAGTGTATGATTTCTTGACTTAAAACTGGTCCTGTGTAGTTCATGTCTTCAAATGTATTGCACACTTCTGGTGTGTTTTCACAAAGCACCACGTGAAAATGATTTCCGCAACTCCTGCAATCCTCTCTTATTCTCACACTACATCCGTCGGGCCACACGGCCGGCATACTCCTTTAATGTTTAGTCTGCTGTGAGTCGTTATTTTGACAGCAGCATAAAAACAGTTTTTCACCCTATGTTTGCATGTTTGGCTCACGGGAGACATGCCAGTGATTACACTCTCCTGCTTGTGTTAAGAATGGAAGTGAGGGTACTAATCCATGACCAGGATGTGTGCAGTTCAAATCCAGGGTGTGTCACGGCTGGTGGGTGTCTCTGTGGGAATATTCCTGTACCTGCACCGATTGCACCTGACCTTAGAAGCCCTGTGATACAGAGTCAGACCGTATTTTGTTTACTTGATTAATGTGATGTAGAGTGATAAGCGAGGCATTACTTATTACGTATTTATAGCATGTGTGGATGTGGGGCTGCTTCACTCCATGTGAGGTACAGTATATCCATGTGAAAAAATTCCATCCCATGCCTTAACGCCTTCATAACTCCATAACCATAACTCCATTGTTCTGGTTTAGTGTTTAGAAATATGTCTGTCGGTGGGACCAATTCAAACAAAGCCATCACTCATCAGAGCTAATTGAGAGCGCAATATTCGTACTGAAAGGACCTGTGGAAATACAGGCTCCCTCTATTTTCTTTGCCAATTTCTGTGTCCCTTTCTTACAAGTTTGCCTTTTCTAAAGAGGCGAGACAGAAGACACACATTATGCTTTAACCAACAAACGTTTTTGTTAGTCCAGGAGAAGCCCCTAGACAGGATATTTTGGAAAGTTGTGTTGAAAGCTTTTCTCAATGTACCATGACCGGATTATGTGGCAGTAGTTGTGTCGATGGGGTCTGAAAAGCACTTATCAATACGCGCTCATGTGTGCGTGTCTGTTTTTCCACGGCTGGAAAGTCTGAGAAGAGTCACAGTTGCACACAAAAGTGGGGTGGGATTGTAAAGCACCAATACGTTTTCATTTTTCCTACATTTACAATCCTTTTCAAATGAAGTGTGAGACAGATTGAAAATGACAAGGATATCTAAAATACAGACGTTCAGGCAGCGACACTGAATACTTCCACACTAGTCAATAAAAACGATTCCCTGAAGACACTTCTTCCAAAAGACGTAGGAAATTTCGGGTTTTGTCACTGTCATCTCATCATCAATTTTCACCTTCTTATGCTACACTCTCATACAGGATCCATCCTTCTATTCTTTTTTATTTATTGCTGAGGTTTTGTTTTATTTAAGCTCAAAGGTATGCTCTTGGAGAAGGCAATTTAGTCTTAAAGCTTAGTAATATGAACGTGAAAATGGCCTCTTCCTACAGTATGTGCAAGTGTTCTCATTCTCCTCATGCATGTGACATCTCCACTCTACATTTTGCAACTTATCCACTACTAAACCAGAGCAGGGTTTCGGTGGCTAGCAAAGTTTGCTCAGGTGAGCAGTAGCCTCTGGTCAGTAGGTCTCTGACCCTCCCGCCTCTGTGCCTTTTTAGGTTTCTCAACCAGCAGTTTGCCCTGTCCTTTGGAAGAGGCTCCATATGACCCCAATGGTGTTTGGTTTGACGCTCTAACCAGGCCCTTGCTTAGACCGGCCAGTAATTGGACCTGCTACCCCCTACTCTCTTCTCAGTTAAGCCCCCTAGCTACTGCCTGTCTACATCGAGACACTACGGGAGCGAGGGCGGCACAATACCCACTCTGGGGACACGCTGTCAGAAACCCTGAAATTCAATCCTCTCTCAAACCAAAGCACATCGTGTTTTAAGGCCTATTGTATCACTGGTCTTGTATTGCACAGGTCATCTGGGGAGAACGTTCTGAAAGATTGCTTCACTGTTTTCAGGGTAGTCAATAAAAGTGAGATGTTGCATAAATAAAAGTTAATTTTAGGTGGTGGTCTCTCTCGTCTATAACAGAGAATGCTGCATGGCTGTCATGCCAGTAATGCTACTGCCCTCAAGTGGTGTATGCTATGTGGCGATCATTGGTACTGTAGTACACTCATATCCCAAACATTTGTCAGAGCCTGAGAGGGATAAAATACAGTGACAATAAGCCATTTGGATGATGAAAGGTGGTGATAAAAATGTCCAACGTTCTTGGCCACTTTGGTTATGGTAGCTGGTGTGATTCTAACAACTCTTTCCAGTGTTCATGGTGTGGGCACTAAGCCAAGATTTTCCATGAGTTGTTTTTCACTCAGGAACCCAGTGCCCTTGGCACTTCATGAAGGGAACAGAAGTGGAAGCCCTCAGTAGCAGCAGTCCTCTGGGGCTCTGGATCTAGGGAGAATGACAGAGGCGTGCAAATTGTCACTGTTAAAACTCCTAATTGCCTGAATTCTTTAGCTTCAAAGCAGGCCCTTCTTGTGTGGCAGTGGAGTTGGTACAAGCTGCTTTTAGATGGAAAGGTTGATTGCATCTGTGGCATTTAAGAGTAGATTTAGTTTTGGGATTGCTTATTGTGTGGTCTGCTGATGCTTTATTCCTTGCTACCCTCTCCTCTGTGTTTCAAAGACCTGTCGCCTTACAGCTTGTCAAAATCCTCCCTTCAAAAAGTATGCAGAAATAGAACCTAATGATTGAAGTTCCATTCCGTAAACGCAGAAGTTTGGAATAACAAGCCTGTGCGCATTGGCTGCATGTGTGTGTGTGTGTGTGTGTGTGTGTGTGTGTGTGTGTGTGTGTGTGTGTGTGTGTGTGTGTGTGTGACGGCATGCATGTGGAAGTGATTGAGCGCATATTCCTTCAACTGATTTTATGATATGATTGTTTATGTATTTTGTTAGTTCTACGTCAATGCAAGATATTAGATTAAGGACCACATACCCAGTGCTCTCAAGCTGCTTTCTGTCCAATGGCATTTGTCCCTTTACAGTTCAGACATTATTGTTGTTGCTGACAGAACCTGTATTTGAAAAGTTAAATTTGACAAGACAAACCATATCAATGCCATATAGGCGACTGATGGATTGAATGTGTTGGTAATCGATGTAGCAGAGGCTTTTTCTGTCAGCGGAAAAAAGTGTCACATTTCCGAATGTAAATGTGCTGCGCTCCCATTTTACTGTGGCATACATTACTGGTGACAGTCCTTCCACTAATGTGAATAAATGATGATACGTTTGGCCGGGGAAATCCTTTAAGTGAGGATTTGTGGCAGTTCATCATTCTGAAGTGGAAAGTGAGCTCCCCTCATGTCTAATAATGGCAAAATAAAACGGTGAGTGAATCTCGTAAAATTGACCCGTTTCCCCTCGTGCCCTCCTACTGAGTTAGAGTGCACTTAAAGCTTTTTTGGCGGAGGAGGAGATTTCTGTGTTTTGGCGCTACACTCGTGTAGAGCAATTTCTGGCCGTGTGGACAGGTGAATAATAACAACCAGCTTTCATTCTAAAACCTCAAATAATAATTATATTTTTGATTTCATCCAATGCGTCTGTCCACTGCCATACACAGCTACGTCTGTCTCAGTTGAATTCTCCCTTGCTGTTTACACCGTCTCTCTGGAAAAAAGACAGTGGAAAACCGTCTCGGCCCTGGAGGACTTCTTATAGACTTGACTCGGATTGGGGCTCTTGAGACATGTAAATCCCTCCAGCTCCCCCCTCTGTGTGTGTGTGTGTGTGTGTGTGTGTGTGTGTGTGTGTGTGTGTGTGTGTGTGTGTGTGTGTGTGTGTGTGAGTGCCTCTTGATGCATTAGTGTGGACTGCATTCATTTGCTCAAGCATACACACAAGTATAGACTATGTGTATTAATATTTACGTACGTGCATGCGTGCATGCAGGGAATGCGTGCATGCGTGTCAACATGCGCTTGCGTGTGTCCCCACATGCCTTCCTGTGCGTGTTTGCCTGCCCATGACAATGAGCCAGAGCGCTCCTCATTATTAAACTGCTTTATGCTTTCTGGATGGTCCCCTGCTGAAAGGGGAGATGTGGATGTGAGTGGAGTGCCACCTCTGCCAATGGTGGAGGGGCCCCGCGGTAGAGGCCGGGTCGAGAGAGACGTACCTGACCTGTCATGTCTGTCAAGAACATCCACTTAGCTGGCTGAATTGTGGCTCATGGCTGTGCAGCGATTATTGGGGTCCCTATTTCCTCGCACTTGAGTCAGATAGATTTCAGCCTGAAAGCAGTTAGATATGCAAATGAGCCAGGTCCATGGGCTTTGTTGTTTAAGTAATTCTATATCCTTTTGCCTTGTTTTTTTCCTTTCTCGCCACACATTTGAAGACTCTGAGTGACAGTTGTGACTACTTAAAGCTGCGCTGAGAGTCAATAAACAGCTCAAATTGTATATGTGTTCCAGTGAGCAAGCAACTACTTGATTCAATAATATCCTTGTATGAAGTATGAACCACATTTCAATCTCACACGAATCACACACATGAATCACACATCTGGAGTGGAAATAATTCACATCTATGATTTAGACATGCTTAAAACTTTGATCATCCTTGGTGATCTTGTGATTGTTAGCCTTCTTTTCTTTTCTTTTTTCTTTTTTACATTTGTGTATGTGAACACACATGTACGCAGGCGTGTGTGTGTGTATGTGTGTGTGTGTGTGTGTGTGTGTGTCTTTTCCCATAACAAAACCCATAACAAAACAGAGCTCTATGATAGAGTCATTAGCTGTGGGTTGATGGTTGTAGCTGTCTCCAATAAGCCCACGGTTCACATGACTTTCCCATGGACCCCATGGGTGGTACTGGACTGTTGATCGTCTTAGTTACGTTCATTATCCCCACAGCGCATGTTGCATCCACACATGTAACATTTTAATACCCTCCGTGTGAAGACCTGATTGCCTTTAGATAACAGTCAACGGTATGCTTTGATCTGATTGCTTATGATGCACGCCGTGAAAAGAGGCAACCAGATTGACCAGAATGCTTTGATTCCTTAATAAAAGCTCCCGACTGTACCCCATCACTCAAGAACCTACGTGTGTTCCTTTAAGGGGGGTGGGGTGGGGTGGTGGTGGGGGGTGGGGAGGCGATGTTTGCGATGTGCCATATTCTGCTGACTGCTTACAGATGTATTGGCCCATCACCTCATAGCCCAGTACCAGTAATTAAGCTAAAGAACAATGACTTGGGTACATCTAAAAGAAAAACAGAAAATAACCACATTTTCTTCTTTTGGTTTGATTCTTCAAATGTCTGGCCAGTTGAAAATCACAAAAAACATATTAAAAAAAAGTACAGGAAATGCTGACACGGAACATTTCTGGAGTCCATTCAAAACTATCATATTTTGATTCCATCGTGGCTTTCTTTTCTTTTTCTCTCCCTGTGTTGCTTTAATCAATGAGGGGCCGGAGTCACTGATCTGTCCTCCAGCGCGTTCGCCTCGGATCCCCTCTCAGTCGGTGTGGAAAATCTGTGTCATCTGACTCCGTCTCCACTGGTTCTGATTAGTGAGGAGTGCTCCAGGAGTACTGGATTGTGGGTCTCTAGCTCACATTATCCATGGTCGGACCCCGATTCCAATCCACGCTGGTCGCTCTCACACCTCGTCTTTTTCACAATCCAACCACTTGTCTGCTAGGAGTTTGCTGATAAAGTCTGGTTAGAGAACCCAAAAAGTGAGTGTCGGAGGGGATTGGATTCCTTATGATGATATAGTCAGACCTGATCCTATTAGACCTTGCTTAAAGTGTTGACACATGAGTGTAACGGCTGGGGTACGTGAAATGCAGAACTAACGGTATGCTAAACAGTTTGTTCCATTGCACAAACCAAAATCTCTTCCAGACTTTTTTTCTTTTAAACTTGGATATGTATTTTTTCAATAATACAAGACATTTTAATATTTGGAGCCATGAAACTCCCCTTTTTCCTTTCCTTTTCCATGCTTGTTTCAACATCAAAAGCTTTGTCAAAGCCTTATTAAAATCTACTTATGAAAAAGACCAGGTAAAGCATTAAACATAAATCTATGTGCCGAACTCCTCTGGTGGTTAAAACAAAGTCAGCACCACAATGTCTTTGAAAGACGGAATGTGGGTCATTCTGAGGCCTCATCAAGTAACTAAATCAAAGTAAGGAGTCGTCACAGCCTAAGGAGTGAACTTAGAGGAGTGAAAACCATTAAAAGAGTATTGTGCAGGACGTTACGGCATAAAACAAATCACAAAAGCAAAACAACCACAACAGTAGAGTTTGCTTTTTAAAAACCAAAGAGACTGAGCAAATGAGAAAGTGCGTGGTCTCCTTAAGGCTTTATGTGTGGTTTTCGCGTATATCTGTCTAATATCATGCACCATAAACTGCAAAGAATGCAGGGTCTTTTGTAGCTCGCAAGATTAACAGGACCTGCAATTCAGCAGCATAGATAAGAAAAAAACTGAAAGTGCTCCGGTTTAACTACATTGTTGTTGTTCCACTTTCTAAAAGAATTGCTTCCGCCTGTTCACTTAAAGCATCCATAGAATAACATTCTGAGTTTGTGATTCTTACTTATTAAATTTGATCAGAGTGCATTGTGTTAAAAATGAGAGCTGCTTCAATTTAATAGGCAGAAATAATGATACAAAAACAACACGGTCGCATGAGAGAAAGTTTGAGTAGTGAACTGTAAGGCAGTCTTATAGAGACCACAAACCCACTCATTAAACCCACTCAGAAAAGGCAAGACAGGGACATTGTGTGTGATGTCACCTCTGATACGCTGTGAGCTTTCCTTTGTGTAATACTGATACTGATGTGCCTGATTTATACTTTGTACGTTGGTGTCGCATGCAGAAAATGTCAGAAATTACAAGCAAAAAATTGTAGACCTAACTGCCACGTCTACTGTACATTACACTGTATACACGTATACGTTACGTATATGAGCAAGTCACAACTAAAAAACGTTGAATTATTGAATTTGGGCTTTTCCCCCCTCTCCTTTCCTCTTGCTCTTTCTTTCCTGCCCCCTCCCCTCTCTCAGGAGGCTGATTGCTGGGAGCGGTCAGTGGGGAGGGTTACTGAAATCATATCGGCTTTGATCCGGGATAGAAGCACTGCCCTGGTTGGACAGCTGCTACAAGCATGAGGAGAACCAGCACACGTCCACAAAAGCCCCTGATGTCCACTCCAGTCCAGACCCACTGCTGGCTGGACCATTCCTAGGGCTGGGCGATATGGACAAAATAAATATATATTTTACTAAATACCTCAATATTGTAGTAATAGTGTCGATTATATTTCAGTGTGTCAATAATATCCATTTTCTTTTAAAAGAAAATAAGAAGTATAGCCGAGCTACAAGCTCACATCGTGTCAGGTTGTGAGCTTGCACATCTGGTATTTCTGTTATTTTCGACAACTGCAAAAACAGTAAATATCACGATATTATGACATGCAAAATCCCAGATTATATCATGCGCAATGCCATATCATATGTTAGTAGATAAAGGCTCTGGCTGATTTTTGCTTGTGCTCTCTGGGCGCTTTGGCACCGACCACCACTATTCGGTCTTCAAACCAAATCTGTGCGAAGCCTGACATTTACAGTAATTGATAAAAGCAGTGTACTTATATTGGCTCGTGGTGGAGCCAAGTTGCCAACTGATGTCACTATCTGTTGAACTTCATAGAGAGTGACATCACCTGGCACTAATGCCAGCCAATCGCAGAGCACCAGTTCAATAACCCTGCTCTTTTTTTTCCTTCTATCTTTAAAGTTTGTGCTTAATGACCCCCTAGGGCTAAATGTGTAGTTTGTTTTTCAGTTCAGGTTAAAAACTACAGAATGGTTAAAAAGTGGAAGGCTGCATAAGGCTTGACCTTATTGTAAACTGTGATTGTAAGCAATGCAGCTGCAGTTAATACAATTAATAATAGTACCTGCACCATACAGATACAGGCCAAGTTAATGAGGCACTATTATCAGAGTGCAAGAATAACACTGAGGCTCCACGTCAACGCAGGGAATGTTTCCTTTTTAATTAATGAAGGGTGCTCCACTGCCGACGTTGCGTTGCATTCAATGGCTGTAATTCGTCCCGGTAAATTCTTTGATGCTGTCAGAACGCACCGTGACGCAACACAGTCAGTGGAGCTTCGATGTAAGATAAGTGTTTATATGTCAATTGTCAATACATCTTCGTGGTCATGACCTGACAGAAGATGTATTGAAATGAAAGAAAATGCTTTTATTGTCTGAGATACTCCAGTGCCATTTTAGCCTTTTGCTATGTGTGTCCTGCTCCTGAGACCAGCCTGAACCTGGTTTGGGGCACAGTTGAAACACCTTTGTTGCAGTATTGTTATTATTTATTATTGACTTGACTGAATTCACAATCCATTTTCAGCATGCCAGTGTGTCTAGTTTGGAGCACCTTTACAACACTGTATGTATTAATGTGTTTTAACATAGGCTTACTGAATGTTTTGTTGTTCCAAACTAGACCTAGTGAAATACAAAAAATGGCACCTTCTGTGATATTAGCAAATTTGTTCCATATAAACAACTCATTTTAAAGACAATAAAATGACAGTAAAGTTATGCTTCTCCATCTCTTTTAACTTTTGCATGAGTCGTGTTCTATTTGAATAATAATAATAATAACCCAGATCATTTTGGGCTCATACACACCTGTAGCCGGAGAAGGAGAGACAAAACGGATCCCCTTACACAAGCAACTCTCTTGTCTCCCTGTGAATCTGCACTGTATGTACATCATGTTAAACTCTGAGTATACACATGTAACTAAATGGACCTCTGTGTCCATTTGGTTACATTTGTTACAAATGGGTAAATTAACACTGAGGATTTTACTGTAGTCTATATACTGTATATCCCAGGCTGAAAACAGTGCCAATCACCCTTTGTCATAAAGAGCAAATTTCAGTGTTAAAGGAAAAGGGGGGGGGGGTCATAAAACATCAGGCCTATATTTATATCGGAGACCTCACACATCACTGTAGTCTTCAGAAGGAGCTTAGGATAAAAGACTCCTGTTTCCTCTAGTAAAGTAGGTCTAATATGAGGAGACCCTGAGGCATTTTCTTTACTCTTGTGTTATAGGCTGATGATATAGGTGAGAGAGTACCTTAGGTCACTGGTCCTCAAATCTTTTCATTTCTTAACTTCCATAACTCTGTTACAAACCTGTAAGGGTCCATTTGGAACCCCCTCAAAGACCCCTGTGGGTCCATGAACTGAACCCTCTTTGAGAACCACTAAAGTTCATCAATGACGCAGAAATATTCAGTTTAAATATAGCCTATATGAGTTACTTGACTCATGAAATTAATTGCATTGACATTCTAATGCAACGCAATAGATACTGTATATGACCTAGCTTTGGGTCACGACCCACGAGTGTGTGCACCACTGCTTTGGGCGATAGTGTGTGTGCTGCTATTGTGTCGAATGTTTTGAAGCAACCCAAAGTGTCAAATAAACAGAGCCTAGGTCATTAGAGGTGATCAGGGCTTATTCCACTTCTTAGCTGTGTGTGTGTGTGTGTGTGTGTGTGTGTGTGTGTGTGTGTGTGTGTGTGTGTGTGTGTGTGTGTGTGTGTGTGTGTGTGTGTGTGTGTGTGTGTGTGTGTGTGTGTGTGTGTGTGTGTGTGTTCGCATGTGCACGTGTGTGCGTGCTGTCCTCCGGATACTGTGGACTGTATGTCACAGGAGGTGAGGAGGAGTGATGAAAAAGCCACATACATCAAAGCATCTTTTTAGTTGTTGATCACCAAACATTCCAGTGTGTGCGGCACACATCCCCTGTTGCTTTGTGTTCACTTCTCTCACACTTCCAGGGCATCTCCAGTTTCCTGCATCTTAACATCCTCCACAAAATGAGTGGAATTCCATGTGTTGATAGAGGCCTGCCTCGGGGTTGACAACCTCTACTTTATTGTTCGGAAGGGATGAGAGGTGATTCTTTAAATAGATTTTTGAAATGTATTTGTGTGATCATTTAGGCATGTCTCCTTACATGGCTTGTAGTTGTAGGGGTTACGAATGTTTGATTTTGACATCTTAAATGTGCTTGGTCCATTGACTACTTAATCTCACTTGACTTAGACCTGAGTTTGCTCTGCACATGGACTGCTTTCTCCAAATCTCTTGGCAAAAATAGCCGAACTACAAGCTCACAACGTGTCGAAACATGATGCATTGTGAGATTGTCGATCTACTATTGTTGGCTAATTCTCCACAGAATATGGTAACTGGGGTTTGAGTGGTAAAATATGTGATAGAAGATATTTAAAGTTGATCTGTCCAAGGAGTTGGTTAGGTTATGATGTTATGTAGGTGTATGGGGACACCTGCTGGACAGCATGGCCATGAAGTCTTCTACTTAGTTCGATTGTATTGGCATTCTATCTCCAGTAGAGGGCTGTATTGAGCCTTCCTCGAGACAGCACACTACACAAAATGCTTCATCATATTTGGGGTGAAAATGTTTACCATAGAGCCCAATACCACAGAACTGGTGACTATAGTGTCATTACAAATTAACATCTCTTTGACTTAGTATCTAGCACAATTATAGTACAAATCTATTTGTACGAATGTATCTAATATAATACCCCATCCTGGAGGCCCATCCTGTCCTTATAGTGGAGTTGGTTTTGTTCTAACTTCTAAGCCACAGGCCAGGTTTGTTTAGCACCACCAGTGGTACTGAAGGTTGACAGGGAGAACCAACTTGGATACCACAGTATGGCTGTCTGCAGGTCTGCCATTCCCAGACAGCACGTCGTCACCCTGGCCAGCCAACCACAGAGCTCTGATTATGGCCTTGATGCTGTTTTGCCCCTGAGCCATACTGTGTTATGTGTACTGTGTGTGCATGCCTTACCAAAGCTTTAAGTGTCGTGACTCGTGTGTATGTGATGTCTGCACAATGTCCATTCGTGCCCCCAAAGATGTCTATCTGCCTACCCTAAACTTGGATCACCACGTTTGGGTTCACTGGGGCCAAAATGGTCCCCAAGTCTCAAGCACAAAGGAAAGAATGCCTCGCACACCAATAGACAATCCACAATAAACACTTCCTGGATACTTTAAAACAAACATAGAAAGGGGTCAGAAGAGCATACAAAGCATAGCACAGAATATAACGTCCAGCCAGGATGCTGGATTATGTGGAGTACCAAGTACAATAGTGTTGGACAAGAATGCTGGAGGCAAGGTGTTTAGGAATTTGACCTAATGAAGTCATTCTGAACCTGGAGAATATGGTATCCACATGAAAAAGTTCCACGGTGATGTTTACTGTTAGGCCTTGTGTACAGTTACATAAGAGTAACATCTTATTTATTTTATTTATGTTTGGTTCCTCAGACATACAAGGAGGTTGGAGCGCACACCAGTAGTAAAGAGGTGCTGACCGCGGGAGATAAAATTGACTGGAAAGAGGAGAGGTCGCACAGCTCGTAGTCACGATGCAAGTTTTTATTTCCAACGTTTCGGCAAACAGAGTTGCCTTCTTCAGGGAATGCTGGTTCCTCAGACATAGCAGTAGTGCAGAAGAATGATTTAATTATACTACTATGTTGTATTGGGGTGCACACGCAGATCCGACACACCATTATAGTATGTCGGAACTAAAGCCTGTGTAGGCCTGGTTTGTTTTGGTTACAGCCTGTCTTGTTATGGTTCAGCTTGTACTTGAAGCAGCTAGGACAGTATTGTTTGATCCCTGTGCTCCTTTGGCAGATCTACCGTACCACCAACCTGAGTGTTATTGAATACTTCTCCCCATGACCATGATATCATGTAGGCAGGCTACATCACCATCTACAATACTGTCTCGACTCCTATTGCCTCATCAATTCACTGAAAAATAAATAATAATTTAAAAAAGCAAATTTATCAAAAAGAATAAAAAGTAGTATAAAGAGAACCGTTTTGACTGCTTACTGTAGGGATTTGGGGGGAGCAACATACTGTTATAATGTCACATTTTAATTAGAGCTGCAGCTGTTCTAACGATTTTAACACAGTTTTTATCTTGAGGTGAAAGGAACATGAGTGCTTATGATGTGTGAATAGAAATGTTAGCTTATCATATAAACACAGTCATTGACTGTCTTCCATACAAGGGTTACTATGATATGAAAACCTGCATCTCCCATCCGTCAGTAAGTCACCCACGTAACCATATGTTAATCTGACCTCATCAAACACATGTACACTCAAGACACTCTCCATATATGGCCAGTACAGAATTCATTCCATATGTTGATCTGAACCCCCATGCCAAAGCGCCAGTGCTCGTCAGCAGTCTGCCGTCACCCAGGCGGATGCGTGCACGCGACCTCTGTCGCTTCTCGTCTGCAGGACGTCTTACTGGTTAGTAATATTTTCAATAGTATATATATATATATATATATAGCAACAAGGTACAGTAATACATGGACTATTACGTCCAGTTGGGCTGCAGCAGTTAACCAGACTAATCAAAGTCTATTAATCCTATAATGATGCTATGTTGATCCACATTCCCAGATAGCATAAAGCCAGTCTATTGTTTGTGTTCGCTGGTGCGCCCACTTGTAATGCACATTAACACACTTGACTAGTTGACTTGATGCACAATTGTATCGGCTTGATGTGTCCGCAGCCCTATGAGAAGCCGTTATAGTTATAAATACTCATCCAGGCTCAGAGAGAATTGGAGAAAAGGCCTATTTATTTTTGAGGGGCGCTAGCCACTCTTATAGCATTAATGTTTGTGTTGTCTGAACAAACATTAAAGCCATTGACAATGAACGGTGAATTTACGTCATATTTGTCTCGGCATATGTATGTCAGTGGGAACCCTTGGCCAATAACGGACCACCATTCTTGATGATGATGTACGATGATTAGAGTGCCCCTCACTTCACACCGGTGTGATTTTTAATAATTAATTTGCCTGATTATTTTGCCCTAGAGTGATCTGTTTTGTTTTATATCTGTCTTTTTATATTATGTACTGTTTTCTTTTATATGGACCCACAGGTCTGAAATTATAATTATAATTATTATTCAGTTAACCAAAACGTAATAGTGTCTTGATTTGTGTTGTTTTCTTATTTAAAATGTAATAAACAGAACATTAAAAACACACTAAAAAATCGTAATCGTAATCGATAGAATAATCGCTAAGAAAACTAAATCTATAAGTGCAACCCTGATGTTAATGTCACATTAATGACTTGAGGGTTTCACTTTCACTTTGCCATTTTAAGTGAACTGTGTTTCTATGTATAATGTATATCATCTTACTTAATTCAAGCTCTGTCTTCTGGTAGCTATTAAAGAGACTCGTGAGGAAGGTTTTCTGCTCTGCACATCTGTCTTGATGGTAAGAGTGAATACTGTTACTGTACATGTGATTGAAATTGGTTAGGATTTTATGGACACTAGTGTGGGAGCCGTCTGTCTGCTTGTCAGCATTAGACAAGTCATCAATGACCTTTTCTCCTGTGTGGAGTAATCTGTTGATTTAGGCAGCATTCCCATACCACGCAGACGCAACCTGGCAGAATACCTTCTATTGTATTTTCTATTGTGTGGTCCCCCCTGCTAACCCACATGTGTCTCTCGTCCCCTAAACCTGACCACTTGTGCTGGCCAAATGCATTCCACATTTTCTCCCCTCCTGTGCTGTCATTGGTCTGCACACATGAGGCTATCCTTATAAATGGGACACAGCAGGACGTGGACTCTTGAGCTGACAGCCTGGCCAGAAACAGCTTGCTGGAAATGGAGACTCCATCACTCAGTCAGTCGAGCAGCCATCCAGTCAGTCAGTCAGTCACTCAGTCAGTGTGTGGCTTCATATGACATAATGCCTGATTCTGGTTCAACCCAGTACCCATAGTGTCCAGAGTGAATAGGGCCGGGGGGCCCATCGTGGTGCTGTGGTGAGCCACAATTGTGCGGTGAGCAACCCTCTTATAAGTGGCAAGTTCTGAAGAGTTGCCTTTGTTTACTGTGGCTGCATCACGGTTTTGTTCAGCAGAATGAAATCAAGTCAAATGTATTCATGAAACGCTTTTTTAGCAAAGTAAGTCACAAAGCGTTATAGATTGATGTCTTGTCCACATGCATCATCATTGTGCGGAAGTGCATGTTTTATTAAGAACACATTCGGCAGGGGGAAGGAGAGTAGAGCAAGAGGACTGGAAAGAAAACTACTTTAAATGAAAACGTACTTCCATGAAGTACCGTGCACCTGTTCACCTGTACCAGGTTGTCAGTTGGTTTGAACCGCTAGCTAGCCTATGCATTGTAGTCAGTTTGTGTTAGTAAGGTAAAAGCATGCCTAAAATCAAAGAGGAAATGAGGAATCATTAAGTGTAGAAATGCAAAGGGGGGTCCAGCTGGTGTTGGACTAAATCAGTCACCCACCACCACTTAGGGTTAGGATTCCCGGCAGTGATGCCTCCGGCTTGGCTGGGTGCTCCGATAAACACAGTGTTGGTAGACGGTAGGACACGGAAGCCGGTAGGACACTGTGTCCTTGTCACTGCTGGCACTAGTGATTTCAATTGATTGATCAGGGTGCCTGGTCAGCAGGGAACGGAGCTGAGGAAGATACTGTCTGTGACCCTCCATATTACACTCTCCTGGAGTCCTGGGGAAATTCACATAAAAAAGAAGTGGCTGTCAACTCTGTGTGTATCAGTGGAGGTACAGTATGTGGTTGTATACACTCTCTGACAGGTACCTGTGTACACATGGGGGGTAATTGGCATCTGTGATTTTAGCTGGAAAGGGCAAGATTTTGCCATGAAAAAACAAACTAAAAACTATTTGCAGTAATGCCACTGTATACTGTATGCCAATATCAAATCTGTGTGAACTTGAACTACTTGTCCGTCTTTTTTATGCACATTCTACAAATTACGATTACATTTATTTAAATACTTTTGTTCATTAGTCTAATGTAAGTATGATAGTATTGTAACAGAGCAGGATCCCCCCCCCCCCTTGAAATAGCAAGTTATCCTACTCAATCAGCTGTTGCCCTGCCCAGCTGTTAGACAACTAGCAATTTCAGCTTAGTCCCTCTGGGTTAAAATATGAACAGCTGATGGGGGGGCAGCCCCTTACTGGTAATGGCAACGAAAACCATAAAGCGTGTGCAACATCTGACAGTATTTCCTGATAAGATCTTGAGGAATTATTTTCATGTTGTATTGTTTTTCTTAACAATACATGGCGTCCCTGTAGGGTATGGGAATGTAACAGTTAATGCATGACAGAGTGACACTAACATGGGGTCTAATTCCCTGTGAATATCTGACATCATGTTGAGGTTGGCGGAACTGAGATTATGAATTCACAAAATGTGAAAGATATTCACACAAAAACATATTTCACAATATGTGAAAAATATTTGGTATTTATGGATGTAAATTGGCCTATTGGCAGAGTGCATAAGAAATTTGGCACTGATCAGTCCAGTGGTTTGTGAGATTAGCCACAGACACGAACACTCTTCTAGAGTAGATGCACTGTAAATGGCAAAGATGTATTTTGAATGGTGATACTCAGCATTCACAAACAGTGCACTTGTGGCCATGTTGACTAGTGTAGTGATGGTCTGTTTCCTTTGGACAAATATCGATCTTTATAATGCTTCACATATCAAGTACAGTTTTTTTTTTTACATGCATAGACTATGAAGTAAGACCCCATTTGAACACATGAGTTTCTCATTGACACTTCACTTAATCAGGCACTTGCTTGTTGTTTATTTGTGTTTATTTTGTTTGCAATTATTGCTTTGTATTTTTGGGAGATGCCGGAAGTGAGGGTAGGGAGGGAAAGGAGCAACACATGGCTTGGGCTGGAATTGAACCGGAGATGTGGTAACCATATTGTTGGCATGCTTACCATTCACCCACACATGTACTGTAAAAAAGACAGACGTTTGTTCATGGCTGGAGGTGGTGTGGTATCGTGGCGTCATGCACTTAGTGGCATGAGCTGTGATTGGTCTACTTTTGTAGATATTATATACACATACAGACATCTTGTAAAAAATTACACCAACCAGCACATTTCTTGTGCATGCTGATAGTTGGCCCAGGAAGTAAATCCCTGAATATTGTATTACCTTTAGAACCTTCATTTTACACTGAAAGTCAAAGAGGGTCAGGTCAGACTGTCTGAAACTTAGCCTCAATAAGTAAACGACTGATGTCATAGTACTGACGTTATAGTACTGGCATAACATTTCACATTATATTTGTTTAATTTCACGTATGTTTAATTCATGTTAAAATGTCATAGTAAGTTTTCCATCAAATACAGAGGTAGGCCTACTACAGTATACGACAAATACTCTACTGGGCAACACATATTTCTCTTAATGCATATAAGAACAATAACAAATTGAGGTATGTTCTGACAGACCGCATTGCTTAAACTATTATTATTATTATTATTCTCTCTGCTCGTCCCTGTTTTGCTTGGTTTCTCAGTTTTTTTACAAAATAATGTAAATCCTCTTATGCCTCTTATATCCTCTTATATCCTCTTTCTATAATCATGTCGTAGATAATCAATTATTTAAATTTATATTATATTGTAATCATGTTATTTGTAAATTACAGTATATGTACTGTACCTTGTTTACAAATCATTTATAAATGTTTTTTATTGCGTTATACATTGGCCGAGGGCCAAGGCCTCGTATAAGCCCTTTGGGATTCTTACCTCCTCCTGGCACTTTCCTTTTTATATTTTTCATATTCTTTTGTATTGTTTTTAAATTGTGATAAATCAAATCAAATGTCATATTATCATTATTATCATTAACACATCTGAAAAACGGAGTCAATCTTGGCTAAACTACACTACAACGTTGATTCCTCTTCAAGATAAAAGCACTTGAAAGGAACTATGGTTGTTTTCATCCTTCTTAACATCTTGCTCAGCTTGCAGTACCAATAAGCCAAATTACCGATGCTCACATGTGGTTCTTTTTTTATACACCTTTAGTTTTCAACATTGCGGTGGTAAGGACCAAACACACGATTGATGTAAAAAACACGTCCATTTATGGAAAATCTGTCCCTTTCCAGTACATTTTGACCACATATACTGTACTGTACATGATATCTCTGTAAATATGTATCAAACTCATTATGCGTAAACATCCGTATCCGTAAATTTCAACCACATATACGTAAACGTAGACTCCACGTTTATGTACAGTTATAGTATATGTGGTCAAAATTGTGTCGACAAATACTTCAGCAGGAAACAAATATACTGTTGCACTCACGGAAAACAATAAACAGACAATAGACCATCTGGTTAGCCCTGGGGTGAAGTTCGTACCCTTGTAGAGATTGGCATCTCTACAGTGCCTTTGGCTTGGCCTGGCACTCCAATAAACTCAATTGGCCATGTTGGCGGGTGGCACGCCAGATAGGGAGGGCGACCTCAGTCCCTGCACTATAGTGACTCCTACAGGTTGGTCAATGGTCATCAGGGCATGCAACTGGAAGGGGTCATGCAATAGCCAGGGGTCCTGAGGGGTCATAACGTATGTCCAAATGTGTCCGTGGCAAGACTTGGCCTCTTTCTATAGTTTTTGCACAGCATTGTGATAATCTTATTTTGGTGCTTCAGTAGGCAGGAACTGGGGGTGGCAATGAAGGACCGGGAAGTCTGGCGTAGCATTGTGGAATCCATGATCTCGACCGCGGTCGAAAAATTATGATGATTTTGATCATAAGACCTAATTGCTGAATGTCAGTCTTTACAATTTACATTATGTATGACACATTAGTAGTCCACTAGGACCCCCATAACTCTGAGAGTGTACAAATGGAACAATTTGTACTTGGAACAACTTGTACCAAAAATGTGTTCCAAATGGACCCGTTGGTTCTGGTCATTTAGGGCTCTTGTGTGTTTGTGTACTAATTTTGTATGTCCGTGGCAAAATGTCCACCACAAGCCAGCATGGTTATGTTCCTCTTCATATATTACACCCTCCTGGTGACACTGACACAACAATTAGAGTATTTATAAGAGAAGACGCAAGGACAAAGACAATCAGTAGAGTATATAGTACTTGAATGAAAAACTTCGGGATAGTAGTCAAATGAAGAGGAATGGCAGGGCAGAGTGTGAGATTGAAAGACTCAGTTTCAGCTTCAATAGAGAACACACACACACACACACACACACACACACACACACACACACACACACAGCATCAGCAGTTACAAACAGTGTGTACATCACGTGCCAACCAGTGATGTGTAATAGTGAATTTAGTAATGGTGTCAAATTAAGCCCAACAATTATCTATAATTACCATGGTGGGTTGGTCCTATCGCTCATCAACACTGATTATTTGTGTTCGGACAGGCTGGGTGCTATGGGGGTTTCATCTTAGGTGGGGAATGGAGAAAATGACTCGTACTGTATGCTGTGTCTGCTCTGCAAGTGTGTGTGTATCAATATATCCAATGATGCCACAATGGGCTGCATAAAATAATGATGTATGAGCAACCTGTAAGAAGCAAATGACAGTGATCATCATCACAGAAAACTCAACAGTCATGAATTATTACAAAAACGTATCTAGGGAAGAATGGATGTAATAATTAACATATAGAGCTGAGGGCGATTCTAAAAGGGCCTTCTGAAACCTAACCTAAGTTTTCTAAAAACCTTCAAATTCTCATTGATTGATAGATTTTTCTTTTATATATGACTTGTGACATGTATAGCAACAATGAGACACAGAGGTAGTGATTTTAAAAACGCCTTCTAAATACTGAACTAAGTTTTCTGAAATCTTTCAAGTATTAATTCAAAAATTACAAAAAGGTTATGCTGCTAATATACTGTACTGCACATGGCAACAAGAACCTCAAAAGTGGTTCCCAAACTGAAGGTGTAAAACACCAAAAGGGATTCCCGCATAAAATGCTTCACTGGAAAGATAGATTTGGATCATTATAACTAGAAACCTGAATATTCTTGGGATAGATAGGTGCTTTGGAGGGTGTGTTTGCATGTGTGCATGCATACGTGCGTGACAGCGTGTGTGTGAGAGCGAAAGGGGGTTTAGTTGGAAGCAGCTGTGGATTTGGCTGCATGCCTGTAAGAGCTCCTTACTGACAGCCAGTGTTTCGATTTGTAAAAAAGAAATAATAATAAAAAACAGAGGGGTGGACATTGTCTTAAGCACTTAAGCCCTATATACTTCATCGTACGACAAATAGCAAAAATAGACCATCTATAAGCTCACAAATTCTGTCAAATTTTGACATTTGCCTAAACAGCGCTCGAGACCTTGACTCTCCTTCATGAGACTGTATCCACCTTCGCTATTTTCATTGCTCCTCAGGTGCCAGTCAATCACGCTGAGAGCAAACATGTGAGCATTATGCCACGCATCCACACAAGCACCTGTAAACGCAACCATGGACATACAGTACACATGCAGGCATGCAAACACACTTACACACGGTGCTTACTTTATGCACAATAAATGCACAAAATAATGACCCAAGTGCACTTTTATCGCAGAAATAGAATGAAAATACAACAAGCACACATGCGTGCGTGGCTGTGCGCGCGCGCGCACACACACACACACACACACACACACACACACACACACACACACACACACACACACACACACACAGAGATGAATGCACAATGCAGATGAATTCCCCAGATGATCCCATTATCATTTATCCTATATTCAGGACAACCTTCACGAGGCCTGAGCTATGGACCTGTGCTCCCACTGGACCACGTTGAAGGATTGTATCCATTTTCTCTACAGCAAAACCTCAAACACAACAACAGTTAAGTTAGTCATCACGGTCTGCCATAACAACTTGATTTGTGTCATAGTTGGAGCAACACGCGCACACGCACGCATGCGAGCGCGCGCACACACACACACACACACACACACACACACACACACACACACACACACACACACACACACACACACACACAGCACCACACTGTGCAGGGAGCATACTGTTGCTGTTTGACAGAAACCTTGTATCTCCATATTTGATTATTATATTTTATTTTATTATATTTTATTATTGCATATATATTATATATATATATATCCCTCCACCCATATGCCCTTCTTCTTCTTAGTACAGGGTCACAGATTATTTTTAAATGGTTTTTTTTTTAACAAGACTAAATAATAACTACACTGCCATTGGAACAAATGTTATTTTTTTCCATTTCCTGAAAAGTAACCCTTTTGGACATACCCGGTTTCCACCGGACAGCGACAATACCCTTCGACGGCCGACTCATCAGTTGGACAAGAAGAAATCTCTCTGGGTTTGGGAGATCCCTGGATCTTTCTGAAATGATTTATGAGGCCAAATCACTCATAGCGCTCACTTCCTGTCAGTGAAATCTCCAGACGTCCTCCTCTGTTTTATACTGTCACGTCCCATCTAGATGGCTGGCTGTGGAATTTAGTGTGCGGCTGGATCAAGTCTTGTCCACACATGTGTTTCACTGCGGGAAGTTCTGTGCCATCTGAACTCTTCATTTAGTCTTTAACCACGGCTTTTTCAAGGGTTTTTATGTTGCATTGCCTCTCCAATTGCCTGGTCATCTCTCTTGGTCGTCTGTGACTTGAACCGGTTTGCACTGAAATTGCTTTCATGCTGCACTGGTCAAACTCTTCAACTGGAATTTAGCTTCTTCAGTTGGCCCAGTCTTCCCTTGATGAAGCCTTTCCCGATGCCACAGTGATATTTTACTGCCTACTGGTCAGACAACAGAAGATCTTGAAATTTCACTTGCGCGAGAGTTTTGCAGTAAAAAAAGGGAGTAGAACAGAGAGTGGGAGTGAGGCCAGTAGTATTTCTGTGACTCCAGTATATGTACAGTATGCATCCTGAATGAAAGGTCCCGTTCTCTTTTCTAAATAGCAAATTAAGTTGAGGCCTCTGAGTAGTGCCATGCTCGGGTGAGATTTATTGATCTGCAACAGCCCCTGGGCTCCTAATTGGCTGTCTTGGAGCTGACCCGACCCATGATGGTTCTCTCAGCTGCCACCCCCTCAAAATGGCTGCCCAGCCACAACGCTGCGGTGTGTTAGGTTTTCCCAGCACTTTTCATAGTGCTCGGCCGTAAATCCTCCCTTTCTCTTTCCTACAATCTCCCTCTCCCTTGCCTCTTAACGTCTCCATTACCCAAGTCGTTTTGTCAGCACACCATTGGGCGTAACAGAATACCATGCTAACCGACATTTAGGTCATTTCCTCATCTTACGACCAGATATTACAGTGCCGCGAAGGTAGCCAGGGTTGCCAGTTTGGAGTGCTGGGTTGCCAGATTGGGGACCCGGCTAATCTAATTAGAGAGTGAAGGAAAGAGGCCCACGAGGCCCGCGGGATTGGGGCCACGATGGAGCCAGGAGTGGTTCCCCCTTCTTAAAAAGTCAGCGCCGCAAAATACAATGTGGTAATGTCTGAGGACCTAATTCTTCCGGAGGAGGGAGAGAACAGGGCTCTGTCCTGCAGGCGGCCACATCCCTTGCTCTGACTTCAGAGAGAGAGACGAGGGGGTTGTGGGCAAGAAAGAGAGCCTGGGCATGATTTATGTCCTGCTGTGTAGACACAGAAATAAATCCAGCAGTGTTGTGCAGAGAGTGAAGCTGGACATACTGTATGTACATCCTGGAAAGCACAGGATCAATTCTGAACAGGCTCTTTTGAAAAAAAGGAAAAAAAATAATAATAAAAAAATCCCAAATGAGCCATAGGCCTATTCTCCCTCCAAAGCCAATGGTTTTGTTTTATGTCATCAAGCCCTTTTATGATTAGTTCCCGTTTCTTATAGTGTGTGTGTGTGTGTGTGTGTGTGTGTGTGTGTGTGTGTGTGTGTGTGTGTGTGTGTGTGTGTGTGTGTGTGTGTGTGTGTGTGTGTGTGTGTGTGTGTGTGTGTGTGTGTGTGTGGGGTGGGGGGTGGGGGGGTCTGTCTAAGTACTGTATATGATATATTAGGTTCTGTCTTTGGAGTTGAACCCTGGGCTCTCTGAGTTGATAATGAGGTCTGCTGCAGTCGTGAATGCTTTGATAGTAGTGTATGGGAGGCCTCATTAAAAAAGCACTACTAATTTGACGCGTAGGAGTTATTGCACTTATCACCCCACACCACACACAAGGGATCTGTCTCTTAGCAGTTTGGTGTCTGCTGTTGAACACATTTTTGCACGCACACACGAACAGACGCACGCACGGACACAGAAATACTGGCGGACACACACACGCACACAGACCTCCAGGTGGCCAAGAGCTGTGCATATATTTCACACACTTCATGCTACGATCAATTTCACCTTGCATGCGTCCTGTTAAGTGTGCAACTTTTACAAGGGCTAGAGATCAATTTCAGACCCCCATGAGAAATCCCAACTTCTTTCCATCTCTACAGAGTGAACCTGATGTTGACCAGTAAAACGATCAGTGGGTGTTTTTAGGTGTGAACTTTTGTACCCACTGGGAACGCAAATGTTCAAACACACAGAACTATATAATATACACATGATGATGAATATGATTGTGAAAATGTCTTGCCATATTGTAGAAACCAACTGTTCATGAACAGAAATAATTTTACTGGCAAATGAAAGCAGATGAAACAGTGAAAAAAGCGCAGGTGAAGGGCTACCTTGCTCTGTCTTCTCTGGGTGACATGTAATTCTGAGGCAGGCCTTCCCTCTTGTCTCTTTACCATTTCTCCTTGTTCGACTAATTGGGATTCGTTGTGATTAAAGCCGCCAGATGCTCTGGCGAGCATTGTAAAAAAAGAGGGAAAAAAGGACCAAACCCATAAACTCACAGCTCTGTTTCTCCCGACAGCTCTTTCTTGTGGAGAGCCCCAGGAATGTCAGCCATCTTACCATCAGCACAAGACGCCACAAATACTCGATTTTAAAATGTGTTTACAGTGAAACGTCCCACTAATGTGGTACAGATTTATTACCTATTTACTCTCCGGCTTGGCTCAGGCATTTGTTAGTCCAATTTCTGATCACTTTGACTACCTCATGCCAGACCGCGGCATGTAAACACACCACATGCAAGCTGGATAAGAGGAATGTATGTGTTAGTGTTTGTGTGGGTGTGAGACTGAGACTGTGAATCTGTGTATTTATGCCAGTGTGCATATCCGTGTATTTGTATGTGTTGTCTTGCCTTCAAATAAGTGGTGTGTGTGTGTGTGTGTGTGTGTGTGTGTGTGTGTGTGTGTGTGTGTGTGTGTGTGTGTGTGTGTGTGTGTGTGTGTGTGTGTGTGTGTGTGTGTGTGTGTGTGTGTGTGTGTGTGTGTGTGTGTGTGTGTGTGTGTAATTATCACATTGTAATCAGCCTCCAATGAAAGGTCAATCAGGTGTAAGGTAAACATGGCAAAGTTGTCTAATACTGTACACTTCATTAAGAATGAAAATGGAGATGTCTGCTCTGCCTGATCACTGCTTGGCAGAAAAGGCACTGTAGTATTTACACCAGTCGTGAGAAATATCTCCAAACTTACATCAGGCCATTGATTGTCAAATTAATATATGTCTAGTTCTAGTATATATGTGTGTAGATTGACACGTATAGTCTCCTGTACATATCTTGCACAAGCCCTAGATTGCAGTACGAGGGCCTGTTCTACTTGTACATTTCCTGTATCACTAAGTTCTCAGTTCTTGACTGTAGTATACCTATGCCACCAAGACATTCCTAAGCATTTATTGTACTTGGCACATGAGATGATTCTGATTCTGATGAGGTTTATTTATCGAAGAGAGAGAGGAAAATGGCATCATGATGAGCATCAGTACCGCCACTGCTGTGAGTCAGAATGAGCAATGGGGTGGTTTGCGCTTAATTGTTTGTGTGCTTTCTCCTCTAATTGAAAGTGGTTCCATGTTAGTGAAATATGTTACAGGTCAGGAGAGTCGGCATAATAAATGCTTTGTCTGATGGACGTTGAAAAAAGAGAGTTACCACAGGGAGTTTCAGTATAAAGA
Source organism: Protomyctophum parallelum (assembly GCF_964188405.1). Classification (NCBI taxonomy): domain Eukaryota; kingdom Metazoa; phylum Chordata; class Actinopteri; order Myctophiformes; family Myctophidae; genus Protomyctophum; species Protomyctophum parallelum. The sequence continues at coordinate 15,054,958 of NC_139698.1, read as the reverse complement.
GTTCTGATTTGTATTCACAGAGTGTGCAAAATACAACTTTAAACAGAGTCCAGTGTTTATTTGTTCAGCAGTTTAGTTGGATTGTATTTTTCATACATTCACAATAAAAACAAAACACATTAAAACATCAAAAGATGATTATTTATATGTGGTCTACACCAAACAGTACCAGGAAATGTTATACACGCTGCAAAATAAAAAATTATAAATAAGGAGGTTCACATCAAAAATGAAATACAGCCACATGAAAGGTAGATTGAGGTCTAGTCGATTGGGGTCGTAAAAGTTTCGGTTATATTGTTTAACCTAATTGCCTTGTTTGTCAATGGTTATTATTACCAAACTTCTCATAACTTAATAACTTAATCTTAAATTAATTCATATTCCGACTGACAAGATTAGAATAAAACCTGCATTTATAGCCTACTTGTTTTAAATGTGGCCTGATTTTCGGAATCATATACGAATATCGACTTATTAGAACTTTTGAATATCATTAATTATGGCCTTCTATGAACGGTGATCATTTGTGCATCAGAGATCAGCAAGATCCAAAAGTAGGATATTTTCTTCTAAATGGACATCTCCAAAAATACAGGTCTATATTTCAAACTAGTCCTGTATGAGCATTTTGTCAGTGTGAAGATGCAATGTTTTTTCTTGTGAGAAACGTTTTTTAAGATCCAAGTGGCTGTCTACCGCATTGTTTCCTGAGTGGGGTTGTTCTGTCTCCCCCACACTGAAAACCTCCCTATTGTTTCCTGCTGAATGACTAACGGTGCCAAAGTAACTGTCACATCACTGGCCTTTCCAAACCTTCACACCTCGTTTGGTTCTTTGTATCTTTACTCTTAAATCCATAAATCGTGTCTTGGTGTTGTGTTTCTTTCCCCAGTAGTCACATCTTGTGTTATATTTTGCACATTTGCAATTTGTTACATCACTTTTGCTTCTAAGCTGCAGCATGAACTTGTTACTGTAGGTTGTCTGCCCTTTACTCCTGAGATAATCTTTGAGAAGTTAAAGTGATGCTCTTTGCCTCCTCCCAGCACAGGAATATTGAGTCATCTGGTAACCTACAGAGATACATACTGTACGGTATACCCTATGGTATTATATATAACTTACTCTGATCTTTCGCAAGAAGTGAGAACAAAAGTGTTGAAGAGGCTATCGCAATGATCCCCTCAACCTCTGTGGTGATACTCTGTTGTACGTCAGTGTCGTGTGCCGAAAATAGCAGATCTAGAAGTTCACAATACAGCGAAGCAATTGTGGCCTGGTAAATCTCTGCTATTTTTTTGACACGCAACAATGTCATATGATATGACAAAGTATAAATCAGGCTTTAATATGTACAGTATCTTCATAATTTACATTTACATCACTGCATTGTCTGTTCCTGTGTGCTGCTGTTTCTATGGGGTCATGGGTGGATTGTAGCCTTCCAGCAGGAAGTCCCACCTCCTCCGCCTCTTCTTCTGCTTTAACGAAGCCCCTGGGAGGTTTCGGAAAGCCCTGGAACTAAATGCTGTCCGTCCCATCCAAGCCCCCACCTCCTCTTCCATTCCGCCGGTCTTGGACCAAACCCTACATCCTGCACACACCACACTGTCACCATGACTACTGCTACTACATACAGGACAGCATAGGGTCCCCTTTAAAGGCAAATATGATTTCAACAGATGTCAATGTGAGCTTCCCTCACACATCATATTTCAGCCATCCATGAAAAAAATAAAGATGGTAATGTTTTGTATTTCATTTAGTTGCATACTGAACGACTCATCCATTATCAATCAGTCCTGCACAACACAGCAGCTATCTTTTTGGTGCCACCAAGACATGAAAACACAGGAAATCGGCACAGGTTTAGGTCATCGTTCAAAACAACCCATCCTAACCCCGTCCTCATAAAAGGGGGATTTCTTGCACCCAGTACAGCGTGCCTTTTGTATCCTCCTATTGTTCTGGCCATGCGTCATGTCCATGCTCTGGACGCTTCAGCTGAAGCCAGATACGGGTCTTCTCCTGACGGAGACACGGGATTGTTCTGGACCATGGTAGGGGAAATGCTTGGGAACTCCTCTTCCCAGCGTGAGAGTAGACTGAGCGCACAACAGCTCCCCGGAGGCCCAGCCACTGACCTTGCTGAGTGAAAAATATGCAGAGGTCAATGGGTTTCTATTGGGCAAGAGCTAAATCTGACTGACACCACGCAGCAATAAACTTTGACTCTGGAGCTGTTCTGAGATGCAACTATTTGTAGAGGGATAAATATCAGAGGACTTATATTAGAATTTCAACAAACCCTTCAAACAATGAAATAAAATATGAATAAAAATCTGTCATGGTATTAGTTTTACTCTGATCTGTCTGATCCATATTATGATATGATTCTCTTAAAGTATCAGTTATGACACGTTTAATCATACAGTTAAACGTACATCAAATTAATACATACATATTAAGTCTCCCATTCATCTCCTGAATGTTTGAATGAGACAGCAGACTATCATGACCCGCCATACCTCAGAGGTCAATCTTGTACAACATCAGCCATAGCTGGGTCAGTGGGGGATCAAAACCGGTATTGCTATAGTTGTATGTCATGTACAGTACTTGTATATCATACCGATACCCCCTTTCAACACCCACCAGCAGAGGTCAGCGTTCTCCTGCATACTTCAGTGACCTGTGAGAGGGGAGATGCAGCCTTGGGGCCTTGGCTCATGGTGTAGAGTAGAGAAAGCTGCACTGACAAGCGACAGCAAAGAATCCAGTCTCAGTAGAACAATCTGCCCTGAGACCTGACTGCTTGGGCCACGGTGTCATTTGCAGCTTGGGAAAAGTTCATGCATCCATGGATATGAGTTTTATTAGTCCCAGTGTGATTGCAGCTGCAGGTCACTTTTTCAAGAAGCTCCTGCAGTCAAGAAAGCAGTGTCAAACTAAAGACAGTTACAGAAAAACAACACAAAAGCCGGATTTAGTTGTGAGCTCAGCAACCGATAAAAAACCCAAGTCCAGGCAGTGACTATAAAAGGTATAACTTCCAAAACAAGTGTTGTCATTGAACAGCTATGGCGCTACAGCATGACCGTTGCTCAAGATCAAACCAATGTTGCAGAGTCTGAATTGAGTGTTAATGAGCTTCACCAGCTCCAACCCACTGACTTAACGTTAGTCATGAGTGCCTATCTGAGAAAAGAGGCTGGTTGGACACACAGCAACTATAGGGAATCAACCCTCTGGGAATCATCCAGAAAACCCCCAGGAACCTAAAGAGAGAAGGAAGCCGTTAAATCATAAAAGGTTGACTTCACTCTTTAGAATTATTAGGCTTATTGAAACAGCATGTTTAGGCAGGACCATCAGAGAGATGCTGAAGTGATGCAATATGGTCAGAGTTCTTCCAGCACTGTTGGACGAAACCCTGACTTGTGGGCGTTTGAAACAAATTGCATTGTGAAACAGGAGGCATAGCATGGGTTGGGGGGCTGGGGTGGGGTGCTGAGGCAATCGAAAAAATAAAAGCACTAATGGTCCCATTCACAGATTGGGGAGTGCAGGAGTCTGGAGCCGCTCAACGCCTGGCATCCATTCACACATGAGACCCTTGAAGGCAGCAAAGTGTGTGAGGGGGGTAAAATGGAGGAGGGCATTTACAAATTTAGTCTGGGAGGAAACGGGCTTAGCGCTATTGGGTAATGTGCATGGCTGGCTGGAGCCGGGGCCTTTTGGTTTTGGTGGTTGCACCAGGTCCAGAATTAAATGAAGGTTTTAGTGGGGGACCCTGGGCTGTTTGAGGTGTGGTCTGCCTTGGTGCTAGGTCCTGTACAATATCACACACGTCTACCCAGGCTCCAGTGCCTCCAAGCTAAAGGCAGAGGGGAACCATCACGCTATCCACAAGGCAGCCCCAACCACCCCCATTATAGATGATGATCTCACTCTGGCTGTCTTTGGCCATTAAAGCGACAGAAATGGCCACCTAAGAGCTGAACCGGTACCGTTTTCTCAGTGACTTGCATTACATTATGAATGTATACTGCAAGTCACTGGATCAAAAGTTAGACATTTTTCTTTTAAATGTTATAATTCAAAGCAGGAAATATTAATGCCCCTGAATCCAGCTATAAGATTTCTAAAACAAAACCAAAGACATAGATGGATACAAAATGATGTAGCCTATATAAATTGTATTGTACCTTTTTTACAGTATGCTGCTATGTCATCTCATAATTTTTTTATATTAAATAAATGTATATAATTTCCCACTTAATTTAATGT